>NC_045698.1:113674009-114307686 GCF_009834535.1 Camelus ferus
AGGCTGGTTCCCTGCTGCAAACGGTCTCCCCAGTTCCCGCAAGGTATTCAGAGTTCCTACCCTTTCTCTTCCATCCTTTACTGCTTTTCCCATCCTGGCTTTCTGATCCTTTTAAACACAGTCAGGAAGCACCATTTTGAGCTACTGAAAGGGCATGGATTTTTTCTTTTTAAGTTAATATTCAGGGTTAGCAAAATTACTGGGAAGCACTCTCCCACCCCACTGGTGGAAGTGCCAACTGGTGCAGCTTTTTGGAATTGAATGGTGATACGCAAAGTTCTTAAACCCTGCCAACCAGCAATTCCATTTTAGGAATTTATTCTCTTATTCTCATTTATCTCTCACACCTAGATAGAGGACTAGGGTCACCACTGCAATGCTGTGGAAAATCAAACGGTACAGCAGAAATGACCCAAAAGACCATCTGAAAGGGAATGAATGAACAAATCATGTAATATACATACACGGGAAGACTACTCAGCGATAAAAAAGAAAGAAACTCCAATAGATACAACACAGGCGATTCTCAAAAGCATTACACGAAGTAAAAAAAGGCAGACAGAAAAGCACACACACGTGTAAACCCCATTTATATGACAGTCTAGAAAAGACAGGCTAATTCACACAGACAAAAAGCAGATCGCTGACTGCCTGGGGCTGGGAGCAGGATGGGGTGAGTGACAGAGAAAAGGCACCCGGGAACTTTCTAGGTTGATGGCAATTTCTACAGCTTGACTATGCTGGTAGTTACATGAGTATATACATTTGTCAAAACTCTCTGTACACTCCAAAGTGTATATATACTTAAGATCGGTACACTGTACTGTATATAAGTTATACTTCAATTTTAAAAAATGAATAAGCAGTTCCATCTAAAATGTCCAACAAAGGAGGGAGGGTACAGCTCAAGCGGTAGAGAGCATGCTTAGCATGCATGAGGTCCTGGGTTCAATCCCCAGTACCTCCTCTAAGAAAAAATCAATGAAGAAACCTAAATACCCCCCCCACCAAAAAAAAAAAAACCCAAAAAATTGATCCAAAGAAAAAAAAAGGTCCAACAAAAAAATGAATTAATCAAATCATGGTATAGCCATACAATAAAACATTATGCATGATACCACAAAAGAATGGTTGATGACACAGAAAGCTATTTAGTATATACGGTTAAGAAAAAAATTGTTAAGGAAATATAATGTACTATGATAATAGTTATATAAAATAAAATGTATATATTTGGATAAAAAATTGACCAAAAAGAAACATTCCATTCATTAATTCAATACAAATATACTGAATATCTACTATACACCTTTATTGTTACAATGAGCAGAAAAGACCAAAAAAATTCCCTTCTGGTCATGGAGCTTCTGTTTGGTGGTTTCATAAAAAATATTTAAATTATTAAAACATACACATTAAAAAAATCAAATGGTACAGAGAAGTGTATGAATTCTACTACCACTTGTGTTAGAACAGACACGCTTGGTTTGTTCGTGCACAGAATAGCTCTGGAAGGACTCATGAGAAACTGGGATCCTTCAGATCCCTCTCGGGGAGGGAAACCAGGGGAACGTGGGCAGGGCTGGAAGGAAGCCTCGTCACCGTCTACCCTTTCACAGAGTTTGGGTTTGTCTTTTTTCTTTTTTTCACCATGTTCCTGTATTATCTATTCTCAATAAACACAACCCAATTGTTTCTAATTTTTTTTGCTAACATCTAACAGTTAGGAGTTGGGAGGAGAAGAATGATATGGAAACATGATATACTGCAAAATCAATAAAGTGTTTTGAAAAAAGATATTTTCCATTTTTACTAAAAAAAAAAAAATTCCCAACTAAAAAGGTACTGTGATGACACTCACATGAAAAAACAGCGGAACCCACACCAAAATGTCAACTGATTACCTCCGAGGGGTGGGATGGGGCGGGCGGCGGGAATTTTACTTTCTTCTGTTTGCTTGTAATCATTTTTGCAGTTTCCTAAACAAACACCCCACTCGGTGTGTTTAATAACTTGAAAAAGAAATGAAAAGAGAAGGCAGCAGCCCCACAGCGTCACCTCGTTCTGCCAGGTTCTCTCCCCCTTACCCAAGGGGCTGTGTGCTTTAGGGAGACAAAGAACAGACCAAGGGCACGGGCACAGGGCCAACCCAGAGCCTTAACTGTCCTCCGTCACCTAGGGATCACAGCCAACCAGGACGCCGCCGAGACCCTTCCCCACAGGCACAAGCCAGAGGCCCGGATGTCGGCGAAGGACCCCCACACCCACTCTCTCCCAGAACATCTGGGAGGCAGGCGGGCAGGGGTCACGCTCCTGGTTTACAGATGAAAGCAAGGTTCCAAGATAACCTGCTTCTTCCACAGGTAAGGCGCACTGAGACCAAGTCCCAGCTGAGTGTTGTGGGCAGGGCTTCTGTACTGAAAGCCACTTAGGACTTGAGGGAAAACACCAACTTCTGATTCAGCTCTGTCCCCAGCTTCCCGCAGAAGACAGGTGAGGCACTGGAGTCAGGGAGTCTCCAGGCTAGATGCCACTGAACGGTATCTCCTCCAGTCTCCTGGCCTCACTTCTCAGCCCATCTCGCATTCTCTGTCTGCATACACCTCGGGGGCAGCCCGGACCAGCTCCGCAGGGTGCACACAGGAAACTCCTGCTTATGCTAGAAGTCTCACCCTTACCTCCATGAAGGGGCGCTGAGGCCTGTCTGCTCAGGGTCTCACCTGAAGACCACCACTGGAGGCAGCCCTGTCAGGAGGTAAGGGCTTGTCAAAACCTGCTCTTGGGTTTGAAAGGCCTGAGTGACACGTTCCTGGAACTAAGCTGGGCAGATACGTCCTCATGTCTGGAACAATTTCCCATGGGCAGATCTGGATGTGCCTCATGATTTGGAAAGAACTACCCGCCCCAAGGGGGTGCAGAAACCCCAAAGGAGGGGAAGAGAATAGAAAAGCCAATTAGGGGGTGACCTAGCCAAATGGCTGAGAGTGGACCTGGGTCACCACCTTCCGTAAGGAGACAACTGTGCAGGCCTGGCAGTGGCGAAATTCAAGGAATTTAAGGGGAGGAGAGAGAAGAGAAAATACATAATGTTGGAAAAGAGAACGAAAAGGATGTGCTGATTTTAGGGGATCACTAGAAAATGGTGCAGTTTTACCCTGGGGTGCTGGTTTGAGGTTCTACCACACCCATGGTCAGAGCTCAGGCAAGCGAGGGAGGCCTCTCTCCCTCCCCCTGGCCACCTGGAGAAGTCGACCACCTGCACCCCTGGGGCTGGCAACAGCAGAGGCCAGATCACTTCAAGGTGAGAAGCACACACAAGCGAGGCACCAGGACCCACCAGGACCAAATAAGGGGGGACCTGGCTGGGCAACGCCCCGGAGGAGGCCAGAGCCCCAGGCGGCCAGCTTCTCAGGGTGGTTTAGGGAGAACCCAGCTCTTGGAGGACCGTCCTACCACAAACTGAAATACACAACCTTCTGTGTCATGGAGGTTCTGAGCCTCGACTGTTTCCTACGTCCACTCTTTGCTAAAATGGATGTGCTTTTTCCAAAGGAATTTATGTTCAAGCTCTGATACAATCAGGGATTGGATCTCAAACCAGTTACCCCCTCTGAGTCCTGTAGTTTCTCATCTGTACAATGGGGTCAATCCCAGCACCGGGGCAGGTCGGAGGAATGCGATAATACACAGGGGCGTGCTTGGCACACTGCCTGAAACACAGTACGTGCTCAATAAACAGTAGCACTAACGTCATCGTCACTGAAGGTCATTTCTGCTTGCTGGTGTTTTAGAAGGTCTTTGTATAAATTCAGTCACAAATCAGTAAACATGTCCTTTATCCGTCCACACGGCTAAATATCTTTAAGTGTATGAGGAAGCGAGCTTCAGGAAGTCGAAAAACACATTCAGTGGCTGGTTACTCTGCAGACCTCAAATGGAGCAGCAGAGAAGACCCTGAAAGTATCATGTGATTCTGATCCTGGGAGAAGGGAGACACCCGATGGAGGAGGAGGGGCCTCTGGCACACGGGGTCCCCGGAGCCCAGGAGGCAAAGCTACCAGGCCACGCCAAGCAGGACTTGCCAACATGGCATTGGAAGGGTGTGGTACTTTTCCCCCAAGCATCCCCCAAATTCCTATATTCAGAAAGTCTCCCACACGTCCAAGAAGCCTTAAATCACAGCGATGAGGGTCCTGAAACATTTTCTTTGCTTACTACCATGAGCACTTTCTCCTAATTGGAGTGAAGATTATGCATAAAATGGACATAAATCAGGAGGCCAGAGCAATTTCTATCCATCGTGCTGCTCATTAGAAGGTAAAATTCAGGAACGAAAATAAAACCTCCTGGCAGAATTCTGAGAGCGATGATCTAGATTCCCATTACCTGGGCTCAATCTGCAGCTCTTCTCCTAAGATCCCTAGGCTGGACTTTGGTCCAGGCCAGTCAATCTGCCCTCGAGGGGGAGGGGAATTCCTTTTCTAGCCCCTCCCCTACTCCTCCCCCAACATGATCCCAGGAGAGAGGCAGGCTGTCTATAAGTCTGTAGGAGGCTGGGAGGCAGCCTCCATCTGGTCCTGTGCCTGGCACCACAGCCAGCACTGCAGCCGCTCACACAGAACGCCCCAGCCAGGCCGGGGGATACCTCCTGGGACACGCCAGAGACCCGACAGAGGATCCCTGGGAAGCATTCCTGCACAACCATTCAACGTGCCCCGGAAAGTCCATCTGAGCCTGGTCCTCCCCTTCTGCGCTGCCCCAATGGCTGTGCCTGCAGCAGGTGAGGCAGTGGATGCCCTGTGTCCTTCCTCCACGCCACACACCGGGCTGGGAATGCCAAGATGTCACACACACCTCATAGTCTAATGAGGAGGCCCAGTTACTAAACAGGTGACAAGGATCACGAGAGAAGCCTGAGGTTGCGGCCGGGACACATGGGGGAGGGGAGAGAGACTTGAAGGACAAGGAAGCTGGCCCTCAAACTGAGAGCCATCCTGTGTCCCATTTCCATCATGTGCACCAGAACTTGCTGATTTTCAACCTGGATGCATCTTTTGGGGGAAAAAAAAAGTGGCTGATATTCTAATCTAAACACTCCCAGGGGCACACACCTGGTTACTAGAAAAACATCACCAACAGCCTCACTGCTGCCACCAGCCTGCTAGTGGTGAAGTGCTCCTCCCCTCATGTTCAGTGAAGAAGTTCAAGGGCACAGGTGTGACCAGGGTAAGAATGCTGATTCCCCTGTAATGGCTGGCACCCCCAGTCCCAGCCGAAAGGAGCCGAATGAGGCGGCTCTAGGTCTGCTCCAGCAGTAGCAGTAGGGCCAGGCAGGAAAGGCAAAGGAGTAATTTAAGGCTGAGCACAGGATAAAGGGGGCCTGGAGAGGGAACGATCTCTCCAGAGAGATTAGGCGGGAGGAGGGTTCCACTCTCCCCTACACCAGTCAGCAAGCCCTACCCAGGCTGGTCAGAAGATCTTGCCGATGGGGTCTGGCTCTGGTGTCCCGGCCCTCAGCAGGTATGTGACTTCTGGCACACTGCTGCCTTTCCCAGCCTCAACCCCATCACCGTCCAAGGGTCCAATGGGAAAACGCTGCCTTTCTTAGGAGGATTTATCTGCTACACTTGTGAATCCCTCCAAGAGTGGGGATTCACAAACCCCAAGACTTACCCTGGCCATGTACTACACAAAAGGGGCTGTCGGCCTCACACCGAGTGGTCGTAAGTGGAAATGGCACAGTGTCTGTCATGTAACTGCCACCTGCCTCTCACTGAACCCTAACGTGTCTAGAAAACATTTCCCCCAGTTTACGGAAGAGGACATCAAAGAAGACTCACTCTTCTTATCATTCGAACACAGGAGGCTCTGTTCTGAACACGGCTGCCCAGCACTGAACAAGACAAACAAGAGGCCTGTTCTTGTGGAGCATACATTCTGGTGTGGGGGAAAAGATAATAAGCAAACAGAAATTAACCCCAGATACAAGGTAATTGCTGTAAAGAGAACAAACCAGGATGATTTGATACAGTAACACAGAGGAAAAGTAGACTCCAAATAGAGGGAACAGCCAGTGCAAAGGCCCTGGGGCATGAATGAACTAGACTTACTTAAGGAAGAGGAAGGAGGTCAGAGTGGGATAGGGCAGGAGACAAGGCTGGAGAGCAGGCCAGGGCCAGACTGTGTCAGGTGTTTCAGAGGTGTTAAGGACTGGATATTATAAGTGCAACGGGATGACAATGGAGGTCTTTAGGCAGGGAAGTGACACAATCTAATTTCTGGCTGCCGTAGGAAGAACAGACAATGGAGGTCAGGTTTAAAGAGTTTTAGAGAGGTCAAATAAGCAGCTCTGAGTTTCTCCGCCATTATTAGCGTGCATTCAACACCAAGGTTTGTTTCCACGGTGTCACATTTCACATACTGTAGTATAGTGCTATACCGGAACCTCACGTCTGACAAAGTGGGGTTCCCACTGTCTCAAGTCATCCCAGCCTCACTGCCTGCGCCAGCCAAGTTAGGGTAACTGCTCCTGGCTCTACAATGGCAATTCAGCAACACAGACAGAAACACAATTTGCACTCACCTGGCAACAAACAACAAACACAACAGTATAAGGATTTACCCTAATAAGACCAGCTTCAAGTCACGGCTGACCCGGAGCAGCAAGCCCTGGGTGAGTTTTCCATCTCTAACCTATAGAACCTGGACAAAGCCGTCCTCCCTCAAGGTGGGCAGCCCAGTAGTGCGCTAACACGGCACTGTGGCGTGGGGGAGGCACAATTAATGGGGAACTGCCTGCCCTGCTCCTGTGAGTGGCTAGAGGAGACATTACAACATTCTCACTTATAAACAAAAGATTGCGAACTCAGGTATCTGAGCTGGTTGAGTTCATACTGCTCTCAGAAATCCTTCCTGCTAGAAAGGGGCCAATTAGGTCAAAGCCATTCCTCCGTAGCCATAAGCAGAACTGACAACCGCTCGAGCCTACGATGAAAAGGAAGCCCCGTTTCCACGGCAGGCCTCACTAATTCACTTAGTAAGGACCGAACCCTTACTGCCTGGCCTAGCATCCCACGGGCCCTGCTTTTTAACTGAACCACCAAGACCTGGATTTCTTCTCCAGATGCCTAGAATGTAGTGCACCTTGGGCCACTCTGTTCTGACGAGAGGACCAAGGGGAGCAGAGGAAAGCCACAACCCGGACAAGCAATGTACGAGAGAGAGACGAGTAGGTACAAGGAGAAGGAAATAATAATTAATTTGGCTGGAAGACAGCTACCCTCTAATGAGGAAAAAGCCCTGAATAGCTGGTGACTTTTTAAGCAGAACTCCATAGACACTGGGTGCAAATGTACTGCATGTGAGGCCCGTGTGCACAGGGACCCAGGTAATCCACTAAGAAGACCTCTCCCTCCCTGGGCTGAAGAGTGTCCCCCCAAATCCCTGTCTACCCAGAACCTCAGAATGTGGCCTTATTTGGAAATAGGGTCTTTTCAGATGTAATTAGTTAAATTAAGATGAGGTCATACTGGATTAAAGTAGCCCCTATGTCAATGACTGGCGTCCTTGTAAGGAGAAAATAAAGAGACACAGACAGACATACAGATAGAACACCATGTGACAACAGAGTCTGAGATGGCAGGTATGCATCCACCAGCCAAAGAACACCAAGGAGTAGAACGGCCCTGCCAACACCTTGATTCCAGACATCTAGTCTCCAGAAATGGGAGGGAGCACATTTTTATTGCTTAAGTCCCCAGGTTTGTGATATCTTGTCCCAGGAGCCCTAGGAAATCCATATACACCTCTGGTTCACACCTGTTCCTCAAATCACCCTTCCCAGCCTCAGCCCAGGGGCAAGAGGCAAGACGCAGAGGCCATGCTTCCAGCGAACCTGGACTCTTCCATTTTCCCAGAACCCATTAGCATTTCTCCCTTTGAGGGGAGGGAAATGCACGTTCACATTTCAGCAGCCCCCACCTTTTCCCACGGGAGGCAAACTGGCAGGGTAGTGTTTGTTATCTCCTTACGACCTCCTAGTTTTGAGGCCTCACCTTTAGATTGTTGTTTCCTAAATTTTACTCAGTTTTATCCTAGAGATATTGGGGGAGGGTGTGTGTGTGTGTGCATAACTATGTATGCCTTATACTATCATTTACCTAATTATTCTTCATATCAAGTCTCTACTTCTTAAATAAATTTATTTTAAAAGTAACTGCTACATTGCTACAATAAACGGAAAATCAGTATCATTCACCCTATGCAGAACTTGCTAGATATATGCTTTTACCCCGCATATTAAAATTAATACACAGTAATTATTTTTAAAAGTCTATTCATGTACCATTTAAAATAACCTCGGGTGACAGTACTATGAGAAACACCACCTTAAGGAGTACAGTTTAGTTGTCGGAGAACTCTGGGCTCCTAAGCAGAAAATGCAATGTAAGCTCTTCAATCTCGTCTCTCACCCCCGCGCACGGACTGTCCCGGGAGGAAGCTAAGAGCAGGAGGAAAGAAAGGCATCAGGAGATTCTAGCTCCCACGCGGGGCGACTGTAGGATACGGAGTCGAGAGCGAAAGGGACTTTAAACACCCCGTCCTGCTAGTGACAAGGGCGGGGAGGGACTGACCTTCTCGCGCAGGGTGCAGTGGACGTCCGAGGCGACGCGTCCTTCCCACCACGGCTCATCCATCATCGCGTCCGCAGCGCCGCGACCCGAGGCTACCGGGCTCTCAGGGCGCACCCTGCGTGGACAAGGGCAACCTCAGCGGCCGCAGCGCGCCCCTCGGCTCTGAGCACCCCGCCATCCCCATCCTCGCTTGTCCCCGGCCGGGTGTTCGGCGGGGCGCCCCCTCTTGCCCCGCTCGGCGGAGCTGCCGGTCGCCTCCCGTCCCGGGAAGGTTGCGGTGCCCCCTCCCCACTGCTCGCCGGACTTGGGACGACCCGGAGCTGTGCACCAACTTGCAGGGTTTTTATCTTCCCTTTTGCAAAAGTTGCAGAGAAAGTTGCCGACTCCGCTAGCTCGCCTCAGGCGGAGGCTCCGGCAGTGGCCACCGGCTCTCCGTCCCCAACTCCTCCCCCGCCGCCCAGCCTTTGTCCTGCTCCCACATCCTGCCCTCGAGCCGGGGCGAAACTCACGCATCCCTCTCCGGGCGTGGGGGGCTGCGGGCGCCGGGCCCCTCCCAGGGCCGAGCCGGCGGTTCCCCCGGGTGCCTGCACGCGGCTGGGCCCTCGCGCGGGGCGCTCCACGCTCTCGGCGGCCGCCTCCGCAGCCGGGCTCGCCCCGGCCGCCGCGCCCCTGCGCGCGTTCGGGTCCCGCCGCGGCCAGCAACCTCCGGGCCGCCGGGGGCCTCCCTTCCTCGCTGGGGGAATTGGGGGCCGGGCCTCGCGCATGCGCTACCGGTCTCCGCACCCCGCGGGGCGGGGGGCTGGGAACTGGAGGCTTGCTTTCGCCGGCGGTGGCTGCGTTTCCTGTCCGCCCTCCTCCCCCGGCCTCGGTGGAAAGCTTCCTCTCACCTTGGCGTAGACTCCCGGTGGCGTCCTGGGCACCCCGCGGGCTGACGCGGGGGGCGCGGGGGGCGCGGGGGGCGCGGCGCCACCTGCGCGCGCCACTCGTGTAAGCCGCGGGCGGGATGCCCCTGGAAAGTTCTCTCCCCTGCGTGCGCTGCTCTAGCCAGCCTTACGTCGGTTCCACCTGCTTTTTTCTTTTTTTCCCTTTTAACCGGTCCTGCAATGGGGAGGTGGATTTCCAAACGGACAGTTCCCACGAAAACTCCAGAAAATCCGCTCTTGATTATCCATGAGTCCCTGATTCTAAAGGTTTAGTAAACCAACTGATGTTTTTTGTACCCCTGTGAAATATAGATCAACGCCTTAAACTAGGAGGAAACCAGTCTTTTTGGAGAACCAGGTGGATGGAAAGCATTGTCTTTTTAATTTAGTTGATTGTTTTCGGAAAGGCACTCCCTTGAATCAGGTCCTCTGATGGGACAGCATAGGGCTGTCCCTTTGGCTGAATGTTTTTGGGGATACTCTGGGAGATTCATAGACCTGTTGCAGATCCAACTACCAGCTGTGTGATTTTTGCCAAGTTCCTCAGACTCTCTTAAACTTGGGACCCCTCACCTATAAAATGGGAATAAAAGTTGCACCAACGTGCTGGAGAAACTGTGTCATTACTAAGATTCATTCCTGTAAAGGGGTAATTGCCATGCCAAGTATAAAACACTCAGTAAATAGCTGCTACTAAAGAGCTTTTAGTTTCTGACTGGTTTCCTGCAAGCGAATACCTACCTGGAAAAAAGTTTTTAAAGTCAGCTTTGATAAGCTTCAGCTTAAAGAGCAGTTTTAATGTAAAAAAGAAAAAAACATTATGAACTCTTCTAAAGGTGAAAAATACCTAGGAATATTAAGGCATAGGAAGAAACCAAAGGCAAGCATGAATATATATATATATTTGAATAAATATGCAAGACTTAGACATCAAATATCACCAAAATGGCAAATGACAAATTGGAGAAAATGTTTGTAACAACTGTGACAAAGTTTGATCTCACTATATAGACCTCTTGTAAATCAATATATATAACACTAACACCTGAAATGCAGAGATGGATGAACGGGCATACAGGAAAGAAGAAATTCAAATGGATAAAGATAATTTTTTAAATGCTTATACTCACTAGCAAAGATATTAAACATGTTTTGAACACAATAGGATATGTTCTTGTCAAGGATTTCAAAAAACAACAGGGTTGACAAATACACCGTGTTGTTGGGAATGTCAATTAAGACCATCTTCTGAAGGACAATATAACTCAAAAACCCTAGAAATGTATCATTGGCTCCAACTCTTCCACATCTGGAAATTTACCCTAAACAGATAGATAGATGAGGACAAGGATTTCTTTATAGGGGGTTTTGTCAAATGTTTTTTTTATTATAGTGAGCTATTAGAATAGGGGCAAGATAAATAATGATTTGGCTCTTAAAAAACATTTTTTTAAGAGACTGAAAAATGCTTTGGGAAGATGTTCACAATATATTAAGTGAAAAAGGAGATTAACTTATTATTCCAATTCTATATCGCATTCATACACACCCACAAAAGAAACAAAGAATACCCATAAAAAGATTAACTGTGTAATCAGAGTGGTAGGATTATGGGACATTTCAGTTTACTTTTTATTCTAGTTATGTATATATTTTCTAAACTTTCTATAAGAAACATACATTACTTTCACAATCAGAATAAAAATTGAATGTTATTTTTAAATAAACATGTGGTATATTTACTAGAATGGTTTTCCACTGAATAACTTGCAGCGTTGTTTTGTTTTTGGTTTGGTTTGGTTTTTTTTTATAGCAGTGTTATTTCTTTCTCAATAATCTTTCTATTCAGGGTTCACCAAAAGAACAAAGGCCTTAATTAGTCACTGACTTGCAGTACTCTTTTCCTAAACGTCAGTTCTCAGTCATCCGGAATTCTTATAGGTGAGAGGGAGGCAGAAACTTTGGGCTTTTCTCCAAGGGCTATTTTAAGAGGATACTAAACATTCGTATTCTGTAATTCTTTGTGTATTATTCTCAGGAGTCTCTCGTTTTCCCAGTATCTCTGAAAAATACAAAATATGTTGCACTTGATGGTTTTGACAGTGAGTCTCTGTCCACAGGCAGAAATGGTGTTGGTGAGCTTCGCAAAAAGCCTCCTCTGGTGGACAGCCAGGTAACAATGCATCTGGAGTTACTGCTCCCACACACTCCATCCCCAACCATGACAACATGTCATTCACTCAAAAATGAAACCATTATCAAATGCTTACTTACTATGAGCCAGTCACCACCCTCCCACTTCCAGTCTCTGAAGCTCACAGGTTGGGAACTTAAGATTTAGAGCAAGACCGTCCCACCTAGCTACAACTTTCCCGGGTATAAAATGAGCAAACGTTTTTCTCTTCTCTGATCCTTTTCAATCTTCCTCAGAGGACAAACCAATCTAATATTATCAACTTATCGTTTTAACTTTCCTTTGTCTTTTTTTCCCCCCATGGGATACGAGCTTTCCCATTACAAATATATATTTATGGTGAAATGAACACATTCTCATCCTGGTCCCAGGCCTTGTTCTCCTGCCCATGCATAAGCAGTGCCTTGTTTTTCCTTCTAGAGGTGATCCATGCACTTACCAACATGAGCACCCAGGACTTTTTCCCTTTTACACAAACAGTAGCATATGGGACACATCCTTGAGCACCTCGTTTTCCCCTCTTGGTTGTTTCATGGCACTGCCCATAGAGCTGCACAGTTACCCCTCGTCCCATAGTACGGATCCATCACGATGTACCTAACCAGTCTTCTTTTGCTGGACACTGAGGTTGTTTCCAGCCTTTTGCCGCCATAATGACACAACAGTGAATATCCTGGGGGTGGGGGGGTGGGGATGGGGAGGGGAGTGGTACAAGTTCTTCGAGCCCTCAGCTCTTCAGGGAAAGCTGGGGCATGTACTTTGAGTAGCAGTTCCTTAGGGTCTTGATGGTTTGCATTGCTCCGTTTAGGACCAAAAGCAAGAAGCCTGGCTTAGTTTATAGAGACAGAAGGAAGACATCTGGGCCATAAACTTCGAGACATAATCCTTGTTTACCACTTTGGTCTTTAACCAAAAACCAAGCCAACCCCTTAAACTCTTTCCATTTGTGTGCTCTACGTAGTCGAGAGAACCTTTGCCAGAGCCTTTACAATCCTTGCTTAGAAATTCTTGAGCTATAACTCTACAGTTTAGTTTCGAGCAGGAAGAATTTAAAAAGCAGCATTTTGCAAAACAAAACATAAAACCTAGGCTATTTATAAAGCTGGCCCAGACTGCTTTTTTCAATGAAAAGAAAAAAAAGGTACGAAATCAAAAAGGTACAAAAGGAATAAGAGAAAAATAAATTTCCCTCTCACCGGGGCAGTTCACGGGTGTGTGACCAGTGCAGCCGAACAGGCTCCCGCTCAGAAGGGCCTTGTGCTTGGTGTGAACATTCCGCTGTCACCACTTAAAAATTCCTAAAAATGTTATCTTTGAACCCATGTTTTGTCCGTTCTTCTTTTTTTTTTTTCAATTGAGTCATAGTCAGTTTACAATGTTGTGTCCGTTTCTGGTGTACAGCACAATGCTTCAGTCATATATGGATATGCTTATATTCATTTTCATATTCTTTTTCACCGTGAGCTACTACAAGATATTGAATATATTTCCCTGTGCTGTACAGCATAAATTTGTTTATCTATTTTATATATACCAGTCAGTAGCTGCAAATCTCGGACTCCCAGTTTATCCCTTCCCACCCCATTCCCCTGCTGGCAACCATGAACCCGTGTCTTGTAAATGAAGTCCAGGAGGACAGAGGAGCACGCACACGAGCAGAGACGTCCGTGCACTAGGCGTCTGCTGTTCCTTGCTGCCTCATTTACATATAGTGATCTCAGCACCCCAGGAGCACGGAATTCTAGTGGGCCCGCCGGGCACGGGAGTTCGGTGACATTCAAGGGAAGTAGAAGATAAACGTGTTACTTCTATAACTGGGGGACCCTGGAAGGAGGAACTGACAACCCTGAGAGGCTGCACTTCCCACTTAAATACTAGACTTGCTTTGAATGCAGAAAAAGGTGTATTAGTTTCCTAAAGACTGCATAGCAAAGTACCACACAATGGGCGCCTTAAAACAATAGAAATTTTTTCTCTCACAGTCTTGGAGGCTAGAAGTCTGAAATCCAGGGGTCAGCAGGGCTGTGTTTCCCCTGAGACTCTGGGTGGAATCCTTCCTCGCCTCTTCCTAGCTTCTGGTAGTAGCCGTCAATCCTTGGCCTTCCTTGGCTTACAGTACATCACCTGCCTTCTCTGTCCATCTTCACGGTGTTTTTATAAGGCCACTAATCAGTCATCTAGCATTAAGGGCCCATCCCACTCCAGTATGATCTCATCTTAACTAATTCTATCTGGAATGACCTATTTCCAAATACAGTAACATAGTGCATATTAGGACTTCAACATATTTGTGGGGTGCGGGGGACACAATTAAACACATAACAGAAGGCAGTAGCATTCTGGGAAATACAGACAACCAAGGAACCCTATCATATCCTTTCTCACTGGTGTTGCTTCCTTGAATTAAGCAACCACATATTATGACAAAGAAGGAAAGTAAAAGATGGGGCCACCCATCATTCCTTTTCTTTCTCCTCTTCCTTACTCCTGAGTGAGCTGGAGCTGGAGAGTATTGGTGAGATGTGCAGATCTCAAAAAGTTCATTGCACCATTATTCACAATAGCTAAGACATGAAAACAAGCTAAGTGTCCCTTGATGAATGGATGGATAAATGAATTGTAATACGTATATATACACACACATATATACATACACACACAATGGACTATTATTCACCCTTCCAGCCTTAAAAAAGAAGGAAATCCTGCCATTTGTGACAGCATGGATGAAGCTGGAGGGCATTATGTCAAGTGAAATAAGCCAGACATAGAAAGGCAAATACTGCACAGTATCGCTTACACATGGAAGCTACAAAAGTTGAATTCCTAGAAGCAGACAGTAGAACAGAACAGTGGTTACCAGGGGTAGGGAAGTAGGGAAAATGGGAAGATGACCACTGTACAGCATGGTGATTATAATCTGTAAGACTGCACTGTATACTGGAAATTTTCTAAGAGAGGAGATCTCAGGTGCTCTCGCCACCAAAAAAACCCAAAAACCAAAAAACATTAGGTAACTACGTGAGGTGATGGGTGATGATATGTTAATTAGTTTGACTGCAGTAATCATTTCTCTGTGTATTTGCATATCAAACATTTGTTGTGCACCCCAAATATATACAATTTTTTATTAAAAAAAAACCCCAAAAAACTCTAAAACAAAAACAGAAAGAAGTAAAACAACAAGTTGCGTTCATTTTGTGCAGCATTTTCCACTGCTGTTACATAAACTAAATACATATGAACATACAAGCTATGAAATACGAATCGTGTAATTTCAGGGATCCTGCATACGAGTTAAATACTCTTATTTTTGCACTGAAGAGGGGCAATGCACAATATAAAGATGAACAATAAAAGTCATAGTCATATTTTAAAATTTTCTTTACTTAGAACATGAAAGAGGAAATTTAAAAAAAAACCATGACAAGTCGAGAGATGACAGAAGAAAGGAAAAACTTTGTATTTTAATGACTTTAACAGCACCATTCCCTGCCTTTGGAACAAGGGGCCTCGTGTTTTACCTTTGCACTGGGCCCTGGGAATGGCGGAGCTAACCCCGCTCCCCTCTCCGGCCCCTCTGAACTCTACCCCAGAGCAAGCCTGTTGCTGTGGTCTGAATGTTTGTGTCCCTCCCACAATTCCTATGTCGAAATCCTAACATCCCAAAGGTGGTGGTATTAGGAAGTGGGGGCCTTGGGGAGATGATTATGTCAAGAGAGTGGTGCCTTTTGAAAGAGACTGGGCCCCGCCCACCACGTGAGGACACAGCCAGAAGGTGCCGGCTCTGAACCAGGAGGGCAACCACACTGGCGCCTTGATCTGTGTTCCCTGCCTCCAGAACCTGTGAGAAATAAATCCCTGTTGTTCACAAGCGACCCAGCCTGTGATATTTTGCTGCAGTAGCCTGAACAGACTAAAACACCCATTTCTGTATCCTTCCAAAGATAATCTGTGCCTTGTAATTCTTAATCCGAACTCACCCATCTACCTTCATGAACAATCCTTAGGGCAAAAATTTCCTCCTGTTTTCCCACTATTGCTATTTACTCTCACACCATTTAGGCTCTGTGAAGACAACACAGGGCCTAAGGTAAATAATGATGGACAGAAGGCTGGCAGAGCTAACAGGATCTGGAGGAGTCACCTGGCTCAGACTTCAGCTGGGGAAGGAGAAATCCCAGTTTTCACAGGAGACCCCGAAAATTGTGTGACCCTGGACACTGACGCTCTTTGGTAGTAAGATGGGGAACCATGGTTTCCTTCCAAGACTGTTGTGACTATGAAAAGAAGGTGAATGAAAGTACAAACTGCTCTGTAATGCTTGTCCATCATAACAAGACATGCCAGAAACTTCCTAGGGCATTCCTCTTTAAAGCCTGAAGCAAGCACTGTGAGAACTCACTGTGAGGGCTTTGCAAGCAGCCCTCCTTCCACTGGCCTCAGTTTCTCCTTCTGTCAAAGGAGAGGAAGAGGACACAGACCCAGGGGGATACAGGAGTCAGGGAGACAAGTAAGTGAGAGAAACTTGCCGAGTGGAAGACAACCCTCACAGCCCTCCTGGGTCGCTTCCCTCCCCTCACTCCCAACTGT
This sequence comes from Camelus ferus, assembly GCF_009834535.1. Lineage (NCBI taxonomy): Eukaryota > Metazoa > Chordata > Mammalia > Artiodactyla > Camelidae > Camelus > Camelus ferus. The sequence goes on from NC_045698.1 coordinate 113,690,353, forward strand.
GAGAGAGACGCAGGGATGGTGGAGTGTTCTCTCTGAAGAAAACAACAACACAAGTTTGATAGTCAACGGCCACCCCAGCCGAGCTGCCAGGGGCAATAGGGAGTGGTGAGGACTGTGGCAAGCCAGGGAGCTCCTGATGCATCCCAGGTGAGGTGCTCTCTATGCCTCGCTGACTGTTCCAGCGCCAGAGTTTGGCCCCAATATTGCCAGTTTGTTAAATTTTTTCAAAGAAAGAAGAAACCAAGATATCTCCTGATTTTTAAAATACTGGGCCTTTTTTTTTTCTTCTTCTCTTTCCCTTTTTTATTATACTGTGTAGCCACCCAGAGCATCGGCCCCAGTCTGTGAACTCTGGACTAGGTGTGTGATAAGGAGCATTCCAGCCTGACTCGGCTTCTGTGGGGAACAATGCAGCAAGATCCTAGGAACTCCCCAGACTCCAGGAGGAAATAAAAGCCGCCATGAACTTAAAAGCCCCTGAGCCCGCCAGACGCCCCTCCTCTGACAGACAATGAACAGGAAGGAAACTGGGACTGGACAGTAAAAAGCAACCAGACAAGCCTGCTGGGGCTGCCAGTGGGACCCTCAAGCTAGGGAGGTCCTCACCGCCAGCAGCAGGGTGCTGCTTTCCTCTGGCCACGGGGTGCCATGAGGTCACCTTCTGTGGGGGCGTCCAGGTGTGCAGAGATCCAGGGTGGGAGAGCCAAGGATTGAGGCGGGCTTAGGCCAGGGGACGGGGTGCTGGACAATCCTCTGTTTTGTCATTCTTTTTAAATTGAAGTACAGTCAATTACAGTGTGTCTTATACTGGTGTACATCCCAGTGTCCCGGTCATGCATAAACATAGATAGATTCGTTTTCTTTTTTTTTTCCCATTAAAGGTTATTACAAGATATTGAACATAGTTCCCTGTGCTATACAAAAGAAAACTTTAAAAAAAAATCTATTTTTATATATAGTGGCTAACATTTGTAAATCTCAAACTTTATTTTGACATTTTTTGATTATACAGGTATCCATCCCCTTGGAACACTATTACAGCATGATTAAAATATGTTTAAGATCCTGAACAACCCCACTCTCCTACCACCGCTAGGCAAACCACGTGATACCGATGTGATGGACTCCTGGGCTGGACACAGAGACCGTGGGGGCCCGGAGAGAGCAGCTCCGAGGCTACAGGTGGAAGTGGTGGAGGAGGTGAGAGGGGACAGGCTCTGAGCGTGTTTGGAAGTTAGAGCTCCCAGGACCTGCTGGTGGACCAGCAGCCGGGTGTGAAAGAGGGAATCAGGATGACCCCAAGGTTTTAGTTCTGAGCGCCTGACGGCAGACGACGATCTCGTTTCCTGAGACCTTAATCCCATCACCTGGGACATTTTTGATGTGGTGCGCCCCCCTCCCCCAAGCCTCTCTGCCTCCCACCAGCTCCGTGGTTAAATCCGGGCTCTGAGTGAGACTGCTCAGACTTCAGTCTTGACCTTGGTTCTTTCTAGTTAGGCAAGTAACTTAACCTCAGATTCCTCATTTATACGATGGGGATGACAAGCGGTGCCTCCTTGATGGAGTTATATAAAGATCAAACAATGTAACGCCTGGTGTGCAGAGGGCACTGAGCAAGTGTGAGCCGAAGTTACCATAAGCATTAAGTTGTAATTGTCTGAACGCGTCATTTTGTATCCCGCTGCTTCTAAGCCCCAGATGATCTCAGGAGCATTTTTCATGAGATACCTTAAAAATAGCTTTCAGAAATACTTTCAGTGGCTGCTTAATATTCTCTCACGTAGCTAAATCATTTTTTCAACCCAGTCTTTCATTGTTGGACATTTCAAAATACGACAAAGAGCTAGTGGTTACACATTGTTTTCTCTGTGCATTATACACAACGCTGAGATGAAAATCCTAAAAATGCACTTTCTTTGTGCTTCTCCGATCATTTCCTGACGATTCACTCCTAGAAGTGAAATTGCTGTGATAAAGGGTGTGAACAATTTTACACCTTCTGAAATAGATTATAAATGGACCTCCAGGAAGTTTCTACCAAAACACGTTTCTGTCAACACAAAGTTAGAAAGTGCCTGCTTCCATGGACCCTCCCCAAGACTAAGTTATCATTTAAAAAAAATTTTTTTAAAGAAAAAATATATTAAAAAATTTTTCCAAGTTGATTGTAAAATTGAACACATTGTTTTAGTTCACATTTCTTTGCTCTCTGGTGATTATTTATATTTCTTCTACAAACTGTCCTTTACACAGCTTCCTCTTGGCCTATTCGAGTTTTGCTAAAGGAAGTGCTAGTTACATATTAATACTAACAAGGCGGTTGCATTTGTGGCAGATGTTTTTCCTGCTGTCTCTACATTTTACATTGGGTTTTTACAACCTGCAGGACACACAGGTAGTCAAACCTCTCTTCCCCTCCTGAGAGTATGTGCTTCCAAATGTACCTGGGACCCCAGGGTGGAGGTCCACCCCCCTAAATTGATGTGTAGCTTCAAGCATGACATCTCTCAGATCACAGTCTCCCCACCTGCCAGTGGAGGGTACAGATTCAATTAGACCTCAGTCACTTTACCTGCTGCTGAAGTAAGTTCTTGTAACTCAAAGCTTTGGGGGTCCAAAGTCAGATTGCCTGGGTCGATACTCCAGCTCTGTCACCAGTGGGCTGGGTGACCCCAGTACTGAAGACTGAGTCTTAATTTCCTCCCCCCAAAAATGAGTACCTCCTCCTGGATCGATGAAAGGATTAAGTTTCTTTAGCTAATATGTATGGATACCTGCTATCTGCCAGGCACCGAGCTGGGTTCTTGAAGTATATCAATGAACAGAAGTGACGAAGTCTCCACTCACTTAGAGTCTACACTCTAGTAGGGAAGCGGGTCAGGCAGCCAACACCGGAGACTGTGGTGCAGACTCTCAGCCCCCTCTCTGAGGCCATCACTCTGAGTTCCTGGTGCCTGCGTTGGGAAGTGCTGACTTGCCTCTGGCGGCTAGAGCCGTCTCCAATCCAGCCTTGCCGCTGGAACCTGTTTGGCAAGCAGAACCTGGGAGGTCAGGGAATCAATGCCCCGGAGGCAGCCCTCAACCCAAGAGGGACAGGCTTTGGTCTCTCTATTTAGCGGGACAACCCTGTGAAGTATTCTGTATGCTTCCCAGAGGTCCTGGGGGGATAAAGCCCCTCCCTCACAGGAGTGAGGCCGATGACACTCTTAGACTGACTTTGCACCCTCCCTGTCTCACGGTCCCTGCATCCTCATCCCCCACTTTTTGGCCACATCTTCCAAATAAACTATATGCACCTGAATCCTTGTCTCACTCTGCTTTGGAGGAAATGCGAAGTAGAACAGACATAAACAAATAAAACAAAGAAGGCAGTGAGGACCATGCAGAGAATTGAAATGTTGGGGGTGGTGGGGGAGGGTATAGCTCAAGGGTAGAGCACATGCTTAGCATGCAGGAGGTCCTGGTTCAATCCCCACTACCTCCTTCAAGAATAAATAAATAAGCCTAATTGCATCCCCTCCCCCAACCCACCCCAAACGAAACAAAACAAAAAAAGAAATGGCAAGAACAGAGCATCCGGTGAGCCTGAGAGACAAGGAGAATCTAACCATGCACGGACTAGGGGAAAGAATTATCTGGGCAGAGGAAACAGCTGGTGCAAAGACCCAACTCGGGAGTGTGCTTGGCATGTTAAAGAAGAGAAAGGTCAGCGGATCTGGAATTTAGTGGGTGAGGAAATGATGTGCAGAGGAAGGCCAGATGGTGAGGGACATTTTAATCCAAGAATAATGATTTGGGACTTGATTCTAAATGCCATGGATGGGAGGTCAGAGGAAGGTTTTAAGCAAAAGAATGACAAAGATTGATCTGCAGTTTCGAAATATCCCCCCCGGCTACAGAGTGAGAGTGGGTTAGAAGCGGGAGTGGAAACAGGGCACCCAGCGAGCGATGGTGGCAGCTTGGACTAGTGTCATCAAACTGTGGATCGAGAGAAATCGATTTGGGGTGTATTTGATAAAGATGGAGGACACAGATGGGGCCTACTACATGCCAGGCACTCCTCTAACCCCTCCATAAATTAACTCACTTAATGTTCACCAAATCCCTCTGAGTTAGGCAGTATTTTTAGCCCCATTTTACTGTTGGGAAAACAGAGGCACAGAAAGATTGAGTAACCTGCCTAAGGTCACCCAGAGCAGAGATTTGACCCAAGTCATTCTGGATCCACGGTCTAGGTTCTGACTACAGTGGTCCCCACTTAGGTGTGGAGGCTACGTCCCAGGATGGCCAGTGGTTGCCTGAAACCTTGCACAGTACAAGATCCTATGTGCATTTATATATATATATACACACACACCATGTTTTTTCCTACATATACATACCGATGGTAAAGTTTAATTAACAGATGAGGCACAGTGAGAGAGTACCAACAACTAATGATAAAATATAACAATTTCAATAATATTGTCATAAAAGTTATGTGAATGTGGTCTCTCTTTCAAAATATCGTGCACACATGTAATGCCTTTTCTTTCTTAAGTAAGCACTTACCACGCACGGCGGTTGTAACTTGTGCAGTTTGAGGTGTGACAGCAAAACTGACACAAATTTTTTTTTCTTCTTCACAAGTGGACGGAAAATTCATTCTTGCCGTAGATCTTAGCAACCTCAGCGTGTGATTTTTTTTCTTTCCTTCTTCTTCTTCTTTTTTGTTTCATTTTGGAAGTCCTTTATCGTAAAAACTATTCTTTTGTCGGCTGGCAAACAGCAGCCAGAGTCTCAGCGATTATTCTGGACCTTCAAGTTGGATAAATGCAATTTCTTTTCTTGAGACACAAGTTTTCTGTCTGTATTTCTGAGGCAATGTTATTGCCATCTCTGCAGTGTCTGGTGGGCCCTGACGCATCAGCCAGGCTGGTGGTTTCTGTCCCTTAGAGTGTTGTGAAATCAAAGCAGAATGAGAAGGTGGTCCTGCTGATCTCAGAACTTCTGATAACTGGGCTTAGGGTTGTCCCTTCTGTCAGGGAACCTTATTAATGGAGCACGTGGCTTGACCACCTGAACGACCCTGTTGCAGACGCCATCTTGCTGCTCATCATGACCCTGGAAAAGGGGCAGCTCTCCTTTTTTTTTTATTAAGTCAAGAATTTTCACCTTTCCACTTAAAGGAAGCACTTAACAGCTTCTCTTCGGCAGATCCGAATTGCCAGCATCACTACTCTTGTGCTTTGGGGCCATTATTAAGTAAAATAAGGGTGACTTGCGACACCAGCACTGCAAAACCGAGACAGTGGATCTGAGAACTGGTACTGAGTGACCAACGGTGGGATACACTGGACAAAGGGATGATTTATGGAGCGGGAGGGCGGGAGATTTCCTCAAACTACTCAGAACCGCAAGCAATTGAACATTTATGAATTGTTTATTTCTGGAATGTTCCATCTAATATTTCCAGACCACGGAGAACTGAAATTGTGGAAAGTGAACTCACGGATAAGGGGGGGGACTTACATTGCCCTGCCTCACTGGGGCCCACTGACTGTGCTGGGGGCTGGGAGGTGGGGAAGGGTAGCTGGGAGGCAGCGGGGTCCCAGAGTTCCAGGTGTCCCATTAGGACGGCCCTCCCCCAGCATCCAGGCCCCGGCTGTTGGGTGAGGGTGGGCCACCGCCTTCTCTGAGCTCCAGGCAAGACCCCGTCCCTCCTTCTCCCCGACACTCGTGGCCTCACTGCCAGGATCCGCCTTACAACCCCTTGAACCCTCTACAGCCCAGGTCTCCCAGGCCTCCCCTCCCTTCCCCAGACTGGCACCCCCAGGCCCGCCATCCTCCTCTCTTCTGACCTGTCCCTAAAGCTGGCCACTTTCCCTCTAACCCTGGCCAATCCCAGGCAAAGCCCCCACGTCCTCAAGCGCCTCTCTGTGCCCCCTTCACCTTCTCTCTGTCATTCCTGCGAGGCACATTCAAATCACCTCCACGGCTCACAAACACAGCCAACTTGCTGGACCAATTAAACGAAAATCCTGGACGGTGGGGTCCATGCACTGGTGTGGGCTCAGTGTCCCCAGGTGTTTGTCATTTGCAGCTGGGGTGGTGAGCCACAGACCCTGGCTCTCATGGGAGCTCGGTGTCCCCACCGGCTCCGCATGTGGAAGCCTTGTCCCTCCTGAATCTCTGCTCTGTGGACCTGGGGGTAGGTGGGGGTGCCTCCTTGCACCCCTGTGTCACTGCCAGACCCTTCTCCATCGTCACTCCTGTAAAACCTACCGGCTTTGAACCTCTTGTCATTAGAATGCAGCTCCCTTGACCTGCCCTATGGCGTCACCTCCTGGCCACCAGGCCACGGCCCTTGCTTGAGGATTTTAGCGCTCGGCTCTCTATCACTCTCTCTAACCACCTTCTATTTTAATTCTTGGTGTTTTCAATATCCAAGCAGATGGATGTATCTTCTGAGACTCTGGCCTCTGACTCCTTGACTTCCTGTCCTCCAATCACCCCATCTTCCTTGCTACCGTCTCACCCCATCTATAACCTCCATCTGCAGCTCGCTCCCTCTAGGACCTAGGCCCCAATAACCCCTGAAGTCCTGGATCCTGACACCTCTCCACTGTCTAGTCGTGTCCAGATTCAATTCCAAGGTCAATCAGCTGACTCACTCTATTGCCTCTACCTTTAACCCAATTACTTTCCTTTTTTTTTTTTTCCAGCCAAGGGCAGTTTAGCCACGAGAATTTATAGCATTCCCTTGGCTAAACTTCAACCCAGGTTAAATCCACCTGTCTGTCCTGTGCTGGCTCTGGTGTGGCTGAGCTTGACTGGACAAAAACACAGCCATGCCTGGCAGCCTTCAGTGAATTCACCATTCAGCGCATGCGGGTGCTCCATTCTGCCTGGCAAAGTGACTGTATTGTCCTTGTCCTGGGATTCTCAAAGGTGATCCCTAAGCGGAAGGAGATGTTTCACCTGCTCAGGCAATAGAAATGCAAATTCTTAGGTCCCACCCCAGACCTGCTGGAGCAGAAACTCTAGGGGTGAGGGGCCGGCACTCTGTTGTAATGAGCCCTCCAGGTGAGTCCAAGGCACAGGGCTCTAGTCCATTTCTTTCCCCCTCTCCTAAATGACTATTTATAATTTACCCCATTCCTGCAAAGGTCCAATACTTCCTTCCCCACCTCACACTGAGCTCGCTTCCTTATTCACTAACAAAGCAGAAGAATTTCCCACAACACACCTGAGTCACCCTTACTGCCCCCCCCCCCCGTGCCCTCACACCCTCCTGCTCTCTCATTGGCTGTCAGTGCTCCTAAGGCCACACCCCCACTACTGCCCTGGTCTAGAGCACCCCCCCCCCAGCTCTCAGCTGGGTTTTGGCAAAAGCTTCCTAACTAGTCTGCTTATACCAGCCCCTGCCCCCCCCCATCTGCACAGCAGCTGAAGTGATCCCATCGAAATGCAATTCACGTCTCTCCTTTGCCCCAAACCCTTCCTTCTGTGGCTCCTCATCTCACTCAGAGTAGAGGCCAAGTCCTTCCTATAGTCACAGGGCCCTGCATGACCTGCCTACCCCTCTGCTTCCCCCTTTTACCTCATCTCCTCCCCACCTTTTCCCCTCTCTCCACCTGCTATCACCATACCTCCATTTTCCTCAGGCATTCTGGGCAGGTTTCCACCTCAGGGCCTTTGCACTTGCTGTTCTTATTCCCAGATATCTGATCAACTCTCCAAGTAGATCCTTCAAGTCTTTATTCAATGTCATCTTCTCAGAGAGCCTTTCTTGGCCACCTATTATAGTTTCAACTTCTAATTACTGACACTTCACTCTTCACTGCTTTATTTTATTTCCTAATATTTAGTATTATCTAATCGACTATATATTTCTCTTTTCTAATCTTGATGACTGTCTCCCAGGTGGAACATAAAGTCCACGAGGGCAGGATATTTCACTCTTGTTCACACTCTCAGTATCCAGCTGAGCGCCAGACATGGTAAGTGAGTTAATGCCATCAACCTCTCTGAACATTCCCTTCCTATTCTCCGTTTAATTAAAACCTGGCTCCTTTCTAAGAACATGCTTTCTCTGGAGCTCCCTTAGCTCAGGTTTGTCTTCTGTCACACTCCCCTCATTCTGAGGGGCCTAAACAGGAGGCAGGTGATCTCCCTGTGCCTGATTGTCACATCCACACCAACCTCCCTCACTCCTCCATTAACGCCCCACCTCCCAGCTTAGAAATCCACATCATCAGACTAGACAGTCTCCCCACGGTCTCCCGTGGGCCCCAGGGTCATTTCCCCTCAGTCCTTGAAGATCTGAGCCCATGCCTCACGGTCTCTGTCTCCACCACTACTTCACTGTGATTCTCGGTAATTTCACTCTCTTGGTAGATGATTCGTCCAAGATCCAGGTCCCTCTCCTCCTTGAGGCCTTCTTCTCCAATAGTCTTGTCCTCTGCACTAACTCGGCCCAAACCCAGACTTTGTTATTACTCATAACTGCACATCATCCATTTCTAGCATCACATGCTACGACCACCACCCTGTCTTTCCAGCTCACCTCTCTGGCACCTCAACTCCAATAATCATTCCACCCGACTCGATACTTCATCCATTGATCCCTCCACCGTTTCACTGTCCCAACCGCCTACTCTCACCCCAACACTTGCTTCTTTACGCCACCCAGATTCCATAGCTTATCATTAAACCCTTCTGTTGCCGGTATCCTCAACTCTTCCGCCTTTTCTCACTTCACAACTTTCACGTATTCACTGCTTCCAATTATTCACCTAGTGTTTTTCTTGTCTAAGAAAATTTTATCATGATAAAATATATAAAATGTGCCCTTTCAACCATTTTTAACTCAGTGGCATTAATTACTTTCACACTGTTCTGCAAACGTCACTACTCTTTTCAGGTTTGTGCCTGTGCATAGGAAATCCCAAAGAATCCAAAAGAAACCTACTGGAACTAATAACCAGGTTCAGCAAGGCTGCAGTTGCCTCTTCTCTCTTGAACCTTCCTCAACCATGTTTTTCCTCTATGTCTCCTCCCAAACTGCTCTTTCCAAAATCCCCCCTGAGCTCCATCTCGCTAAAGCCAACGGTCACCTCTTGGTCCCAGTCTTACTTTTCCTACTGCATCATCTGTTATGGTTGATCATTTCTTCCTTTTTGTAAGTGTCTTCACTTGGTGCTACGGGCTGAGTATTTGCGTTCCCCCAGCCCAAATTCATTCATCCCTAGTATGATGGTACTTAGAGGTGGGGCTTTGGGGAGGTGACTAGGTCATGAGTGGAGGGCCCTCCTGAATTTGAGATTACTGTCGTGATAAAAGAGGTCCCAGAGAGCTCCCTTGTCCCTCCACCATGTGAGGACACAGCATCTTGATCTTAAATGTTCTCACCCCTAGAACCAGGAGAGATAAATTCCTGTGGTTTATGAGACACCCCACGTGGAACACTTTGTCACAGCCGCCCAGCCGGACTAAGACCCTTGGCCTCCAGAACCAGAGGCCCTTGATTCTTTCCTACCTTGGTAGAGGAGAGGCACTTTGACCAAAGAGGCAGAAGTTGGAGCAATGCAGCCACAGGTCAAGGAACTGCCATCCACCACCGGAAGCTAAAAGATGCAAAGAACAGATTCCCCACTAGAGCTTTCAGAGGGAGCATGGCCCTGCTGGCACTTAGAGTTCAGACTTCTGGCTTCTAGAACTGTGAGAGAATCCGTTTCTGGTGCTTTAAGCCACCAAGCACGTGGTAATCTGTCACAGCAGCCCTCGCAAACTAATAGAGCTGTCTAGTAGACATCTCCGACTCAATGTGTCCAAAAACAAACTCTTCATTTCCTCATCTCCCACTCCCACCCACCGAACTTGCCCCCCTCCCCCCACCGTCTTTCCCATCTCAGTAGGGGACAATTTCAGCCTTAAAATTGTTCAGGCCAAAACCTTAGTGTCTCTGTTGACCCTTCACTGTCTATCAGATGCCACATCCAAATCGTCAGCAAACACCGTTAGCTGCACCTTCAAAGATAACCCAAATCAGAACACCTCCAGCTTCTTCCCTGCCACCACCTGGGTCCAAGTCACCAGCATCTCTTGCTGGGATGATGGCAGTCATCTCCTGTCTCCCTGATTGTGTTCTTTCCTTTACAGTCTAATTGTCAAAATACCAGCTGGGAGTGATGCTATTCAAACCTAATTTGTCACTCCTTTGCTCAAAACCCTCCCATCTCGCTCAACATAAAAGCCAAGTCCTTACAGTGCCCTACAAGGGCAATGAGCAGGGCACCTGCATTTCTCTAATGTCATCTCCTGCTGCTCTCCCCCTCCTCACTTGGGTCTTTGACCAACCAACCACGTTCATTCCCACTCTGAGGAACTTTTCATTGAGACTGCTGGGGGTTTAGGAGGGAAGCTGGTAGGGTGACCAGGCTACATTTTGTGCCATTTGAGTTTTGTAGACATGAATTTAAAGTGAGACCAATTTGCATAGTTGTTTGTTCTTTAGGACATTCAGCTTGGAAGGAGTGAATGGAGAAAGAGGAGGGTTGGGGTTTGACCGGATTAAGGTTTTGCTGGGGAAGAATGATGGGGAGAGAAGAGCACGGATATTAAGGCCATTTGTGTAATGGAGTGATTATAATGTTGGACCATGAAATCTGAGCTGGATAAGAAGGAATTAAGTTAGGTAATACACCTAAAGCACTTACTACAGGGCTGGGCATGTTGGAAAGACTCAAGAAACATGAGCTATTATTACCACAAGCATTCATCCTACATATACTGAAAGGATTCTTAAACCTAAAAAAAGACCTGGCAAAATTAACTGCAGTCCCACACTCTCCCCCAGCCCCCTTGGCTAAACCACAATCCCTACAAACAGGAGATGGCTTTGAAGACAGAGCAGTAAAATCCAAGATGAAGACAATACATAAATCTTTATGTATTTCAATGGAAGGATGTGTTTGGGTGTTGCTCATTATAAATTGTTAAGAGTTGGAAAACAATTATGACTTTTCACCCTGGTGGTGTGAGGTCCAAAACATACTTTTAATTTATTTATACCAAAGAGATATATATGTTAAGTATTATCTTTGTCTTGGATTTTGTCTTATCCCTTCAAAGGGTTTCAGCCTGATGATATGATGGTTTTCTCTTAGATGAACGCACGCTTCATTCTACACATCATCACTCACTTGTTTTCAGTGATACATTAATACTGACACAGAAAGTACCTTGTCATCTGTTACTCGTATCTGCCAAGTGCGCAAGCTGTGGTTGACTAATTGGAAACACACAACCAAATGGATCAGCTTCATCCCTGTGTTCCTGGGTACCCAAGGCCATGGCCCATTTCCTGTCAAGCTTCAATATTATTCCAAGATTTGGCTAAGAAAAACATTTTATTTTATACAAATAGAGATGTCAATGAGTGGAATGTCAAAGTCACATGTATTTTAAAGATTAAAACATACCAGCAAAATTCAGGAGCTGGGCCATGGAGCAAAAAAATCAACAGATGGGAGTTGTGGTAGGAGGCTCCATCTGCCAAGGCCCTGCTAATTTAGGATTAAGACGGACCCTCTGTGTCAATGCTGTGGTAGCAGGAACGATCCGAGATTTTTGAGCTAAACACCCAGGTAGGTGGGTTTGCCCGCCACTGAATGAGGGAGCTGGGGCTGGAACCAAGCATTGAGGGTTCAAGTCTCTGATATTATTCTTCTAACTGTGAAATGGATTATTATTATTATCGTGAAATGGATGTGATAACTTCGAATTTCCTCAATTCTATCATCCACCATTTGACATTTTTAGGATTGCGATTGTGTCTTAAAATGAACCCATTTGAAGGTGGTAGTGCTTGTCTTCAAATGGAAAAAGAATAAAACCAGAAGGCAATTCTCTTTCACGGTGCTGATTTAAAATGTATTGAAGCAGAGAGGCTCCCAGCTCATAAGGCTGCTGTGAGGATTAAGCTGGAAGAAATGAGATGCTGTGTGTAAAGCATTTAGAAGAATGCCTGAACCTGGGGTGGAGCGGGGGTGGGGAGGAGGGGCAGCTGCAGCCTTTCCCATGTCGCCCTCCCCAGTCCGGTGTGCTGGGAAGATTCCCTTGTCACCTTATCTGCACCAAGACCTGGCAGCGCCCAGCAGAAAAAGGAGAGGGAAAAATCCCTACTCTGCTCCGCGGGGCTATTTCTTATAATTCGTTGTAACTGGGTTCAAGGACTTGGATTTCTCTGATTCTTTTTTCTACACCCCTCCCTTTATTTTGTTAATCACTAGCAAGCCTTCTTCAGAACACTACCAGATTTGGCCCACCCATTCAGCACCTCTGCAGGGGAACCTGGAGCTTGCATGTATTTCTTGTTTACATGCACGTTATTTATGCAAAACCTTCATTCAAAACGCTCAGGGGACTCTCCTTCCGCGTACCAAGCCGACGTGCTGTCGGTGGTCCTCACTGCCATCCGCGAAGCCCCGCCATTGTTTCTCTAGCCACGTGGCTCCTGGGCTGTACACACCTGCAAGCTGCCTTCTCAAGCCTTTGCGTTTGCTGTTCCCTCTGCTGGAAATGCCTCCCTCCCTCGCAGCGCCGTGAGACAGTCTCATCTCATCCTTGAAAAAGTCTGTCCTCAAACTCCGCCTTTGCAGGAACGTCTTTTCTGAACACCTCGCTACAGTTGTAACCCACCCCTGACAAGCGCCCTACTGTAATTTCTCTCCCTGGTACTTAAGACCATGAACCATACTATTTTACCTTCTTACCTGGTTTACTGCCTCTCTCTATTATAGTGTAAGTTCCGCGAAGGCAGGAATTTTTCTCTATTTGGTTTGCTTGCTTTATCCCCACTGTCCAGAACAGAGCTGGCACATGCAGGTACTCAGAAAGTACTTATTGAAATAACTGGTCTTTATGTATTGAGCATATGCCTTCTTTAAGTTGGAAGTATTGGGCCAAAGGGATGAATATTTTCTATAGTTCTTCACTTAGTTGTTGCCTGTATCAATGGTTTGTCCCTGTTTATTGCTGAATAGTATTTCATAGTATGGATGTACTACACTTTATTTGAGGCGGGAAGCCCCATAAAAAAACGGCAGGGCCACTACTCTCCTGCCGGCACCAACCGGTTCCCTGGCCCAGAGGCTCTATCTCACTTTTTGCCTCTGAAACGGCTTACTTACCCCCTAAAATTCTATTGGTTCCCCGAGGTCACTTCTGATTGGTCCACTTCCCTAACTTCTGATTGGCCCATTTGTAGTACTTCATTTGCATGGAGCTCACTCCTGATTGGTTATTTCTCTCACTCCTGATTGAGCTATTTCTACAAAGCTTGTTCCTGGTTGGTCAACTTCTGTTATACTTTATTTGCATATGATGTTGCAAAGTGTAAAAGTGACAGCCTATAAAGGCCTGTGTAAATCTGCAAATGGGCTTCAGAGCTTGGAGTGTTAACTCCGTCTGGGCCTGCTGGTGTAATAAACCTGAGTTCTCCAACTCTCCCAGTGCTGCTTGGTCTCTTCTGGGATCCAGGTTGCTGTCACAACTGAGCTGTAACACATTTTCCCTCAACATATTTAACCATTTACCAGTTGAAGGATATCTTGGCAGTTTCCAGTTTGGGGCTGTTATGAATAAAGCTGCTATAAACAATTGGGTACACATTTTTATGGGATCCTAAGTTTTCATTTCTCTGGGATAAATGCCTAGGAGTGCAATTGCTGGGTTGACTTGTAGTTGTGTGTTTACTTTTTTAAAGAAGCTTCCAAACTGTTTTCCAGAGGAGCTGCACCATTTTACATCTCCACCAACAACGTGAGCGACCTGGTGTCTCCACATCCTTACTAGCATTTGGTATTGTCACTTTTTTTAATTTTAGCCATTTTGATAGGTGTGTAGTGATATCGTGGATTTAATTTGGGTTTCTCTAACAGCTAATGATCTTGAGCATCTTCTTCGGTGTGCTTACTTGGCGTCTGTTTATCTTCTTCAGTAAAATGTCTTCATGTCTTTTGCCTATGGTCTAATTGGATTGATTTCTTGCTTTTCCACTATTGAGTTTTGAGAATTTAAAAAAATACATTCTAGATACTAGTCTTTGTCAAATATGTAGTTAGCAAATAAATATCTTCTGCCACTCTGTAGGTTTTCTCATTCTTTTGATAGGGTCTTCCATAGAGTAAAAGTTTTTAGTTTTGATGAAGTCCAACTTTAAAATTTTTCCTTTTAAGGGCACAGTTTGGTGTCAAGTCTAAGATCTCTTTGCCTAGCCAGATCCTAAAAATTTTCTTCTATGCTTTTTTTCCTAAAAGTTTTATAATGTTTTACATTTAAATCTATAGTCAATTTTGACATCAGCAGGAATTTGTTTTTTGTATAAAGTTTGAGATTAGACTGAGGTTCTTTTTTTTCTTTTTCTTTTAACCTTTGGATGTTCAGTTTGGAGCCTGCATTTTAACAAATCTTCAGGAACGACAAGGTTTGAGAACTTCTGGGGAGGATGTGTGGGATTTAGATGGTGATGTGATAGTAAATGTTTCACAATCAGCTCTTGTTTGGGGGGGTACAATTTCCGTGGTATAAATACAACCCTCATAGCTGATGGCAAGCTACCTATACGATGCCCCTGAACACAGACTTGGGAAGAGATTCACAGAAGCACAGCATTTATGTAGCATGTCCATACTTACAAAAGATGCAAATAACCTGAGAAATGCAGATAGTAATAAAATGTAGTAGGAAGTGATGCATTTTGAGTATGTATCACCTTTGTTTTAAATACAATTTATTTAAGTTTGTGTCAAGAACTTTGGAGCTTCTGAGAGTTTACCCTGTTTGCAAGCTCACACAGTAGTCAGTTTCATGGATGCTGGCAGAAGACATGAGACTCCTGGGTCAGAGACAAAGGACTTTATTACTTACAGCCACCACAGTAACCAGAGTGTCAGCATTACCTTGTACTAGTCCCCTGAGCCCTAATTCCTGTAGGGTGATGCAAAATGGACCAGCCAGCCCTTGGACATGCAGTGGGTTCCATAGAGGAGAGGAATCCTGAGCGGAGGGACCCGAATCTTTTATAAAGCTAAGCTATCATCTTTCACAATGCTCAGAGGCAGACATTATCTTTATTATTCTGGACAATAAGCAAACCTGCCCTTTTCTTTGGAGGGAGACTCAATACAAACAAGTTTGAAAAGATAGCCCAGAACAAGGACAGTCAGTGCCTCCACTCACTGAGACCAGCTGAAATGACAGACTCAGGAGGAACTGGCTCCCAACAACTTTTATCATTTGATTTTTTAATAATGGCTGTGTTTAACAGCCCACTCACAAAATTCCTGAAAATGTAACAGCAGGCCCTCAGAAGCCAGCACAAGCTGGCTCCAGCACATCAATGTATTTCAAGGAGGAAAAAAAAAAAAAAAGGAACGACAAAGGGAGAGAGTCCCTCTGGGCTGATTTCACCAGCTGGGAGCCCAGGAGGCTGGAATGAGGCCCCATCCGTGGAGGAAGCTGTTTTGATGGTTTGTTTTCCAGAATGGTTATGATTATAATGGAAATTATAATAATGGTTATTAAAATAAAAATAGCAACCACTCTCTGTTGCCTGTCAGGTGCAGGTCATGCATTGTGGGGGCTTGTAATCTCATTGAAGCTTCACAGTGACCCTCTGAAGTAAGGACTGTTACTATCCTCATTGAATAAATGAGAAAACCAAGACGCCCAGAAGTCAAGGAAGAAAGCTGGGCTGGGACTGAGCTTGTCCGGCAAACTCTAGCTCTGAGAACTGCTGAGCTGAGAACTCACAGTCTTAAAGCCAACTTTTCCACTCCTGTCAACTGGCATTATCCACACCCCACCCGCCTTCCCTGTGTCCCTCTCAGGAGCAGGGCTCTGTGGTGTAACACTGGCCAGGGCCCAGGGCACAGATCTCTGGTCTCTGTTTGCCAGTAAGGTCTGGTGTGACCTCGGGCAGATTATTCATCTCTGCACCTCTATTTCCTCATCTGTGCAATGGGCGCATGGTACTGTTCTGCCAGCCTTGCAGAGTTATCCTGAAAATCAAAGGTGCATCACAATTGGCTGGGGTTGTAGTTTTGGCTGCGTGCCCTGGTACCAGCCACAAAGTCTCTTATTTGTGTTTTGGGAGTTGCGGGGCTCACACGTGGTCACCATGAGGCTGTCAGATTCTGAGTCTGTAAATGAGATCATAGCCCCAGAAGGGAAAGGCAGAATGCAGCCCACAGACAGGAGGTACTGTTTTTCACTCTCCACTGCCCCATCTTTTTCTAACTTCCTGTGGTTGTGCAGCCACCGGGTTCAGAGAGGGTCAAGTAAGCATTTGTGACTTGAGTCTTTGGGCCGTAGAAGGGATGGTGGTTCCGGTGGGGCTGGTCTCCCTGCTGGCAGATAAAGACTCATCTTAGGCGCCAGGGAGGAGGCGTCTGGGAGCAGCAGGGGGCTTGGGGATAGACTGCCTCTGGGCCTCTCGACTCAGAGTCTGTTCAGAGCTCTCTCTGGGTCCCAACTGCCAAGTGGCCTGGGTTCCAGGCCCAGAGTTGCCAAGTGAATGGTTGGGGGTTGGCATTCCAAGCCCGGGGACCAGCAAGTGCAAAAGCCTGGAAGAGGGAATGAACGCGGCAGGTTCAAGTGGCAGCAGGCCCCTGCCTGGACGGAGAAAGGGGAGGAGGTCAAACATCCACAACCCACTCCGAGCAGCAGCGCCCCCAGGAGGCCGGGGGGCCCCCAGGGGCAGGTGAAGGGTGCGTCCCTTACTCTCTCACGCTCCAGATGCTCTTAAAGGGGTGGATCAGTCCCTGGTAATGGGGCCGACAGCCCGCAGCACCCAGCTCTGACAGTGCGCGTCTGAGATCAGCTGACCATTTCTCTTCCTGCTCTCAACTTGTCTGCAGGCTGGTCTGGGCCAGAGGTGAGGCGGCTGGTGGGGCTCCGAGACGCAGCCTTGAGGAACTGGCTCTCCCTGCCCAGGCATTAGAGCCAGCGCAATGTGACCAAGGTCCCTCGGCCTCCATCTGTCAGTTCCAGAAACCCAGTCACCTTGGGGGAAAGGCTTCTGGCAGCAGAACTGGGGATCTAAAATCTCAGCCTATTGGAGCAGGAATGGGACTCGGAGGTCACTGGCTGCAGCTGAAGAGATGACTCTCTCCTGCCATAGCCCCCCCGAGTGTTTTCCAGGGCTTCCAGCCCCTGGCTCTCAACTTGGCTGACAACAGACTTACCTATCTACAAAAATTCCCCAGGTCCAGGCCGCACTCCCGGCTAATTGCATCAGGATCTCTTTGGGGGAGGGTCTGAATGCTTACACCCCACTCAGGAGATTGCATCGTGCAATCCAGGTTGAGGACCAGGGCGGCGGTCCCATGCAGCTCTCTGAGGCTGCAGTCATTATGAGTGGGGCCTTGGGGTCAGACAGAATTGGATTTGAACTTCAGCTCTGCGACTTCATGAGCTGGGTGACCTCAGCTAACTGTCTAAGCCTCTCTGAGCCGCTAATCCCTTATCCATAAGAAGCACATCATAGTAACACACCTACCTTACCTGTTGTTCTCAAGACCATGAAAGCACATGGCAGAGTGCATTCATTCCTAAAAAGAGCCCAGTGATTTTGTTTATTGTTATTACTTTCCCAAGGCCCAGCATTCCATCAGAAAGCTCTTCTTTAGGTTAGGTTAAAATGTTCTTCTTAGGGCTGCAAGAGTTATCTCAAAACCCAAGTTTGCTTATGTCATATCCACTTAAAAAAAGCCATTTTATGGCTTTCCCTTATTCTCAACGTCCATACACAATTCTTGAATTTGACCTAGCAGCCTTCAAGATCTGAGCTCTGCCCCCTCACTTTCTTATGTTGCACTCTTTCCGCCCTGTGGCCTGGGAGAGGGGACTACTTTGACTCTCCTGACCTGCCCTGCTTGTCCCACCACAGGGCCTTTGCATATGATGCTCCCTCCCCTGATCCCCTGGAATGCCATCCTTACCCTGCTTCCCCGATAACTTAGCCTGTAGCTCTCAGCTTGGTCATATCACTCTACCAGTAAAGTTCTTGACACTCTTACCAGGACAAATCTTCACCTTTACATTCTCCTGGCACCATCTCTCAGCTGACATTTTACATTAATTTCTCTGGTCATTTGTCCCATGTTTGTCACCCATGCTAAACTCTAAGCTCCAGGAAGACAGGGACCATATCTGCATTTCGCTCAGCCCCGCATCCCCAGTGCCTAACTCAGTGCTTGGCACTGAGTAGAGTTCAGTAAATATTTATTGAATAAATGAAGTGGCCAGAATTGGCCTCTTGATAAAGTCTACCCAGTTCAAGCTTGGCTCCTCACAGCAGTCGGTGCTGTGGACCACAGGACGACCCTGCAGCAGGGGGCAGGCACCTTCAGGACCCCCACTCTTCTCTGCTCCCCATTCCTTATAGAAGGTGGCTCTTCTAGACCTCTGTGTCCTCCTCCGGACAGGTTCTGCTGGTACAATGCCTCGAATGGGACTCAAACCAGCAGATGGGGAGCTTTTCAAGAGCCATTTGCCCACACAGTTCTGCCAAGCGATGGGGCAGCTGAGAAGTAGTTCAGGGTTTAACTCCCCACTTAGCCTTTCACCTCGGAGGCCCTTGATCTCCATGTAATTAAGCTCACACATTAAATGAGTTTTATGGGATAAGAAAGCCCCATGTGGAAGATGGAATTTTCACACCAGGAGGCCATTTTGGATAATTGTCAGCCTCAGCGTGAAAGCCACTTGGGGTGAGGATGAATGGGTGTTACGGGTTTACAAGGGCATCAGCAACAATAAATACCAGAGATGAAGCTGAACTCTTCTTGTTTTTAATCAGGGCCAATCTGAGGCAAACTATAAAGGAGATGAAGAATGTCTTTAAGGGGGGGGGGGGGGGAAGCAACTTGCCCAGAGCCATCTTCGGGCTCTTTCTGAGAGATTCTTTTTAGGCTTTTGTCTCTGAAGCAGGGATAAGCCTGGAATTTCGCAGAGGTTATCAGAAGCAGATCAGCACCCCCACCCCCCTGACACCGAGGGACGGGTTGGGCCTGTGAGGTTAGCGTCACAGCCAACGTCCACCTGTGCCCTGTGGGAGGGACACCAGGAAAGGGGAAAATGAAGAAAAAGGAACACACACAGTTGCCACACCCCATTAAAGAGTAGAATCAGAGACTTTTTTTTTCTCTCTCTCTCTCTTCTCCTTAACAGAGGCACTGGGGATGGAACCCAAGACCTCGAGCGCACCAAGGATGTGTTCTAACATCGAGCTATCCCCCCACCACTGAGGTCTTTCCTATTACAGTTTTCTCCTCAGTCCGGCCCAGAGATTGGCAAAGCCACTGTAGTTCAGAGTTGGCCGAGGAGCCTGTTAACAGGCCAGACCCTCAGGCCCTACCAAAGAAATGGAGGGGCTGCAGCTGTCTCCATAGCTCACTCGGCCCTGGGAGGTTCTGACGCCCCACCTGTCTTGTAGATCACAGGTGCCTTCCCTGGCCTGGGCACAATGAGGGCTTAGGAGACATCTGCTGAATCAAAATGTCATTTTGCTCTGTGGGAGGGAAGTGTTGGCTGGGTGGCCCAACCCCCGCCACTCAGGAGTGCTCCCAAATCAGGGCACTTGCCCTCCCTTCTCTGGTTCCCCTCCCCCAGGGACACACAATGAGTCCGGGAAGGCCTGCTGCCCACAGATGGGTTATGTAGCTGGAAGTGCAGCCTCTAGGTTCTAGGACTCAAATTTCCCATCTGTAAAGTGGGGACAATGATCATAGCAGCTGCTCACAGGGGTGTTGAAAAGCTGAAAACAGATAATACACGTCATGCCCAGCAGATGGCTAATGTGCAGTAATAGTGAGCCATTACTTGTCTTCTTGCTCTGGAAACCTCCTCACAGCAACTGTTCAAAGTCTTCAGAGGAAGCGAAGGGCCAGATGTGAAAGTTCAGCGTCTCAGAACACGCCAGCCGGGTTCATCCAGCTATTTTACTGTATGTTTCAGGAATTTCAGGCTCTTTTCTTAGCTCTGCTTTGGAGACCAAAGCATAAATGTTTAGTGAAAAAAAAAAAATGGATTCTGAGATCATCTGATCCAACCTTTGTTTTCACAGCTAGGGAAACTGAGGCCACCTGATGTGAAATGGCATGGCCACAGTCACACAAGAAGTTGGAAGACAGAGCTGGGACTAGAACCCAGACGCGGCTGTTTCCGGGACAACAGCTGTATTCCTGTACTCTGCCAGCTGTTTCTGCAAGTTAGAACGTACGTGACATCCCTTTAACTGAAAATGCTGCGGAGATGTGTGGCTCATGTGTTCTTATTCTTTTTCTTTTTTTCCAGCGGAGGGTCATGGTCAAACAGTGTCACAGGTCAGAATCTCTGTCTTTTTCTTTGCTTTGGCTGGGAATCTGAAAAACAGCCTGGGGAAGAGACCAGGGAACATCTTGCTGCTGCCAAGGCTCCGGACCCGAGGCTTGTGTGGTAGACGTTCGCCCCCTAGTGGACTGAGTGGAGATGACAGGCAGGGAGTGAAAGAGTTTCCACCTTCGTGGCTGCCTACCGTTCTGATGCAGCTTGTGCAGCTGGGCCTGCCTTACCTCCACCCTAATGCCAGCACTATCAGACAGAGCCCATCTTTACTTAAAATGTCGATATTTTGTTCATCAAAATTTTTTCTTTTGGTATTAATTTTAATTTATTAAAATATTGCTTTAAAATATTATTTTTATTGATTACTTTGGGTGGCACCCCCTTTAAATTTTGCACCTGAGGTGAATGCCTCCTTCACCTCCCCCTGATCATAGTCTTAATCCAGAAGCCAGCACTGGAAGACCCCACAGATACCCTACAGAGACCCCGTTGCTTGTCAGATGAGCCATGAGGCCCAGCGAGGCCTGAGCTGGCGGCCTGTGAGGGCAGCATGGGTCTCATGCTCCCGGCAGTGGAATAATCAGAGCCGCAGGTTTTCCCCAGGATTTCTCCGGAAGGGGACAGTGACAAAGGCTCTCTCCTTGCCCAAACTCTTGCCAGGCTCCTCTGAGCCCTCTTCTCCACCAGGCCTGGCAGCCTTGGCTAGTCAAGACTTGAACAAACACTAATATAGTTTCTAACAGCTCAAGGCCGCATCCTTAGAATGACCCATGCCCCGCTTAAAGTGGCCGCCTGAAAAAAACTGAAGGCAGCCGAAAGAACGTACTGTTTGTTCCCGCCAACATCTGAAGATCACGCCCCTATCTTCCAGTCTCTGTGGGAGGGTAGGACCCCCACTTTGATAAAAACCAGTTGGCAAATCCCGGTGGGTTCTGCAGGGACCAGCCCCCCACTCCATTTTCATAATTTTTCACTTCCTGAAGTCCACAGAGCCCCCACTCAGCCCCACCCCCATCCCCTCATTCTCCCTTTAAAACACCCCATCACTGCTACATAAATCAAAGTGAGTCCAATTCACTTTGGATCCTTCCCTACTAAAGTCGTATATTAAGGATTGAAATCAGTCCTCACTACTTTAACTAGTGTCCAGCTTTGTTTCTCTTGGATAACGTCTGTCTTTTGAAGTGTGTCCCTTATGAGAAAAGACCCTGGGGCCAAAGGCAATTTTATTGCACAAAGATGCGCTGAGTTCCGGGTCGGCCTCAGTGCCTAAAGCATGAAGGCCTAAAGACAGGCCCCGTCTGCTGAGGCCCACAGTAAGCCGTCAGAGCAGGAGGAGGGGCTGGTGCCCCAGCTTGTCTGGGAGGGGCCACCTCCTTGGAACCCCTTCCTCAACTGGGCTTGCCTCCTGCATCATCTGCCAGATGACTCCGGGTCCTCCAGGCAACCAGGAGACAGCCACCCTTGGGAGTGTTAGGGAACAAACCAGCCCTCATCCTT
The DNA here is from genome assembly GCF_009834535.1 of Camelus ferus. Lineage (NCBI taxonomy): Eukaryota > Metazoa > Chordata > Mammalia > Artiodactyla > Camelidae > Camelus > Camelus ferus. Next base: position 113,712,226 of record NC_045698.1, read on the forward strand.
GCCATCAGCTGGCCACCAGATACCCCCTCCACTCTGTCACCCTCTACAGCCCACCTGCCATTAACCCAGCACTCCCAGCTCACCACTTCCTGCACCCCTGGGCCACATCCAAGGAAGACAAGACCACAGCCTTTTGTCCTGCAAGGTCTCTGCCTCCATCTGCCCCAGCCCCCTAGCCGAGTGCTAAGTCCCCCAGCCACCCCTCGTCATCCCCACCACCTCCCTGGGGATTCCCTGGCGGGCTGCTGGGGGGGACACGGGTTTAGGTCAGACGCTCTGTGGGTCCTGCCTATCTTGCTCAGGCTGGGTTTATTACCCAGGCTTCACAGGGTTGAGTCAACTGCCTTCAAATGCCTGCATCCCTGGGGGAAGGAAGAGGAAGTGGCTACAGGTGCTTCTTTAAAAAATGTAAAATAAAGGGAGAAAGGAAAATAAAAAAAAAAAATAATTGTTTATAGACAAAGATGCCCCTTGAGACGCTGGCCCCTTCCTACAGGGGTGCTGGGCAGGACCCCAACCACACACTAATCTGCTTGGGCCCCAGACCCCTTGCTGGGTTTCTCAGACCCGTCCCAACCCCATACTTTCTACAGCCCAAAGAAAACAGAGTTCTTTAAAGTAAATCCATTTTTTTTTTCATGGAGGGGGCCACACCTTCCAGGACCACTCCAGGCAGCATTTTCTGTCCTCGAGGGGGCCCTCTTGGCCTCGCCTTTCCGGTTACAAGTTGGTCAGCACAGTCTGCCTGGGACCTACGCCTCCATAAGAAAGTTCTCGGCAGTAATTGACCTCGGGGGTGGGGAGGGCGTCTCAGCACCAGCCGCTTAGATCCCTGCGCGCTGGAAACCCGTGCGGAGGGGGCAAGTTCGTGTACAGGCATCACTCCTGCCCAGTGGTTCTCAGGCTTGTGGATACCCCGGGTATCTTCCTGATTGAGAAGTGGGTCTGCAGGTGATTTCTAACTAATAATGAAGCACTTCAGTGGGGCACTGACTTGACTCCCGCAAGAAGCAGATTCCAGGTTACCCCTGTGTGAATGTCACGCCGACTCTTCCCTTCTAGAGTAGAATGAACTCTTTGCTACAGGCTGTGAGATTCTGAACAACCTTCCAGCCTCGCACCCCAGGCCTCCCATCTCTTTTCTCCCTTCGCCCATCCTTCTGGCCTTCAGCAGGTCCTCAGATGTGCCAAGCTCTTTCCTGCATCAGAGCCTTTGCACCTGCAGCTCCTTCTGCCAGGTCACCCCTGCCCGGACCCCTGCCTGGTTCTATCTTCTGCTTTAGGGCTCCGCTTAAAACTGAACCTCTTTCTGGTACTGACTTGGAGGGGACTTCAGAGAGCCTTGGGGAGTTGTGCGGGGCTGGAGATATTCTGTTATTGATCAACACACAGGTGACAGGATGTACGTAGGTAAAAATTCATTGCGCTGTCCACTGAAGATTTGTCGACTTTACTGTATGTAATAAACCTGAAAAGTTGAAATCTGAAAGAACCAATGTCTCCCTCTTCCCTGTCTCCTGTTCTTCCTATGACTCTCGACCATGGCTTGTGCATTTCCATCCTGGCCCAATAATTACGCTATTGGCTGGTTTATTTGTAAATTGTATCTCCCATCGGAGTGTAAGCCCCGCGAGGAGAGAGCCTCTGTCGGTCCTGTTCACGGAGGTGACTTCCAAAGTGTAGCACAGTGCCTGCCACACTGTGCATACTGAGAAAATTAGCGAGTGGAGAGACGGGAGGGTGAATTAAAAAGCTTGGGTTTAATGATGGAGGGAAACAGGGGTAGAAGAGGTCGGCCTGAGGTTAGAAGCTCCCGATTCCCAGTCCCCGGCGGACAGTTCAGGGGTCTTGCTCTGGAAGCACAAGTCTAGGAGCCACTGGCCTCCTCGGAGACCCAGCACTGGCCGGCCTACACCTCGTTGGGGTTGTCCTGGTCGGCGTAGATGAGGAAGCCCGTGAAGAGGCTGTCGGTCCAGTAAGGGTCGTAGAAGAGCCCATTCTGCTCTGAGTAGAAGATCTGGAGCCAGACCTCGTCCCCCTGCTTGAGAGCCAGGATGGTGGAGCCCGAGGCCACGTCGTGGTTGCCCGTGTTGGCATCGAAGGTCCGGATGCGGTACTGGCCGTTGTGCACCAGGCCGATGGCCAGGTGCTTGTTGGCCAGCGTGATGTCGTAGGTGAAGTAGTAGATCCCCGGCACGCCGCAGACGAACTTGCCGCTGGACGCGTTGTAGTGGCCGCCCTCGTTCATCAGGATCTTGTCGAACTTGATGGGCAGCCGCTCCCGCGGGTAGCTCTTGGTCACCGCCACCGAGAAGGCCGACTTGGCGTGGCCGCTGCCGCAGCTGCAGGGGCCCGGGAGGCCCGGCTCCCCCTTCTTGCCCTTGGGCCCCTTCTTGCCCGGCGTGCCGTGCTTCCCCGGGGCCCCGCTCACCCCCTTGGGGCCGCGGGGGCCGGCGCGCCCAATGGCCCCGGCTTTGCCCTTCGGTCCTGGCTTTCCCCGGTTACCTGTCCGGCCAGGAGGACCTGGAAGACAGAGCAGCTGGCGTTACGGAGGGGACCTCAGAGAACAAGGCAGAGGCTGCTGGCCCCTGGGCTCTCCATCCTTGGAGCACAAGCCTTTGGGTAACGGAAAGAACAAGGAGGCTGCGGAGTCGCATAGAACTCGGTGCACATCCTCATGGTGTAAACTGGGGCGCTTCTCCCAGGCTTACCTGGAATATGGGCATGGTGATACTGACCTTCCAGAATCCTGTGGATCAGGGCAAAAATAATCTGTAACAATTCATGCCCTTCCCTTTTCCTGACTTCCAAGGAAGAGTCTGTTTTGTCTGCCGGATCAGTCCTTCCACGGGCTGTGCTGGTAATGGGTTGAGATGGGAATTGGTGCTGTACACCAGAAACGGGCACAACATTGTAAACTGCCTATACTTCAATTAAAAAAAAAAAAAAAGAATTGGACGAAGCCGTTTGACTTCAAAACACTGACTCTAGTGAAATCCCCGTGTGGTGCCCAAGGTCCCTGCCCACGTGTGCCAGGGCTTTTATATCAGCACAATAGTTGTACAACAGCAAAAACGAAGAACAACTAAATGCCCATCCAAAAGGAAGTGATGAAAAAATTACCATCCATCCATTATGTGCAGGAGTTTAAAAAATGAGGCAGATTTATGTGCATTATATAAAAATTTCTCTCAAATACACTGTTAAGAGAAAAAAACAGGCGGCAGAAATTTTTTTGTTGTTGTTAAAAAGAAACCACAAAGCTATTTCTATACCCATTTAAGCACCTGGCACACAGTAAACACTCGCTAAATATACTTGGCATATCTTGCAGAACATTCCCGCAGTAATGTTTACTTGTAGAATGGCTCTGGGTTTTTAATACCCATGTTCTAATAATGTGCATTTCACTGAATAGAATATTTTTAGCTGATGGTTATGTAGGAAACATTTATATTTTTTGTCCCCCAAGCTCAATACAATCTTTTAGACAAAACATATGTGGGTAATGACTGGAATCACGTTGAAATACAATTTTGCAATGGGTACAAAGTGACTGACAGAGTTGGGTGTAGATGTTTTGAAAAGCATGGTGGATGTCAGTCAAGGAGCCTGCTTCTGGAGGTTGCTGGTGCTAAGCTGCAACCTAGCATTGCTGCCCACAAGGATAGTGCTTGCTCATTGGCCTATGAACTGGGTGATCAGAAAGCAACGCTGTAGGCACTTTACATCCTAACAAGGCACTCGGCTTCTTATTTGTATATATGCAGGCATTTCACTGTGTTTTAGAGTTTTAGGTTAACATGTAATACATTTAAATTTTTCCTATTTTAAATAATTGGGGAATCAAATCCCAAATAATTCTTTTTTCCCCCACTAAACATCTAGTTTTCAGTAACAGGATGCTTATGCTAAGTGCCTGGCAGGGCTGGATATTATTATTATTGTTTAAATTTTTATTTATTTATTTATTTATTCTTATTTTTCCTTTTTCAGGGGGCTGGGTATTATTATACACATATGTAACTATGTAGAAAGAGGCCAGGAAGGATGAACATTTAACCAGTTGATACTGGTTACCTCTGGAGGATGAGAGGAGAACAAGGAAGGGTAGGAATTAAGGAGGAATCTTGCTTTATTTATATTGTTTGAATACATTACATTGAGAACGTATTTGGGTACTACTTGTGTAATTAAAAATAAAGGAATGGGGAACAAAATAAAACTAAGAAAGGTCAAAAAAGCCGTTCCTTGAAAAAAATGAAAAGAAACAAAAGATGCAAGAAGGGACCATGAGAAGAGGAGCGATAAAGACAGAATCATTTCGGATTCGAATTTTGGGGGGAGACAAATAGATAAGGAAGCTTATCTGGAAGTTTTATGATGTATTTTGTATTTTCTGGTGGTGGGGGTTAGGTTTATTTATTTATTTTTAAATGGAGGTGTTGAGGGTGGGACCGTGGACTTTGAGCAAGCTAACGCACCCTATCCCTGAGCTGCACCTTTCCCCACTTATGATGTGTTTTGGATGTGCTGCCTTTTTGATTTCCTTTTTTTCGAGAAACTTCAGGAAAAGCCGACTTTACTTGCCAAAACCTTTCTAGAGATGGATTTCTATGTGTATGTCGGAGGGGAGAGTGGTTGAACATTATCCTTTATTGTGACTGGTCCCAGGGTGACCTGGCTTTTCTGGGTTACACGTGTCAGGACTCTCCATCTCTCGACTCTGCTTTCCTTGGTGTGTTCGCTTAATTCTCAGTGGCGACTCAATATAGGGCAGGAGAGTTGGCCAAAAACAACCCCAAACCCATGTCCTCATAGCTCTTGATTAGGGAAGAAGGGCAATCGCAGAGATCCCCTCTCACCCCTAGGAGTCACAAAGCATATGCCTTGGAAACTGGCTGGCTCTGCTTGGAGCACGTGTTCAGACATGAATCGACCACTGTGGTCAGCAAATGGGAACAGTGTCATCCAGTGCCTGACACATTGTGAGATACCCTCAAGTCAAAGCCATTATCATTATTTTTGTTTTGTTTCGGGGGGAGGTAACTTGGTTTGTTTATTATTTATTTGTTTATTTAATGGTGGTACTGGGGATTGAGCCCAGGACCTCGTACATGCTTAGCTATACCCTCTGACCTATACCCTCCCCCTATTATCATTATTTTTATAGTTATCCTTCTGGGGAGGAGGTGCCCTTGGAGGAATTAACTTGGTGCAATAGGAAAAGGCCAGGACTTGGAGTCTGCTCCCAGCCTGTTGGGTGAGCTCAGCAAGTCTGTTAAGGGGGACTTAGATGTACCATTTACTGTATGTCTACTCGGAGACAGGTGCTTCACGGGTCAGTTTACTTCATCTTCACTGCACCCCGCAAGGTAGGTGCTGTTATAATCCCTATTTTAGAGGTGAGGCAACTGAGGTTTGGAGAGAGGTGAGGTCATTTGCCAAAATTGGTATCCAGGTTTGTTTTCAGAGTTCAAGTTCTTGGAGCTACGATGTGCTATTCTCAGCTTAGTCTCTCTGGCTCTGTGCCCTCATCTGTCACATGGGGGCAACGTGAGCACCTCGTTCACGGGATGGTATTGCTGTACCAGCAAATGTACCACATACTCAAAAGTTCTATGTCAATATTGAAATGCCATACAATGTAAAGTTATTATGATTTCCCTCAAGCTTAAAGTGTACACTTTGGGGTGCTGCTGACACTGAAAAGTGCTTGGTAGCATTTAGAGATAAAAGGAATATCAAGGAAGAGCGGTATCCTGTAGAGAGTTTCCAATCTGTCTGTGCCTGCCTGGCTTCCCTTCTTTCGGGAAAGTGCCCTTCACTACTTCACGTGGTCCTAGTGAGGCTGCCAATCTCAGCGACCAACTGTCCTCACCACCCACTCACATACACCTAGGGGTGGGAGCATGACTCAGTCCTAGCAAATGGTGGAACCTCACCTCTGTGGTCAAAGGGATTGGTTCAGGCTGCACGTGTGGTCAAGGAGGATCAGTCATCCTGAGATTTACTTTATGGATCAAGCCATGAGGAGGTAGGCTTGAGCCCATCAGTGGGCATCTCACAACTTCCAGCCTTTGTGAGAACCAAACCAACACACAGAGAGAAGCAGAGCCTTGGCAACAGTATTTGAACTCCTGGATCCAGCTATTCCTGAAGCTCAGCTCTCGGACTTCCTAGTTGTATGAGGCAATAAATTCCATTTGGGACTATAAATTGGGTTTCTGTCACTTGCAACCAAAAGAGTTACAAATAATATTTCAGGAGACTTGGTTAAAGTCACTCAGTAAAGCAGTGGCACAGCTAGGTCAAGAACACAAGATTTGATGGTCACTGTTCCTTTCCGGAGAATAAACAGTGACAGCGATTAAGAGACATTAATTTGGTTTATAACGAAATGAGTTAATATGAGTTTTCGTAACTTCACAAACCCCTTTCATGTCAGATGCTGTCAACTGCAGGTGGGAAGGAACAGGAGAGACAAGCACTGGGCCGCTTACCTTCTTCTCCATTGTCCCCCTGGTCCCCGTCCTGGCCATCCTGGCCATCTTTGCCTGGAAAGCCCATTCTTCCCACCATTCCTGCTGGCCCTGGAGCTCCTGGGGGGCCGGCTGGGCCCTGGGGGCCAGGCAGGCTGCAGATGAGTTGAGGGGGGCCCTTCTGGAAGTCCCTGCGGGCGAAGGCACCTAGCAGCGGGTCGGCAGCACAAGGAAGGGCGCAGGCCAAGAGCACCCAGGGGATCATGGTGGTCACCTGGAGGAGGCAAGAGAGCTGTGAGTGGGGAGTCTGGCCACTGAGCTCACCTGGTGGTCAGTCAGAGAGGCTTTCAGAGTGGGAGGAGGAGGAGGCACCAGGGAGAGACACAGATGTATTTCAGATTCTCACTCTCTTCTACATCTCATGCAAGTAGCTGGACAGTGTCATCACATCCTGAGGACCTGTTTGGATGAACTGAGTCATGGACCCAGAAGACACTTTCTCTGCAGTGGCGGGACTGACAGCCCAGTGACAGCTGATGGGGAGGGGCTGTGGATGGAGAGAAACGATCCATGGTTTCATTCGAACAGGTGGCATGAAGGGAAAGTTACAAGGGCAGAAATACTTCAAATTGCAGGTGATGATTTGCAACTAGGCTGCTTCTCCCAGGGGACTCAGCACAGCTCATCAGTGGGTGAGAATTGGGGTATCAGCTCTGAGCGAAGGTGGCCCAAGCCTGAGCAGCGCTGGTGGCCCATGACTGCAGCTCCTCTGCCAAGGGCTTCCTGTGCATGGGGCTAAGAGCTTTCCATGCATTACTTAATCTCACAGCATCCTTACCAGATAGACACAGGGGAGGAAATGCAGGCTCAGAGAGTTTCACAGCATGACTAAGTCAGGGAATCAGCAGGTGGCAGGGCTGGGATTTGAACGAGGCCATGCAGATCCAGAATTGTCTGCTTTTTTTTTTTTAAGTTAAAAAATTATAAAAAATACACTTATATTGTTAAAAAGTTAAATAATATTATAAGGCTTATAATGAAAAACTGTGTGTGATGTTCAGTCCCACCCATCCTTCACTTCAAAACTCCCTCCCACCCCTCAAATGCTTTTGCCTTTTCTTCTGATATTTATCCACATTAAAATATAATGTGCTTATATGGATTTTTTTGATTTATCAATTTTAGACGTTGCTTTCGAATTCCTATTATGACAGATGAGGATTTTTTTTTTCTCCCTCATGGAGTTCAAATACAATTTTTGACTAGATCAAAAATCATTCTTTGAATGATTGTAAGCAATGTTTACTGCTAAGCTGAGCACTGTACTATAATTATACTTTTTTTGTATACACTTTTCTTACTGGAGATATTGATAGTTTTATCATTTATTTGCTTTGTTCTCTACACTACTATTTTCTACATTATCAAATATGTCAGGTAATTTACCTCCTCCATTTATTTTCCTGCAGACATAAATCCTAGACCCCTCTATTCACCTGTTCTGATCTCTGTAAATGCGAAGCTGTCATCCCAGGATCCTCATTTATCACCATCATGCTGATTCTCTTTGTCTCTCTCCTGGGTTGTATCTCCTGCTCTACGAATCCAATGTCTTTCTCTTTTTGTTTTATATTCTATTTTTCACTCCCTCATTTTGGTGGCACATACCCTGTAATAGCTTCCTGGAAAAGAGGTGTGGGGCATAATTTTTTGGAGACTGCAAATCTCAGACTGCCTTCATTTCACACCATGTCTTTAAGGCTGGGGCAGCAACAGCATGACCATACCAGAGACCAGAGTGTTATGTGCCCAGAGATTATCTATCTACCCCCAGCCCCTCGCTGGGAAGATGCAGAAGCCAAGGTCCAGAGCAGAAATCAGTGCCTTGTCTAGCTCAGTCACTTTGCAGCCAACAGCCTCTCTCCCAGGAATGAAAACAGGAGGGAGACCACTCCTTCCTGCCACTTCCTGCCTCTGAGATGAACTCTGAAGTGCTAACTTGCTCCGTGGCTTTAGGTAAGCCCTTTTCCCTCTCTGGGCCTCGATCCCCACCCCCACATGAAAAATAAGGGGTTGTTCCCACGCTCGAGCGGGCATCAGACTCCCCTGGAGGGCTTGTTCAAACCCAGATTGTTGGGCCCCACCCCAGAGTTTATGATTCAGTAGGTCTGGGTTGGGGCTGGAAGATTTGTGTCATTATACAGTATCCAAGGCATGCTGCTGCTGGCAGTCCAGGGACCGACTTTGAGGACCACGGGACTAGAGGATCTCTCTCTAAGGTCCCTTTACCTTTGTGCTGACTGAGACTTTCAGACTCCACTTTGCCCTCTCTTTCCAGATACGAAGCCTTGGGGGCTTCTCTCTGTTCTTGCACTGACTTTGCCTGATCCAAGCCCTCAAGCATGAGGGGGCTCCCCGCAGCGTGGCGCTGGCAGGAACCCTGCTCAGGCCTCACCCTTGCAGCTCCCACTTCCCTCCTGGGCTCTCAACCTCCCTTGCCTTCACATCCTGCTTTGCCTGGGGCCTGGGAGCCTGTCCAGACCTCCGGGCTGCCTCTGGAAACAGGCTAACTCCATCTCTCCTCCTGGCCTCCTCCAATTCTTTAACCCTGGGAACAAATGAAGGGGAGAGAAGCCAAGGCAGGGAGACTACAACACTGCACTGAGCTGGTCCTCAGGGGGCCAGCCCCAAGGCTCACCCACCTGGTGACTTTGGACAAGTCACTTTCTTTTTCCAGACCTCAAAGACTAAATGTCACAAGGGTGTCTCTGGCCAGGTAGAGATGATTTAGTACCAGATACTGCCTTTATTTAAGGCAGGACATCATATAATAGCAAAGCTATTATCTTTTCAATTTCTATAATCCTGATGAAGAAAAAACAGTTTCAGTTTGGTGAAGTGGATCTTTCCTGCCTCCATAACCCTTTCTAATATCCCTCTTCCACAACCAGCGCTGTCATCTACAGAAGTCCACACCTATTCTTAAAGAATCTTGAGCAAGCCCCCACAAATATGCATGAAGACCTTGGAAACCCCCAGACAGGACCAAGGTGCCAGGGACCCTGGGACAGAGCATTTGCTAGGATGCAAGGAAGGCCAGCGATTGACAGAGGCACAGGTTTAGCTCTGGGTACTTAGCTGAAAGGAATTTCACATCCTTTGAAGAGAATGTAAAGAAAGACTGAGTGGATGAGCAAAAGAGGTTGTTAAAATAGAAATTTTCACCTGGGCACCAGGACACATGAAAGGCTGCATTCTAAATCCAAGGGTCAGGCCAAAGTGAAGAACTGACAAAGGAAAGTTTGAAAGCCTATCCCACAACTCTTGGCACTTTTGGATTTTAAAATGCAACAGCCTCCGTGGAGGCAGTGTGCCCGTGCCTGACACCAGCAGGCCTAAGGAAGCTGGAGGTGGGAGGGCGGCTGGTGGCCCAGGTGGAGGGGGAAGAGAGAGCTCTCTGCTGCACAGGAAAGGGGGCTGACTGCCTTCTCACCCTCCCTGGTAGGTGGAAGGTACCAGACGTTTCGCAGCCTGAGCCAGAGGGCTCAGAACAGAAAGAGAAGGGCCCAGCAGTGATGACCATGCAGGGTGGACGCCAGAAAACCAGAAGCCCAGGGGGAGGCCTGGACTTGCCGGTGAAAGGAAAGTATGCATGGCTGCCTTTACAGCTGTTCCAGTCCTAGGGCCCAACACTGGAACCCCCAAGGGGCCCGCAGAAAGCCCCCACAAAGGAGACAGCTTCCACTGCTGTCGGGCCCAAAGGGCAGAGGAGCCCAGCCCTGTGCCAGCCAGGAAACAAGTAAGAACCTGAACCCTCCTTCCATCTCTTAACCTCTCCTTCCGCTCCTTCCTTCAACCCAGAGAGAGGTGAGTGGAGAAGGGAGCAGACGGCCCTGTCAGCCTCACACTTTCTCTGGGGGACAGGGGGAATGAAGACTGAAGAGTGGGTTACGTGGGAGTGAACTAGCAGGGGGATGGGGAGCGCCCTCACTGGCTCAATTACAAAGAGTAGAGGGAGGCAGACAGAGCTGCAGTTTGAAGCCTCCCTGGTGGTACCCGTGCTCAACATGGGCTGCACAGGCCAGAGCAGAGGTGGGAGGCTGATGTGGCAAACCTAGCAGAAGTTTACATGCATGATGGGCTTTTGGAAAACTGTGTCCGAGATGCTCCCCAGGCCCCAGGAATCTCCGTCTCCTTCCCTTGTCTACTTGGTGAGAGTCTTGCCAAACTGGCCTCAGTGTTACTTGTGAGGTGGGACACATCTGGGCCACCAGAAGAGAAATCAAATTCTCAGGGCAGGTATGAAATGGTTCGGAAAGTTGCACTCTGCAAATATGTGGGGAGGGAGGGAGGGAGGGAGGAAGGAAGCGGGTGGGAGCCAGTCTCCTAAGCAGAGGAGAGTCTGCAAGTCAGGCAGGAAAGCGAGACTGCCGGATGCGACAGAGGAAGGAGGGAGGGGAACCGAGGGTTTCTGCTTAAGGCTCCCCTCTTTCTTCTGACCTCCACTCCGAGCCACACAAGCCAGGCAGGAGGGAGGAGGGTCTGCTCTCCAGCCCACATCAGGTCCGCCAGCACCAGCCTCTCTGGATAACAGGGGATCCCGCTCAGTGACGCTGGCCCAGGGCAGGCCCCAGCGGCTGGGTGGAGGAGCTGGGCTCTGGAACATGCAGGGAGGAAGGGATTTCTCAGAACTGGAGCCTGGAGACTCCGGCAGCCCTAGCCAGGAACTGTTTTGGAAATACAGGCAGGGAGACTAGGTTCTGGTTCCAAACCTACCAGGGAGGGAGAGGCAAGTCTCCTTGCCTCCAGGGCACCTCCAAGAAAGACCAGGCTCCAAATAGCCCTGCTCCCAGCCTGTAACTCCACCTTCCCCGCCAACCTCCACTCCACACCACGTGGGTGAAAAAAATAGGGGCCCAGTGCTAGGACAGGGGCCAAGGCCCCAAGGCATCCAGATAGATTAACTCTTGCAGGGTCTTTTAAACAAATTTAGAAGGACAAACTTGAGGGGAGCCCCAAGGGACCAACCCCTTCAGTTACAGACAGGGAAACTGAGGCAGAGGCAAACCAACTTAACTGGATGCCTGCAAAGTTCCAGGGACTGTGCAAAGATTTTTATTGGAATTATTTTATTTGAAGTTTACAATAAACTCTATGAAGGCAGTAAATGTATTGTCCCATTTTTTGGAGGAAGAAACAGTGGCTCTGAGAAGTAGAATGATTTATCCCGTATCACACAATTAGAGCAAAGGGGACAACATTCAAACCTGCGTCTGAGGGGCTCTGAAGACCACGCGTAACGTACTTCACCTTGCTCCCTTCCTGCTGTTTTTTTTTTTTCCTGTTTTATAGAAGAGGAAGCTGATGCTTGAGAAGCTAATTTGTTCATGTTTACACAACTAGTTCATGGCAGAAGCTATATTTGAACTTGGGTTTGGCTGACCCTAATGCCCAAATGCTTTCCATGATGTCAGCATTTCTTAGATTTTAATTCCTAAATATCCCAAATTACAGAAGAGACATTGAAGCATATGCCAAAGCCACACACAGCAATAGAGAAATTTCTTTGATATCTCATCTTTTATTATATCATTTTGTACACACACACACATACACACAGAAAAACATATGGTTTTGAAAATGTAAAAGTGTTATTTTTTCTCCCTTAGGATATTTGATGAAAATGACGCTTGAGGAAACCTCCTGACTTCTGAGAGACCCACATGTGGCTCAGCCAGGGTGATGGGGGCAGTCTCCTGGGCCCTGACACCCCACCACAATCCACTGTGGAGTGTTCATGGGGTGTCCCCAAGGGGCTGGACCCAAAGACCAGGACCCCTAGCACCATCAGCTCATTCCTTGCTTAGACACAACAAGAGCCTCTATCCTGGTCTCCTGCTCCCCCCAGGGGAACTCTCCATGAGCCGAAGGGATCGTTTACAAACATAACTCAGCCACGCCACCTCCTGGACAGTCGCACGCCAGTGGCCCCTGGCTGCGAACAGCAAACATGGGGACCCCTGACCTGGCCCTAAAGGACCCGGCCCCCAGCATCCACCCTAACATGGCTCTTCCCTTCTCTTCCTGCACCTGCCTCCTTCAGGCCAAGCTCTATTCTGCCCCTCTGCCGGCAACTCAGGGGCCCCACCTCTCGGCATGCTGGCACTTCATCTGGGAGAAGCTGTGTTTCAGCTTAAATGTCACTTCCTCCAAGGCCTTCCTTGCAGACAGGTCTCCGTTTGGAGCCCTGTCTTTCCAGGCCTTACAACTCACTTGTATTCACTGCACCTGTCTGCTTACCTGCTCACTGGGCCTGTCACCTCTCCCATTAAAATGGAAGCCCCTTGGGAGCAGGGACACCTGCTACATTCCCAGGGTTTCCAACTTCCTTGCACACAGTGGGTGGTCAAGAAATATTTTCTTGATTAGTGAGTGTTTGAGACCCCAGTCTCTGTTCTGAAGAAAATTCACAGTGAAGAGAAAACAAGTGGTCTAAATCCAAAAAGGGCACTGGTATCCTTGGGTTCAAGTAAGTTTTCTCCTTTCCCCAGTTTTTCTAACTCACATCAGATCCAATTCGAATCCCTTCTTCCTTTTGGCCTTCTGGAGCACTGGGCCACCCACCCCCCTACTACGGGAAGGGGGCTTGCAGAATATTTTATATATACCAGGTACTCCATAAATATCTGTTCCATGGATAAGAAAAAAAGAAAGTATTCGTCTTTCCTCACCTCTTAAAAAACTGTCTTAGTTCCTAAATCGTCCTTTCTGGTGTGAATTGAATAGGGAAGCCTGCAGGTTAGTCTTCCTGCTGAAGGAAAAAAATTGTTAGTTGGTTAAACCCCCCAGATGGAATCATGAGTTGCTAAACTTAGATGAAGTTCTTCAGTCTGGTTTTAACTTGGGCTTCTCATCTCTAAGTATCTAATGCTTCATAAAGACACACGTTCTAGGAAAACACTAGGCGCTGAAGTGCTTCAGCCTGGGGTTCACTGTCTTCCTCTTCCTCCATTTGCCCTTGGCCATCAGGACACAAATCCCGGGTTCACTCCCAAGGGCCCTCTACTCAGACTGTGATGTGGGAAGGGCCCGCAGTGGGGACACCGGTCTCTCACTGACTCTATTTGAATGTGATCTGCCAGCAGAAACTCCAGGGACACCTGTCTGGGCCTTGAGCTAGGCTGCTGAGCCTGACCTCTGCACCATCCCCCCGGAGACTGAAAGATATAAATTGTACTCAGTTAAATTTGACCTGTCGGTTATCAGGTTGTGACACACTTACAATGAAGGGTGGCGTTTCACTCAGTGATTAAGAGCCATGAGAAACACAGACATTTAGTTTCCTCAACTGTCTGATGGAAATCACAGTATACCTACCTCACAGAGTTGGTACGAGAATAAGATAATGTATTCAAAGCTTTCTAACCCAGAGCGTGACACAGTAAAAACGCACTCGTAATAAAAAGTGCAAGAGGAGCAACAGAATGACAAAGCCACACTTGGCTACTGAGGGAAACCCAAGAACACTGGTCTTGCGTTCAGAAGAAGTGGGTCCCAGTCCTACCTTTGTAACTCACAGGCCACGTGGCTATGGAAAAGTCATTTCCTCTTAGCTGGGCCTCCATTTCCTCACCTGTAAGATGCAGCTCATGTAACCCTCACCCCATCTGCCTTATAGGGTTCCTCTGAGAATCAAAAAAGAAAAGGAATGTTGAAAGCGGAACATGAGACAAAAGTTAGAGCCTTGTTTAAAATCGTAACTGCCACCAACTGCAGCCGAACTAACAGCACAATCCTGACCTCCCACCAGGAGCTCCTGGAGTGTTTCAGGCGGGGAGCCTACTTCTGAGCTGGGGGGACCCCTGAACCTCACCCAGCCGGGCAATTCTCCCGCGCTTGCAGTTAAAAGGAAAGGGCTGGTGGTAGGAATGGGGTGGGGCTTGCTCGCAGATGAAGCTCATGCAGATGATGTTCGCTGAAAATTCGCTTTGATGGGAGTGGAAATTCCGTGCTGAAAAGCACCCCATTCCCTCCCCCTTCCCAATCCAAATTCCAGGAAGCAGATTGGAAACAGCTGGTCTGAAAAGCTGAGCCGAGGCCCACGGGAGGAGGGAGGGCTGGCTGCCGTTCCTCGCACCGCACTCAAGGAACCAGTCCCCATTCCTGGGACCTGCAGACCGATGCCCATTTGGAAACACTCCAGCACCGAGTCTAAACACCGAGGATTAAAAGTCTTGAGTCCCACTTGCCCAAAGACCTCAGAAAATATGTGATCTGCCATTTTCTCCTCCCTGCAGCCCCGGACCCTGCTTCTGGCTCTGTCCGGAAAGAGAAGGCCAAGGCCAAAGTGTGACCCAATGACGCAGAAGCCAAGATCTCGCGAGGTTTGTCTCAGCGGAAACTGAGAGCACACCGGAAGTCAGCCTGGCAGCCCCGCGTACCACCACGTTACGTCTTCGCATAAATCCGCCCTAACCCTTACAGACGGACTCGCGTGGCGTGTGGTGTTGGGGGCGTGAAGCCCACCCCTCTGGGCGCTGGGCTGCTTCAGGTGGGACCTCAGCTGCCCCCGCAGTGAGCGCCAGAGTCAGGCTCTGGAGCGGCTGAAGCCAGAGCCATCAATCCCCGGACCTGCCCACGGCTTTTCTCTGCCGCGGAGACCCAGGACCGCAGTGAGAGAAGCATGCCGCTGATGTGTGGGGTGTGAGGACGGGGAAGGAGGCCGGATGGTGTTCCGAACCCTAGCCTGCTCTCTCCTGAGGGCCGGCTTCCACGCGGCCAAGCAGAACGCTGCCCAGTAGGGATAGGATTTGAGCCACGTGTATCATTTTAAGTGGGCTCCCTGCCACGTGAAAGAGGTGAAATGAATTTTTATAATATGTCTCACTGTTACCTCAGTCATCATCCTTTCCACGTGTAATCAGTGAAAAAATTATTGAGGTAGTTTACGTTTTTAAATTAGCACTAAGTTTTTGAAGCACAGCGTGTATTTCGCACTTGTAGCACGTCTTAATGCCACATTTCAAGTGCTTAACAGGCACACAGTGACTACTGTGTTAGCTTGAAGCAGAGCCCCCTGAGTTGAAATCCCACAAAATAGCTGTGGGACCTTCTATAAATTATTCATCCTCTCTCCTTCATCTTCTTCCTCCTCTTCTCCAAAATGGGGATGTTAATAATAGTACCTACCTCTTCTAAGAGGGTAGTGGTGACAGGGATTTAATATTCCTAGAGTAAGGCCTGGTATATGGTCAGGTATAAAAGCATTAACATTATTATTTTATTATTGTTTGTCCTTCTAGAAAGCAAACAAGATGACAGATGTTGAAAGCGAAACATGATAACAAAAAATTCAGACCTTGTTTCACAACATTGTAAAATGACAATAACTCAACAAAAAATGTTTTAAAAAATTCAGACCTTGTTTAAAACTGTAATTGTCACCAACAGCAGTTGAACCAATGAAGAATCACCCTGATCTCCTCTGTGAGTCCTGTGGCATTTCATGAAGGCCCCTGTATTCTAGTAAGTTCTCCATTTTCCGGTAAGCTACTTTGGGTTGAGTTTCTGTCTGTTGCTACCAAAGGAGAGTCCTAGGGAGGCATGGCCTTCACTTCTGCCCTGCCATTGCATCTTGAGGGAAGGATGGAGGTGTCTGGCTGGGGCCCATACCCCTGATCCACCTGGTGTGTTCATGCACCACAGTACAAAGCTAGGTGAACCAGTGGGAGAATGTTTATCTCATCAAATGACAGGAGGTCAAATAGGATATCACGTATGCAGATGCTTGGTGCTGTGGCTTGAAGAGAATTCCCAATAAATGGTGTTGCTTATTCTTAATTGCCTGGCGAGCCAGACACGGGGGATCTGAAGATGAAATGATGTTGTAGGGCACGTGGTCTGGTTATACTGAGGGTCTAGCCTGGCATACCTGTGAGACCAGCAAAGAAAGCAAACCTTGCTCCTTTTTTCTTTTTGATACAGACTCTCTGAAGGAGCATTTAGGACTATACAGAAGGCAGAGGAAGGAAATCTGGGGGTTAGCTAATCCCTTGGGATGGTATAAAAGGGACCATGCTTGCAGATCCAGGAACTGAGGGAGAGGAACAAAGTCTGAACTCTAAAGGGCTGGGGATAAAAAGGTGTTTTCCGTGACTTCCCTGGGCTCGCTGGCTTCCACTGAGTCGCTTTCGGTCAGGTCATGATGGGCATTCAGGGTAACTGTAAAGATCTGACACAAGGCTGGCCTTCGAGAGCACAGAGTTGGGCTGGTGGTTGTGAGATGATTAAGAGTCATTTTCTAGCTCTTTGACCTCTGTTAAGTTATTTAACCTCTCAGTTTTCTTGTCTGTGAAATGGGAAAACCAATACTGTATGGTCTTATTTGAATCATTTGAATTTGGAATAGCATGCTATAAAAACACTTATTGTTTCACTTTATGTGTAAAAATTTGTCAAGAACCTTGCAAGGCTGTTCTAATAGGAAACAGAAATTTTAATGGGTAAACAGAAATACCTGCCATCCTTTAGTAGGTGAATTTTGAATTACACCAACTTGAATTATTTGCAGTCTTTAAGAATGCCTCCCTGAGTAATATGATTGCTCGTACCGGCTTTATGGGGTAATTGTGAACATTAAGTAAGATCATGTGGTAACCAACCCACAGTAAGCACTCAGTAATTAGTAATGGTAATCTGATATAATCATAAGATATGAAAACAGTGAGTGATAGAATAGAAGAAGGTTAAACAAGCAGACCTGGGTCTGCTGTTTCCCCATCTGTAAAATGGTGAGAACCGTGAGCTTGTGAGGAGTCGAACAGTTGTGAGCTTCAGGTTAAATAGCATTGAAGGCAGCTGTAACAGCTGAGGTGAAGTTGTGAGCTTCAGGATAAATAGCGTTGAAGGCAGCTGTAACAGCAGTGTGACTTGAATGCAAAGGTGCAGGATTTCTATGGGTGTACCCTATTTAAACAAGGCTGTAACACTGGAATTTAGTCATTTAATGATCAGCTTTTTGTTAAGATTGCAACATGCAAGGACCTCTGGCTGAGAGCTGTGGAAGATGGCCTTGCCACTGAGGAAGTTAAAATCTAGAGAAGAGGTGACGAGCTGGTTTATCAATGGCCTTATGGAAACCACAGATTGCACTGTGCTTTTATTGTTTTTTTTTTTTTTAATTTGAAATTGTTGCCAGTGTAAAAATTGGGAGATTTTATGTTAAAATCAAGATTTCCAAACAGTATACCTAGGGATACATCTAACTAAGGAGGTAAAAGGCCTGTACTTGGAAAACTATGACACTGATGAAAGAAATTGAAAACAACACAAACAGATGAAAAGCTATACCATGCTCACGGATGGAAGAATGAATATTGTTCAAATGACCATAGCACCCAAGGCAATATACAGATTCAGTGCAATCCCTATCTAAATACCAATTGTATTTTTCACAGAATTGGAACAAATAATTCTAAAATTTGTATGGAAACATAACATAAAAGACTCCAAATAGCCAAAACAATCTTAAAGAAGGAGGATAAAGCTGGAGGTATCACACTTCCTGATTTAAACTTTGTATACTACAAAGCTACAGAAATCAAAAC
The DNA here is from genome assembly GCF_009834535.1 of Camelus ferus. Classification (NCBI taxonomy): domain Eukaryota; kingdom Metazoa; phylum Chordata; class Mammalia; order Artiodactyla; family Camelidae; genus Camelus; species Camelus ferus. The sequence continues at coordinate 113,730,314 of NC_045698.1, forward strand.
AGTATGGTACTGGCACAAAATCAGACACATCAGTGGACCAGAATAGAGAGCCCAGAAATAAACCCACACTTGTATGGTCAATTAATCTATGACAAAGAAGCCAAGAATATACAATGGGAGAAGAGACAGCTTCTTCAATAGCTGGTGCTGGGAAGCTGGATGGCTATATACAAAGGAATCAAACTGGACAACTTTCTCACACCATATACAAGAATGAACTCAAAATTGATTAAAGACTTAAATGTAGGACTTGGAACCATAAAACTCCTAGAAGAAAACATAAGCAGTACACTCTTGACACTAATCTTAGCAATAGATTTTTTTAGTGTGTCGCATCAGCCAAGGACAGCAAGAACAAACATAAATAAATGGGACTACATCAAACTGAAAAGTTTCTGCACAGTGAAGGAAACTGTCAACAAGACAAACAGACCACCTACTGAATGGGAGAAGATATTTGCAAACAGTATACCTGATGAAGAGTTAATATCCAAAATATACAAAAAAACGCATACAACTCAACATTAATAAAGCAACTGGATAAATGTAGACGGCCTACAGACACGTGAAAAGATGCTCAACATCGCTAATCATCAGAGAAATGCAAATCAAAACCATAATGAGGTACCATCTCACACCTGTCAGAATGGCAGTTATCAAAAAGATAACAAGTGTTGGTGAAGGTGTGGAGAAAAGGGAACCCTTGTGCACTGTTGGTGGGAATTTAAATTGGTGCAGCCACTATGGAAAATAGCAAGGAATTTCCTCAAAAAATTAAAAATAGAACTTCTATATGATACAGCAATTGTACTTCTGGGTTTTTATCTGAAGAGAACAGAAACACTAAACTTGAAAACATATATGTACCCTTGTGTTCGTTGCAGCATTATTTACAGGAGCCAAGATATATAAGCAACTGAAGTGTCCATCTATAGATGAATGGATAAAGAAGATATATATAATAGAAAATTACTCAACCGTAAAAAAGAATGAAATCTTGCCATTTGTGACAACATCAATGGACCTAGAGGGTATATTATGCTAAGTGAAATAAGTCAGACAGAGAAAGACAAATACTATATGATAGCATTTATGTGTAGGCTCTAAAAAATGAAACAAATGAATAACCACAACAAAACAGAAACAGACTCATAGATACAGTTGGTTGCCAGAGGGGAATTAGGGGAGAAGAAGGATGAAATAGGTGAGGAAGATTAAGAGGCACAAACTTCCAGTTATAAAATGAGCCATAGGAATGTAATGTACAGCATAGAAACTATAGCCAATAATATGGTAATAACTTTGTATGGTGACAGATGATAACCATACTTATCATGGTGATTATTTTGTAGTGTGTAAAAATACTGAATCACTATGTTGTACATTTGAAACTGCTATTAATATTCTGAGTCAATTACACTTTTTTTGGTAATTTCTAAATTTTCTTTAGAATCTGGAGGATTTGGCAACATTCTGGCAGGGCTGGCTATCTCTTGGACAAAGTGTTAAGAGCTGAGTTGTGTTTTCTCCAAATTCATGTGTTGGAGTCCTAATCCCCAAACCTGAAAGTAAGACTGTATTTAGAGGTAGGATCTTTAATGAGGTCATTGAGGTCAAACAAAGTTATATAGATGGGCCCTAATCCAATATGACTAGTATTTTTATAAGAAGAGATTTGGGCCCAACCCCCAGACCAAGGGATGACCATGTGAGGTCACAGTTAGAAGGCGGCCATCTGCAAGCCAAGGAGAGAGGCCTCAGAAGACACCAAACCTGCTGTCACCTTAATCATGGACTTCCAAACCTCCAGAACTGTGAGAAAATAAATTTGTTGTTGTTTAAGCCACCTCGTCTGTGGTACCTTGTTACAGCCGCCCTCGCAGACTGATCCACAGGACCTACATTCTTCAGTGTCCAGTCCTCACCACTCCCAGATGCTGTGCATCCTTTTCACTTATATATCACGCACAGCCCTTGTTGGTATATGAGTTTTCAACCCTGATCCACAGGAAAGGGTATTCTCCATGTGTGTGTGTCCTGCATGTGTGCTATGTGTTCTTATTTCAAAGCTTCGATGTTCATTTGCTCGTCTAAGTCTCCTCACAGTTCTAAGGGCTGGTATTATCATCCCCACTTGGCAGAAGAGGGAACAGAGCTCAGAAAAGTGAAGTCATTTTTCCCAGGTCAAGGCTGGGATGGAACCCAGGCCTGTTGACTCAGGGCCCAGGGCTCATGTCCCTCTGTCAACCTCTAATTGCAGCCCCTCTGCTTGGGCACAGGACCCGTGTGTACATAAAGCCTTAACTAACAGGGCAGCTGTGTGTGTGTGTGTGTGTGTGTGTGTGTGTGTGTGTGTGTGTATTACAGAAATAAGCCAGTTACAGCAGTGCACAAATCCAAGGGAAGATTATCCCCTTGAAAAAAGATTTGGCATAGAATTCCCTTCAAAAGTAAACCTAGATGAGAACTTGATTAACAGAAATCTGATTTATGCAGGAGTTCATCATCTCATGGAAGCCAAGCCAGGTTGGTAGGCCCCTGACCTAGAAGGAATGGGGAAGCTGTGAGCATAAATGGGGACTCTGTTAACCCATGATGAACATTCAGCACCAGAGACTGGGACTTACGAAAGCAGGTGAAGAAGAGGGAAGGACTAGCAAGATAGGGAAGAATGGAGGGAACCTGCAGAGAAAGAAGTAACTTCTTGGGGAATTTGCTGAATATTTGATGGAGGCAGAGTAGCTTTGGAGGTGCCGCAGGCTTGTGAAGGAAATCTCAATTCCCTAGTGGGACGACACACTATACACAAGAGCAAAGTATGTGCAGATACGGAAAGATGGCCAAGATACACTGCTAAGTGAAAAAGCAAGTTGCAGCATGGAAGGTCAAGTATGATTTTCTTTGAGTTAACGAAAGATGTACACACATAAATACAGATGTGTGTGTACGTGTGGGAAATTTGTGAAAGGACATACACCTTGTTAAAGGGGTAGTTACCTCCCAGAGCTGTAGAGGAGCGTGTGGGCTTTTACTTTTCACCTTCCATCTTTGTGTCCTGTTTGCATTTCTTATGATGAGTATTGTTAGGGTTACCTTTTTGTTTTAAATGATATAAAACTAAGGCTTACGTATGGGAAGACAGGCAAGGTCATGGCCCTGCTCAGGGTGAGGAGAAATCAGACACCCGGGAAGAAATGAACCTTGTGCTGCACTTGTATCAGAATGAAGGGCGGCAGTGAGGTTCTGAAGAGTGTGGCGGGTCTGCAGAGGGGCAGTTGAAAGTGGGCACCGTGGGTGTGATTACCAGCTGACAGAGTGAAAGCAGAGGAGAGCTGTGCAGGTGGGAGAGCAGAAATGGAGGAGCGGAGAGGACTTGGAACAACACTTAAGTGAGCATCGGCCCACATTTATAGGACACTGTTACTACTATGCTGCTGGTTCAGTGTGGCGTCTCTGGGAGATGGCCAGTCTAAGGAGGGGACTCTTGAAGGGTTCCATGCAGTAGAGTTTTGCAGTCAAAGGGCAGGAGAGGATTGCGCTGAGGTTGTGCAAAGGACTCGGGTGTTAGAGGAGAGACCTGGGCTAGGAGGCTGCAGGAGGTCAATGCAACCGTTCAATGGAGAAGCAGGGTCTGGAATGGGGACAGCGGCAGTGGGGATGGAGAAATAAGAACACAGTAAAGAAGACAGGGCTTGGAGACTAGTTTGGGGGAGAAGGGCGAGGGAAGAGAGTTTGAAGAGCTAGGTGCAAATCTCAGCTTGCCAGTCTGTATGATGTATTAAAGAAATGTCAAGAGTAAAATGAGATAATGCGCTTGATAAGTAAGTATGACTGCTAGCTTGGGTGTTAGACTCAGCAGGATTCAAGCCCCTTTACCACCAGTTACTAGCTGTGCAACCTGCGTGTCATTAATGCCTCTGAGCATGGTGCCTCTTTTGCAGGTGGAGATAACCTGTTGTCCTGGAAATGGGACAGCTCGTGTGGAGGGCTGGCAGGGCCTGGCGCAAACCAGGCGCTCAGCGAATAGTAAAACTAGTACTAACAGCAAGGGAAGCGCTGAGCACAGAGCCTGGAACGCAGCAAGCGCTCAGTAAATGTCAATCCATGTTACAATTCATAAGGCAGAGGACTGAGAGCCAGGAATCCGGGGGCTGCCCGGCCTGCAAAGAGGGGATGTCCGCAGAGCTCTTCCTCCCACCTCCTCCTCCTCCCCACGCCCCCCCCCCACCCCCGCCCCGGCGCCGCCTGTCCTCCCTCTCCCCGCCCGCACTTTCCACCGCAGCGCGGACACTCACCCTCGCCGCCGGCCACGTCCAAGGCGTCTGCAGCCACGAAGCTCTGGGCCGCGCTCCGCGTCCCCGCCGCCTCCCGCGGCGCCCGCCCCAAGCATACTTTTCCCATCCCGTCATGGGCGGGAGGGAGCGCTTTCCGCCCGGTCACGTGGGCCAGCCCGGCGGAGCGGCGTGCTCTCTTGGGTTTGGAAAAAGGTTCCAGCTCTGGTGACAACTTGGGTGTGTGGCTGCATCGCTCTCTATGTAGAACTTGTCAGTGCATTTGAAGTTTCACGTGCACGAGAGTAATTGTCACCGAGGCGTGTGCAAGGGTGCGGCTCTGTGTGCTTGTTCCTGAGCATTCGTTCCACTCTGGGTGTAGGGGTGCTGTGGGCATGACGGCTTCTAACAGAGTACCTGTCCCTGTGTACTGAATGTGCATGTGCTTGAGAGTGATTATGGACCATGTGCACGTGTTTAGTGTGTGCTTAAGTGCATGTGTCCAAACGTACATCAGGGTTGTGTCTGCACGTAAGCATGTTCATATGCAAGGTTGCAGCATGGTGTGCAGTGGAGGTGTGCTTCAGTTGCTGGGTGCACACGATGGTGGCTGGATAGCTGTGTGTTGGGTGCATGTTTAAACGTGTGTCAGTAGGCAGTAACCACATAAGACTGTGTGGTGTTGAGTGGCACTTGTCTGTGCAGCGGCTCATGCTGTGTGTGTTTATATGTACGTGTGCCTTGGTGTGGACTCTGTCTAGATGTGAGCAGTGTACATACATAATAATGGTCAGGTGCCCCTGCGTCCCAGCCCTTCTCTCCCTCCTCCCCAGAAGATGAGGCTTCGCAGGCCTCACTGTCTGGCCCAGACTCAAGTCACTGAGAGACGTGCATCCTGCCTGAGGGTCCCAGCTCCCAGACAGGCAGAGTGACCATGTTTAGTAGCAAATAGACACTAGAGGAAAGAAAAATTATCAGAGGGCTGGCCTTTGCTTCTCCCTGTTCCTTCCACTAGCTACCAGTATTTCACTTAGCCACTAGAGCATCTGGTTAACAGATGGAAAATGACCCAAGCTTTACAGTCAGAATTTTAACGCGGGCAAGCATTCAAACTCTAACGCTGGTTTCTCCACCTTAGACAAGTCAGTTACCTCCTAGGCGGTGTTTCATTTTCTGAAAAGTAGGACAAATAATAATTATATTACCTGCACTGTCTTTCCCCCCAGAGTTGGGACACTCACTCATAGAGGTGTTTGGTAAACTACTGAACTATGTAGACAATTGTTATTAATATTACATAAATGTTATCTGAGGGTGAGTTAGTGGACTCAACAAACATTCATTTGACAAACAGTTAATAAGCATCTATTATGTGTCAGACCCCGGCTAGGTGCTGGAGGATGAAGAGGTGGACCAGATAGGCTTGGTGCCTGGCCTCATGGACCTGAGAGTCTGGTGGGGGTGATACAGGTGTTTTCATGTGCTTGGTCCAGAAGAGGAAGACACTGAGTATGAAACGGGAGGCCAGGGGGAGGCCTGGGGAAGTGACATGCAGTTGAGCCTGAGAGATGGTGGGGATTTGTCTGCGCGTAGGGATGGTGAGAGCTGCAAACACAACTGAAAGACGGCATGTGAAGGAGAGCTTCGTGTGTCAGTTCACAGGCAGCTGGAAAAGAGACCTCCACCTCCCATCCCGCCTGGGTGACTTGGTCTGTCCCCAGATGTGTCAGGAATGGAAGAGGGGAGGGAACTGGGCTGAGAATGCCTGGAGGCCACTCAGCATCTAAAGGGCTCAGGACAGCCCCTCTCCTAGGGTGGAGTAGGAATCTCCGTGTGTCACCCACGGGGTTCCAGAGCGATAGAGGTCGATATCACCTGGCATCCTCTTGTTGGTAAGAAAATGATTAGTGAACAGTGGTGCCACACTAGGCACCTGGCAAGCATTTAGTAAATGTTTACTGGCTGGGTGAATGGGAGTGGATGTTGTCCCAGCATTTGGAGGAGCCCTGGAACCCAGGTCCCCTGAAACTGAGCAGAGTCCTCGGGGCCTTGTCCTGTGGGTCCATGAAGTGGTGATGGCTTCACGGAGCAGGAAATCCAGAATCCTCGTGAAATGGCTGTTCCAGGAGCTACTTCAAGCTAGAATGGGGCTCAGGACTTCTTCACACTAGCTTGTTGATGTCTTTCATTCAGTCTGAAAACATGTATGACCTGTTATGAGTGTGGGGACAAGGAGGTGAACTTCTGGTCTACAGGGAAAATGAATGAGAACACATATTGCTCCAAGAGGCCAAATGCAATACGTGTCATAGGAAAGGTGCAAGGTGTCATAAGAAATGAGGAGGCTTTTCCCCTTTGTTTGATTCAGTTCAGTTCAGGTCACAGTTCCATTCCCGTCTGGAGCATGTGCCCAGCATCAAATTATGACACTGATGTCCACAGAGAGTTTACAGTCTGGCAGGGGCAGCCATGTGCTGGTAGATTAGCTTGTTCCACATCTGTCCACGCCTCTCATGAGTGTGCCTTCATATATATATATATGTGTGTGTGTGTGTGTATAGACACACACACACACACACACACACAAAACCGAGGCTGGAAAGCTTAAAACCCGTTTCCTAGACTCCTTGTTGCTGGGTTCCTATTGTAATTTAGGTCCAGCCAATCCCCTGTGCTTGTGCAAGACCTGAATGCAAAACTGAGTTCAGAAGAAAAATGATTGAGTTAGATGCAGAGGAGGCACCAACCTGGGAGGAGTCCGTTTTGCTGGGGCTGACCCAGAAGGTACAGCATGGCTCTGGGAGTTCTGGCAGTAGCTCCTGGGGCCCAGATTACACCTAAGATGGGGGTTTCCTATAGCCAGAGACGGAGCCCGTGGCTCCCTGAACTCTAGCTGCCAGCTCGGGCAGGGGCGGGGCCCTCAGTATGTGGTGCTGCTCTGGGAATCACTCCTGGAGGCCCAGGCAGAGCTTGCTCTGCATTGATTTGGAATTTACTTGATTCTCTTGATTAAATCCATGTCTGCTTCAAATAGCTAGAAGGTTTTTTGCCTCTTCACTTGACCCCTGGTTGATACGTCATGCTGTGGACTCTCAGTGCTGGGCAAGTCAGAGAAGAGAGATTAGTGAGCCCCAGCACAGGCCGGAGGTAATCCAGAGGCCTGCGTGCCTTCCCCACTTAGTCCCGCCCACTACCCACAACCCCTCTTCAATCCTTGTATTCAGCCTTCAAACAAGTTAAGAGATTGATTAAATATCAAACCGCTACAGCGCACAAGGCGCTCTGACTTTGGGGTCACAGTCATGAACAAATGTGCAAGGTCTCCGTTTCCAGGATGCTTATGTGAAGACAGATGTCCCACTAGGACTCAAATAAACAATTCAGAATCATGGTCATTGTTATGAAGAGAAGAGGGAACTGTGGGAGAGAACTTGTTTTGGTTGAGAGGTCTGAGAAGATCGCTTGAGTAGGTAACATTTAAGCTGAGCCACAAAGGATGAAGAGGGCCGGCTGTGCCCGGCAGGAGGAGCAGAGTGTGCAAGAGCTGGGCTGGCCTTTCTCAACGCCTTTCTAACGCTCCCCTGGGTAACGGTTGTAGGAAAACGCCCAAACCCCTTGCCCTTCTGTAGCCTCACTAACCGAAAGCCCTCTGTGATTTGACATCTTCCCAGACATTTCTCCTATTTTTCCTGTGTGGCGAGGTCCTCAGCCTCAGCAGTGTTCGCATCTGGGCTGGATCAGTCTTCATTGTGGGGACTGTCCTGTGTCTTGTAGGATTTTCAGTGGATCTCTGGCTTCTGCCCTCTAGACGGGAGTACTGGACCTCCGTCCCCAGTTGTGACACCCAGACATATCTCCATACATTGCCACATGTCCCAAGAGGGGCAAAATTGCCCTCCTTTGAGGTCCGCTGCCCCATTGGTAGCCCTGCTTTGGTCTTCTTGCTGGCTCTTAAAGGCACCTTCAACTTCTATATTTCTGCACCTCCACTTACACTATTCCTTCTAACTAGTACCCATTCTGCCTCTCCACACAGCTTCACCCATATGCCTACTAGAAGTTCATGGCTTTTATCTGTCCAGCATCGCCCTGTCCATTAGGGAATTTGAATTGGATGACTCATGCATTTTGAGTGGTAGGGAAACAAGCGTGTGGACCAGGTACCCTTTCCTTCTGTGCCCAATTTAGAGCCCAGATTGTGGATATGAGACCCAAGCAGAGCCAGTCAGTCTTTCCAGGGGATCTGCATCAGAGGGCACTGCTTTTCTTCTGAATTGTTAACTGTAAGGACATATCTCTGGGTTGCCACCAGCAGCGAGCCTGACACTTAGAGAGAGCCTACTTGTGGCAGGAGGCAATGACACTGACACACAAGAAGGGGCAGATTCAAGAAGAACTGATAGGTGGAGAGAGACTGCTATGGCCACGTCATTAGAGACATGTGCAGAGACCTGCGCTAAAGCATTCACATTCTCATGTTCTTTCTCTCTCTCTTTAAGCTAGTTTGGATTGTTTCTGTCAGTTACCATGGGAAGAGTCCCACTGCAGTATCCTTTAACACATTGATTGCCCACTGTGGATCAAGTGCCCCTGAGGAGACACAACTGCCACCCGGATTTGGGTGACATGGCAATTAATGTGTTAATGGCCAGTTCATATCTCTTCTGTTTCATGAAGTCATCTCAACACAGGACAGTCTGAAGAAAATGCTTTCTTTGAATCCCTAACTGGTGGTTTTCTGGAGCCAGCAGCCAATTCTGTGCCTCTCTTCCCAACTTTGAGTTTAGTGACATCATGTTGGCATTTGAAATCGTCATAGTGGGAATAATTATGGAAATCAGCAAATACTGCATTCAAGTCTCTCTTTCCCCGACCCCAGCCCCAGCCTGTTGACCAGCACACCACTGTCTAAATCTTTTCAATTGTACCACCTTTTTAGATATTAATCAAGTACTGATTCATGATATCTCTTGCTTTTTGAAAATGGTGAGGTCGGGAGGACAAGTGTCCCCAACATATACTGCATCTGAATCTCCAAATCTCAGAGGAGGAAGGGTCCTGAGAAATAATTTGGCCCATAGTCTTCATTTCACACACAAGGACGAAGAGGTCCAGAGACCTTCAGTGACTTGCTTGTTAGTTGTAGAGTCAAGACAAAGTCTAAGATCTTTTGACTTATGTGTATTATTAAAACGTGGGCATTCCTGGCCTTCCTCTATGCCTTTTCCAACCTTTCCTTGCTCCAATTTTGTTTCAAAAGAGTGTTTAAAAACAATTGGTGAATCATTCCAAACAGCTAATGGCCAAGATCCAAGCTGTCAATGCTTGCTTTCAACAAGAGACTCTGGGGCTGTAAGTGCTCCAGAATGAGATCATTCCAGATGGGGTCTTACTAATGTGGCGGCACCGGGAGATAGCTGTTAATAGAGGGGACTTGCTGCCATTGCACGGAAAGACTGTGATGGTGGAGTGAAGGTTGGCTGCTCTGTGTATTATGTCACTTAGGGCGAAACAAGACGATAGGTGGACTGCAAGGGAAGCTCTGCAGACTTACAAACATGTGAAATACACCATTTATTTTTTGACATGGCTGCTGTATCTCCAATAACCTATCCTGGGAATGTTTATAAGGGTATTCATTGCAAGTGTTGGAACTAATGAAAGACTGGAAACAATATAAATGCCAAGGAACTGGGGACCAATTAAATAAATCATTATACACCCATACATAGAGGCAGAGCTGTATGTACTATTATGAAATTATCTCCAACGTATGTTGTTTGCTGAAAAAAATGAGGAGCAGAACAATGTGTATAGTTTGCTGCCATTCAAGTTAAAAAAGAGGTGAGGAAAACACACAGACACACATGGATGCATGAGCTTAATCTATCTCTAGAAGGAGATACAACAATTGTTAACACCAGAAGTTGTCTCTGGAGAAGGGAACTGGAAAACAGAAGTAAGAAGACGACTTATTTTTTCACTTATGAATTTTGGAACAGTTTGGGTTTTAAAACCATGGAAATCTATTATTTAGTCAACAGCCCTCCCCTCAATAAAATAAAAAAGAAGGAAATGCTGTGTTGCAGTTCTTGGAAATCCTTCCTTCGTTCCAATGGATGAGCTAGATCTGGGGAAGTGGCAGAGAGTTTAAAGAGTAATAATAAACTCCCGACAATGATACACTTTCTTTAAAACAAAAAGGTTTCCAAGAGAAGTCTATTGCAGTCTTCTAAGTTTGGGATGAGTCTCCTCCCCACTGTATAGCCAAGGGAACTGAGGCGCGGAAGCAAGGCTGTCTTCCCCAGATTACACAGTGAGTGAGTGAGGGGCAGAGTTGGGATGCGAGTCAGATGTCACCCGGGCATAAGTTCCTCCATTTCTAGCAGGGCAGAGGGCCTCAACAAGCAGCGCAGGTCTTCGTGGGAAGGAGAAGAGCCAGAGAGTTCTGAAAGCCTCTTCTGGCCTAGGGTTTCAGGAGAATTAAAGGTCTGAGCCAGCTACAGTCCCAGCACAAATAAAGTCAGACCAAAATAGACACCACTTATATTCAACAGAAATGACCCAGAAAAATCCAATTAGTTTCCAGATGTGATTTGAAGGGCCTCAGTTGGAGAGACTTCGTCTTGAAATCTTACACAAAAAGCTCTTGGTGAGGTTTCTCAACTCAGTATGTGGATCAGAAATGAGCAGACATTTGATTTGAGGGAGACCTAAGAAAGTCTAGAGGCTTCTGCTTTGTAGAATCAAGCTTAGAAACAGTAGATGAGTGAGTATAGAAACCAAAGCTTTGCCACGCTTGCGAGTGTCATTTTGGGAGAGAATATGAGAAATACAGGGTCTGTCCCTGCCTTTTGAGAAGAAAAGCAGAAACCCCAGACTGAGAAAATGAGGCATGACGAAGCTGTATAAATGAGATTTAGCCAGGGGCTAGAAAGAAATGCCTTATCTTCTACTAGACTTCTACTTCTTTTAAATAACACTCAGAAGACACTTAGCTCTACATGCCTACTCAACTTAATTTATTATGGGTATGATAAAAATTAAAAACATTAAAGCAGACAAAAATGTGTCTAATGTGCTACTGCTTATGAAGAAAAAAGGTTACGCACACAGACACACAGACACACAGACACACATTTGTATGTAACCACTCTTTAAAGACACAGAGTGTGGTAGTGGTGGCTGCCTCTTGGGAGAACTGTGGAGCTGAGAGATGGGGTGGGAGGTGCAGCCTTCACTGCACACTGTCTCAATTTACCATATGCCTGTATTACATGTTAAAAATAAACACTCTTAAAAGCTCAGTGGGAAAAACATACCTTTATAATGGAGAGACTTGGTGGCCACTCTGTTAACCAAGTAAGGAAATTTAACATTACCAAGGGCATAACAACCCAACATTATCTGATGTAGCCAGAGTTTTAACCTAAATATAATTTAGCCTTCACTTCTAACCTCTGATTAGCAGAAAGCATAGGGAATAGAGATGCTAGTTAAATGACCCAGGAGGAAACAGTCAATTCAGAGAGTGAGACATTCTTCTAAATGTTAATATCATAAAAATATTAAAAGGTGGCTCAAAAAATGAGGAATAAAAGATATTTTGGGGGAAACTGGAAGAACTTTGAATATGGTCTGAGTATTAGATAAAATTAGGGAATTATTGTTCATTTTCTTATGTGTGAATAGTGGTTTTGTAGTTATGTAGGATAATGTCTTTATTAGGAGATGCATGAAGAGACATGATGTTGGGAACTTACTTTAAAATGGCTCAGGAAACACACACAAACATCCACATGTGAACACCGTCACCCCTGAGCCCCCACCCCAGACACACCCACACTCGCACACACTCTCACACACAGTTGGTTATTAAGTTATAGTCTTAGCTTCCAATTCAGCTGTGTGATGTCAAAGTGAGAACCAGTGGCGGTCAGGTGATGGATGGGGTATTGGACCAGGTTGAAATTACAGAGAGTCTATAGGTCTGTGAACCCAGGGGTTTTAGCTCCAGTTCTTGAATGTGTAATTGGAATAAACATACTCGATTACTGGCAGAATCCCCAGCTTGGCTCTCTGATCCAGGCAGTGAGGGCTGTTTTGGTTAAAAGTGCCAAGTAGAAGTCCCTAGAGATTCCCTTCCTCACCAAGGTAATAAACCAAACGCAATACCTCATTGCTAGAAGAAGTTTCAGAGATTAGTGCCCCCATCATAGGCTTAATATCTATCACATCCCCATTTAAATTCACCTGCTTTTCCTGTGAGTAAGGTTGTTAGGTCCGGAGAGTGACTGTGGATTACTGTAAACTTAAACAGCTAATGACTCCAACTGCGGATGCTGTGCCAGATGTGGTGTCTCTGTGAGAGAGAATCAGCAGAACACTTGTTACGGGGTTATGCCATGTACCATCAGAGATGTGGTAAATGCTCCCTGCCTACTGCCCCATATCAGTTTGCAGTGAACACCACACCTGGGTCTTATTCACCTTGCAGAACCAAGAGATCACCTTCCCGTCCTGCTGTACAGCGACCTGTTTAACATCTCTGATAATCCAATCTGCAGAGATCTTGATCATGACATTTCACAAGACATCAAACTTGTCCACTTCACTGATGACATACAGATGAGATCTGATAAGAAGACAGTAGCAAGGACTTCAGATGCTTTAGTAAAAGGGCATGTCAGAAAGTAGGAGACAAACCTCATAAATATTCAGGGACTCATCCATCTTGGTGAAGTTTCTGATGTGCGACGGTCTGGAGCATGTTACAGTAATCCATTCCTTTTTAAAAAAAATTCACCTTTTTTACATTGAAATATATTTGATATATAACATTGTCAATTTCAGGTGTACAACATGTTGATTTGATAACATTTATAAATTGTAATGTAAGTCCCATGGTAGTGATAGTGACGGTTATCATGTCACATAATTTGTCATTTCTTTTTTGTAGTGGGAATAATTAAGGTCTTGTTCCTTAACAAATTTGATAATTATAATACGGTACCATTGTCCATCACAGTAGTCCTTTCAAGGTGGAAGACAAGTTGCGGTGCCCTGCATCACTTGCCGCTACAACAGAGGCACAGTGCTTGATGGGCCTTGTGGCTTTTGAAGGCAACATATAGCACGTTGGAGTGTCACTCTGACGCGTGACACTGCCAGTTCTGAGTGGAGCCCAGAGCGCCAGAAGGGCCTGCAGCAAGTCCATGCTGTAGTGGTGGACTGAAGCCCCAGCAGATCCCACGACACTTGAATGTGACAAATAAGAGATTCTGTATGGGGTCTTTGGCAAATGCCAGTAGGAGTTTCAAAGCATAGATGTCTGGGATTTTGGAACAAATCCACACCCTCTTTGGAAGATAACTATTCTCCTTCTGAGAAATAGCTCCTGGTCTGCTACTGTGGTCCACCAGTCAGAGTGAGAACTTCGCCCTGTCAAAGCTGAGCACCTCACCATGGGGTTGGGTGCTCTGCAGTCCAGCAGGCCATACACTGGAGTGTGCACACCAGCAATGTCTCATGAAGCAGAAATGGTATGTATGAAGGACAGAGGTCAAGCAGGCCTGGAAGGCACAGGCAATTTACCTGAGTAGGTGTTTATTTGGCCCAATTACAATACCAGCTGGTTGCTACTGAAACTCCTGCAGCGTTACAGTCCCACTCAGGTATGTCTCTGAGAGATCCTAATGAAGGGACATCTCCCCAGGGAGCAGGATTTTGAGCAGGACATTTGGTAGACTGCTACATCTAAACTGAGCACTCTCCAAAAGTATGGATCTAAACTCTTGTATTCAAGGGCAGTTACTAATGGTTTGATGGAGAGTGAGGGTCTTGGAAAGAACAGATCGAGAAGACAAGGGACAAGGAGGTCTGGCGGTGAGACATGTAGATGGACTTCACAGAATAGGTGGAGAACTGAAGATAATTGTGCTCAAGGTAAATGCTCACCAAAGGACTCTGTGCAATGAAGAGAATGTACTTTGCAGACATGCAACTACGGGGAACATAGTTAAGCAGAGCCCTGGCTGCTGCCCTCTGACACTCACCACTGCACCTGGGCCGGCTCACACTTCCCACGGGCTGCTCCCAGCAAATGACTTGAGTGGCAGGGACCCTAAGGCAGGCCTATTCCTGGGACATTTGGGTCTCTTGTGACAGCTGACTTTGGCTTGAGGACCTCCCGATGGCCTTGCTGAACCTAAGCTATTAAGAAAGCTCTCAGTAATCAGGAGGACAAGATGTACTTGGCAGCTATTAGTCAGCCTCTTTCCCCGTCATCCCAGTGACTGCCCGGTGGGCCTGTGTACAAGGATGGCCGTATTGGCAAGGATGGAGGCTCAACAACATGGACTTCCCTCCAAAAGACAGACCCACTGGGCGCCTGACCTGCCAACCGCCGAGACCAACACTTAGCCCCTGATATGGGCACTTGGTGGCAGTTGTATTTCAATAGGCCCTTTCCCGACACGGAAGGGGCAGCCGTTCACTCACACTGGAAAAGACACGTTGCCTGGATGTGGCTTTGTCTTTAGCACTTCTGCCAGCCCCAGTGACTGTTGTGGAAGCCTGCACCGCGCTCACCTTACCATGCAGTAGCAAAGGGGCGCGCATCAGTCTGCTTGGACTGCCGTGAGGACATGCATAGACTGGGTGGCTTGGACACCAGGAACTTCTCAGCGCTGGAGGCCAGTAAGTCCAAGGTCAAGGTGAGCAAGGTAGGTTTAATTCTGAGGCCTCATTTCTTGGCTTGTAGGAGGCTGCCATCTTTGTGTGTGTTCACATGACCCCTTCTTTGTACATCAGAGAGAGAGCAAGCCTTTCGTGAAGGCATTAATCCTACTGGGCCAGACTCTCACCCTCATGACTTCATCTAAACCTTATTACCTCCCCAAAGCCACATCTTCAAACAATCACACACTGGGGGTTAGTGTTCACCATATGAATTTGGGGGTAGACACAGACATTCAGTTCCTAACAGAGCGTGGCAACAGACTGACGCCTGTGGCATTTATTGGCCTTGTCGTGGACTTCATCACTCAGAAGCGCCTGGTCTGTTAGAATGCCAGAATGATTAAGACTCACTTACTTGCAACTGGGAGAAAATAACCTAAAAGATAAGGTTCTGCCTTACAGGATGCAATATATGCTTTGAATTGATAACCAATGAATATGCTTTTCCCCACCATGCCAGAATGCATTGGTCCAGGAATCAAGGGATGGGCACCTAGTAATTCACAGAATTTTTGCTTCCTGTTGCCGCAACTGCGACCGATAGTTTGGAAGTCTTGGCTCCCAAGGGAAGAATGCTTTCACCGAGACGTAACAGTGTCTTTCCTGCGCTGGAAGCTGAGACGCTGGTGACCGTTTTCTGCCTGTGCTGTGAGGGCCAATGCCAGTGGGCCTGAAACCGGCCTGGTCACAACACGGTGCATCTGATGGCTGCTGCTGCTTTGTGTGTCTGAGGAGTTTCAGGGTGGCGTGTGTCCACCTGTCGTCATTGTCTGCTGCAACAGTGAGATGGATGATTTATACCTGGAGACCTCTTCTGTACCCCCCAACCCCCATCAACGCCACAAAGAACTTGGTTGTTGGGGTGAGTTTTTAGGCAACAGAATAATTAATGGGACAAATAACTAAATTTGAGAAGAAAGTCTCAAATTACTAAATTTGAGACTTTGTGTCTCCTCAAAAGCATCTTTATTTGTACAGAGGACAGTTACACCTTAAGAGAACCACAAAGCTATGTTTATTGTACAGAAATTCAGTTATGGATAGAGGATGCTGGATAGCCAAAGGGGTAGACTGGGCTGGTTATTAAGCAGTTGTCTTTCAGCTTCACACCCACCCTTCTGTGCTTCCTGTAATCTGCTTTGTCAGGCTGGGCTGGGACCCCACAAAGTTCATTTCTTTATCACCCAGCTTTCTGTTAGGCTCTGCAAATGAGGGATGCAAGAGACAGCAGAAATCCAGAGGAAGGACCAGGACTTGCTCCTTCCTCTTTTGCTTCCTACTGTTGCCAGTATTGCCTCTACTGTGGTTCTTCACCCTGGCGTTGAGAGTTAGTTCAGTTGGTTTTTCAGTTTCTTCATATTTCCAGAGCCAGCCTTGTCACGCATGCTCAGAGATGGCAGCACCGGCAGGCTGGGACCCATTCTTAAGATCTTTAAGTGCCTAAGAAATACCAGGCAGGCAGGCCGCTTCCCCAGAGAGCCGAGTCTCCCTTCCAAGGGACCCCTCATCCAGTTTTGCACCTTTTGACAGTGCCAGCCCCCTTCCTTGTTCATCTAGCCCTAGTGATGCCGGCTGCTCCGTGCATTTACTATCCCTGTGACGCCTCCACACCCCCTTTTGCCTTTCAACTTCTCCAATACCTGGTCAGTGATTCCTTTTTGTAGATTCTTTTTGTTTAAAAATTGGTATGGTTTCTGTTCTTATTGGACCCTGTTTGCTACGTGGATACCTATACATTTATATAAACAGCTATAGCAGAATGTTAATTTTTGAATCCAGAAAATAGTCCTCTGAGTGTTCATTGTACCCCTCTTCCAACTTGTTGGTATGAGACCCTGCATAGTAAAGCACTGGGGATAAAGGCCTCCTGAAAATGTGGATAAATATTAGTACCAGGACAAAAAGGTTAACCTGATAAAGGATGAAAGTCTCCAAAATTATAGGTTAGGCTTTCTGTTAGTAGAAGGAAACGATACATAAGACCCGTGATTGTTCCTGAAATCAAGTTGATGCCATCACAAAAAACTCAAAACAAAAAAATAAACAACAAAAGTCTCCTTTTCTGTTTATATCTATGAAAGGTTCTTTCTACTTATGTCAGGGCCACCAAAATTCCAAAATTAAGCGAATGAAATATGGCCTCTGTGGGAAAAAAAAAATAAAAAAGGTTCTTTAGGAAAAACTTGTCTGTTTTATCTTGTAGGGGAGAAAACTGAGGCTCAGGACACGTTCAGTCCTGCTCTCCAGCCTCCACAAGCGTTGTCCAGAATCACATAGTAAAAGGAATGGAGTCAGAACTTTCTCATTAGCCATTCATAATCGTGGAATAAGACTGGAAACGAAGCGTATGAAGTGGGTCTCTTGGTGGCATGTGACAGGAAGCTGCAAAAGAGGGATTTGTTAGCTCATAAAACTGAAAAGTAAAAAAGTATGACT
Organism: Camelus ferus; assembly: GCF_009834535.1. Taxonomy (NCBI): domain Eukaryota; kingdom Metazoa; phylum Chordata; class Mammalia; order Artiodactyla; family Camelidae; genus Camelus; species Camelus ferus. The sequence goes on from NC_045698.1 coordinate 113,747,761, forward strand.
GTATTTAGGTGCTGAAGCAGTGTCGTAAGGAATCTGTCTCTCTCCTTGTCTTGGCTTTGCCTCTGCTGGCTTCGCATCTGCTGGCTTCACCCTCTGGCAGCAAAGCTGATCAATGGAAACTCCAGACTCCCATCCTGCTAGTTTAGCAAGTATCTTCCCCATTAATCCCAGCAGAAGTCCTGGAGCTGACTCTGATTAGCTGGGGTGGGGGTGGGGGCATGCAGACTGACAGTGGGGTAAGGACAGTTCCTTAAAGAAAAACAAGCGTGCTATTGAAAGAACTGAGTGAATGAATGAATCCGTGCTGAGCAGGCCAAAATAAGGGCTGGCAGGTCGTCAGATCTCTTGATGCCTATATGCTGAGGGCAGTAGAGTTCAACCTGCTAGTCAATAGCTGAGCTAGGACTGGAATCCATTTCTGAATTAGAGTAAGACTTAGAGCAAGGCTGTAAAACAGAAGGGAAATAACCTTAGGTTCTAGGGAGATATTCTCAGAAGATAAAGTACAAAATACGATGACTTTGACAGTTGCCTTATACTGCTGATTATATTAAGGTAGACTTTGAAAGCTTCCAACCTGACTTTTCTAAATGCTTAGCAGATATTAAAGCCAAGCTTACAGTATTTTGATATAATTTAGTGCTAAAAAGACTATACTATAAATATCCAGACCCTATTTTTTTTTCAAACTGAGATATAATTCACATCATAGAATTCACCCTTTAAAACTGTATGTCTATTTGGTTTTGACTCCCATTGGATCATGTCTGAAAAGCTGACCTATCTGCCTGCTTCAAGTGGCTTTTGGTGGCTTAGGAAAGCAGCCAAGATGTCAAAAATCCACGTGCTCAAGTCAACTTCAGGCAAAACCCCTTTATAGCTTCTCTTTCCCACTGTTTCCCAATGATTTCTTGCAGGCTGGTAGTTACTGGCTCCATCAGAGCTGTCACCAATTTTGTGCCAGTAGTGGCTCAAGTGGGGCATTTTTAATTCGAGCTACTAATCCCTTTTCTAGAGATACTTAAAATCAGGCATTTGGCAAAATCTGTAATGAGAGTTGTTTGCTTTCAACCAATCATGCACTGAGAGTGACATCTGCTGGCCATGAAGATTTATGCTTTCTTGACTCCCTTTTGCAATTTATCAATGACCTTAATTATATTGTGAAAATGTAAGAAAGACAACGGTCTCTTCCGTGGGAGAAAAAGAAACCAAAACATAGAACTTACGTGAGCCAGTATGTGTACCACTGTGGGAGATTCTTTAAAATAAAAAAAAAAATCTAAGTGCCTCTTCTTTTTAGCAGACACTGCAGTCTCTTTCATTTGATCAGGGGAAAAAAATTGTTGTAAAATTTGAAAATGAATTAAAAGTTCATTTAGCTATTTCCTTTAAAGTGTCCTTTGGTGGTGCAGCCATTGTGGAAAACAGTATGGTGATTCCTTAAAAAAACTAGGAATAGACTTACCATATGACCCAGTAATCGCACTCCTGGGCATATATCCAGAAGGAACCCTAATTCAAAAAGATACCTGCGCCCCAATGTTCATAGCAGCACTATTTACAATAGCCAAGACATGGAAACAACCTAATGTCCATCAACAGATGACTGGATAAAGAAGTTGTGGTATATTTATACAATGGAATACTATTTAGCCATAAAAAACAACATAATGCCATTTGCAGCAACATGCATGTCCCTGGGGAATGTCATTCTAAGTGAAGTAAGCCAGAAAGAGAAAGAAAAATACCATATGATATCACTCATATGTGGAATCTAAAAAAAAAAGACAAATGAACTTAAATATAAAACAGAAACAGACTCACAGACATAGAATACAAACTTGTGGTTGCCAGAGGGGAGAGGGGTAGGAAGGGACAAATTGGGAGTTATATATAGAATAGATAAACAAGTTTATACTGTATAGCACAGGGAAATATATTCAAGATTGTCTAGTAGCTCACGGGGAAAAAGAATATGAAAATGAATATATGTATATTCATGTATGACTGAAAAACTGTGCTGTATGCCAGAAATTGACACAGCATTGTAAGCCGACTGTAACTCAATTTAAAAAAGTGTCCTTTGGGTTTCTGTTTCAGAGCAGAAATGAATGAATTTAGTGTAGGAGGAAGTTCTAGTGGACCTAACAAAAGACTGGCTATCAAAGGTCACTTGCTTGTGGCGTTTCATCCTAGTCTTGTGCTTGTATGGTTAGGTCCCAGGCTTCATACATGCCCTGCTCCCATCCCTGCTTTCTTCCTGTCTTTTTATATGCATACATAGTAAAGTTTATACATACTCTTCCAGATTTATTCCTGTATTAGTTTTGGAAATCTCCCCCTGCTCTTGATGTTAGATTATAATAGGAAAAATTAGGACTGACATTTTCTCACTATATTTTTAAAGAAAAGAAGGTATGCATTTATATTTATTGATAAAGCATTTTGATGGAAAGTGATAGTTTAGTTTTGTGTAGGAAATAGAAACTTCAATCTGTGTACTCAAGTGGCATCTAAATCTGATAGTCAGGTTCCACTCCCCTTCAAGTTAAAAATTTTTTTTTCACTATTATGAAAGTGCTGTGATTACCCACCTTATAAATAAACTTTATGGGCACTCATGATTCTTTCTATGTGATGAATTCCTAGAGGGAAAAATCCTCAGTCAAAGGGCTATGAATAATCAATAGAGGAACTAAAATTAGTACTGTCATAACAAAAAATGCAAGTCGTAGGAGGGGAGATGGATGTTTTATAAATTCGATCCTTTTATCTAGAGGCATCAATATATAACTTCTAAAGCTGATAAATCAAAACTGGCGTAAGTGTTTGGTATAACACAGTACTTAGCAACATGGGTGGAACCATAACAAGTTGAAGCAGAAACGGTTAAGGTAATTGGGCAGGAAGGGGGCTGCAGCTTTTCATTACAGGACTCTTTTCTTTCCCAGCCTTAAGCATACAGTACTTTTGATATAAAAATTTATTTAAATTTAAGAACATATCTAGCTAAATTATCATCCAGAAAAGTGTATTAACTTAGATAACCATGTGGAACTTTTTGGTGGCCCTGAATCACTATGGTGACTTCAGGTCAGTTTTTCATTATCGATATTCTGGCCCATTCAAACTTTTGAACTATCTTAGAAACATACATATAGCGTAAGATGTAAAATAAGCGAGGAAACTGGGGTAAAGGGAAAAATAAGTGTAGGAAAAATAAGATTTAAGAAGACCAAAGAGTCCATCAGAACCACCTGGAAAGCTGGTTAAGAATGAAGATCCTTGGTCCCGTCCCGGACCTGCTAAATCAGAATCTCTTGAATAGGGCTCTGGGATCTCCTCTTAAGCAGCCCTGATGAGCTGGAGTCGGGATGTAATTTAAAAGAAGACAAAGAGCGACTACCAGGATATTAGGATGTTTATTAGTGTCACGGAATTTAGAGCACGGGAGCTAGAGGAATGGACGCTGTGAGACTAACTCCAAAGAATACATTTAAAAATAAATCTTATATAAACTTGAATCGTCCCTTCTCTCACTACAGTACTTCATAGTCCGCTTCTTATTTCATTAACCTCCCCAAACCACCCTCCAGGAGACGGGAGGGCTCGGTCTGTCATTTCATCCTTTGACTTTTACTCTTAACGTAATGATGCACATTCTGGGAAGTCTTCTCTTTTTCTCTTGGCTCTATTTGTAAGCAGCCTATTGTACCATGTAGTGTGGATTTTCTAGTGCTTGGGTGTCTTTTTTTATGTATCACATCAACAGGTTAAACAGACACTTAGAAGAATCCTATGTATCAACCAGGCAGTGGTACTTAATCTTTTCCACTGCTTGTGTTCTTATTCTCAAAACATATTTTCACATGCCTCATGTGAAAATTAAAAGTTAAAGATGCTGAATTTTTAAAACATAGAATTCGGTATATCATAAATATAAAAGGAAAGAGAAAGAATTACAGCTTAATTTTACAACGGAATTATGAATATATTAAAAATTATACATTTAAAAAGTCTATCCGCTTACAGTGACTTCTGCTGTAGCTGTAGTTTTTGCTCAATGATGTCTGAGAAGCGAGGAACCTTTTTTGAAATAGCCACACGGATGTCATCACTCACATTCAGGCAGCTTCTAGACTTAGTTTTAAAATGTAGAAGTGATGAGAATCCCAACTCACAAAGATATGTAGTTGCAAAGGGTGTAAGGATTTCTAGAGCTGTCTTTGCCAGGCTTGGAAACACCGTGAACTGAGCACACCAGAAATCCTCAAGTTTCATTGTCTCAAATTCCATTAGGATCTGGCCACTAGCTCGTAACTCAGCAAGATCATTTTTCATTAAATAACCATCATCGACAAAATCCAGATTAAAAAGAAATGGATCCAGTATCCACTTGCTTGCCTCATCAAGATCTCCAACAGAAAAATATCCGTGGAAGAAGCTGCTCAGCTGCTGGAGGTGCAGGGCTATTTCCGCTGCAATGCGTAACGCTTCACCGTCTGAGACGATGATTTCTTCAAGAAAAGGGAAGTTGGTAAAATTTCTTTTCTCAATTCGCTTTAGCCAAAATGGAAACTTCCTAACAAAAGCAGATAACTTCTCCCGAGCTGATACTGTGTTCATCCCAGTCCTCTGCATAGACGCACTAAGTTCATTTAGGTGTTTGAATAAATCTGCTAGGTACGCTAGGTGGATTTTAAACTCTTTATTTTCAAAGCCATCAACTAAATTGCTGCTTTGGTGGTGAAGAAACTGATTGATTTCTTCATACATCTCAAAAATATGAGTAAGTATCTGGCCTCGGGAAAGCCACCTCATTTCGGTATGGAACAGGAGAACACTATACTCTATTCCAATTTCTTCAAAAAAAGCCTGGAACAGGCGGTGATTCGGAGCTCGGCCTTTGATAAAATTGATCACCCTCACCACAGTAGAAAGAGCATCCGTCAGCTTTGTAGGCAGCGTCTTCGTGACAAGCTCATGAGGGTTCAACAAGCAATGTGTGACCACGACATGAGGGACTTCTTTTTTCACACAGGCAACAAATTCTGAATTTTCTCCTAGCATAGAAGAGGCGCCGTCAGTACAAACAGAGCCACATACGTCGAGCGCTATCTTATGCTTCAAAAAGAAGTCTCTGAATAGATTGAACACGTCTTTTCCTTTCACTGTTAACTGCAGTGGTTCACAGAACAGGAATTCTTCTACGATCTCTCTTTCTTTTATGTATCGCACAAATGCCATTAGCTGACTGCAGTCATCCATGTCCGTTGTCTCAGCAAGCTGAATCCCCACCTTAAGAGGACTGGCTTTGATATCTTCTAGAACTTGCTGTAAGATATCCCGGCTCATTTCGTCAATTCTAGAATGGATCACATCATCTGATAAGGGTACCTGCTGAAGCTTCTTTTGTGCATCTGGTCCCAAAACTATTTGTGCTATCTCCAGCGCACAAGGTTTCACTAACTTTTCAGCTATTGTATGCGGATTCTTCTCCTTGGCACATAAATACGCAAACTGATAGGATGCTTGTAATAAGGCGTCCTCCTGAGATGCGGCTCCAAATGCTTTCAAGGTTTCACTCTGATCAGACGGTGCTGGCATATGTTTCAGGCTGTTGAGATCATGCCCACCTACGCCACCATGCTGTCGGTTAAAATGGTCTGACAGTTTTGATGGTCGGAGGTCAGCATTTGAAAATACGGAGTTACACAATACACACTGTGGGCGCTGAGTTCCATCGGCTTCCGTTGTACAGGTGAACCAGTAACGAACATAGTCATCATCCCATTTGCGTTTCTTCGACATGGCACCCCAAAATTCTCAGGTAGCTTTCCAGAGATGTCGTAGATTTTTGCTTTGGGAGTAAAATACAACCCAGGCATTAAAAACTAGTGGCTCACCGAATTAAAACAAAGCCTCATCATATACCATCCTGTCATCTGTGTACGTGTCAAGAAATATCCTGTAACAAGTCAGTTCGGAGCAAGCCATGATGGCATGACAGTCCAACTTAAATCTAAGAAACTCAGCTAAAGCCCTGGAATAAATGCCTTGCCAGTAGGGTGTATATGGGAGACTCGGGCTTATGCAAATTGTGAATACCCATAAGTACTCTCCTGGTGAACTGCAGTTACGCCTTAATTTGTTTTCAGTGATGTGTGTTCCAAACAAGTATATTTTGTATCCCCGGAAAGGGCATCTCACTACCACCCCCTCCTTCCGTTTGTGCCAAGGATGTAGGCACACCCCCAGTTATGAACTAGTGAATAGAGGAGGGAGTAATTCACTAAATACTCCAAGGAAGGGCAGGTTTGGACAAGGTGGCTAGTTCTTTTTAATCATTAAGGATTAAACAGGTCTGTAAAACTATTTGCTCCTTGAGTGGCTTTGACTCCAACTCAAGGAGAGGATTTCAAACAGGTCTGACTAAGCCACCCTTGACAGAGAAGTGGGAATCAGTCCGTGATTCCCACTGTCCATATAGAAAAGCAAAACAAGTTGATCACTGAGACTTCCGAGAAATTTCTCTAATAGAAGGAAACCCTTGATTACGGTAGGGCAGGATGTAGAAGGCAGTGGTCCTCCAGTTTAGTAAACAGAGGAATTGTCTCAGTCTCTGGCTAAAATGCACATTTCTGGGCCCCACCCCCAGAGATTCTGATGCCCCAGCTCTGGGGCAGAGGTCCAAACTCTGCAGTCTAAATAAGCATTTTAGGTAATTCTTATGAACAGTACATAGGACAGTCATCTTTAAGGGACGCCCATCACAGTCGCTGGGAACCCCTTTGGAATTATACGTGTCAATGTACCACCTTAGAACTAACAGATTATCACGTCCAGAAGTAGGACAAAAGAGGACAAAAACTAAATAAAGTCGTCCAGGTGGCTGTGATACACAATCTAGTAAGTAGACAGATTGAGAGGAATGAAACACATCGGCAGGCTTATCCCTAGCTTGCCCATATTCTGCATCGCTAAGTAAACAGTCCAAATGCTTTAACAGGCATTTACAATTTCTGAGTTGATGACAACTTCCTGTGAAAGCTGAGGGACCTAAAAAGAAAGCCTTTTTTTTCTTTTTCTCCCTTCTGAGCAATCAGCAAAGGTATAATCCACAGGTAGGCTCAAACATACCTTAGAAAACAATTTTATATCCCAGAGAAGTAAGTGATCCCCCACATTTCCAAAGTTCTGTGCCACAGAATGTGGCTGAAATAATGTAGCAGGGCTACATCTAAATCCAAATGTCCACACTGGCCATTAAAAAAAAAAATCACAGTAAGTAAGCCAAGAATATTTATTTAAGGCACTGCTTTCTAGTGCCTCTGCCAAGAATAACTAGCTCTAAAATGTACTTCGGTGTAACTAGTAAGTTGATTTGCCATATGGTTCTTATTAGCCAGTTTAAACTGAAAGATGTCTGCCTATCAATAAAGACAATTGGAAGTTTAGAGTTATCTTAAGGTTTTTTTTTGTCAAGTGATGGGACTATGGGCCAACTGTGTTTAGAATCTCTCCTGATAAGAATAAAATTATGACATCAGCATGAAAAATGCTAACCTTTCTGTATTCTGTTATGTATGTTTTGGGGGGCAGAAGGAGTGAAGGAAAAAGCTTTCCTTCAGTCTCATTAGAAATTCTTACAGGACCAGTTAAGAGCCCATTCCTATCCACTCAATGCTACTCAAGTATATTTTAATTGAAATTTACCTGTTTGGAACAAAAGAATTTTTAGACAAATTCATTTATCATATCCTTTTCCATCTCCCTCAAAAAGGGAGAATAGGTAGCAAGAATTTTCAAGATCCTCAAAGATGAACTTACTGCCCAAAAGACTTTCTTGTGTTTTAGAATCTCACAATTTTCACTTGTTCCTTTGTGGTATTTAGCAATCACAATATCGTAAAATATGTAAACATTAAAAAAGCATCATCTTATTAAGGAATTATTGTTACTTGAAACAGTGTGATAATGGTATGGTTGTGTTAAAAAAAATAGGTCCTCATTTATTAGAGATACAGTCTGAATTACTTAAAAGTGAAAAGATGTCTGGGATTCCCTTTGAAATGCTGTACTTCAGCACACGGATAAACACACAGAAAATGAGGTGGAGATAAGACTGGCCTTGAGTTGTTAACTGTTGAAGCTGGATGATTGAACACACCGTTACACCATTCTCACTCTACATGTGCTGCAAACTTTCCATAATAAACAGTAAAATAAACAAAAACGATTATCTTATTAAGACAGACCTAATTCGTTTTTAGAATGATTCTCTTGAGTTTGTTGAGACGAAGATGCAGAATGAAAGACCAGATGTAACAGAGTAAAAAACGTTTTGCAAATTCAGAAAGGGTAGATATGAAACTATCACAATTGAGAGAAAAACCAGTCGGTTACAAGTGAACATTCACATGACAGAAATATTTGGGGAAGACTACAACATCTATTTCAGCAGTGATAGCATCAAAATGCAGCTGTAAACCTAAAACTCCAAACCAAACACAGTCCAACTTGTACCTGGCCACCGCCTAGCCAGTCCATGGTAGGTGCGGGTGTCCGGGAGGCAGAGGATTTAACCATTACATTTTACAGTTAAAAGCAACAGCCAGGAGAAAAGGGACGGGAATGCACTAGCTGGGCAAACGCCTGGGATCCTGGCTTTGCACTCAGAAGCTGGGACCTATCCAAGCTTCAGTTCCTCAACTGAGGATGACAATAGTACCTACCTTACAGGGTTGTTGGGAGGTTTAACTGTGAGCATGCATGTAAAGAACACCAGCTCGTAACGGGTAGGGCCTGTTGGTGTATGATTAAGGACGGAGCGTTTAGAAGGCGGCCCGGGCGAGCTGAGGCCGCCGGCGGCGCGGGAAGAAGACTCGGCTCGGTCTCCGCCCGCCGACTCCGAGCCGGAGCCGGAGCCGCAGGCCCCAGGGATGCTCGGGCTTCCTTTGGGCGCCCGCTTCAGGCTCCGGTTCGCTCTCCGCTCAGGCTGGGGCCCTGCCTCCGGGCGCTGGAACTGGTCTAGGCGGCGGTTCCTGGGATCTAACCCCGGAGCAGGAACCTGCGGACCGCGGGGAAACAGAAGCGGCCGCAGCGCCCTCCGCTCCAGCCGCGCCGGGGCTCCATCCGGGTTCTCCGGGTGCCTTCCCGCCCGCAGCCTGGGCGAGGCGGAGCCCGGCACGCAGGCGCACTAGCGAACGGCCGAGCGCTCTGCCGGCTTGAGTAAGGAGCATGCGCACTCGCCCTCGCTTCAGCTTGTGTACGTGGAGCTAGGACTTCTTAGCTTATTGTGTCTGCCAGGAAGGATGAATCGTAGAATCTCAGGAGTGGAATGTCTACATAGTTCTACTTTTTAATATTCAAAGCAATGGAAATAACATTTTTTATTGTGTCAGGCTTTGCGCTTGGAAATTATAAAGCACCAATAATTAACCATTTTCTATGTGGTATCAATGAGGAAGAAGAGAAGGAAGCTCTTTCTACTCCCAAATTGAACATTCAGGCAAATGGGACAAGCTGTAAATTCCATTAAGATACTGACGGTAGAGGATGAGCCTGTGTCTTCTTGCCTGTGCAGGTTGCCCCTCCCGCCTCATAAATTAGAGCATAGGGATGAATTTGATGATAATCATCATCCACCTTAAAGAAAAGATTTTTAATTTTATTTAAAATTCTTTTAAACGGACTCTTAGAGTAATAAATCCATAATAGAGAGATTTCAAAGAAAAGTCTCAAAGTATAAACTAGAAAACGCTAAGAAACTAACCTAAATACAGCCCTCTTTCCTACTGAGGGTATTTAATGAAATGACATTTTATTTTTTAAATTTTTTAAAATTAATTTTTTATTGACGTATAGTCAGTTACAATGTGTCAGTTTCTGGTGGACAGCACAATGTCCCAGTCACGCATATATATACATGAATTTGTTTTCATATTCTTTTTCATTAAAGGTTATTAGAAGATATTGAATATAGTTCCCTGTGCTATATAGAAGAAATTTGGTTCTTTAAATCTATTTTTATATAAGTGGTTAATATTTGCAAATCTCAAACTCCCAAATTTATCCCTTCCCAACCCTTTTCCCTCAGTAACCGTAAGATTATTTACCTTGTCTGCGAGTCTGTTTCTGTTTTGTAGATGACTTCATTAGTGTCCTCTTTTTTCTTTTTTTTTTTTAATATATTCCACATGTGAGTGACATATGGTATTTTTCTTTCTCTTTTTGGCTTACTTCATTTAGAATGACGATCTCCAGGTCCATCCATGTTGCTGCAAGTGGTATTATTTTATTTTATGGCTGTGTAGTAGTCCATTGTATAAATATACCACATCTTTTTGATCCAGTCATCTGTTGATGGATATTTAGGTTGCTTCCATGTCTTGGCTATTGTAAATAGTGCTGCTGCTAACATTGGGGTGCATGTATCTTTTCAAATTAGAGTTCCCTCCAGATATATGCCCAGGAGTGGGGTTGCTCGATCATATGGTTAAGTCTATTTTTAGTTTTTTGAGGCATCTCCATACTGTTTTCCATTATGGTTGCACCAAACTACATTCCCACCAGCAGTGTAGGAGGGTTCCCTTTTCTTCACAGCCTCTCTAGCATTTGTTGTTTGTGGATTTTTTAATGATGGCTATTCTGACTGGTGTAAGGTAGAAACTCACTGCAGTTTTGATTTGCATTTCTCTGATAATTAGCAATATTGAGCATTTTTTTCATGTGTCTTTTAGCTATTTGTATGTCTTCATTGGAGAATTGCTTGTCTAGGTCTTCTGCCCATTTTTTTATTAATAGAGTTTTTTTTGTTTTGTTTTGTTATTAAGTTGTATGAGCTGTTTATCTGGAAATTAAGCCTTTGTCAGTCTCATCATTTGCAATTATGTTCTCTCATTCCATAGGTTGTCATTTTGTTTTGCTTATGGTTTCCTTTGCTGTGCAAAAGCTTTTAAGTGTAATTACCTTTCATTAGTGTATTTTTGCTTTTATTTCTGTTGGCTGGGTGGACTGCCCTAGGAGAACACTGCCAAGATTTATGTCAGAGAATGTTTTGCCTGTTTCCTTCTAGGAGGTTTATAGTATCTTGTCTTATGTTTAAGTCTTTAAGCCATTTTGAGTTTATTTTTGTGTATGATGTGAAGGAGTGTTCTACCTTCATTGATTTATATGCTTCTGTCCAGTTTTCCCAACACCACTTGCTGAAGAGACTGTCTTTTCTCTATTGTATATTCTTGCCTCTATTTTCTTCCATTCAAAGGCTAATACATTTAGTTCTGAGTGTAAGATACTATGAAATATTTTAAAAATCAAAATTTTATAACCAAGTGGAAAACAGAATTAATACTACACAGATTGACAATGGATATAAAATTATTTATACATTCTACAGATTTATTTTCAGTAACCCAAAGCTCAAGACAGGATAATTAGCTTCAGATCAGAAAAATCTGAGAAGGCAAAAATGATTACCAAATAACTACAACTGTAATTACAAAATTAGAAATAAAATCTTAATGTGCACTTAATGTACATGGTTTTTTCTTCTTCTTTGTTTCTTCAGTGTGGAAAGGAATGAATTTACTACAAGACTTCTGGAAGCTTTCTTCAAGTCAGGGAGCAAGAAGAGCAGATACGGATTCTCCCATCTATAATCACTGGCAAGAATCTAAAAGAACGTATCAGCAGAGTCTATCGTGGGTGACCGTCTGTGACCAGCAACTACTGCCCAAGGAAGGAGGCCATGGGGTCATCCGGCCTCTGACGTTTCATTCTGTAGGCTTCCATCTCCTCTTCGGTGGGTTCCTGAGTTTCATAGATGCTATTGTAAGGCCGCTTCCTCTCGTCAAGCTGCATCATCTCCTTGACTTGATGAAGACGGGCCTCCTCTGCATTCAGTGCCTGTAGTGAGACGAAGGACATGAGTACCATGGCTCTACACCAGATCTCGTTTGTTCAAAGCACCAAGAGCAGTACCAGGAGACCCCACGGAATGTGGACGGCCACATCAAAACCTAGACTGCCTCAAAGAGCTTGGGCGTAAGCCCTTTTGCTGTCCAACTACAACCAATCACTGTTTGGCTCATATTTTCTATAGACACAAAACAATATATGACAATTCTATGACATTTTCAATGTTAAAGAAATTAAACAACAAAAATTGAATGAGGTTCATTTTACTGACAGAAGCTGGCAACTGATGCTTTTGGCGGAGACTGCAATTCTGACTTTGCTGATACTTACAAATACAGGCAAATACAAATTATTCTCTCTGGGCAACGTGCCAACACCTCTAAAATAACAGCTATACAAAACACTTTTCTTCTGTGCATCAGTAATATTTAACAAATAGTTCGAGAAGCAGGTAATACCGAGACACACAAAAATCTCCATTCATATTCTAGACTTGATAGGTGACCTGAGCAGATCCCCTAGACTCGGGGGTGGGGCTAATTTGCTCATTTTTAAAATGAACTTGGAAAGAGGATTAGATAATTTCCTAAGGTCCCTACAAATAAAAAAACACTGCAGTCACTTTTACTATTTTGCCTTCACAAAGTACCTTTTTCAATTTGTCATGTTTCTTCTCTTCATCATTACTCTCTGAACTGCTCTTTCGATGCTTCCTCTTCCTCTTCTTTTTCTTCTCTTTTAGTTTTTCCTGATGCATCTGACAGGGAGGATTGAAATATACTGTAATTAATGCAAAAATGAAGCTCTAGTGCACGTTTTACAGCCTTCCCGCCAAGACTTAAAACCTCAGGACAATCGATCGCGGACTTACCTCCATGAGGGTCTGAGGCTTTTTCACAGACTCTTCTCCAGTTGTATCATTTATAATACGTTCCTCTGAATTCTGTGGAAAAATATATGTGATCTGACTTGAGTGTCACAGAAAGTTAAAATGTGAAACGTAAAAAGGTATGTTTCATACAGAGTAAAAGTCGAGGACAATTACTTACAGCAGTCTCCTTCCCAGCTTCTCCGGTACAGTAGGAATACTTGAAGAAAGAGTGACAGCATTTGTATCCCCATCGGCCTTCTTTCCAGTAGGATCCCCAGATATGCTGCAGAGAGAGAAGGGAGTTCTTTAAAAGGGAGCCTGAAACTAGAGTCTCTCATATATTGTTGATAAAAGGAGGAAAATTATGGGGATTCTAGGGCTAGCTAACAGGGAGAGGGTGTGGTTACAATGGTCTTACATTCTCTTCCCCCAAAACTTAAAACACTTAGGATATCTGATTTCTCTTGAAAAATTTAGAAGGATGGGGAAACTCTGGCCCACATTCTCACTTGTCAGCAATTGGCTGTGGACGACCAGTGGGCCCTTACTAGACAGGGCTGTGTTCTCTAGTTTGTACAGTCTGCCTGGCTCACTTCATTCCTACACGATTACTGGCATGGCTCCTAAAGGCAGTTAGGTTTCTGACTCCTACTTAGCGAGACAGCTATGGTTTGGGTACTTCAAGAGTACAGCAAATTACATGCTTTATGATGTCATGCGATATGACGTACACTGCATCGCCCATGAAGTGTTCCTGTCCAAGTATTTAACTTCTATCTAACCAAGCCTTTAGATCTGAATTCCTGTTCACAGGGAATAGAGGAATAAGTTATACGCTATCACTAGGAACCAGTCAAATACAGAATACGAGACAGTTTCCAAGATAACTGGCATGATCTGTTAAATAGTCACTGTCATGAAAAAGGGGAAGATACATGCTAGAAAAAAGTGAGATAACAACCAAAATAAACTGTGACTGGATTCTCTCTCTCTGTCACACACATACACAACTACCTGCCCCCCTCTTCCCCAAACAAAAAAACCCAAACAGCTATTTAAAGGCATTTGAGGGCATATTTTGGAAAATGTGATTAAGGACTACAGATTAGGTGATACTGAGGCATTAATGTCAATTTTCTGCAGTGTGATAATGGTAATGTAGTTATATAGGAGAACATCTTATTTTTAGGATATGTAATATAGTATTTATGGGTGAAATGTCCTGATACCTGTAATTTCCAAATGTTTCAGTCAAAAAATATATATATAGTTACACACCTCCCCTGCCCAGACAAAGCATATATGGCAATCTGTAAAAAAAAAAAATCTGAATCTAGATGGGTGGGTATATGGGTAAATGTAATAGTATTCTTTCACATTTTGGGAAAATTTCGTAAAACAGCAACTGGTGCAGCCACTGCAGAAAACAATATGAAGGTTTCTCAAAAAGCTAACAATAGAACTACCATGTGACCCAGAAATTCCACTCCTGGATATATATCCCCAAAAAACTAAAACACTAATTTGAAAAAAATACATGCACCCCAATGTTCACAGCAGCATTACTTAACAACTGCCAAGATATGGAAAGCAACCTAAATGTCTATCGACAGATGAGTGGATAAAAAAGATGTGGTATTTATATACAATAGAATACTACTCAGCCATAAAAAAGAATGAAATTGCCATTTGCAGCAACATGGATGGACTTAAAAGGGCATTATGCTTAGTGAAATAAGTCAGAGAAAGACAAATACTATATGATATCACTTGTATGTGGAATCTAAAAAAAATACAACATAGTAGTGAATATAACAAAAAAGAAACATAGATATAGAGAACAAACTAGTGGTTATCAGTGGGGGTGGGGGAGGGGAAATAAAGGGGTGGAGGACTGGGAGGTATAAACTGTTGGGTGTAAAAGGCTATAAGGATGTATTGTACTACACAGGGAATGTAGCCAATATTTTGTAGTTACTGTAAATAGAGTGTAACATTTAAAAAGTGTATTAAAAAACATAAAACATGTAAAATCTAAAAAACAAAACAAAACAAAACATAACAATGATTTACTAATGAAACTGAAATAGAAACACAATTCAAAGCAAAATGCTAACAAAGACACAAAGGCGGTTCTGGTTCAGCATGTACCGTATGATTGTTGATCTTCACATCCTCCTCATACTTGGAGCAGGCGACAGCCCGCTCCTGTCCTTTGATGACTGTCCCATGTCTTGAGTACTCCACGTAGTCTTCAGTCTGAGCTAAAAGCAATTCAGCTGGAGGGGCATCCAGGTGTTCTTGGCCACCATACTAAAAGAACATTGAGCATTATTCAATACACTTTACAGAGATAAGCATTCAAATCTCTACTGAAGGGTTTATTTCCAATCAGAGAGATTAGAGGAATATTCTTCAGGGCTTTGTTGCACAAAACAGAGTAAGAAAAAAAACTGCCACCAAATTTCCTTAAGCAAATAAAAGGTATCTCAGTTGCTATTCATCTGCTGAGTGTGGTTGATTACAAAATGGCTATAAAATTCTTCTTATCCTGTGTGCACGCCTATTTGTCACAAGACGTAGCTGCTCCAGCCCCATCTGGGCCTGGCCCTGCTACTTGTTCTGGACCATGGAATACTGGCAAATATGATGTAAGCAAAGACCTGAAAAACAGCTGTGCACTGGGGCACGCTTTTTGTTGCTGGCCTCTGGCACCCTGAGAATGCCACGTAAAGAAGCTGGGCTAGCCTGTCACAGGACGAGAGCCCGCGGGGGCAGGGACGAGCTGCTCCCAGTGAGGCCTTCTCAGGACAGATGAGGTGTCTAGAAACCAGAGTGAGGCCATTCTAGATTATCTAGCTTCAGATGGGCAGGCCCAGATCAGGAGACCCAGCTGACATACAAAATAGTGAGAAATAAGAAATGTTTATTTTAAACCACGAAGTTGTGAGGCGGTTTGTTTTGCAGCAAAATCTCACTGATACAGCTACAGTGATACTGTGTAGCGATTAGGTCAATGGAAGGAAAGGGCTAATCCTGGTGGATTACAAGAGACTGTGTACTGTATTCCAAATGTAAATCAAATGCGTATTAACTGGTAATTTCTCTTTAAGGAAACTTTTTCCTTAGCAGTTTGGCCAAAATTACCTTTTCCAGGATGCTCTCTTTCTGCTGCTCTTTGAAGTCTTCTTTCTTGACCTTGAAGGACTTATACAGCAGCTCTAGTTTTGTTGGATCAGCTTGAAGATGCACTTCAGAGCCCTTGTCATAGGCTTCCCAGGCAAACACTGGAGTAATTAAAAATATCGTAATGAGTTGTCAGCTACTTTACTGCACGCTTCTTCAAAACAGGCTTTAAAAACTGCCCCCCAAGTTTCTTATGAGCTGATATAAGACACCTTGATGTAGAGGGGACACTCACACTGCGTCTGAGCCATTGAGATGGTATCACCTGTGTATCTGACAAAGTTATCCCCCGCGTAGCTCACTCTGTGAAGATAAATTAAAAACAAATTGTTTCAGAGATTTATGTCTTTTCTAACCCTACCACAGATGATGCTCATTTTCATTCAGATCACGTTAGATGAGTAAAAACTCCCCTCCTTCACCTTGAAATCTATACATTCAGCTGGATACTTACTCATCTGGATTCTTTCCTGCATTGGCATAGGGATTCTCTCTCATCGCTCTAGTTTTGGGATCATAGTAGGCAGAATTTGGATCTAAATTCCGCAAGTACTAGAAGGAAAAAAAAATGTTTTAAGACTGAGTTAATGTTTACTTCCATCAAAGAAGATTTCAGCAGCCTGACTGGCAGGAGTCAGCTAAATACGTGTAGCATGCCTGGGGTACAGCTGAAGAGAGAAAGCCCCAGAATGATACCTAACCTTGGAATGACTGGAAAGTACATTAAGTTGGCAAGGCTTACTTTTGCAATATCTTCTCGAATCCTGAGATTCCGGACAGTGATTCGTCTCTTGGAGTCAAAATTCTGTCCAGGCATGTCAATATCATCTGCGTATTTATCTTCATCCTCATCTTCACTATTATGATCTTTTTCCTAAAAGAGGAAGAGAGGGTAAAAAATTTGAAGAAAAAAAGAGCAGCATCCAGTTCTTGTTTTCCCTTTAACCAAATGCTTACTCATTGTGTTCTTTGTTTGTTTGGTTTGTTCATTTGAGGAGGTGGTAATTAGGTTTATTTATTTCATGGAGGTACTGGGGATTGAACCCAGGACCTCGTACATGCAAAGCACGTGCTCTACCACTGAGCCACACCCTCCCCCTCACTGTGTTCTTTAAACCTATTATTATTGTGAATTATATATTATTGTTAATATTAGCCATCAGAAATTTTAAAATTTAATAATTTAAAGGGCATAGATTTACTACCGTCTGAGAATTTGGTTCCTCTTCTCCCCACTGGTGTTTTGGAGAATTCTGCATCATGAAAGAAGGAAAAGCATCTGTAATTTTATTCCACTGAAACTACTGATTATTTAACACTTTAAAAACAGAGTTGAAATAAGTTAAACTTAACTGAACAAATTCTTTTATTTCTCATGTGTAGTGAGCATGTAAGTTTTGAATACAATTTTGTTATTGTGAATAGTTATTAGAGCGTCTACAAATCCAGGATTTTCATTGATAGAATTATAATCACAAGAAGGTAATTAAGGTGATCAATTCTTAAATATTCATTTCATATGTGTTCATCTTCAGATACAACATTTTCATTAAACTTCACTATCTTTCCATTAAGGCCAAAAAGGAAAGTTACGAGGATCATTACACTTTCAGGAATTTATCCTAAATCAGTAATATGTCTATTATATGAAGATATACGTACAAGAATCTACTTTATGATACAGATAACTGAGAAAAAAACAAATCAATGAGACAACTGGTTATATAAACTACTACACTCAATAAACAATGACCAACCATAAAAGTGATTCTCTCCAACGGGCAGAAAAATATGTATACTTTGCTTCTTTTTTTTCTTAAAAAAAAAGAGGGAAAGATGGGAATAAGATTACATATTTGTGTTTGTTTGTATTTACACAAACTCTGAAGGGATCTGCAAGAAAAAACGGTTATGGGGGGTGAGGTTTAGAAATAGAGTAGATGGAGGCAGGGGTGGGAGACTTTTCACTGCACATCTATCTTAAATTATTTTGACTGGTAAATTATGTGACTTTATATAAAAATGAATGATGTTATAGACCTACATTTAGAGATACAGAGAACAAGTCCTCATTGCACTACATATTGTTTAATTGAAAGAGCAGGTGATAAATGAATATGTAAAAGTGAATCCATTTAAAAAACGTATTATAAGCACACACACAGTACACGTGAGGGGGTGGACCAGGACACCAAAAGACCTACTTCAAAATGCGAACAGTTAACACAGGGTATTTTTCTTCTTTATAATTTTCTCTCTTTGTTTCTATGTTACCTTCAAAATTAGAAATGTCTTCTTAAAAGTAATTTTTGGAGTTCTCACAAATTGCTAGTTCAACAAAGGACACTTATACTGCTATACAGACAGCTAATCTCTATAGTAGATATGACTCTACTATATGTAGTTAATCTTAATATCCAAATGGGCAAAATTCATCACTCCTTTACATACATTTAAGTAAACCTACTGGGGAATTAACTGTAATATATTTACAATAAACAATATGGCAAAAAAGAGAAACAGACCCTTTTCCTTTTTCCAGAATTGGTAATGTTTAATAACAATCACAAAATTAGCTACCAATGACCAAGTGATCACTTCTGTGATGTGCTAAGCCTTGGGGTGGGGGTGGTAGGTGTTCTTCTCTCTGCTTTAGAGATGATAAACTGAGGCTCAGAGAGGCAAAGTAATCTTTCCAGAACCATCTAGCTAGCCAGGGGCACAGCTGGATTTTAACATCATCTGTTAACTTGTGCTTTGAACCTGCTGGGTAGGCAGCCCCTATCACTGCTTACTTGGTGATTAACTGACCGACTTGGTGATTAACTCACTGAGTTCTGCTTGCTTTGCAATTATACTTGCTAAGAGCCCCCTTTAGAAATTTAAACTCCAAAATGTTTATTATTTACTTATGCTATGAATTTGTTAAAAAGAGACTTTCTTAACTCTAATAAGCATAATATATTTTAGCTAATAAGTTGACTAAAAAAAAAAACAAAGAAAAGAAACCTGTCTGCAATACATCTTTTTTTTTTTGTTTGAAAAATGTTTTTACCCAGCTATATAATTATTACATGTTCATTATGGAAAATGTAGGAAATACTAAATAAATAAATAAATAAATAAAAAGAAAAAAAATCACTAATTCTACATTGAATGAGAACTGGTATTTTGATTTTCTTCCCTGTATGGTCATACTGTGATATTATGTGTCATTAAAATATAGGTATTGTCCAGTGTTGTTACTAAGTCTTGATAAAAGCCATTTTAAAGGGTCTGCAACAGTCTATCAAGCAGACGAAGGACAGCTCACTTCACCAATTCCCTACTAAACCTTCAATTTCTTGCTATTGTAAAAAGTGCTGCAATGAACATCTTTGTGCAGCATGATTTTTCTGAATACTAACAAATTTTTAGGATGGATGGATCACCAATTTAATTCCAGAAAACGTATATAAATGTTTTTATGGCAATATTCTCTCCAAAATGATAGCATTAATTTATAGTCCCATGAACCCTTTGAGTGTCAATTTTACTCTTTCCCCTCAATAGAACTTCCGTCTCTCTAAAATCTTTTCTAACTGGAGAGATATAAAATGAATTTTTGTTTCACTGTTTAATTTTGTTTACTAAGAGTCTGAATTTTTAAAAAAATGATCATTTTATTACTTACAGCTTGTTCTACTAATTTTCCTGAAGCCAATTCTTCTTGGAGTTTCTGGGCTTTCAATGTTCGTTTTGCCTAAGAAAAAAAGAAGAAACATTTGAAATTTACTTACAATATTCAAAGGAACATTTAATTTTTACATACATAAAATGAACGTTTATTGTTTTCAGAAAAGGTCACTGGACAAAGTAATTTCTTATAGCTCTAGAACTCTGGCGCCTATAAAACAGGAGTTACTGACTCTTCCAGGCAGGCCCAGATTACCATAGATGATAAATATAAAATTCAGATTTTTATGTGAAATCCCATGGTCTTAAATATTAACTCTACTTTAAAAAAAGAGGCAGTGTTTTTAAAAACTAGGAGTGTGTAGATGAAATCATAACAGAAAAAACTGAGGTTAAATTAAAATAAAATTCCATCTTCTGAAACAAGTTACCTTATGCTCCCTTCTACCACCCTGAAATGCTATGAGACAGCCATAAACAGACCCACAGGGAAGACACAGTCTGGGGGCCAAGAGTTTATAACCCCAGAAAGCTGAAAGTTTTGGACACTAAACTGTTCTCATGCTTCCAATATTTTCTGCAACCTAAGTCAGGGAGTAAAGGACAATGTAAGAATGAAATAAAAAGAAATGAAATAAAAGAAATAAAAAGAATTGCCAGACAAGGCTAGCACACTATTTATTTCACTATCCAAGCAGGTTTACTACCACGACAATAATAAAAATGCCATCATTTTTATACTGCTTGAAGAGCTGCTGAATTAGAGATCCAGCAAAACGTACATTCTTTCAGGGTGGCAGGAAAGCAGCGAATGGTGCTCACCAGATCAACTTTGGCATATTCTTCTACAATTTTCATGTGTTCTTCTGGATTGTAGCCGTTCCACCGATCCCTCTTGCCATCGTAGTCAAACATCAGCTGAGGCTGCACGTGTTCATCTGGAGCTATATTAGTACCTGTAAATTTTGCTCCAACTCGCCGAGGCCTCTGGAAAACAAAGTAAGATTAAAAATCTTCCTAAGTACCTGTAGCCTAGAGGAAAATTTCATGTCCTCTTTACAGAGCGTGTGTGAACAGACCATGGGTGTGAATGGTTTACTCAATTATCAGTTAGTCTTCCAGCAAAAAATGTTCATGATGCTGAACTAATTTCACTCCCATTAATTTTTATTTCACTTGTACCTAAATTTAGGTAACTTCAGCAAAACAGAATTAAGCTCTCTGACTGGAACAAAGAAAGAGACTCTCTGACAACAGCTTCCAAAATTCTCAACACTGGACTTACCTCAAAGCATTCTTTCTTCTTGTGTGTCATGGCTCCACAGTTTTCACATGCTCCTTTGCGGTACTTAGTAGTTATGGAATTCTATAAACGGACAGAAAGAAAGCAAAGCAAATGTTTTATTTATCTGAATAAATTAGAAATAACTTCGGCTCTCATTACTGTATTGATTAGTGAAGTGATTCGTTAAGAGGAAAATCAGTTAGACTCTCTACACTTTTATAAATGAGAAAGTTTAAGGACTTCAGCAATATAAAATGTATAAAAGAAAAGACAGAAGCTAAAGTTGTACATGCTGTGAATTTTAATGCCAGATAAAAGGTCATGCAATCTGTTTCTACTTTACATAGTACCACATTAAAGGGGCTCCTATTAAGTTCTTAAAGTAAAATCCCCGTCTCCACACGCACAGGCAGGCTGCCCACACACCTCTCTGACACCCCGCTTGTACCATTCCCCAGATGTGCTGTATTGCTTCTGCTTCTCAGGCTGTGGTCTCTGGTGCTTTAAAGTAGGTCTTTTTGATGGATCAATATACCATGGCACTGAAGAAATATACTGAGGAATATGAGGATTGATGTCTCTGTAATAAAGTAAATTTTTTTTTACAGAATGAGGTTGAAAAACAATTGATATTACAATTACAAAGGTAGTCTATACAGAATCTAAGAACAGAGATACTAAAGTGGGGGAGGGGCAAAATATGCTTGCTGTCTCTACAATGTAATAAAAAAATAAAGAAAGTAATTTATATTAGAGTGAAAAAAAGTCTGACAAAAGAACTAAGAATAGTGACATAACTGAAGGGGGAGGAGAGATGAAGGAAGGCAGGGGTCTATGTTGGTGAGATTAATGGATGCTCAAGCTGCACAGCTGGGCCTCTGGATCTGTGGTTTGGAATCTGCAGATTCAACCACCAGTGGATTGCAGAGTGTTACATGTACTTTAAAAAAAAAATATGAGTATAAGGGGACCCACACAGTTCAAACCTGTATTGTTCAAGGGTCAACTATAGTCACTGTGTAGAGGAGGACACGAAGTGGGAAGAACTGAAAAGGACTGTAGCTATTCCTTACAAGCCCTTCATTATTATTTGATTTCTAAAGCTTATACACGGAGTGGGGAGCATATAGCTCAGTGGCAGAGCACTATGCTTAGCATGCACAAGGTCCTGGGTTCAATCCCCAGTACCTCTGTTAAAATAAACAAACAAACCTAATTACCTCCCCCCTCCAAAAACAAAAAGAAAGAAAGCAAGCTTATAGGTAGGAGTTTGATAAAATAAATAAAAACAAAAATGATGTGTGGTAAAGATGGCTTCTTTCAAATCATACCATAAAGCAAAGGATGAGAAATTGGTAAACTCAGTACACATGAATTTGAATTTTGAATGAACAGATCTTGCAAAAAATTAAAGTACTCACTTTCCTTCTTCATCGACTTCTGCAGGGGCATTACCCAGTTTTCGCTGTTCTTCTAGCTCCTTCTTCTTTCTCCAGTCCTCTCTCGTCATCTTCTTTGGTTCCTCCAAACTCATTTCTTTGGACCCCGACAGGGGGGCAGCGTTCACTGTATCCACAGCTGCGGCCGACATGGTTATGTGGCCTCCTCTATGAAAAGGAAGAAATATCTGTTAGTATAAACGAGGCCTTCACAGATTCACGAGGGAAACTATCAAAAGTACACCCTAATAACACATTATACAGAATGTTTCATACATTCTTATTCTTTCATAGTATCTGCAAGGGGAAGGTCTCTTACCCCTCCACAAAAGTCTCTGAACTGCTCCAGTTTTTCTCTCAACTCTAATTTACAAATGGAGAGAGACATACACATGTATTTAATTTATTGGGTTTTTTTTTGGTTATTGTTGTTGTCATTTGTTTGTTTTTGTTTTGGGGGGGGAGGTAAGTTGGTTTGTTTATTTACTAATTTATTTTAATGGAGGTACTGGGGATTGAACCCAGGACCTTGTGCATGCTAAGCACACACTCTACCACTGAGCTATACCCTCCCACTCCATATACATGTATGTAAAATTTCGTAAGACTCCCTGTCATATAGATTTCCCAATTCCTCTCTTTTTATGTGTGTCTAAACTTTTTTTTTTTTAACCACACTCACCCTTAATGAGTACATAGGGTCTTATCTCTGTTCCTCTTAAAGGCTGAATGTTTTAGGAATTATCTGTATTCATTATATCTATTTCCTCATCTTTACCTCCTTCCTCAATCACTCTGATTTAGTTTCCATTCCCCACCAGTCCAAAGATACGACTGAGCTATCAATGTACTAGGTTCTCTGGACATTTTTCTGTTCTGTTCTACTTAAATGTCTCAGAGAAACCTGAACTCAACAAATCTTAATTCAAATTCATGATCTCCTCTATGAAATCTTCCACTGTTCCCTCTCTTGATGAAAGACACTACTTTCCACCCCTTTATGTAAGTGGTCCAGCTGACTTGCACATCTATTTCATCACTAAGTATTGTTATTTTCACCTTCTGAATATCAAAACTTCTACTCTCAATAACCTTAATGCTATTACTTTTTTCCTACCAGTCTCTTCTGATTCCCTCCAATCAGATAACCACGCTGCAGTGTTAAAACACAAATCTGAAAATATGTTCCACTACCCAAGTTTAAAACCCTCCAATGCAGCAAGCACTGTCCAAGAAAAATATAACGCCAGCCCCATATGTCATTTTAAATATTCTGTACTCTTACGAAGAAAATAAAAAGAAACAGGTAAAAATTACTTTTGCAATATTTAACCCAATTATAGCCAACATATTATCATTTCAATACAAGAAAAAATAAACAGTCTTTAAAATCCGATATGGAATTTACATGTATTCAGACTAGCCAACATTTCCAGTGCTTAAGAACCACAAGCAGCTAATAGCTACTATACTGGACAGTCAGCGCCAACGGCATCTTACTATTCTCACTTTAAAAACCACCAGAGACACAGTCCTGGTCTGACTGGACACAAGCACCACGTCTGAGGCCTAGGACGGCGTCTTCCTTCTCGGTCCCCGGTGCCCGTTCCCCGTTCCCTTCTCAGCCTGGCGTTGATTAACGCCGTGAGGATTATCTGTAATAATTAGGAGCCGCTGGCCCACTTCCTGGGGTTCTCCACTGTCACCGTCTTCCCCTCCCCAAGCTGTCACAATATTTCCTTACCAAGTCCAGCCGCTGCTGACCCCCAGACAGCCAGATGAATCCAACCAGCAATGTTTACTTCCTGACTTTCCTCCTTTTCCCGGCAGACACTGCGGCACATGCGCACTAGGAACACCTCGGGTTTCAGGCTAGTTACGACGCTAGTCTCGCGAGATCTCGAGCTGCGCCTATTTCTCTGCTTCGGGTCCGCATGAGTGGATTAGGTTTGAGCATCTTGTTTTCCGGTCTGTAAGTTTCAACTGTTGTTCCTTAAACAAAACAAACAAAAATTTAGTACCGAAAACAGGTAACAGTTTAAGCTTAGTTAGAGCGCTACGAAATGAATGGGGAAATGCGTGAAGTTAAAAAAGCAATTAAAATTAATATTAATTAGTAGCCAGATAGTGTAACACCCTGGGGACGTGGCAAATAGAAAGTGTCTTTCTGTCCTCGAATTTACATCATACAGAGTGAGAGAGACACTAAGTTATTCAAACAGATTATAACTCTAGAAAGTCGCTATGAAGGGAATACCAGATGCTAGGAGAAAGTAAGGTCCTATTCAGTAATTGTGATACCTCGCCTCAAAGTGGTATTATATTTTACATTAAGAGGAAAAAAATACTATAAAACGATTTCCACTGTGGGAAAAAAATAATACCCATGACATCTCAACCTTCCTTTAAAGTATAATATGAAATAAAATCCTGGAAAATAACTAGTAATTTTGGAGCAGAGTTTTCCGTTTTGTGTGTGTGTGTGTGTGTGTGTGCGTGCGCCAACTGTTCTGGTCACATTTTCTTTTACTTTTCAAAACAATATGTATTCCTTTCAAATGTCAAAGTGAAAATAGCTAACATCCTTGCCTCAATAAGAAATCTCATCATAACATAATTAAAATTTTTTTTGCTTTGTTTTTTTGGGGAGGCAGTTAGGTTTATTTCTATTTATTTATTTTTAATGGAGGTACTGGGGATCGAACCCAGGACCTCATGCATGTTATAAAATGTGCTCTACCACTGAGCTATACCCTCCCTCGATCAATCTTTTTCCTATTAAGAATTTTCAGAGCCTAGAGCACAGGAATGTAAATACTAATTTTGATTTTACAGGGCAATATTTGAAGGAATAAACGTTGTCAGAAAACAGTATGAAAATGAGTAGTCTGTGAACCACTCATACTTTATTTTCATCTCCTTAAAACAATTCCTGAAAGTTGCTTGTAAGTGTTAAGGCCTGTTTAGTTATAAACACCAGGCAGAAGCCAGGGAGCACATCTCCCAGAGGAATTATAGAATGTGCTGGACAGGAGGGAAGAATCTTTTGTAAAGTTCGAATTTCCCTTGGAGGATTCTGAGGAGGGTCTAAGGAAGCACGGATCAGTTCTGGATGGTTTGCTGTTTGATAAACTGGGATTGATTAGGATCTAGGTGCACTTATCAATTGAGGATGGTTTAGCGAGTTATCCCTGGTGATAGACTGGGATATAACAAAGAGGTTTTGAGACATCATTAGTAAGAAAACAGTGGTTACTCAAAGAGGTTGTAGCATTTTACAGTTACTGCGTGACCTTGGGAGACACAATGCTTCCCTGTTGTAGGGGGAAGTCTTATCCTAGGGACATAAATCTTGCACACAATGACCTCAGGAGATGAAGAATCCCCACTTGGAAGCTGTAAGTGTTGTTAAAGAGAAAAGCCAAAGGCCCAAAATGCAGTCATTTTTGCTAAAGCCTAGATTTAATAGCTAATGTAATTGCAACTCGAAAATGTAATCCCCAGAAGTGTAATTAACCAGTTTGGAATTTCCTGATCAACACCAAAGAAATGTAATCCAATCAACCAATTCGGAATTTCCACGTCAGTACAAAAAAAAATTTAATCCAACCAAATCAACTAATTTGGAATTTCCAGGTCAGCATCAAAGTGTTAATCTGTCACATGGACTCTTCCCATCATCCTCCATCCGAAATCCTGCCTCTCAGAGGAAGAAGAGGCAATCAGCTCCTAAAACCTTTACTGTTACTTCCCCCTTCTGCAAAGATGTCGTGGCCTAAAAAGAATCCTTTCTTATATTTTGCCAATAGCTCACATGCCCCACACTTTTTCCTATAAAAACCTTTCATTTTGTGCAACCCGTGGAGCACCCAACTGTTTGCTAAGTGGAATGCTGTCTGATTCGTTTTATCTATTTGTACTTAACGTTTCTTCTTAATTTTTAATTCTGCTTTGCTAGTATTCTCTAGACCTAATATGGGTTTTTTTTTTCCTGCCACCTGACTATATATTGACTGTATATGTATTTTTCATATCTCTATTTGAAATACAAGTATCATGTATCCATCTTTTTTAGTCATTTTTCTGGTGACTACAATGCCTTTTCTCCAGCGCTGCCTCTTTTTTTTTTTTTTTTTTTTTAATTTGATCCGGTCTGTTTCGCTCCGGAAAAATAGTTGATTAGTTAAAGACATTAGGAAAAATAGTCCTGTCATCACCTCTTCTTGGCTTTATGAACCTCACAGTCTTTTTCATTTAAAAACATCTTGGACACCCAAGTGTCTCAGGAAAAAAACAAAACAGAACCCACTATGACTCTGTATCTTGGTATTATAATAATAATAATTATTATTTATTTCTTGGAATTCGAGTCCATACCTACTCGCCTTCTATCTCTGTGAAAAGCAGGTCAGAAAACAACTAGAAATCCGTGATCAAGGTGTCAGCGGGTTTGGTTTTCTTCTTCCCGGGAAACAAGCTACAAACTTCCCGGGAAAAGCCTTCGGGGCGGAGCCCAGGTTTCCTCCCATTGGTTCCTCCTGGAGACGCCACCGCGCCCCGGTCCCGCCTCCTGGACGGATGAACCAATAGGAGCGTAAGTTGTGGTTTAAACGCGGAGTCCGGCTCGCCTGCTAGCGACCGAGTCTTGGGAGAGCGTGGCTGAGGCTCCCTACGTGGGTGAGTGGAAAGGGCGCGCGTGGTAGAGCCGGCGCGCGTGGTAGAGCCGGCGGGGTCCGGCGGGGTCTGGCGAGGTATGAGGCGGACGGTGGGTGGGGGCCGGGAACCAGGGGTCGGGGGGGGCCAGGGCTGGGGGTTTGGGCCCTGGGATTTCCCACCGAGCCGGGTTGAGCCGCCGCCTTGGACTGCGTCCGCGACCCGCGATGAGCACCAGGGCCTGTGCCAGTCCCAAACCGCCAACTCTTGGAATTTAGGGTCGCTGACGCAGACTTCAAGAGTTAAAAGCTGGATGAAGTGCCTGTTGGCTCAAGATCGGGCTTCTCTCTCTGCTTAGTCCTTGTTTGCGTGGGCGTGCCCAGGGCGGAAAGTCGGGTCTCTGCTACACCTTAGCTTTTCTCATCCTCCCTAACCCCCAGGGTCTGATGAGTATTTCACACCCCTAAGGTAATCCGGAATGGCTACCCTGATCTTTGTTGATAAGGAAAATGGAGAACCAGGCACCCATGTGGCTCCTAAGGACGGGCTGAAGCTGGGGTCTGGGCCTTGTAAGTATGCAGGCGGCGGTCAGATGCACAGGTGTTGTGAATCAGCGGTGGGTGTGGCCCGGAGCTGGGAGGGAGGCATTTCATGTGCTTTTGTTGGCTACTGGAGTCGTTTACCCAGCACTGCTAGTGCAGCGTGTTACCGGTCTCTTTTTCATTTTCAGTATCTTAATGAGATTATTTAAGAGGGTACCGACGTGAAGTACTATTAGCCCTATGACTGCCACTGTCAAAACTGGGGGTTAATTTTGGGAGTGAAAATGAGGCCGAGTTTATGGGCACAGTCAGCTTTCAAGCTGCACAGGTGTTTTACTGTGGAGTAATCTTACGGTAAGACTTTTTCTTTAGCAGTCAAAGCTTTAGATGGGAGGTCGCAGGTTTCAACACCACATGTT
Source organism: Camelus ferus (assembly GCF_009834535.1). Lineage (NCBI taxonomy): Eukaryota > Metazoa > Chordata > Mammalia > Artiodactyla > Camelidae > Camelus > Camelus ferus. The sequence goes on from NC_045698.1 coordinate 113,775,753, forward strand.
GGCAAAATGTTCGATGCTCCACCAGCCTTACCTAAAACTGCCAGAAAGGCTTTGGGAACTGTCAACAGAGCTACAGAAAAATCAGTAAAGGCTAATGGACCCCTCAAACAGATACAGACAACCTTCTCTACCAAAAGGGTAAGTGTTGGCTATAAAAACGCTGTTTAATCATTTCAGCACTTCTGACTCTTCAGATGACACCCTACCTTTCTTCTGTGTGAATGGAAGGAAACATAGGCGAGCTAACATAGATTAGCAGAAGAGAATCGTATGGTATCGTGGACTTCTCTGTACCTTGAGATGGGAAGTCTCAAAAATAGCTAGTGAATATTTTTGCCTCACCTGTCCTTAATAAGTATCTTGAAGCAGATTGGCTGGTAGTATCTACTTACTGAAAGTACAAAAAAGACTGGGAGGGAGGGTGCTCTACAAGAGGTCACGTTGCTCATATAACAGATGAGATGCAGCTACTGTCCTCCCCCTCTTCCAGAGCAAGCACCAGCTTTTTAGGTGGTAACTTGCTAGCATGTTGATCTCTGTGTTGTACAAGCTGTAAGTCAGTGCATCCCAGACTGAGAGGACTTGGCTATGAAAGGTGACTTCAGCGTGTGGCTTAACACTTCATTTGACTATTTGTTTTTGTGTTTACTGTGTATTAGGGAGAAACAACTAGTACTTGGCCTTAAATGGAGACTTAGATGTGTGGTTATAGGACAAGGATGTTTTCTAAAAAAAAATAAACTTGAGTAAGAGAAATGTTAAATGCAAGTATTGCAAGGATATGGCAAAAATAATGAGAATGTGAGAGAGTGTGGGAAACCTTCCGTAGGGATTTCCTCTAGGTGTGCACGTGTGAGGTAAGAATGAATTGAGACCACCCAGGCTTCTGTTTTGTGTGGCCCACCACCCTCGTAGACTGCCTACCTGCCAATTCCAGACTAGGGAGTTTTCCACGGTGGGCTTCCGAAGTCCTTAGCTGTCTTTTGCCGCCTCTTACTCTGTGTGTGTATTTGAGGAACACAATCTGTTTTTTTTTTTTTAAATATTAACCAAATAATGTAGGTAACACTGACGGACACACAAATGGAAAGTCACGTTCCCAACAGCCAAAAATGGCTTCTAGGATTAGCTTCTATTCTGGGTAATTCATGTCCGTTTTCTCCTCTGTGAGGTTGGGTGACTGAGTTGATTAGCTCTGAGTTAACTCTGCTCTGTGTTCTTGGTCACTTAGGCTAACAGGTGCTAATACTTACATCACAGACTTCACTTCTGAGCCATGATCACTAGAATGACTTGCTCACCTGCATTTGTGTTTAAGCGTATAACCAAGGGTTATGGTTTCTTAGAAGTCAGGCTGAAGCTGAAAAAACCTAACCTGTGGTGAACCAGTCACGCCTTGAAGAAGCCCTACGATCTCTTGCACTGGTCAGTTGACAAGGCTTCCACCATCACTAAAGCATGTTTTCTTGGCTTGTTACAGATCACTGAGAAGACCGTGAAAGCAAAAAGCTCTGTTCCTGCCTCAGATGACACCTATCCAGAGATAGAAAAATTCTTTCCCTTCAATCCACTAGGTATTGTCTTTTGGGGTCGCACAAATGGTTTAGCCTTGAGTTCTTCTTAAGATCCAATTCAGCTGTAACTTGATACACATATGAATGACACAGGACCCAAAACGAACAAAGCCGTCTGAGTCTGGGTTGCTTTGAGCAAATATACTTGTGAGTTTATCTTTAAATTATCATCTTAGGTCCAAAGGGGAAGTGGGGGGCAAAGATGTGGAGAACATCGTTCCTGTTCCCAAAAGCTTCACCACCTGGGGGAAGTAAGATGTGTTCACTAATGCTGAACAGGGCTAAAGTGGACAGTCTTCCTAGCAAGCCTTTTAGGAAGTAGGCTTTTTGTCAAGTTGAATGATGCCTGAAGAATCCACATGGTCAGTGAAAACACGTGCTTTTTCACTCCTTCAACCTGTTACATGTATCTGAAATATTTTGTATTATAGAACCAGCTTTTCGAGCTTTAATTTACTCACATTTGAGGAGAGGCTACTGCATGTAAGTTAGGCACTGTTAGGCTTGAGATGCAGTGTTTACCAAGAACTAACCCCCGCCACCCCCTAGCACAGGATTTGGAGGGAAAGTCAGGCTCTGAAGGAATCATCTCGCTTTGAGTGTGAACAAGGGAAAAAACGGGGCCTGGGCTGCTGGGGACCTGAACCTTGCCTGGAAGAGCAGCAATTTCTCTCAAGAAGTGACACCAAAGTGGATCCTTGAAGATACAAGGAGACAACTGGGTGAAGAAGGGGTGGGGCAGTGCAGGAGCGCTCTACCAGATAACAGTGTGTGCCAAGATCCTGAGGCAGGATGAAAGGATGGGGTTGTTCTGGGAAATGGAAAGGATGATGCTGGCGAGGGGATGGGGCAGATCACACAGGGCCTTTTAGATTTCCGAGTTGGATTTTTTTGCCCTTTTTATCCAAAGAGCATTTAGTCATTCTACCGGTACACATGCAGGTTATTTCTGACTTTCATTTATTAAAAAACAATTCTGCACTTAGTATTGCTGAGATTTTTCTTGAGCATTTGCGAGTATATCCGGAGAGTAAACTTCAGGGAGGACTGCTGGGTCTTAAAGGTGTGTGATTAAGTGTTGATAAAATGCGGTACATCCATTCTAATGATGACCGTTCAGGAAAATGAGGTAGACTCACGTGCACTGGCCAGGAAAGAGGACGATAATGTGCTGTGTTGGAGAAAAGAGAGAATGCTGGGTTGCCTTCCCAAATAGGAGCATCAGGGGTTGGGGATACCAGGCAGGAAGTGGTGAGAGACAGCACTGTCTGTCCTTCCTCACGTGGCCCCTAAGACTCTGCCTCTCTTGAGAAGATGGTCAGGGGAGGTTAGTGAGGGAGTGACCAGGAACCAAGCCAGAGTCTGGCCCTGCGGAGCTCACAGAGGGCACACGGGGAGGACTGAAGCCACCTACAGTGGGTGAGGGTGCCCGCATCCCCCATCTCCTCTAACTGCAAATGTCTTAAAACTCTAATCTTTATCAGAAAGGTAGTGGGTATCTCCTGTTTTCAATTGGGGTATGTGAGTGTCTGAGCATCTTTGATTATTGGTCTAATTGGGTTTTCTTTTTAGATTTCCTGTTTGCTTCTCTGTTTTCTCTTGATTGTGTGACCTTCTTACACTGTGTGTGTGCAAAGAGCTCTCTGTGGGTAAAGGAAGTCAGCCCTGTATGTTGCACACCCGTTTCCTCTGGGGTCTTTTGTCTGTTGTTGGTTACCTCTACCATTCAGTGGTTTAAATTAAGTAGTCACGTATCGCTCAATTCCTTTTTGAATTCTGCGCTTTATCAGGCTTGAACAAGAATAGACTAATTCCTAGCCTTTAGGATTTAGAGACCTTTCACACACTCGAGACAATGATAGTTCTCCCTCCATCTTTGTTCTTGGCTTTTGAGAAAATGCTATTTGCTGGTAGTTTCTTAAATTACAAATTCAGTTTTAGTATTAGTGATCAGTCTTTTCAGATTGTCTGTTTCTTCATGATTAAGTCTTGGCAGGATGTATATTTCTAGAAATTTGTTCAATTCTTCTACCTCTTTGAAGAGAGGCAAGACTCAATATTTAAATCTTACTTTTGTTACTGTCAAGAAAAAGCAGTTGTACATAATTCCTAAGCAGTAATGCACTTGGATTTTAAGAGGAAACGTTGCCTAAAACAGTGATTCTTACATTTGTTTTAGGATTTTTACACTCTTAAAAATTAGTGAGGACCCCAAAGAACTTCTGTGCGTTGTTTTCATATCCTGTATTAGAAATTAAAACTGAGAAATGAAAAAAAGTATTATTTGTTAAAAAAAACAATAAGCCAACATTAATGTACATGGCTTAAAGTTTTTTCTTACATAAAAAAATTTAGTGAGAAGAATGGCATGCTTTTATATTTTCAAAAATTTGCTTAATTTGACTTAACATAAAACAGCTACATTCACAGCAGAGCTCTGTTGGTTGAAATGGATGAAGAAAATCTGGCCTCATGCAGACAGATAGTTAGGAAAGAGAAGCATTTTAAGTCTTTTCAGATAAGTATGGATAGATTTCTTGGCTATTAAACTAAAATTCAACAGGTGGTTGTTTCTGAATATATAGTTATATTGTGGAATCTGCATCCATTTTGGTGACTGTTGTGTATGCTGACCATAAAATCCATTGGTCCATTTTGCACTTCGAAAACATCTTTCATCCTGCGTTTATCACACATTGATCATTTAGAAATAACCGGTTCGCTGGGAAATGTAGGTCATACAAATGTAAAAATGTTTGAATATGCAGGATCAAAGGCAGAGTCATAAAATCACTGATCTCATTAGAAAAGTCTTCAGTATTAGAAGGCTGTTAAGGTAACAATTACAGATAAGTTTCCTGAAGTTCTTGTCTTTTTTTTTTTTTTGTCTTGAAATCGTAAAGCTTATCATTGGTAACAAACACTGTTTCCCTTGAAGTGACAGACAGCTTTCGTTCCTTGGAGAAGACGGGCAACAAATGCCCAAGTCTGAGTAACCACAGTTGGCCTTTCAGTTCTTTCAAGTAAATGGTGTCCAGGAATAAGGCCCCTAACTTAGCTTGCAAATGAAGTGATCGCACAGATCTTTTTCCTTCAAGAACAGCATGTTACCTGAGTAGGCAGTAGATGTGTTTAAAGGCGTCCTTCACATTTTCTCACACAGAATACTAAAAGGACACATTCTCAAGGGTTGAGAGCTGATAAAATCAATACTTTTTACCGCAGACTGGTAAAGTGGTCCTACTGTGTGAAGCAGGCATCTCTCACTGCAGGTGGCTGGCAGTGAGGAATACAGTGACTACAAAATAGTTTATTGCCACGGCCTTGTTAGGTGCCAGAGCCCAGCAATTTTGTCCACCATTGCCGATGTCAACACGGCGGGAGAAGTTAATATTACGACGAAAACATTAGTTTGATGTCATGGGCCCTGGGAAAGGGTCTCAGACCCCCCAGGGGTCCACTGACCACCCTAAGGACCGTTTCCCTGACAAAGTGCTTTCTCTTTGCGGCAGATTTTGAGAGTTTCGACCTGCCTGAGGAGCACCAGATCGCTCAGCTCCCTTTGAATGGAGTGCCTCTCATGATGCTGGACGAGGAGAGACACTTGGAGCAACTGTTACACCTGGGCCCCCCTTCGCCTCTGAAGATGCCTCCTCCACCGTGGGAGTCTAGTAAGTGAACTTGTGCCCCTTCTAGATGGGCTGTGAACAGTCTGTGCCATCACACTTCTTTATTGTGGGGATGGAGTTGTGCAGAAGGTTAGCCTGCACGTAATTCCTATCCTGCAAATTACAGGGGTAAGATTTGAGGATGATGAAAACTATTCTCAACTCATAGTGCTTTTTAGTCCCATTAATGCCCAGTAAAATGAAGTCATTCTGGAATCTGGACAGTCTTAGATACAAGGAACACAAGATGAAATTGAGCATATAACTTCTTAGGTTATAAGCTGAACTGTAGTAAAATTGGTTGGAATAAGAATTCTAAGTTATATCCAAAGGCTAACGCTGGATCAGGACCCGTGCAGTAGCTTAGATGGGCAAACCTTACTGCAGAAGGTTTGAGGTCTTGGTCCTGACTGGTGGTCAGAGGCTGTCATCTTATGTTTTCTGTTTGTTCTGATGGAATAACTTAAGCTGTTTTGTAAGTCACACTAGTGATAATTGTTGGCTTTTACTTGAGTCCCTAAGAACGATAGAGTTTGGGGTACTTCTAGGATTTATTTCCTAATGAGGGTTAATTCTGGGACCACAGCCACATTCCAAGAAGTAAGTGGGGAGGTGTGTGTGTGTGTTTGTGTGTGTAGATGGAGTAGGGGTGAGAATTGATTAGACAAAGGGAAAAACATGAATTCTCGATTAAAAGTGACAACTGTCTCTGTTGACGGACACGAGGATTTGCTGATACTGAATTAGAAATTCCTGTTTTCTAGATCTGTTGCAGTCTCCCTCGAGCATTCTGTCAACCCTGGATGTTGAATTGCCACCTGTTTGCTACGACTTCGATATTTAAATTTCTTAGCACTTTATCGTTTGTGTGTATGTATTAATAGTTTGTATTAATAAAGCTGTTCTTTAACAGACTCTTCTTAATATTGTGGTTGGTGTTGTTTGGAATTTGCTTAAAACGATATGAAAACTAGTTGAAGTATTTAAGAGACAAGAATCCATAATCTGACGAGAAGTTTGTCTGATTTGAAAAACTTACCTTGAAACCCTCTGGTTTGTTTTAACAGCTTCTTTTGGAAGCTGCCACTGTTTTCCCTGAAACATACACCCCTCAACGTGTACTTTTTGTGACCATTAACTAGTGACATGTTAGATTTCTTAATTAGGAGAGCCGCTTGCAGCTCATTAAGTATCTGTTGCTACACATTCTTTATTGCTGGTTCTATTTAGTTTCTAATGACTTCAGCACTGCATTCAGTGATCAGAATTGAGAAGGCTGTAAACCTGAGAAACTCTCTCTCCTTGGGCTCTTCAGTTAGCTGCTTTGACAACCACAGCAGGCAACTTACTGATAGTGAGGTCTGCTCTCCGCCTATAGGAAACCATTTAGTTGCTTACCCTGTATTGGGAATTGTCTTGAGTAATAAGCATTATCGTGTTTCATGCTCTTGACCCTTCCCACTGTGTCTTCCAGGCATCGCTGTCCCCCCGCCTCAGTTTAACAGTTGGCTTTTTCCATCTCCTTGAAAATTACCATGGTCCTCTGCTTTCCATTTCCAGTATCTGCTTTTCTTCCCAAGTTAGGTAACTGTGCCATTAGAGGGCACGTCCTTCCTCCTTATTCATTCATCATCTGCTTTCTCTAACTTGGAAATGCTCTTTTACCTGAGAGTGGGTGGCAGGTCCAGATTTTGTCTTCAGGACCCTCTCAGCTTGGTGAGTGTGGTAAGCGTTGTCTGAAAATCCTGACTCTGTTTTCATCGGTCCATACACAACGATGGAGACTCTATGTAAAATTGGGGGTGAGGGGTTGGTGGAAGGGAGACTGGCTGTCACCACCATCAGCTGACATTATGGCTCGTAGACTCCGTGCCAGGGCCATGCTAAGTGCTTCACCTGCATCACGCCGTGGACTCTCGGAGACACGGCACCGGCCGCGGGTGTAGGCACTCATTTTTCACAGCTGGAAGCCCGGGCTCTGATGGTTAAGTAACTTGTGTGAAGCCCAGATGTGGTGGCGCTGGTTCAAATCCAGGGAAGTGTGCCGAGAGCAGGAGGGTGAGACGGCTGTGAGCTGGAGGGAGGGAGGGAGGCCTGGGCCCGGTGGAAGGCAGAATTTGGACGGAAGAAGACCAGAGTCGGGTCAGGCAGAGGAAATAACACTTCGTTCTGTGGTCTCCGTGGGGCTGAAGCAGGCAGAGGGTCTAACCGCTCTAGGATGGTGGTTCTCAACCTTGTCAGACACACACACCCCTTTCTGTAACAAGTATTTTTTTTTTTTAACACTTCCTTTATATCCTGAAGTGAAATTCAAAGGCAATGTATTTCTATGTTTACATATATGCCGACGTATAATACGAAGGAAGGTGCTACTTGCCGTGAGTTAACAGGCTTGCCTATACAGACACACCAGGGGTAATTCTCCAAACTGTCCACCAGGGGGCGGCACACCTCTTCCATGGCTGCGAGCGGCTCCCACATTCAAAGCGCGCTGGCCTTGCGTAGCTCCCCTGTCCTTGTAATGGCCACGGGTCACACTCCTCCGAGGTGGCGTGATTGTCTCCCCGGGGGCCCCTGAGAGGGAAGGGGGCAGGCTGGGGTGAAGCGGGAGTCACAGAGCGTGGAGCTGACCCTCCAGGTAGTATGCTCCCTTCCTAGTCACATGAACACACTGTGCTTAAGAGTCATGTGCTTTCAAGTTTTACTTCTAATGTTGGGTCGTTTGCTTAACAAGTGATTATGAAGTTACACGCACGTTGTGTTTTCACTGAAATTATTTTTGAAGTCACTTTGTGTTATAGCAAGCGAAAAGTATTCATTTAATATTTTTCTTTGGATTTAATTTTTCTTTAACCTAAATACATATATTTAAATGGAAATTTAAATGAATGTATAAGTGGAAAACTTAAATCACTTGGCATAAATAGAGGGTAACCTAAAAAAAACCCAAAAACCCAAAGAAATAAAACAATTTTCCTATATTCTTGCTGATACTTATACTTTGCTTTTCCACCAAGGGTCTATTCTGTCTCAAGGAAAGAAGGGGTTCAACAAATGTTAAAGAGCTGTTAGACATAGTCACCCCTAAACCAGACTATCCTTAAACTAGTCAGAGAACCAAAGAAGTCAAAGGGAATATTTTTTCTCGTTAAGAGAATCCATGTTATTTAAAGTTTCATCTCTGTGCCCCTAAAATCATCTTTCATACAATAATGGATAAAGAATCTCCCACTCTGGTACACCAGAAATTAACAACATTGTAAACTGACTATACTTAAACTAAAAAAAGGAAATAAAGCTGAAACATGAGGTTAAGAATAAAAAAAGGAAAGAAGTCTCCCACTCTGGAGACATCAGCACAGCAGATGGCTTCCTGGACTTGGAAGTCAAGGACCACTTACTGTGTGTCCTGCACATATGGCTTGCCCTCTCTGGGCCTCTCTGTCCTCACCTGTAAAATGAAGAGCTTAGAAGAGATGATCTCTGTAGTTCTTCTGGATCTAATAGTCGAAGTCTCTGAAGCTCTGATTCTCACCGGAAGGAGATCTAGAACTTAAGATGGGCATCTTCTCGATTTGTGCCTAGAATTTTTGAAGAGGGTGGAGGAAAACCATGGATTCTCAGAAATTCCAACCAGCACCCTCTCTCCCTCAGTGCAGTTTTGCCTAACATAGCATAACAGCTGAGAGTTTAGAAGCTGGAATCCAAAAGACCTGGATTTAAATCCTCACTTTGCCTCCTTCAAGTTTTGTGACTGAGCAAGTTACTCTCTTTGGCCCCAGTTTCTCTGTCGATGAAATAGGGACAGTAATAGTATTCATCCTTACTGTGAAGATGAAATTATAAGGTCAGGTGCTTACTACAGTGCCTGGCCCCTGTGTTATCAGTGATTCCTATTTATTATGGTAATTCCCAAGTTTTTTTTTTTTTTTTTTTTTTTTTTTTTTTTTTTTTAATGAAACTGGGATATCCTAGAAGTAAGCCACTGGAGGAAACCGTTTGATGGCACTGTCCCCAATATTTAAAAGTGATGAAATGAAATGAGTCTTACAGGCACCCAAGAAGGGGAGGCCTTGTCTGAGAAAGGTGAGTGTGGCTGTAGAAGGCCGTCCCGCCCACACACGGCCTCGGTAGTAATGTGAGGGCCGAGCATATTTGTGTGGGTTTTAGGACTTTGAAAAAAAAATTTTTGTTTTACAGCATTAGCTGAGCAGCCTGTGGCTTTCCAGCCCACAGGTTTCCTGCGTCTCTGCCTGGCCCCTTGCAGGTGCCTGCAAGTGTGCGTGCGTGGGACAGGAGACAGTGGGGGGAGACACAGGGGGACAGTGTTCACACCCCTAGTGGCCCCTGAATCTGCTCTGCCAGCACCGCAGGCCTGTTCTGGCCCACATGCGTCTGGGCAAGGGGCCTGGGGCAGCAGGAGCCTCATGTTTGGAAGCACAGCATCGCTCGTCCTGGGGACACCTCTCTCTGAGGTCTTGCTGCCACTTCTGGGACATTCCTGACAAGGTGGAATTCTCCGTATGACGTTTTGTTGGGGCCATCGTGCGCTGACTCCCTCAAGCATAAAGAGTTCTGTTACTTGAGCTGTGGACCTGAATTTTCACTCAGACTGGACCACTAATGAGCTCCGTGACCTTTCTGAACACTTCTGTTTCTTCCTGATTTGTAAACCGAAAGGTTAGACCATACTGGTGGTTTTGTTACATTTTGTTATTTGTGTATGTACGTGGCAGAAAACACAGAGCTTTGGGGCAAGCATGTTTTATATAAAATTTCAGGGTGTTTCAAGACCCCCCCCACCCTGGAAACCCTTTTGTGGAATCCAGGTGGCAGACCACTAAGATTCTGTGCTTCATTCCGCTTATAAGCTTCTATAAAGCCCATGCCTTCCAAGTTGGCTTTCCTGCTGAATCCAAACCAAATAAAGACTCAGTCCATGTGCTGAGTGCACTCTCCTCACCCCCAGCCCAGGGGGCCACGCAGGAGCTGTGTTACCAGGGCCTTCTCGTGGGCCTACTCCCACACAAGGCATCCCCAGTTGACGGCCAAGGCTCTTCCTGATTCACACAAGGGTGGGACATGGGCCAGCAGCCGCCTCTGCAACATATATTTGGACCCCAAAAGATAAGGTCCAGCGGGAGGTTCTCTGCCCCAGGGCTCGACCTCAGTCTGGCTCTCGCTGTTTGGGCTCAGTGGACGGTATTCATTTGAGGCTGGGAAGAGGGATCATGGAGAGGCTCGTAATAGGCTCGTACGGGAAACTCAGGCAAGACTGAGATCCTTGAATCAGTAACTGAATTTCTTTCTTGCGGAAAGTAACTGGATTCGTTGGAGTTCTTAGTTGCAGCCCGCAGAAGCCAATTCAGCTGACTTGAGCAGGAAGGGAATTTATTGAAATCCCATCAGGTGGTTCACAGATGTGTCAGGAGAGCTAGGGAGCAGGCACGAGGTACTGAGCAGTGACAGTCGGGGGGAGGCCTCCGTCCCAGGAGTAGGCTGAGTGACGGTGCAGCCCGAGCAGGGCAGGGACGCCACTGCCGTCACACAGGCCCCGCTGTGCACCGCTGCCACTGGCCACGCTGGGTGGAAGATGCGGCTGCAGCCAGTGACCACTGAAACCAGTTCCCTCGGCCCCCCTTCATGGTGCATAACGTCTAACTGGTTGAACGTGGGTCATGTGTGCGAGCATCTCAGCTGCAAGGGATGCTAGGAAAGTGAGTGACATTTTCAACTTCTCCGTTTCCCACCGAGACCCTCAGGTGGGGACTTCCCCAAGCCATTGACGACAGCCCTCCCACATCAACGGACACTCTCCAGACACAGAAACCAGCTCGAGTTGGCGTCAGCAAGGAAAACTCTTGGTGGCCATAGGGTGTTTGGGGAAACCAGGGCCAGGAGAGAAGCCTGGCCTCCAGGATGGCCTGAAGCAGCAGGGAAACGAGTTCTCCAGCCTCATCCCCGCTGCTCTGGGCTCCTCCTTCATTTTCTCTGCTTCCTGGCATATTTTCTCAGTCCCGGAGGTAGGATCGTATGGTAAAAATGGGGTGTTTGGAGCCCCCTGCCGTGACCCTAAGGGTCCCTCCCTGGAAGGAGAGCGAGGCATCCAGCACCACAGTGGCTGCCCATGACTGGTCTCCACTGATCTGCATGGTTCTCACCCTCTGTAGAAGTCTGTTTTGATAGCCTGAACATCCTTCCTCATGTCCCTCAGAGGCTGTGATTAGCTGCGCAGATTTTCCCAGCGTGTCAGGTCTTCCTCATTTTACTGATGGAGAGTCTAGGGTCTCAGGAATTGTGACTTAAGACTCTGACTGCCCCATGAGTGAGTTAATACAAGCACACGGTGCTTAGAAGAATGCTGAGCGTATGGAAAACTCTCAGCAGGTGTTAAATGATGTCACTGGTATTTCTTTTCTTCTGAAATACATTTCTTTCCCCTTCTCTCGTTCTCTTTTTTGACTTCCCCTGTCCGTCCCTCCATTCATTCATTCTTTCCAAAAATGTGTACTGAGAGCCTATATGCCTGGTACCATACTGGGTGCTGAGAACACATCTGTGAACAAGACAGACAAGATTCCTGCCCTTCCAAGACTTTCAGTTCAGTAGAAAGCTGGTAAGCAAACAAGGTGATTTCTGCTGGTGGGAAGTGCACTGAGGGAAATAATCAGACGTGGCAGGGCCTGGCTCTGGCGGAGGGAAGAGGCCTCTGAGATGGTGGTTGTGAACTGAGAGAGGAGGATGAGGGCTGATGGCAGCGGGAGCAGGCATGGCATGTGCAACAGCCCTGAGGTGAGAACCAGCTGGAAAGCAAGCTAGTGCTTCTTGGTGGCTGGAGCACAATGTGGGTGGAGAGGAAGGCAGAGGCCAGACCAGGAAAGGCTTTTTTGTTTGGTTTTCTTTCTTTCTTTCTTTTTGAATCACAGTTTATTGTCCCAACTGCCTTCCTCAAATCTTTATTCATTTGAAATAGCTGAGTGTTTATTTTTATAGTTAGCCTCACTTTCCTTCTACAAAATCACTCATTTTAGAAAATTGAAATAGTGAAACTATATTATGTTGATGCATTTCTTATTCTTGCTACTTATAATTTCTACTTTGGATTGTTATTAAGCTGGAAGCAGTATGGTTTTTGGACTGTTGGAAACCAGGAGCCAGAATTCAGATCCTAGTTCACATATAATTAACTTAGTAGACTTGGACTGACTTCTTTTTCTGTTTTTTAAAGTAGTTTTCCTAATTTCTGTATTTTTTTATGCATTGTTTTTAACTTTTTTTTTTTTAATGGAGGTACTGGGGATTGAACCCAGGACCTCGTGCATGCTAAGCATGTGCTCTACCACTGAGCTATATGTTCCCTCCTTGGACTGATTTCTTAATTCAGGAAAGGCTTTGTAAGAATGCAATTAACTGGAGTGCAAGTGTTGGGCTCCCACAGGGGCCGTGGAAGGAGGACAGCATTGTGATCTGATTTAGAATACAAAAAAAAATTATCGGAGAACCACAAATTAAAGGATGTTCTTACACCAAACCAGACCAAACAACAAAGACAACTCAACTGATCTGTGCTCTTCAAAAATGTCAAGGTCAAGCAGGACAAAGAAGGGCTGAGGAGCAGTTGCCTGTTGAAAAGATAGGACCATTCAGTGCCATGTGTCATGGGGACCAGATCCTGACTTGGGAAAAAGTTGGTCTACGGAACACAATTGGGGCAATGATGAAATTATGAAATGTACTGGGTTTTGGTTTTTTGTTTTTTTTTTAAGATGAGAGTATTGCATCATTGTTAAATTTCCTGGATTTGGTAACTTGGCTGTGGTTATGTAGGAGAAGGTCCTTGTTCTCAGGAAATAAAAACACATGAAAGTGTACAGGGGTAAAATGGCATGATGCCTACAATATACTCTGAGAAGTTTCAGGAAATCTGCCCGCATATGTAAAGAGTGTGATAGAGCAAATGTGAAGTGACTTTAAAACGTGGTAATCTGTATGAAGACAATACCTGAGTTCTCTGTAACTATTCTTGCAATTTTTCTGTAGGTTTGACTACTGATAGAGTTAAGTTTATCATTTTGCAATTTCTTTCTATTTGTCTCATCTGTTCTTTGTTCCTCTAGTTCTCTTTTTCTGTCTTCTTTTGGCATGTTTTAAAATGGACTTCTGTGTTGGCTTTAACTCTTTTTATTAGTGGTTGCTTTTGAGTTTATAGTCTGCATCTTTAACTTATCACCATTTACTTGTAGGTGATACTCTATCATTTCACATATAAGAGCCTTGAAGAGTAAACTTCCATCTCTCCCCTCCTACCCTTTGTGCTAAGCTGTCATACATTTGTACTTTCTAATATGTTATAAACCCTGTATTACATGGTTCTTATTTCTAACAGTCAAATATCTTTTAAAGAGATATAAATAATAAGAAAACAGTTTTTATTTTTCTCTGTGCTCTTTGTTCCTTTGTGTAGTTCCCGATTGCCCCCTGGTATCTGTTCCCTCCTGCTTGGAGAATTTCCTTTTAACATTTCTTGCCATCTGGGTCTGCTGGTGAATGAATGCTTTCAGCTTTGGGATGTCTGAAAAAGTCTCTATTGCTGGATTCTGGGTTGGCAGGTCTTTTTCCTTCGGTGCTTTAAAGATGCTGCTCCATTGTCTTCTTGCATGTTTTCCATCAAAGAGAAGTCTCCTGTTCTCCTCTTTGTTGCTCTGCGTGTGATGTCTTTTCTTGCCAGATGCTTCCCTCCTCCCCCTCTTATCACTAATGAGCCTTCCTATGGTTTTCTTCATGTTTCTTGTGTTTGGGGTTTGCTGAGCTTCTTGGATCTCTGGGTTTATAGCTTTTTCTTTTTATTGAAGTATAGTCAGTTTGCAGTGCTGTGTCAATTTCTGATGTGCAAGCACATTGCTTCAGTCGTACATGAATATACATATATTCATTTTCATATTCTTTTTCACCATTACCTACTACAAGATATCGTTCCCTGTGCTGTACAGTATAAACATGTTTATCTACTTTATATATGCCAGTTAGTATCTGCAAATCTCGAGCTCCCAGTTTTTGCCTTCCCACCCTCTTCCCCTCCGGTAACCGTTAAGTTTGTTTTCTATGTCTGTGAGTCTGTTTCTGTTTCATATATAAGTTTATTTGTCTTTTTTTTTAGATTCCACATATGAGTGATATCCTATGGTATTTTTCTTTCTCTTTCTGGCTTACTTCACTTGGAATGACATTCTCCAGAGCCATCCATGTTGCTGTAAATGGCATTATTTTATTATTTTTTATGGCTGAGTAGTATTCCATTGTATAAATATACCACAACTTCTTTATCCAGTCATCTGTTGATGGACATTTAGGTGGTTTCCATGTCTTGGCTATTGTAAATAGTGCTGCTGTGAACACTAGGTGCAGTGGATTTATAGTTTTTAAATCAAATTTGGACATTTTTGTTTACTTTTTTTGGCAGGTGGAGGTAATTAGATTTATTTATTTTTAATGGCAGTGCTGGGGATTAAATTCAGGACCTCACACATGTCAGGCATGCGCTCTACCACTGAGCTATACCCTGCTGCCTTGGGTTTTTTTTTTTTTTTTTTTTTAAAGAAAGAGTGAAAGGGGGAACTCAGAGCATATGACATTGATGGGATTGGAAAAAACCCTCCCTATTTAGAAATCTGATATAAAAGCAAAGTCATCATTTTCAAATCCAAACTTGGTTCTGACTCACTGGCCAGACTCATGCTTTAGCACAGACTTTGGGGAGATGCTCCCAGGCCCATGTGCCCAGAGACAATTCTCCCAAGTGTGCAGACTGGAGCTGCCGGGGCAGGGTTGGTGCTATGAGAGAAGGGCCCGAGAGTGATGCCTAAGCCAGCGGTCCTAACTTGACATCAAGATCTGGTCCCACTGTGGCCTCTTTTCCATCCGCTCCCCGCCTCCCAACCTCTATCCAGCCATACTGCACCTCCTCCAGACCTGCTGACCAACATGTTTGCTGTCTACTCTGCTTGGAATATTCTTTCCTGGCTCCTTGTCTTATTAAATCCTGCCTCTCTCTCTGTTCTCAGCTTTGAAGTCACTTCCTAAGCCTCTACTGCCACCCAAGTTTGGAGTAGGTGGCCCGACTTGGAATCCCAACATCCCATGAACTGTCCCGACCTAGCATGGTTGTGATTGAATGTTGCCCTGCCTGGGCTCCACAGTAGATTTTAAAGACTGTGAGATCAAGCACCATACCTTCTCTACTGTTGTATTGCTGGCTCATGGCTCAGTCTTTAATGTAGAATAAGTGCTTGATAAATATTTATTGGATGAATTAAAGGGAAGCTGGCTCAGAGCTCCTGACAGTTTGGAAAGGAAAACAAAAAGGGTGACTTGTGTTTGGCAACATTACACAAACTCACATATACCCCCGCTTCTCCCTCTAACTGCTCTGGAGAGCTCAGACGATCGTGGTAACCAGGACTCTGGAGTTTGTCTTCATTGTCTTCCTCACCTTCCCCAGCTAAGCATCCAAAGGGTCACCAAACCCTAGGTGGTCCACATCCTGAGGCCTGTCAAGTTCTATCTTCTCGGCTCCATTCTCACTGCTCTCACCCTCATCACTTCTGTGCTGTGTCCTTCCCATTGCTCCTCAGCTGTCAGTATCTACTTTGTTCTGGAAGCTCCTCATCACAGCATTTGAAACCTTGGGCTGACGGGTCCACTGGTCTCCGGGGACGGAGGTACCCTCACCACTGGGCTCTTGACCATTCCTCAGGCATCTTTATTGCTTCGTTCTTTCAGCCATGCTGCCTCCTCTGTAAGAAACCCACCCCCATTGAATCTGCCTTGTTATCCTACAAGGCTTAGTTTAGATTCCTCTTCTAAGCTTCTTAAGATTAAGACTATCCCTTCTTCTCTGTGTCTTCATTCCTGAGTTCATATAGTCTGTTTGGGTGGGGAAGGATAGTGGGTTATCAAGAACTAAGAGGTTCCTGATTTTGAGAGAAGAGGTGGCTGGAGCTCAGCTAGAGAAAGATGCCTGTTGTAACCACGACCTGCGCTCATCACTGCTACTAGGAACCAGGG
Source organism: Camelus ferus (assembly GCF_009834535.1). Lineage (NCBI taxonomy): Eukaryota > Metazoa > Chordata > Mammalia > Artiodactyla > Camelidae > Camelus > Camelus ferus. The sequence goes on from NC_045698.1 coordinate 113,792,059, forward strand.
CTGGGCATCTCACCTGCCTTACCCTCTTCAGTGCTCATCACAGCTCTTTAGGGCTAAGGTGAAGGGAAGTCAGTTGTTTAAATATACTGATCTTACAGATACAGAGACAGAAGTTCAGGGTGGTGACCTGAATTTCCCACAGCCACCCAGCAAAGAAGTGGTGGATCCTTGATGCACCTTGAGTCTACTCCGCCTCCCTCCAGAGTTTGAGCTGGTGCCTGCCGTGGCCTCCTAAAGGAAGCGGCCGCTCTCAGGCACCCCTGCACGGCCAGATATGTCGCTTTGCTCATAGTAAATGCTCCATCAGTCTTTTAAATGAATGAATGCTTTCTAATTGGTATGGACAGGTGATGGTCTTTCCTTATCTTCTATCATTAATGTTGACAACAATATGGTATATAAATGCAGCCCTTTTGTTTATTTAAATAGCAGCTCTGCATGTGAGTGATTAAAAAAATTAAATAGTCCAAGAGCATACAGAATGAACATGAAGTTTCCTTTCCTCGCAGGCTGCCTAGTCTAATCCCCAGAGGCAACTGCTGGGAACAGTCCCTTGTTTATCCTTCTGGAATTATTCCATGTGTAAACCCGGATGTGTGGATATAGGTTTCTTTAAAAGAAACGCAAATGGGAACTTACCAGGCATTGCTCTGCATCTTGCCGTTTTCGTTTAGAAATGGTTTCTGGAGGATGTTTCGTTCCTCACAGGCAGACCTACTGCCGCTGCTTTGCGGGCACCCAGTGCTCTTCTGCATGGAGGTGTGGGTTTAACGAGTGCTTGCTGACGGACACTTAGTTCGTTTCCTCTATTTTGCTATTACAAGCAACGCTGAGCCCAGTACCCTTCCACACACCTCTTTGCCCTCATGGTGAGCGATTTGTTTCCCTGCACATGTAAATGTGTACCATTAAGAAGTAACCCCGGGCAATTGCTCCCCTTTTGAAAGTAGGAGACCAAGACACAGAGGTTTTGAGGAATCTTTTCAAATGAAGGGAGGGAGAGAGAAAGGGAGGAAGTCAGAAGCCTGTACTTTTAGAACAGGATCCAATTGGAAGGTTAAAAACAGGAAAAGATTATGGCGTCCCTCCCACCATTAGTAAAAATCATAAATTAATGTAACAAAAAAAGTTCAGATGTTTTTCCACATGGACCACCTCAGTATTTTTGTCCAAATATCTTTTGCTTTGTTTTAAATTTGTCCCTGCTTTTTCCTGAGACCCACACCGTAGGCTTGGCCTGCCTCTGCCAGTGGCCGGAGTGAGGAATGGGGGGCCCCTGGCCTGGAAGTGTCCAGGGTCAGAGCTCAGAGTGCAACTGAGCTCGAATTCACAGCCCGTGTCCCAGTCCCTCACCCTCCAGATGGAAAAAAACTGAGACTCCACGAGATATCACGTGACTGTCAGAAAGTAATTGATATCATCTTAACACTGGTCTCCCAAATCTCAGGCTGGTGGTGTTTTTAAGTAAGTTAAACCCTAGGCAGCCACCCACAAACAGCCATCGCCCTCATGCTTCATCTTTTATTTCACAAGGGCAAACAGGAAGCTTCAAGAGACTCATAAGCCTGCTCTGGGTCATTAGCATGTTAAATGCTGGCCACCCCCTGCCCTGAAAGGATGCATCACCCAGATGGAACTATGATTTATGATGTCTTGGTGGAGGTGGAGAGCAGTAGTCAGTGGGTTTTAGGGGCCTAGTGTGTGCAGACACTGCCCATCATTCAGACACTATGAGGGTCTGGAGGGTGGTGGTCAGCTTCCTCTTAGATAACATTTCAAGGCTGGCCCTAGTATTATCTATCTCATGCCCTGTTGATGTGGCTTCCAGAACTCCCAGACCCCGGGCTGATCTAGGTAAGATCTGAGCCAGCAACACTTCCTGTTGAAAGAACCTCGTAAGTCAAAATTTGCAGAGTACACCCATGGCAGCCTTGGTGGCTGATCTGAGTCCTTGGGGACAAAGAACCTCCTGGGCCCTCCTTGGGCTTTACATGCACGCAACCCCCCTTCATTCTGGCCCGCGTGCAGGCAGTGTGCTGGGGTGCTGAAGGGTAAGTTAGGGACGAGGACCGTCTGGATTCAAGCCCTGCTGCACACAGCAGCGTTACCTTGAGCGAGGTACGTAAATCTCCGTGGGCTGTCAGCTTGGATCGGGCACGATTCTCTCGATGCTGTGTGCACCTGTGAAAATGAAGTCAAGGAGTTTGGATCTTAGTGACTTATGAGTGGCTTTCTAGGATTTCATTTGCATTAACAAGTGGAAATCTGGGTTGAGCTGAGCAGGTACGAGCATGGTTCTGGAATCAGGCTGCCTGCTTCTGGGTCCCTGCTTTGGCTTCTTTGCCCTTCCCACTGCGTGACCTTGGACAAACCACCGCACCGGTCTGCGCGTGCGTTCCCTCTGCCCTAAAAGAGGGTAACAACGGTAGTTAACCCACCGGTTATTGTGAGGATTGCCTGAGATGTGTGTATAAAGTGACCGAAACGAATCTCATGAAGTATGTGCTAGGTTATATGCATAGGTCTTGTTTTGAAAGACAGTGACTGTATTTAATCCCCTGTTCCTTCTTCCAAATACAACATGCCTTTCCTTTTTACTACACTTTAATACACTCTAATTGTTAAAAGTAGGTGTGTAATAAAAGATGCTGCCACCCATGTGCTGTTCATTTATATTTATTCATTCAACAAACATTCACTAAGCTCATCCTGTGTGCCAGTTCCTAGGTTGGAGGTACTGGGGACACATCAGTGAACAAGACAGACAAAAATTTCTGCCCTCAAGGAGCTTACAATTTTGCTGGAGAAGACAGAGGACAACTAATATAATAAATAAGAAGATTATATAGCATGTTAGAAGGTGATGAATGCTGTGGAAAAAATGGTGGGGCATGGATTAGATAGGAAATACTGAAGTGTGTGCTGTTTAAAATGTGGGGTGCCTCCCTGCGAAGTTGAGGTCTGATCAAAGCCTTGCAGGGGCTGAAGGAGTGAGCCGTGGAGACAGTAGAGTGGAGAGTTCTGAGAAACAGCAAGGAGACCTTCGTCACCCACTGGGGAGGGCACGGGTGATGGTTGAAGATGAGGTCCCAGAGCTGAGAGGTGGTGGGGTGGCTGTGGGCTCCACTGGGCCATGTAGGCCATTGGAAAGATTTTCACTTTTGATCTGAATGAGATCAGGTTCCACTGGAGATTTTTGAGTAGCGGGGTGGCATGATCTGATGTAATTCTAAAATAAAAGTTTAAAATAGTCTTTTCAGCATGGGTCATTTGAGCAAAGACTGGGAGCAACCTAGATGCCCCATAGTAAGAAGCTGGTTAGGGGGGGAGGTATAGCTCAAGTGGTAGAGCGCATGGTTAACATGCATGAGGCCCTGGGTTCGATCCCCAGTACCTCCTCCAAGAATAAATAAATAAACCTAATTACCTCCCCCACCAAAAAAACAAAACGAAAACAAAGAAGAAGCTGGTTAAGTAAATGCAGCCATAGAAAAGAAAGCTCATTCTGTATGGATATGATACATGCTACGGACTGAACGTCCGTGTCCTCCCAAAGTCGCCTAACCCCCAGAGTGGTGGTATTGAGAGGTGGGGCCTTAGGGAGACAACCAGATCATAAAGGTGGAGCCCTCATGATATTAGTGCCCTTGTAACTAGAGACAGAGAGAACTTGCTTTCTGATCCACAAAAAGATGTCCGTCTGCGAATTAGGAGGAGGGTTCTCATCCAGGACCCGACCACAATGGCACCCTGATCTTGGACTTCCAGTCTCCAGAACTGTGTTCCTTAAACTACCTGTTCCTTAAACTACCCAGTGTCTGGTATTTTGTTACAGCAGCCCGAGTTGACTGAAACTATGTGACATCCAAGATATATTGTCAAGTGAAAAAAATGCAGTCTGCAGTGTTTGTGTCACGCACACATACAGAAATCCCTGTATGTGTCTGAAAGATGCAGGGAAAGCGGATAGACCCTGGGAGCCTGGAGCCTCTGGAGGATGGTGTGAGTAGAACATTTTTTACTGTATGCTTTTGTCTCTTTTGAATTTTGAGCCATGGGAACATATTACCTATTCAAAAAAGAATGATCAAAAATAAAAAGTATACACGCTTATACCAAGTCAGATGATACAACTTGAATATAAAGAAAAAGTAATGGCCCCTTCTGTCTTCCATTCCCACCCCTGAGAAAACCAACAATGTATATCTTTTCACATCTTTCTCTATGTTTAAACATGAGTATATAAAACTTATACACACATCTATGTTTTCTCCTTAAAATCCAGAAACCGACAAGAAATGGGATTATGTTATACGCATTAGCCTACAGTCTGCTTTCTCCCATGCTTCATAAAACACCATGGCCATTTCCAGACCAAGCCTATAAAACTAATGTTTATTATTATTACTGTTATTATAATGATTATTTTAGTAGCAACAGCATCAATCATATGAATGTGCCATAGTTTACTCAACAGCTCCCTACTTGGAGCACATTTGTTTCCAGTGTGTGTGCCCTTATGTACGCCACATCCAACAGTGCTGAAATGAGCATCTTTGTATGTCTTTCCACTGCTTTCAGACACTCCCTCTCAGCTGTTTCGGGAGTCCTACGGTGTGAGGGCAGGCAGCTAACACTCTTCCCACTTGTGAAGCATGGCAGTGGGTCATGTGCAGAGCTGGGTTTCAGTCCAGCTCTGCCACTGATGAACTCTGAGCGAGTCCCTCCCTCTCTCTGGGTCTCAGTCTTCCCATCTGTCAAAGAGGGAGTTGGACTAGGTGATTCTGAAGAGTCTTTCCATTTCTAGGATCTTCATGGGGTTGTAAGTTCTGCAAGGCGAGGGACCGGGTTTGTGTTATTCACTGTTGTTTCCTGAGTATTAATCCCATAGTAGATCCTTAATGGGTATTTGTTGATCAAACAAACGAATGGATCCTTTGTCTTGTTTGAGAGCATGAAGTTCAATAATAGAGTCGTGCGAGCTCGTTTCTTCTTCCCTCTACATCACGCCTCTTAAATATCTTTGCCCTTGACCTTTACGTCCTGTAACCACATGATCTTTTGTTCTTGTACTGATACTCATGTGATGTGTGTTTCACCGTAAAGTGTCTTTTACATATTAGGCCAGGGTTCTAATCTTAGTGCCATCATTTACCACCTTCGTGCCCCGGGGCAAATTGACCCTGTTTCCTCCTCTATAAATAGGAATGGAAGTTCAGTATTTACCATGCAGATGTGCTTTGAAGTAAATTATCTAAGAGAACTGTGTGTGGATTGCCTAGCAAAGCACCTGGTGGACGGTGGGTACTCAAAAAATGGTTGTAGTTGTGGTTTAGGCAGGGTGTAGCCTAAATGATGGGCATTTCAATGTGACAAGTGGTCTCTGGTATCTGGTGGTGGATGGAAGACACTGGCCTCGGTGCTGGCGTGACTCAAAGCTGTGTGGTGATGTGCCCTGTCCTTCAAACAGCTCATCACAAATCCCAGAAGCATCACTTTTGTAGTGGAATTTCACCAAAATGGTTAAGTATATTGTTACAAATCCTATGTCTGCTTTTCTCCCTCTTGGGTTGTTACTACATGAAAAGACACATACATATACACACAACAGAGTTTTGTGCATTTGACTTAGTGACTTTGTTTCTGTGTTTTTCTTTTTTCAAATGCCTGGACCATTTTCAAGTCATGTTGTTGGTTCTGAAGGGCAGCCTGGAAATTGGGGTGGGTAGAAACAATTGAGGCAGGAAAGGGTGAAGGAAGCTGAAGGCTTACTTTCTTTCATTTTCTTCATAGACAGAGTCTGAGATCAGCTCAGTCAAATTCTTGATGTAGAGAATGCCTGGAACATGGTTCCAGAGAGAGAAATGCAAAGGATTATTCATCTCAGAAAAGTGAATCAATCAGTGCTTCTTATGTGCAAGTTACAGAAAGCCAAACCCAGCTGGCCTAAATAATAGACAGTTTATTGCCTCATATAACTGAATTGTTTAGCGGGAGGGCTAGCCTTAGGTGAGGACTGAGCTGGGGGACTCCAGCGATGCCATCCAGAGGTTTTTAAATGACAGGTTTATTGTCAGCTCTTCCATGAGGCTCTCCGGCAGCTGCTGGCTCCTCTTATGGTAGCCAAATGGCCCCACCTTTATATACCACATCATCTAGGGAGAGAGGGGGTCTCTTTTGGAGACTCCTCATGTGCCTCAGAAGTGCTTCTCTTTCATTGGCCTGAATGGGGTCACGTGCCCCTTTCTGGACCAATCATCATTGTTCAGTAGAGTGGTTTAAGCCAATCAGTAACCACTTTTGGAGGGGAGCCTAGGATCAATTGCATTAAAAATAACAGGGCTGAGGACAGGGGAGTGGTGATTTCATAAAGAAGATCTCCAACAGAGTCTGGAAGGGAAATGGATGCTAGGCAGCCAGTATATCATGACCACCTACTAGAATAATCAATTATTTATTTACGGAGTACCTACTGTATATTGGCCACAGTTCTAAACATCTTACATGCACCAACTCACTGAGTGATAACGAAAACCCTACAAGGTAACTACTATTTTTTCTGTCCCCAGGATGAGGCAACAGAGACAGAACAAGATCGATTAAGTTGCCTACTTAGTAAATGGAAGCAAACAAATTCAATGTAGGCAGCCTGGCTCCGGACCCTCTGCCTGAACATTACACCATGGTTTTTACCAGACCCAAGTTGGGACCTAAAGTAGCTCTGCTCCTCAAAATCATCTCCCAAATACTGTTTGCTGGAAACTGTATTTTTTCCCTCAGTTTTAAAAGAAGATGATGTTCCGATATTGCTCTGGATCATTCCACTTAGTTGAAAGCTTTTGGTTAGTCTCAGGGTCCTGTCATGCTTTTAGGAGTACATGGGAAAGACAAAGTAATTTTTGCTTCAAATTATCCTTAAATTGCATTTATCTTTGGTCTATAAATATTTACTCTCAGTTAATGCACTGGGTATATGTTCCCAGGCTTTTATCTAGAATCTTCTACCAGCTGCGTGGCTGGTGGTGTTTTTCTTCTGCCAGAAGCATTAAAGGAAGCAGAGTGGAAAGGTCTGAGAGGGGAGGTAGCCTAGTGGGAAGATGTTCATGAACCCCTCCTTGCCGACCTCCCTTCCTTTTTTCCTTCTCTACCTCCTTTCCTTTCTTCCTTTCTTTCTCTCAAACGAATGCTTTCCTTCTTTCTATAAAAGTCATACTCCTTGATTATTTTTTAAATATAGAAACACAGATGAGAAAATATAAGAAACACCTCACGTAGTTCCATCTCCCTGTGTACATAACTACTCCTCTTGGTGTTTGCTTTCACTTTTTCTTCCAGAAATTACATGACAACAAGCATTTTATGGTATTATTTCTCTCTTAAAAATAGCTAGAAGATCTTAAAAGATGTGATGAAGCGTTCTTGAGCGTCATCATAGAAAACAGAGTGGACATGCTTCTTTGGTAGATACACTTCCTCTGATAATATATTTTCAAGTATTTTTTTCCTTTATTTTTGTTAACATTTAAAAAATCTGTATGGCATGAAAATAACTCCTTAAGGGGAAAATAAGATTTCTTTCTGCTTCTGAGTGTGATACTGTGACACTTCAGGCACTAAAGCAGAGCTAGTTTTTCTTCCTAGTTTCACACTGGCTTATTTTAACAGATTGAGGTAGAGTTTGTTGTAAATTGTATGTAACCTAACGTTAACTTCGTGTCCTGAAGTGTGTAGCAATTGGGCGGATTCTTTCTTTAGGAGACCGAATCTTTTGTCACTGAAGTGTTCTGAAATATACCTTGATGTATATTTCTTAAAAGAAAAAAAAAAATTTTTTTATTTAACCAACTCCCCGTTTTCAACAATTAGTCTTGTTGCCAATGTTTTGATGTTACGACCACTTTGCTCACGAGCATAGTTTGGCCAGATCTTTGCTACATTACTGATGACTTCCTTCGTTTGTTGGATCTGAATGTCCATCTGTCTTTCACATCCGGAGACAGGGATGCTCTGTTGCTTTTTCAGGCCCACTTGTGTTTCTCCCACCTTAAGAGGTGCTTGGCTTCCGGTTTCAGAATGTGGGAGACACAACTGGCATCAGTGTTCCCCTCCTGCCTGGTACTGAACGATCTCGTCACTGGGAGCTAGCTCTCTGGATGTCTAGCTTGGGGAAAGGCCACACAAGAAATGCTGCGAAATTTAATAGGTGATCTTTTTCCTCTGTCATTTTCAGGGTCTGCGCTGGACTGTGTATTATGTTTGGCACTTTACTGCTTTTTAAAAATAATTTTAAGCTGTAATGCAACCCTATCAGGTAGGTAGGAGTTGCTCCCGACTGTGTCAGAAGTCCCTTAGAAGCTAAGTTAGTTTTTCTTAGCGGGAGTCTAACGTCTGGCTCTTTCTACCGCTCCTTGTTGCCTTAACGGTGTTAAACTAATTGGAGAGGCCAGTTGTGCACAAATGAAAATTTAAAAACATTGCTCAAGGAGTGCTTGCAGGGCAGCCCTGTGATACGATGTGGGGAGGGGAAGCTGGGGTGCAGCCTGGGTTCTCCTGCTCTTCCTGGGCTCTGCATGCTGCACCTGGGCTGAACAGCTCTGGATGACACGGGGTTTGCCTTTGGACCAGGTGCCTCTCGCCCTCACCTGCAGAGAGCAGGGTGAGTTGAATCCTGATTCGGGGCTCTGGCTGAACTCTAAGCTGGCGGAGGCACCAGCTCTAACCCACACCCCAACAGAGCCTGTCTTATGTGGGGATTTCCTGGGTTCAAGAGCCCCAAGCATCTCAGCTACTGAGTGGGCTGGAAACGCAAGCATCACCACGACACTTGGGGGTATTTTTCATAGCCATCTATGTCACAGTTTCCTAGTACCGGATCAAAGCGTCTGAGGGCCAAAGAACTCAGGTGGAGACGGCCCCAAAGTACTCAGGGGTACATTTGAGGTCATCTTTCCAGTCTGACCTTTTTGTACCCCTGAGCCCACATTGTGATATTTAAGGTGGCGGCTAGCAAGATTCTCAAGCTTCCTGTATATGCATCGTGAACCACGGAGCAAAGCCATCTCTTACACGTGGAACCAGGTGACACACCAGAGACCCTGGACGCTGCTTATCTGTCCTTTTCTAGGGCTCAGAGGGGTAGTATTGATTTGGCTCCAAAATGTAAAAAACAAAAACAAAAACAAAAACAAAACCTACCAAATCAAAGCTGATAAATGTTGAATTAAATACCTCCCCAACATAACACCATAACATTGTATCAATTCATGAACTTTAACCCAACTCATATATCCACATCAGTTTTAGTTAACACAATAGGGTGCAAAATCAAGGGCTGCCATACGCAATATTTACTGGGGGATGTGGATGCATTTGGAAATGCCTAATACAATGGTAGAAGGTGGAGGTGGGGGAGTGAGTTGTTCAAAAGGAAGGGTGGCCCTGCTTGGATTTAAAATAAAACAATGCAGGGCTCAAAACTTTTCATATTAAGTTTGTACTCGTGGCCTCCCAAGTAACTGGGAAGTAAATAGCTCCAGCCCAGAAATCCTATTATTTTTATGTTTGTGAGCACCTGTAAAGAATGGAGCATGGCTGAGGCTCCAAACCAGGAAAGGCAGTGTTCCTGTCACCCAGGAAGATTCATACTCATTCAAACATTCTCTTCCTCCCAGCATCGCCTTACTGCAGCCCTTGGAAGCGATGGAACTTCTCTGAGCCTCAATCATCTGTCCATTTTCACCTGTAGGATGGCGAGGGTAACCCCTATTTTATATGAGTTAGCACTTTGCCTGGCATGTAAGTTCCATAAATGGTGTTTAAGTTCACCTCCACCCCACACCCGAACAAAATAAAACAAAAATGGTACTCATTTTGATTATAAAGGATGAGGCTAAATTCCTATGTCGTCCATGAAAACTTGGCACAGGATTTTGGAGTCTGTTCTAACCAAGGTAACAGGCAGACAGCGGAGGTGCAGAGAGCAGGCAGCATATAGCTACTTAAATCCTGGCTCTGTGTATCCACTTGCCTGTTTTTGAAAAGCCATACCAAATGAGCCCCAGGGGTTGTGAAGGAGCCCTCAGGAATGCAGAAGTCAAGTTAACTGACTGGAATGGAGTAATGAACTTGTTAGCAGAAGCCAGCCAGGCCTGAGTTCCTCTTGTCTGTTTCGTTTGGGTCGAGCCCCAGTTAACAGATCCAAAATGACTTTCGGATTTCTTTCAACAAGATCATCATTGGTTGACCTGACACATCTCTTAACCATTTATAAAAGCTTCACGGATAGGTCATATTCTCTTCACTTCAATTTTGGGATGGGTTAAGAGCACCCTTAACTCTTCTGGTCACCGTAACCTCCGCCCCCCCCCCCCCCCCCATCTACCAAGTGTTTCAGAAAACGCTAAATAATGCCTAAAAGTCAACTCAGATGACTGGGGCCAGGCCCACGCCCCCAAGGAGCTCCTTTCTCATGAACGAAGAGTTTTGATGTGGACCCCCTTAAGCAGCAGTGGAATGCAGCAGGAGGGGCTCAGAGGCCTGAGGAGAGCCAACCTCAGTCCATACCCTGGCTCTGCCAATTTCTAGCTGTGTGAGCTTGGGCAAATTCTTAATCTCTCTGAGCCTCAGTTTCCTCATTTATAATCTGGGGATAATAATAAGAGCTACTTTTTGGGGTTGTTGGGAGGATTGAATGAGAACCTGTATGTACAGTGTCCGGCATATAATAAGTGCTCAAAAAATAGCTTTTTAGAAAGTGATCTGTAATAGAAATTCAAACAAAGCTTTTGGGAACCCAGCAAGGTGAGCAACGAACACCTTCTGGGGAGGTCAGGGAAACGACTAACTCTACCTGGAAGCAAAAACTTCTAAATTGGCTCTTTTCTGTCCAGTGGAGAGAGGGTATATTTATCTTGTCTGGGAATCTTCATTTGCAATTATGCATTCCAAAGGCCTCGGAAGGCCTTTCCATCTCATGAAAAGGAACAGCAAAGGGTACCCCTGGCAACAGTTACTAATTGTGTGACCTTGGACAAGTCACCCTAACCTTCTTGGGGATAAAATTCCCTTATCAGTAAAATGGAGATCACATTACTGGCTCCCTGACACAGTGCTGTGGGATTAGGGAAGACCTTGCATGTGAAACATTTAGCAGAATGCCTGGTGCATGGTAAGAGCCCATCAAAACTGAGCTATTATGGTTATCACTAGCTGCACGGGACAGCTTTGTATAGCCACATTTCAGAGAGGAGTACTGGGGGAAAAAAATTCCTCAGTTTCCTGCCTGCCAGGGCAGTGCTCATCACTTCAAGCAGCCAGTGTACAGTTCAAAGCATCCATTTGTTCAAGTGTTGAACAGATCCAGGCCTTGTGTATCCATAGTCAGGAAAGGAGCTTTCTGCCTGATCCTCACCCCAAAGGCTGAATCCCTTCCCCTCCCTTCTTCCCTTCCCTTCCCTGTCCTTTCCTTTCCTTTCCCTTCCTCCTTTCTTTTTTCTTCCTTTTCTCTTTATCTATATAAATGCCTGCACACATTTTATTTATTTATTATTTATTTATTATTTATTTATTTACTTACTTAACTTACTTACTTACTTACTTATTTATTGTTAATGTTAAATTGAGGTTTTGACCGAAACTCAGCCTGCTGGTACTTAAAAAGCCGACAGGCTCGTTGGGCAGCGGATAAAGCCCTTGGGATTTCCCCCTCGGGGCTGCGGAGAGTACAGGCAGGAAGCCCGGGACCCAGCGCCTGACCAAGAACTTCCTCAGGGTGGGGGAGATGCAGCAGGGCGCGAGCATCCTGCTCAGAGCTCTCCAGGGCGCGCAGGGCACAGGCGTGTGGTCAGGCGCTCATCGCGCGCTGGGAGAGGGTCCCGGGCCCCGACCCCGGGGGTCCAGACCCAGCAGGCGGCGGGAAGGAGGTTGAGGCCATTCCCCTGGGACAGGCTGACCCTACCAGGGCTGGAACCTTCCATTCCGGCCCAGCCTCTTCCCCCTTCTCTGCACCGAGGAGGGAATCGAGAAGGGACTTTCCAGAGAGCGTTAGCGTGCAGGGTGTGGAAATGGAATAAAAGCATATGCAAATAGGCCTTTGCGTGCCTTCCTCTACCCTCGGCGAGCCAGAGCCTTTCTCCAGAAAGATGCTCTTGGTCCAAGACCCTTGACAGCTCTCTTCCTTCCCTGGGCGGCGTCAGCAGGGCCGAGCGCAGTGGTAAAACTCGGGCAGGGGGCCACGCCAAGGTGGGGGAGGGCTGGATGGACAGGAGGGAGTAGCAGAATGAGAAGGAGGAGAACGGCTGCTGGATTGGAAAAGATAAAGTAAAATGGAATTTTAGGAGCTCGCCGTGAGTATGAGCTGAGAAAAATAATCATTGCAAGCTAATTTATTATGTACTTAGATCTTCTGTCTGAAAGGCTTTTGTGCAGTGGATTATTGCAGAGTAAATGGCACTTGAAAGATATAATCAAGATGTTTAAGGCATATTAATGCAGGTGAGATTTTTATCATGGTCTGTAAATATGAAAATGTCGGGGGCTGGGAGATATTGCCAGTGCTTTAGTTAAGACGTGGCTCTATTTCCAAAAGGAAAATACTTTTAACCTTTTTTTATTTTCAGAGTGGGGTGGGGTGGTATGGGGTCTGGAAGCGGCATTGAACCTATAGGGATGATAAAATTATACGCTTTAAACCCTGGAGTTGTAGACTGTAGCCTCTGTTTAGCAAGTTATGAACTTTCTTGCAGTGACAATAGCATGAAAACATTGCACAGTGCACGTGGTGTAGCCTGGGGGCTAGAAGGTAGAGGATTATGGCTATCTTGTTTATCGGGTTCCTATTTTTTATCTCATTCAATCTTTGTCTTTGGATATATGAATTTTTGTTTTTGAAAATAATCTTTTCTTTTTTCAGTGCGGAATCTGACTTTATATTAATGGGGCAAATGGTGTAGCTTTTCTTTCTTGAAGGCTTAATTATTGTATTATTCTATTTTCCTGTCTTTTGGGACCTTTGCATTCAGTGTCCGTTATTTCATTTGCCTGCACAGAGTTCTGTTTGGTTTTGCCCCGAACTCTTCTGATTGCTGTACTCTGCTGACATTCGCCCCCGCCTTGCAAACTATGGGATTTTGAACAGAATGGACTTCTCTTCATGTGTTTAATAAAAAGCACCTTGCTGTTCTTAGGCATAGGCCTTCTCAGAACAGATAAGCCAGCTCTTTATGGTGGAGCTCACAGAGGGAGAAGCAGGTAGAAACCTTGGCTTTGGGGTTGGCTCAGACTGTTAGGAATTGCTTGGATTGTTACTGCGTAGGGTGGGTGGGTCGGGGTATTTCCTTTTGTTATTATTCTTATTTTTTATTGAAGTGTAGTCAGTTTACAATGTTAGTTTCATGTGTACAGCAAAGCAATTTAGTTATACATATATATATATATATATATACACACATATATATTTTTTCAGATTCTTTTCCACTACAGCTCATTACAAGACATTGAATATACAGTAGGTCCTTCTTATTTATCTATTTTATATATGGTAATGTGTATCTATTAATCCCAAACTGGTTGGAGTATTTTCTTAAGGACCCCTGCCAGGCCCAGGCCCGGGATGGGGAGCCGTGCTGACTGGAAGGCAGGTGATGCTTCTTGGTCAAACTCTTATCTCTGAATTTTTATCACCCGACTTTTCCCAAGGACCCTTCAGAAACTTAGTGCAGTCTTACCTTCTCAGTGTAGACCTCTGGGCTAAATCTGTAGCAAATATTTGTTTTCTCTGACTGTCCGCATTTTACAGTCTTGGGTGTGGTCCATTAAAGCCAGTTTGGTGGCACAATGCGAATGGTGAGTCCCCCCTCTGGTGGTTTTACAATCCGGCAAAAGATCCTTATGTTGGTTCTGGCCTCCATCTAAATAATTACAATAAGAACAGAAATTCTTTTTATAATGATGACTAATGAAGTATTTTTGTGATTTACAATTTGCAAAGCATTTTCATGGGTCACGTCACGTATTTCTCCCATATTGTACGGTTAGTAGAGACAGTAGAACATAATGGGAGCTTATTAAATATTTGTTGAATGAATGAATTATACCCATTTGATCCACTGAGACTCAAGAGGTCAGGTGACCTACCCAAGGCCCCACTGCCCAAGAACAACTCCAACTCAGATCTTCTGATTTTTTTCTACTCTAGATCATTTTACGTGATATTTGTTGTCCTTTCTTCAGGAAAGTGTCTTTAATTCTCTAAAAAACAATACCAGGAAAATGCAAACAGATGACTGTGTTATTGAAGGGTGGCCGAGGGCTCCCCTACCCCTTTATACAGATTTTTCTTAGATATCTTACTCTGCCAGAAATTTAAATATTTAAGAACGTGACTGTTTCCATTCTTTATAGGAGATAAGATACACACACAGTGTCATGCTGCAAAAAAAGTCTGTCTTGGATTTTTAATATTTCTTGGAGATGTGGGCATAAAACCACATAGATCTCAGAGGAAGCTAATACTGGAGGTTGGGTGTGAGGCTGAAAAATTATCTCTCGCTTTGTCTCCTGCGAGGCATGTAGTGCCACCATTTTGGCTGGGGGCCTGGTGTGCAGGGGGGGCCAGCGGTTGTCTGGCCCACAGTGGTTGTGACCACTGCTCCCACTGCTAGAGACCTGTCACCCAGATCAGCTCAGATAATTGAAACAAGGAAAACAGGCCCTCGTTCTACCAAAGCCGAGGCATAGGCTCTAGGACTGCACCTCTGCACAGGAACACTCGGTCATCGTCTGCTTGCCATGAGACTTCCTTCAACCCCGTGACACCAGGATGGAGAATTTCCCTTCTAAATCTAAAGCCAGTTTGAGAGAAATGCCAGCAAGAGACACCCCCACTCCCAACCCCAGGCCCTTTCCCTTTGACTTCTGTAACCGGAGAGTCAAAGGTGTGGCTTTGAAATTTCTCCCAGAGGAAATCTGAAAAAACAATTCTGATTACTTCTCCACTGAACTGATTCCCCTTTGGTCTTCAGTATGAGGCTGTATTGTCACCTAGGTGCTCTCAAACCCACCCGTCCTGTCCCTTGATGGTTTTTGTACCTTGTTTAGAAAGGCCTTTCTCAAGTGAAAGCTATGAAGATTTATTCTTGTATTTACTTATGGAACTTTTAGAGTTTTAGTAATGCTTTTTTTAAAATTATTGTTATTATTTTAGGTTGTTTGTTTTTTTGTTTTGGTGGGAGGTAATTATGTTTATTTATTTATTTATTATTTTTAGAAGAGGCACTGGGGATTGAACCTAGGACCTCATGCTTGCTAAGCATGAGCCTAGCCACTTGAGCTATACCTCTCCCTTGATCTTTAGTAACTCTTTTTTTTCAATCTTTTATTTATTTATTTTTTTGGCGGGGGGGGGAGGTAATTGGGTTTGTTTATTTATTTATTATTTTTAGAGGAGATCCTGGGGATTGAATCTGGGACCTCGTGCTTGGTAAGCATGTGCTCCACCACTTGAGCTATACCTCCCCCTCAAAACTTTTCGAGTTTTCCTTGCTACCGTGTTGTTTATTTGCAGCTAGCTTCTTCATCTATCTGAAGTGTTTTTTTTATATGGTGTGAGACAGATCTGAGGTTCTTATTTTCCTCTGTAGATGCCAATTTTTCCCTCTGCTTTTTTTTTTTTTTAATAAACTTTTACTTTGGGATGGTTTTAGATTCACAGAAATGATGCAGAGATAGTGTGGAGAGTTCCTGTATACCCCTGAGTTTTGATTTGAAAGGATATTTTTGCCGGGTCCTAAATGCCCGCATATACACAGACGTCTTTCTAGAATTCCACTTTTTTTCTACTGATGCATTCGCTATTTCTGTCCTAACATATATGTTTGATTACTATTATTTGTAGAGAGTTCATAGCTTCTGATAGGCAATCTGAGATCTCACGGGGCTTTTAAGAGGTCACATCCTGTAACTGAATCCCTATGCTGTACCTCAGACATTAACACAATGCCGTAAGTCGACGATACTTAAGTAAAAAGAAAGTAAAATAAAGAGGTCACACCCAGACGCCAGGCACGGAAGGCATTCTTAGTCCTGTTTATGGATGCTGCTGCCGCTGGGGTGACTGGCCAGGAAGGAACACGTGTGTCTGTCTCCCTAGCACCCAGGGAAGGCTCCTCACAGATGGCCTGCCTCTTACACAGAATGCCCTGTTCTCTGAGCACAAGCCTTGGCCACATGGCAAGGGTGGGGCTCTGGGGTCAGATTTCTCCTCCTTAGTACCGTTGATATTTTGGGACTGATAATCTTTAATGCGGGTGTTGTTTTGTGCATTGTAGGATGTTGAGCAATATCCCTGGCCTCAACCCACCAGATGCCATTAGCATCCCTGACTACGTTTTTTTTTTTAATAGACTTTATTCTTTTAGAGCAGTTTCAGGTTCATAGCTGAATTGAGCAGAAAATACAGAGTTCGCACATAGCCCTCCCCACCCCACACATATACTCCCCTACCCGCAGCATCCCTCATCAGTGTGGCATATTTGGTACAATCGATGAACCAAAGCCCATAGTTTACATTAGGGCTCACTCTTGATGTTGTACATTCTATGGGCTTTTGACAGATGCATAATGACATGTAGCCACCACTATAGTATCACACAGAATAATTTCATTGCCCTAAAAATCCCTTGTGCTCCATCTATTTATTCCTCCCGTCCTGACTACCTGTGACAGTTAAAATTACCTACAGACATTGCAGGTATTTCCTGGGGACCAACTCCTTGCCCTCCCCTCACCCCCACTGAGAACCACTGGTCTGGTTCAAGCTGCCTGAACTTTAGCCCTGGCTCCACCATTCCGTAGCTGTGTGCCTCTATTTTGTCCTGTGTAAAATGGAACTGGTAATGGTGTTTGTCTCCTAGGACGGTCCTGAGGACCAGTGGGGCACAGACACATGAAGCACTCAGAAACGACCCTGGTGGGACAGACTCACTGTTAGGCATTGCTGTAATTTAAAAACCCTTGCTGTTTGCTCGCACGCCTAAGAAACACACAAACTTCCCACTTTTCTACTGCCTCCGCAGTTAGCTCCCCCCGC
Source organism: Camelus ferus (assembly GCF_009834535.1). NCBI lineage: Eukaryota > Metazoa > Chordata > Mammalia > Artiodactyla > Camelidae > Camelus > Camelus ferus. Next base: position 113,809,145 of record NC_045698.1, read on the forward strand.
AGTTAGCTCCCCACCACAGAGCAAACATGTTTAAATCATAACAATATTCGCCCCCCAATTACATGTCTGTGTTGATAAAATGGCGCTCTATTTCCAGGGCTCTATTAATCAGCTGCCACAGTAAACTCATCCGAGCTGCGCGTGAATTTTATTTGCAGCAACAGAAGAGCAGTCCCAGTTAGCAAACAGGCCTTTAAGTGACAATCCGTCAGTGGAACAGCAGAAAGGCCCAGAAATGTTTTTCTAAGCATGATGGTACGGCCAATGGGAAGACAGAAATCAGGGAGAGAAGGCTGGGGATTTACTTGATTCATTTACTTTGGTGGCTTTGGGAACGCTGTGTTCATTTACTGTTGAAACACACCATCATCTTGCCATTCAGAGCGAGGCTGGATGGAAGGCTCACTTCAGTAATTCATGTGACTTAGCTGAGGTTGTTTTATTTTTATCCTTTTGTTGCAGCAGCTTTTGTGAAACCATAATGTTTGCTCTTAAGCTTGTCCGAGAGCCCCTCTCATAAGGATGATTATTTCTAGAGGGTAAGAAGATCTGGCTGCCATGTGGGGTGTGGGCTGTTTCTGCCTTTGTCCGAAGTGCTCGCTTCCTCCAGGGTGGTGGCTTGAAGAGGAGGGGAGTGCCCTGGCTTGAGTTGGAAGGGCTGGAGGACGGGCGGGGCTCATTAGTTTGATGTCTTTGGTGAAGCTTGGTTAGTTCATTTAGCCAGTGCAGCTGGGCGGCTGGGCACCTGGGTTCTGGAAATGGAATGATTCGGTTGAAATCCCAGTTCCTTAACCCACGAGCGGTGTGGCCTTGGGCAAGTCACTAAACCTTTTCTCATCTGTAAAACGATGTTGGTGATAGTACCCACCTCATAGCTCTGCTGTGAATTTTAAGTGAGATCATTCATTTAGCCCAGTGGCTGGCACATAATGAGCACCTGATGCATCTTAGCTTGTTAGAGTAATTGTTATAATTATTTGAGTGTCTTCTGTGAACCAGACATTGGGCTAGGGGTGGGGAATACATTCAGGTCCAATTCTACATTTTGTGCCTCCAAACAATTTAATACCCTGGAAATTAGTGTTTCGACAGGTGAGCATTCAAAGGCCGGGGAAGTGGGAGGGAGTCAAAGAAGTCTCTCGAGGCTGGTACCTTAGTAACCGCAAGGGTATGGACCCTAAATATGGCAGAGCCTATGCACAGAGGGAGAGCCGATCAAGGCCATGGAAACAGGGGTGTGGAGCTTCGAATCCCAGCCCCTCCCCTTAGGAAACAATTACCAAGTGTGAAGTGGATAGTCTGCAAGACCAGAGAGAGAAGTATCACCTACTTCTGCCAAGTGAATCCAGTAAATCTGTCTGGTTGCTGGCCAATTGGGCCCCAGAGCCAAGAGTTGCCTCCCTGACCCCCTTCCCATGCATGGGCTGCAATCATTTGTTGGGTAGGTTGTGTTTTGTTAATTTTCTTTTCTTGCCTCCTGTTGATAAGGGGATTTTGTTTTACACAAAGGGCTAGTGCAGTTCAACCCTGGAGGATAACCCTGCAGTTTCTCTTACTGGCAAAGACTTGTCGACCCTGTTTGTTTAATAATTGCCGTGTCTGCCCCAGCTTTCCTCCTAAGGCTGCGTGTGGAGACCTGAATGAGGTCATTATGCAGACTTTCTAAGATTTAAAAAAATAATAATAAAGTGCTGTCTAAGGGACTATTTTTTTAGTAGCCAGCCTGTAAAGCAGTTTGGAGGCATCTCCGTACACCTTTTGGAAATGAACTGGAAGGGAGATCAGGATTCATTTAGCTTTGAAAGGATACAGATTTGCAAAGCGACACTAAATTAGTAGCTCTCCCTGAAGTCTCATATATTGGAAACTCACATTCTAACTCTCTATAGCCAGAGCAAAGTGCCGGAGGAGTAGTTTATTATTTATAATAAACTTTTTGGTTAGCTTTTATTTTTCCCTCAAAGAGTGGGGAAAGTACATGAAAGAAAAGGGCACATATTCTGGGAAACAGAAATGAATAGCTTGTCTGTCATCACACACTGAGACCAAATCAGGTGTGCATTTCTTTCCACAGACCAACTATATATTTGCCCAACAGAGTTACACAATAGAGTTCTATCTTAAAAGAGAACTCAGGTTTTTATTGACTTGATACAACTTCAGTTTTCCTGGGCTCTGCACTGGGGAAGTGCTAACAGATAGAACAGCAGTGTTGATAAATGTGAACAGTCAGTGGTTAAAAGGCCTGTGTGTTATTCTTTTGTTTCCATGTTTTCTGACTACAAATCTCATGAAGTTGATAAAATATCTCATAGCGCGGAGTCTGTCTTGGTAAACAGTAGGCAATTATTCTGCTGAGTTGCTCTGTCCTGTTCTTCATTCTGGCTGAGAAATGGTTCTGGCCGTGTAGTTGAAGTTCATTGTGACCTGGCGGCTTCAGCAGCACATGGGAACTCCTGTCTCTTTGGTGATGCAGGCTCTGAAGAAGCAGAGGTTGGAGGGCCTGGGTGACCCAGTGCAGGAGGGGCCTCTCTGGTCCCCTGTCCAGGTGATGCAGTAACTGTTCTGAGAGCTTGTGAGGAAGTTAACTGAAAAGTATGGTGGTCCTCAGAACCAGAACATGACAGGTGGGTAGAGGGTGGGACAGCGACTGGGGACAGGAGGGAATCTTTCAGAGGGCAGAGGGAAGGAGTTGTTCATTATAAGACACAGACACAGAATAGCTACTCAAGAAATGTGTTCTGTTGTATGCAGTGCACTGCTTTTATGGGGAGGGGGATAGAGAGGTTGAAAATGTCCTACCTGTCTGGGAATTTCAGTCTCATAAGACTCGCAGTGCTGGATACAAGACCTCACAGCATCAGGTGTTAAAGCACACGCTCAGATGATGGATACTGGGACCATTTCATGCCCTCCCTCCAACTGTTCATCACACCCGGCCAGAATATTGCAAAATGCAACCAGGATCGCATCACTTCCCTGCTTCTTCTGTCTTCCGCTGATTCCTAAGTGAGGGTGATTCAAACTGGCCCTTGGGCCTCCCTCGCTTCTGTGGCATCCCTGGTCTCAGGACTGTGCCCAGGAGAGGGGTCCCTCTTGGTCCACACTTGTGTGCCTCCCCTCAGCCTGTCTCAGTGCATGAACGTTCCCTTCCCTCTGCCTGGGCTCTCTTTTCCCTGTTCCTCACCTGCCCACAGCCTATTTAGCCTTCAGGATTTCTCCCTAAATGTCACTTTTTCCAAACCACCAGGTGCTTCATAGAAGCTGGTGCTTTCCCACTGGTAGCGCGTCTCACATTAGAGCTCACTTGTTTCTTATGATTATCAATGAGATAATCATTGGTCTCTCCTGTTATTTGGGCCACAACCATGTTCATTTTGTCCCCTGCTGTCCTGTATGCCCAGCCTCGAGCCCAGAGCCTGACACACAGCAGCTGCTCTGTAAATGAGTGATGAGTGGATGGGCAGTTGGATGTGGAAGGAGAGATTCTGCTGTCCTTTCAAAGCACCTTGTCCCTCCTTCTTTTGGGGTGCTTGGTGTGTTACACTAAGCATCCTGTGTATGCTCACATGCTCAAAGCTTCCAGAGGGCAGGAACTCGGGAATAATCATCTCTTCATCTCCAGAGTCCGGCTCATGTACAAACTCAATGAAGGTTTGTAAGATGAAGAGTCGGGTTGGGGAGGCTTACCTAGATTTTAAAGCCTGGTGATGAGGGTGGAGGAAAAGTGAATTTCTGCACCCAAAACAGCAGTAAGAGTTGGGATGCGAAACAAGATTAGGGTTAAAAGAAAAGCTGAAAACCTGAATTAGAAAAATACCGCATAGTCACCAGACCCAGCGTGACAGGATGTACTCACACTGCAGATTGGAGGCTTGGGTGGGGAGGTGGCTTGGAATTTCCCCAGCTAAACTCAGTACCTTGAACAATGTCTGTCTTTCAGCCTGCCGTCCACTTCAGGAGTTTTATCCATTCTACAAATATTTATCAAGCACCTATTCCATGCATTCCCAACAGGGCAAATATCACCCCCAAGGGCACAAAAATTGACTTGTAGGGAAGGGGCAAAAAATTTCACTCTTTTTATGTATAAAGCACAGATATACATATAGTACATACACGGATATGCAATATATCTATTGTATGAAAATTTCACAGTAGAGGTGATTAGGAAAAAAAATCTCAAAAAAGGCTCTTTGTGGGGATGCTAATGAAAAAAAGGTAGAGAACTGACCTGCTCTATGCCAAGCCTTGTCCTGGTCAAGGTGTCCTCCACCATAGAACTTTCCTTCCTGTGAGGCAGGTAGGGAATAAACAAATAAGCAATCATCACTGCCAAAGAATAAGGAATTCTATGAAAAGAGCAGGGCAGGGGGAAAGAGGGGCAGGGGGAGAGAGTGCCTGGGGGTGAGTGTAGGTGTGTCTGTGGTTATGTTAGGTTGGGGCTCAGGTGACTCTGATGAGGTGACACTTGAGAAGACTCTGGAAGAAGTAAGAGTGAACAGGGCAAGTATTAGGGGGCAGGGGGAGGGCATCCCCAAAAGCAGCAGCAGCCTGGAGGGACTGGACCGGCAAGGAGGCCACCTGGGTAGGAGTGGATGAGGGAGGGAAGGATTGTAGGGAGTGAGGCTGGAGATGGGACAAAGGGCCAGATCATGCAAGCTTTGGGTGTTGCTCCGAGCGGGCTAGGAAGCTCTGGGAAGGCTTTGTGCAGGAGAGTGAGCTGACTTGCCTTTTGAGAAGCTCCCTCTGGCTGCTGTTTGGAGGGTGGACTGTAGGGGCAGGAGTGGAATCAGGGGACCACAGAGGAGGCTGCTGCCCGGGTCTAGGTAAGAGGAGATGGAGGCTTCGGTGACAGTGAGAGGTTTGGTTCCCGTGTGCTATGCAGGGAGAGCTCACAGGATTTGCAGAGGGATGGAAGGGAGGATAAGCATGTATTAAATGTCATCTTCTGCAGTGACTGATTTTTCATCTGCATACCTTGCCACCTAGTCTTTAAATTTCTTTAAAACTTTTTTTTTTTTGGGTTACTTCTCCAAGAGGCAGGCAGTGGGGCAGAATGGTTAACGTAGTTGGTTAACTGCTTAGCTTTTACCCTCTTTCCCTTTCTCCTCCTCTTCTTCCTCCTTCTTAATATATTTGTTGTTGTTGTTGTTCAGTGGCGATGCAGCAGTATCTTCTTCCTCCTGCTTTGTGAGAGTGAAGTGAGACTTGCATGTACCGTGCCTTGTGTGGGTCTGGCGAGCAGTTAGCACTTCGTGCTTTTTATGTTGTGGGGCTCCCCACTCCCCCATCCCCGTTAGATTTCTGTGTTGCTGGCTCTCGTATCTCAGGGTCTTCGAAGCTGGAGTTCTCTGGAGTAAGGGTATCACTTTTCCCTCTTCCATGTCTTGGTTTTCCTTTGAAAGAAGACAGGGGAGTGAGATGTACTGAAGAGATGAAACAGAGGAGACCCTCCAATGTGGGTGTTTACGTTGTCCATTAGATTGGATTCTACGTAAAACAGGCTATGTTGTGGGTGATGGAGAAGCCATTACATGGCCCCCCGGGGGGAAGTGAGTGCCGAGTGGATCGTTCTGAGTAAGTGGAATTGATTGATGCCACAGCATCAGCCACACAAGACATTTATATAGTAATCACCAAATTGTGTGGATCCAACCATGATGAAAAATGCCCGGAACCTTGGCTGCGGGCCATGGATGAACAGAGCATGAAGCCTGGCGCGGAACAGAAGGAGGGGAAGGCACGGCTGTGCACAGTGGTGGATAGAAACAGATACACACTGAAGCAGAGATGGAAATACGTGGCTGCCCCTTCCCCTCTCTGCGCTCACAGCACGCTTTGTTAATCTGCCACATCATTCATTCCTCCTTCTGATACACGACTAGCGTTTCTCGCGTGCGTGCCTCATCTTGCTTACTCCCGCCAACAGCTCCGTGGGGTCGGTTATTATCCTCCCAGGCACATAAAGGTGGTCAGTAGCTCGTCTAGGACCTCTCAGCTGGGATCAGATCCCTGGCTCTTAAGAGCTGGCCCTTTGCCTCTTTTTAAATTTATTTAATTTATTTTTTTGTGGGGCAGGGAGGTAATTAGGTTTATTTATTTATTTTTAGAGGGGGTACTGGGAATTGAACCCAGGACCTTGTGCGTGCTAAGCATGCACGCTACTGCTTGGGCTGTACCCTCCCCCAGAGCCTGCTCTTTTTTTTTTTTTTTTTTTAACATTTTTTATTGAGTTATAGTCAGTTTACAATGTTGTGTCTAGTGTAGAGCACAATTTTTCAGTTATACATGAACATACATATACGTGTTGTCACATTTTTTTTCACTGACAGTTACCATAAGATCTTGTATATATTTCCCTGTGCTTTTCAGTATAATCTTGTTCATCTATTCTGCATACAAATTTTGAAATCCCAGTCTGTCCCTTCCCACCCCCCTCCCCCTTGGCAACCGCAAGTTTGTATTCTATGTCTGTGAGTCTGTTTCTGTTTTGTATTTATGTTTTTTGTTTTTTGGTTTTTTTAGATTTCACATATGAGCAATCTCATACGGTATTTTTCTTTCTCTTTCTGGCTTACTTCACTTAGAATGACATTCTCCAGGGACATCCATGTTGCTGCAAATGGCGTTATGTTGTTGGTTTTTATGGCTGAGTAGTATTCCATTGTATAAATATACCACAACTTCTTTATCTAGTCATCTGTTGATGGACATTTAGTCTGTTTCCATGTCTTGGCTATTGTAAATAGTGCTGCTGTGAACACTGGGGTGCAGGTGTCTTTTTGAAGTAGGGGTCCTTCTGGATATATGCCCAGAAGTGGGATTCCTGGGTCATACGGTAAGTCTATTCCTAGTCTTTTGAGGAATCTCCAGACTCTTCCACAGTGGCTGCGCCAAACTGCATTCTCACCAGAGCCTGCTGTTTAATCATTATGCTCTACTGCCTCCAGCTATGCCCAAATGCTACCTCATGATCCCTCTACCTGGTACAGTCATCCCCATCTGCTTCATTAAGACTGCGGGATTCAGGTTACAGTTGATGTTCATTCAGTCGTTTGCTTATTAAACGATGCTTTTGTGCATCTCCCACGTGCCAGGCAGAGTGCTAGATTTTGAGGATTCCATGGTGAGTGAGACACAATCCCTGCTTGGGGTACATTTAGTAGAAGCATCACTACTTGTCTGGGACTCCCAATGGGTTGGAAGACTCAGAATTTGTGTGATTTGAGTTGAACTTCCCTGAGTTAAACTAGAAAGTATCCCAGTTGATGGTGGAAATCAGCAACAATCTGAAAAACACATTATAAAGTCCCAGCATGCACTCTGGCCCAGAGATTGGGCCACCTGCCGCCTTTCTCTGACTTGATTGACTTCGCCATTTGATCTTGGGCCTCGGGTATAACTCATGGTCAAGCAGTGCTTCATTATGCATTAGTTCACTTGGTCCTTCCAGTACCTGATGGGAAGGAAGAGTTTCTCTAATGCGCTGAGAGGTGATGTGACCTGCCCAGTTCTCATAGCTGGTGGGAGACAAGCTGGGACTAGAATCCACTTCTAACTTCTAGCTCCTTGTGTTTAGTATCTCATTGTGCCAGCATCTTAATGTCTTGAGGCTTTCAGTTTCCACATCTATAAAATAGGAAAATTAAACCACATGATCTCTGAAAGTTCCTCCCTCCCTCTTCCTCACTCCCCTTTCTTTCTCCCAAATCACTGCAGTGTCTACATGATCTAGACATTATGCTAGAAAATGGGCGTAATATTATGGAAAAGACACACACACGCACGCACGCTCATCAACAAAGTTAAAAGACAGCCCACAGAATGGAAGAAAATATGTATGAATCACGTGCATGAGACTCGTATCTAGAACATATAAAGAACTCTTAAAACTCAATAATAAAAAGAAAAACAACTCAATTGACAAAAGATCTGAAAAGACACTTCTCCAAAGAAGACATACAGATGGCCCGTAAACACATAAAAAGATGCTCTACATCATTAGTTATCAGGGAAATGCAAATCAAAACCACAGTGAGGTACCACTTCACATCCAGTGGGATGGCCGTAATCAAAAGAAAGATAAGAAGTCTTGGAGGAGGGTGCGATGCAGTTGAAACCCTCTACTGCTGGTACAGTTGTAAAATGGTGCTGCCCCAGTGGAACACAGCCTGGCAGCTTCTCAGCAGGTCAGGCACAGAGTTGCCACATGACCCAGCTCTCCTACTCCTAGGGATATACCCAGGAAAGATGGAAATATATGTCTACAAAAAACTTGTACACAAGTGTTTATAAAAGTGTTATTCATAATAGGCAAAAAGTGGAAACAACCCATTTGGACTGTTTGATGAAAATGTTCTAAAATGAGGTATGTTGATGGTTGTACAACTCAGTGAATATACTAAAAAAAAAACCCAATAAATTGTCCACTTTAAATAGATATGTGAATTATATCTCAATGAAGTTATTATATATGTTAAAAAAAACAACCCTAGCATGGGCTCTGCCCTTGTGGAAAACATAATCTTGTTGGGGAGATAAGTATTAATCAAATAACTATATAAAGAGATTTGTAGTTACCAACTCTGGGAAGTGTTATGAAGGGAAAGAGCCAAACCTTCTGAGAGAGACCAGCCGGAAGTTAACGGGGCTAGGGAAGAGGGATTAGCATTAGGAAAGCAGTGACATTCTGGTGCTCCAACGGCGATCCCCAGACAGCAGTGGCTTAAAACAGGGTAGATGTTCACTTCTCACTCATGCAGCTGTGCGGGCACAAGCAGTCTGGGGCTTGTACGGAAGCCCACAATGTCCAGGATCGTCTGGCATGTTGCTCCATCTTTCCCTTGGTGGTGGGGAGCTGCCCTCATCTGTGTTGTCCACAGGGTCACTCCAGTTCAAGCAGTGAGAAGGGGAAGGGGCCCTGGGAAGTTCCTCCCTTCTGCTCTCATCCAGGACTCGGTCACATGAGGCTAGGAAGGGAACTCACATGCCTGGTGTCCATGTGCCCGTAGGGGCCCTGTTACAACCCTGGAGATCCTGTCGTTCAACAAGGAGGGGAGAACAGATGTAGGGTGAACAGTTAGCAGTCTCTGCCATAGACGACCTCTCGGAGGAGTGACATTGAAGGTGAGTACCTGAGGATGAGTTTGGTGGAAAGAGAGGAAAGGGGTTTTCCAGGCGAGAGGGGTGGCGTGTGTACGGGCCGGAAGGCAGGAAAGCCCGGGTACGGTGTTTGATGATGCTCACTGATGCACACGTCTGTGAAGCCCAGCCTCCAGCTGCTTAGGGCTCACGAGTGCCGGGACTAGGCCTGGTCCTGGGAAGCAGCTGCTCTGGGCTCACCTGGCTTTTTCTCTCTTGTATCTTCCAGGGCTGGGACGGGCCTGGACTGCCAGGAGGGGGGCTCTGTGCCGACTCTGGAAAGCCTATGTGTGTCCTCAGCTTTGAGAACTGAATTCCATGGGTTGTGTCCTTGTGAGACCTGTGAAGTTTAGTTCTTCAGCTGGGATATCTCTGTCACCGTGGATTCGAGGGACATCGGAGAGAGCAGATCCAGGGTTGGCTGAAGAACTTGAAAGACTGGAGACAGAAGGGCCAGGTCCCAGGCTCTGAAGGAATAGGGTGGGTGGGTTCACGGGGATGAACGCTCGTGGAATTGTGAGGAGACTGGGACTCTAGCTGAGCAGGGCTCCAATCAGCTACACGAACGCTCTAGGCAGGCCATTCTTGCTCCTGCTGCCGCTTCTGCTTGTTTATATTTGTCGATCACTCACAACGTTCCAGGTACTGTGCTAAGTGCTTTACGTGCTGTTATAGGAGACTCTTGGGAAAAACCCCTTTAATGAAGCTTGAGACGCCTGGTACTGCCGTGCAGTGATTTTCTCCCCCCCCTTCATGGGGTCAGACGGAATTCACAGAATGTGACAAGTGTTCCTGGAGCACGGACTGCTGAGCTAACTGGTCCCCTTTTAGGATGAGGACCATGAGGCATCTCTCTTACGGTCCCCCTCTCCTTCTGTGTGCATGGTGACCTACTTGCCTCCTGTAAACACATCAGGGCTGCATTGTGTCGCTGTATGCCAAGTGAGGCAAAAGGAGGTCACAGTTAGACTCTACTACGAGCCCCCGTTTCTCCCAGGGAAAAGGGATACAAGGGTTTTGAAGGCCCTCTCCCTCTGCTGGTATGGTCACCTGTATGCTGTGGGCGAAGCCCTCTGTTGTCCTCCTCTGTCACCGTCAGTATGTCTGCTCTGAGGCTCACGCTTGCTGCCATGATGACAGTTTCCATCCTTAGGCAGAGGGCTGCGGGCTGCCAAAGTAATAGCTGGACTTCATTAGGCTGTAGATTTGATGGGGAACCAGGGGTGTGCTTCAGCGCTTGGGAACTCATCATGGAGGGTCGTGGTGTCCTGAAACGTCCATCCCCTCCTGTCCCCAGAATGCACGTGTGTTCTGGCCCAGAGAAGGGAGGCAGGCACGGAGGAAACATGGGAGACCTACAGCACACACCTTCTTACTCTGTCTTCTCAGTGACACGAATGTTTGTTAAGTGCCCACCATGTGCTGGGCGCTGGGCTCAGTGCACTTTGTGCACAATCTCAGTGAATCTCACATCAAGCCTTACATGGAAATAAGGATAAATTAACCAAAGAATGTCAAATAAAAAGGTGTAATGACATTATGCAATGCAAAGGGATGTTTGGTCCTTCTGAAGCCCCCCCGGGAATGGGTACTGGACATGGGTGTGCTCTCTGGGCTGTACCGATCCTATCAAGGGCCTGCCCCACCCCTCTGTCTGCCCACTTCCGCCCTTTGCTTACCAGACCTTTAGCCAGTGACTCATTCCAGAACCAGAGCACTGATGAAACTCAGCTGAGACCAGACATCAGTGTCCTTAGTCCTAGATGCTGGAGAAAATCCAGAATTTGCTCCAGAAGCTCCAGATGCTCTGGGTTCCAGACCATCTGTGTTGTGAACAGTGACCTAGACCCTGGACTCTGATTTACTGCAAAAGGCTCACCCTTAATTCAGGAGAACTTTCTAAAGCAAACCTGGTAAATGAAATATGGAATTCACACACACACACACACGCACACTCTTAAAAACATAACCCAGTGGATCTGTAAGGAGTGGGCAAAAATTCACTATATGAAAGAATGTTTCATTTCCTAAGAGGACTTTTATTAAGTAAGAGGAGATTCCACTAAGTAAGAGGAGATTCCACTAAGTAAGACATTTCTCAAGGATTTTTGAGGTAGTGTTTGCTTTATTAAACTTATTCTATGTAAGTGGGAAAAGCAGGTTATGAAATAGTGTGGGTTATACGATTTAATTCATGTAAAACTATAAATGAATAAGTGAATGAAGGAGTATGTGCACTGCAAGATGTACACAGGTTTATTAACAGGGATTATCTCTGGGGTGGTGGGAATTAAGATATGTTTTCCTTTCTTTGTATTCTCCTCTAGTCTTTGATTTTTACAAGCATGTTTCATTAAAACAATAAAGTTATTGAAGCAGATTTCACACACGATTTGTGATGACTGTAGACAAGCATTTGGTGGGAGTTATGTTACAGGCATGTGTCGTGAAAGAGTGGAGGGAGGTTCCTGATGTGTTCAGTGAAGGAGGTGGGCACAGGGAGATACACCGTGTGATTTTTTTTTTTTGAAGAGGTAAGTGTGTGTGTGTGTGTGTGTGTGTGTGTATGGAGTCCAGTGTGTAGTGGATGTTAAGATAGCAGGGGATTTTTATCTCTCCCTTATTTATGCTTTTCTGTCCAAATAAAAAGAAAAGAAAAACCTCTCAGTGTATATGTGCTACTTTCTAAGATTCCATCCGTTGTGTAAACGAGTGGTTTTCAAGTGTGTTTCCTGGACGAGCAATATCACCTAGGAACTTGTTAGAAGTGTAAATTTAGGCTCTACCCAAGACCTACTGAATAAGAAGCTCTGGGAGTGGGGTCCAGCAATTTCTGTTTTGACAAGAAGAGGTTCTTTGGAAGAACTGCAGGTATCAATCAAAGGACATCCCTACTCCACAAACTGAAATGCAGCTGATATTGACATGCAAGATGCTGGCCACACCTACAACTGCATGTGCAGGTATCTGGTAAAAATTCATCTCTGAGAGATGAACCCCAGGACCTCAAACCTCAGGATCCGTACCAGTGATCATTTACACCAGTGAAAAGTGAACAGCAGAGCTTTAAGTTTTTCAGGTGCATAAAATCACCTGAAGAGGTTGTTAGTTAAGGCAGATTCCTAGGTCATGCCCCTGACCTTTAGATGCAGCATCTCCTGAGGTCTGCTGTTTCAACCATCGCCCCTAAGGGATTCCATCAAGGAGGTTCTAGGACAATGCTTTAAGCGACAGTTTTAGGCATTTTCATATTCTCTTTCCCCCCCTGTATTCTCTGTTACGTTTCTTCTTTCCTTCTCATCCTTTCCTGTCCTTCTGTGATTGATGGGTCCCAGAGGCAGATTCATCATCCTTCAAGGTCTGTGCTTGGGAGCGAACAGGTCTGATGCTCTTGGAGAGGGGCCTTAGGAGTAATAACAACAGTAATGGAAGTATTGATTTGCCATCCTCAGATAACAGGGAAGGCCATGATTTATCAGCTCACACTGATGGGGCATGGTGGGTAGTTGGACACACTACCGAGTAGTTGTTTTCTATCCACATAATGAGGCAACTGAGACACAGCGATTTGGGGACACAGTGGTTCCCTAAGTCCTCCCAGTTGTCAAACCCATGTTAGTTGAGATGAAGATTCCTCTATTAGGGTTCTGCCAAGAAACAGAACTAATGGGATTATACATACATAGTGATTTATTATAAGGATACGGCTCCTGTGATTATGGAGTCCCACTTGGCAAATCTCATGATCTGCAGGGTGTTTCAGCAAGCTGGAGACCCAGGAGAGCCGATGGTGTAGTTCCAGTCTGAGTCTGAAAGCCTGAGAACCAGGAGGACCAAGTTGTATTTCCAGTACCAATGTTGCAGGCTCAAGGAACAAAAAGAGCTGATGTTTCAGTTGAAGTTCAAAAATAGGGGGAAAAAAGTGTCCCAGCTCAGCAATCAGGCAGAAGGAGTTCCACCTTACTCCCTGGAGATCAGCTGTTTTGTCTATGCAGGCCGTCAACTGATTGGATAAGGCCCACCCACACTGGAGAGGGCAACACGCTACACTCAGTCTACCAATTCCAATGTTAATCTCATTGAAAAATGTCCTCACGGACACACCCCAAGCAATGGGTTGACCAAGTATCTGGGCACCTTGTGACCCAGTCAAATTGACACGTAAAATTAACCTCAATTCCTTTTTCATATTTTTCACATCTAGACATTCTTGCCCTCTTTTCTGATAATATTTCAGAGATGCAGCTCAAAGCTTGGGTGTATGGTTGGCAGTCTTGAAAAATACACTGGGGGGTGGTGGTGGGGTAGAACCAGACATCTTTTTTTTAAACATTCAATTGTGATATGATTCCTGTATGGTAAGCTACAGATATTTCAGATGTACAATTTGATGAATTTTGATAGATGTGTACACCCATGAAACCACCACCACAATCAAGAGCACTAAGATTTCCATCACTCCCCAAGAGGTGCAAATTTCAAATTCCCAATTTATCCCTTTCTACCACTTTTACCCTCTGGTAACCATAAGTTTGTTCTCTATGTCTGTGAGTTTCTTTCTGTTTTGTAGATAAGTTCATCTGTGTCCTTTTTTTTTAGGTTCCACATATAAGCAATACAATATGGTATTTTTCTTTCTCTTTCTGACTCACTTAACTTAGAATGAGTGCTCAGTTCCTCTTTGTTCTTCTTAATCATGAAACTGCTTTGGGGAACTGTTTTTGAAGGAAGTCCTGCTCCTATCTCCAGAGGAACTGTTATCTATCTATCTGTCTGTCTGTCTGTCTGTCTGTCTATCTATCTATCTATCTATCTATTCCATCCGAAAGTAGCAGAATATATACTATTTCAAGTGCAAAGGGAATATTCCCTAGGATAGATCACAGGCTAGGACACAAAGCAAGCCTAAGTAAATTAAGGAAAATTGAAATCATATAAGCATGTTTTCCAACCAAAACACTATGAAGTTACAAATAAACTACAAGAAAAAAACCACAAAGATTCAAAAAACATGGAAGGTAAATAATATGCTACTAAATAACAAATGAAACACTGAGGAAATCATAATAACTGGAAGCCGATAAAAATGAAAACAAAATGATCCAAGATCTATGGAATACAGCAAAAGCAGTTTTGGGAGAGCAAAGTGCATGGTGATACAAACTTACCTCAAAAAACAAGAAGCATCTAAATATACAAAACACAATAATAGTAGGAGACTTTAATACCTCAATAACATCATTGGACAGATCTTTTTGACAGAAAATCAATACAGCAATAGACATACTAAATGACACAATAGAAGTTGGACTTGGTTGATATTTTTAGGACTTTACATCCCCAAAAAACAGGATATACATTCTTTTCAAGTGCACATGGAACATTCTCTAGGATAGACCACATACTTAAGCACAAAAGAACCATCAACAAATTTAAGAGGATAGAAATTATTCCAAGCATCTTCTCTGACCACAATGCATGAAACTAGAAATCAACCACAGAAAAACAAATGAGAAAAAAATGACAGCATGGAGACTAAAAAAAGTGTTGCTAAAAAACCAACGGGTCAACAATGAAATCAAAGAAGAAATTAAAAACTACCTTGAAGCAAATGACAAAGAAAACACAACCACACAAAATCTACGGGATGCAGCAAAAGCAGTCCTAAGAGGGAAGTTCATAGTGATGCAGGCCTATCTCAAAAAACAAGAACAATCTCAAATAAACAACCTAATCTACCACCTAAAAGAATTAGAAAAAGAGGAACAAACAAAACTTATAATCAGCAGACATAAGGAACTAATACGTATCAGGGAGGATGGTTGCCACTTTCTCCTTGGAGCCTCGGAATCTCTGCTTCTGTCGCCACTGACCTCTAAGAATTGTTCAACAAGTAACCCATTGGTTGGGTTGGATAATGAAAGAACACAAGATATCTTCTTCCCCTGTGGGATTTTTGCATATGCACAAGCTAAATACATGAAAAGGTAGCAGTCACTCTGTCAAGTTAAAGAAACACAACAGATGACCAGTGTCTGATTGTGTTGGTGGTCTTGGTTTCAGGAGACGCTGTGAAGAGAGGTTGATCCTGTGGACGTGTTGGACTGACTTGTGATATCTGTACAAGATAATCACCATGTAGGCAAAGACCCAAGTTCAGGGAAACACACAAGGAAAACTTGTGAAAGTAGAATCCTTTGCAATGTTGTTGGTTGGTGAGAATCATGCATTTCAGGGGATACCCATCAGTCAAAACTTTTTAAATTCTAGATTATTCAAGTCAGTACATCATAGTTACAAGACCTCCCAGCTATTTCAACTTGTCATAATTTCTCTCTCTACTGCATCTTTTGCATATGTGTATAAACATGTTTTTAAATTTATGCTCCTTTTTTTTTTTAAACAAAAAGGATTCTATTCATTGTCGTTCATCTCCAGATGCCATACCACAGTTCAGCTTCTCTTTACAGATATAGAAAAGCCCCTGAGAAAGACTGTCTTTATTCCAGGTCTCTATTTATCCTTTGAATTCTCATCACAGGATTTCAGGAGTCTTGCCAAACTACTGTACTGCAATGACTCTAATCTCCACGTTGCTAAGCCCAGCATAATTCTCATCTCTTAATTTGTTCTACATTTTTCTGTCATATACTGTTACTCATTTCTTCCTGTGGAAAATCATGATTCATTTGGCCATCGAGATTACATATGTCTTCCTTTTCCTCTAAATTCATTAGACAGTCTTTCTCAGGCTCTTTTGCTGAGTTCACCTCTTCCACTGATCTTGATATAATACCCCTTCTCTTTTGCAACCACACTCACTTATTTGGTTCTTTCATTGGGAACAAGTTTTTGAATAGCAAATACAATCTGATATGCCCAGATTTAAACCCTCTTGCCAACATGCTTCTCTCAACTTCAACACCATGTATCCAACAGACTCCTTAATGTCTCCATTGGATCTATAATGGAAATTTTGTTCTCCAATTCTAAACCTACTCCTCCTAGACTTCTTTATATGAGAGCAGCAATTCCTTTCTTCATTCATTCAGGATAAAACTTAGAGACATCCTTGCTTTCTCCTTCATTCAACTCTACATCTACTCCATCACAAAAACTTCATGGATGCCTTTAAAAACTAATCCAGAATCCAAACAACTGTTATCATAACCAGTGTTACTGTAAAGTCTAAAATCTCCTCATCTCTCATGTGCATTATTCCAACAATTTCTCAGATGGCTTCCCTGAATAAACTTTTGTACAGCTACACTCTATGATCAACAAAACAACCCAGTAATTCTGAACAATTACAAGGAACATCAGGTCACAATCTGCAGAAGTAAGTAGTGTCCATCATTTTCTTTGAGAATCATAGCCAAAAGCCTTTTAAGGGCTTACCAATGATGACAAGACCTAACCTGTTGTGCTAAGCTTCTCTGCAGCCTTTATCACACTCCCTTTGTGTCACTATAGCTGTTAGTGTATAGCAGCTGATGTGTCCCGTTCCTCTGCTGGGACAGCTCCCCTCCACATATCAAGTCCAATCCTTCTTTCCTTCTATTCTTTGCGAAAAACCTCACCCTTTAAACAGGTCCCGTCCTAATCACTCCATTAAAATTGCAATTCCCCTTCCCTCCACCATCAAAGTATCTTACCCTCCACTCCTCTTCTGACATGCTGAATGTTATGCTCATTCCGCTGAAAACGAAGTGCTCACTCACAACATTATTGCTGTCTCTTTTGTTCATTGATGCATGGCCAAAAGCTGACGAGTGTCAGCTCATTACTTAGTCATGTGAATTCTCAGTGATTTATAACCTTGGACATGGAAAATTGGACACTGCAGATATTTGTCAAATGATTAAATGAGACACGAGAGCCTACCTTCAGGTGTGATGCACTAGGGATGAGTGCTTGTCTGTGCTAAAGATGGGGCTGTACTGGACGCCTAGGATTAGGGAAGAGCATCTCCTCAAAAGTCACAGCATTAACACGGGACCAGACCTACAAAGCTCTTATCTGTGGAGGAGCTCAGGTTCTGTTGATACTTTTCTACAAACAAATCTGAAATCAGCTCTTACCTCACTGACTTGGGCATTACATGAAGTTTAGCTTCATTTTGTTGTTCAGGGTTACAGATTTAGTTCAGTTTGGATTATTTTGACAACTGGAACAAATCTGGAAAAGAAAAATGACAACCATAGATAAAGTTGCTGAGATTATTAAGCATATTCATTACAGCACTTACTAGGTATTCATTTAAAATGCAGTTTTCTTTTATTACTCCCTGATTCTAGCATCTGTATCATTTTTTATTAATTGATGAAGACTTGCATGCTCCCACATATATTATGGATCAATAAAAACCTCAGAAGGTAGAAAAATTATGCTGTGGATTTTGTTAGACTCTGACTAGTGAAATAAAAACTCCTTTGGTTTCTTGCAATTGGAAGTCATTAATAGTCTGAGTTTACTTTCTTGTCTCCTGTTGTAGAACTCTGTAGAATCACTTCTTCAAGAAATTAGGAAGAGATATTTGGAACCTCATGTGGTGACTTTAATTAAAAACTCTTGTAAGTTTATCAAGACAACCCTCTGCAACTGAGAGAGTAATTTGCTATTCCTCTAGACAAATCAAAAAGTTCACTACACACACACCGGTTTACACCCTCTGGGGATGAGGTAAGCTGGGCCGCCTATAACCCTGGATCCAGGCACACACCTGGATCCAACTACAGCCCATCAGAGGCATCCCCTCAACAGCGAGGGCTCAGATTCAGTAAGTCCTGTCCCCGGACGCAGCTCTTGTGTGAACAGAGAGAACTCGCTATTCTTTGCAATGATTTCCTTTTCCCAGTCCTTTCTTGCTTTGAAATTCTTCTTACGCTAAATACTTTCCCTCCACTTACAAGTAAGTCTCTTCCTTCCTTCTTCCTAAAGCCACACACCTCTATCTTTCTCTTAGCATTTGTTCTATATTCCATCTTTCTCATCTCTCTTTACTGACATTCATTTTATTCTACTGTTTCCTCCCTTTCATTTCTCTTCATCTAGAGTTCTCATTGCTTCTGATGATATTCTTTAACTTTTCGTTCACTTTATAGACTTTAAACTCACTTCTTATATTGAATTTGTTTTCATTTTCATTATCAACTTTTTAACAAGTGTTTATATCCTTCCTAATCTTCTACCTCCTGTGATTGTTCTCGTCAATTTTCATTTCTGCCCTTTAGTTACTGATTACTATTGAGAATCTATTTTTAATTTCTTCTTCAATTCTTTCCTATTTTCCCTTCCAGTGTTGATACTCATTTCTTTCTTTTGTGGATATATTTATTTTCTTCATTGCATATACTTTATTCTTTTTTTTATCATTTCTTTACATGCTTTAAACTACATTTCTCTTTTTTGTTCTTTTATAATCCCTTTCTTACATTACTGAATTTTTTTGTTATCCTTCAGATAAATAGACATACATATATATATAACTAAACAGTTTAAAATCTTATTTTTTGGTTCTTCTGGTCTTTAAGTTATATTCTACTACGATATACAATCAATTTGCTGGTTTTTTGAATTGAAGCATACTCAATTATAATCTATCATTCATGTATAGTTTACTCTTAAAATTTTTCTATTTTTCTAGAGTTAAAAAAGTTGAGTAGGTTTATTTTCACTCTAACCCTTCTGTATATTTTTCCTTTTGTGTCCAAATTCTTTAAAATCTCTCTTTGTAAGAACTTATCAGTAAGCTGTTCAAAAGAATTTTATAACAAATATTAAACAGCATACAATTTGGAAAGTGTTTACAATCAAGACTATCTGCTGTAAAAACTTCAATCCTTTTCAAAGTTTACATGTACATAGTATATAATTTTTTTGATTGACCATGGGATTCAAATTCAGATTCATGATTTAATTTTTAAAAATGAACTGCTGATTTTCTCTTAGGTATATTTTCCATAACAATTTGTGTCTATGATTCTTCTTTATATAAGTTTGTATAAATTTATAGTGTTTTTCTCAGGTGTGTGCTATAAACAATATTAACGAGGAGCTTTTTTTCAGAAGCCAGTGTTCAGTGTCAGAAATATATAACAATTACATATATAATTGTATACATATAACAAGTAGAGCAAAACTGAATGATCAAGAATGTCCTTCAGTGTAAAATATATTACATTAGGTAAATATTTATTGGAGATACAGATTCAAAGTATATGTTCAACAAGCATACGGTATGATGTAAAATGTTTAACTCATATTCCATAAGGTTGAACTATGAGAGACAGGAAAGTATTTCATGTAATACGTCAATAATCACAGTGCATCAGAATGAACATTTTTTAACAATTATATAAAATCATAGAGCATTTATGTCCATTTAATAACCTGTGAGGCGTCTTCCTTTTAAAGCATTCCAAGAACACATGAGCTGTCCGGATGGGCCTCAGGATATCACATTAGGGAGGGTGGGGGACCCTGATCTGTAAATGGGCATGAGGAGAAAGCTTCCCCTGCTCCTGGACTTTATTTGTGAAGTAGTGAGAGAGAACCAACCGCTCCCTCAGTGGGTTGTGGACACAGTCATAGGATGGGGTTTAGGGGCTGAGGAGAACTGGGGTCCAGAGAGTTACAGAAGTTCTGGGAGCAAGCAGGAAAGCTTGACTAGCTGGGGGCGCTGCTGGTGACGGACAACTCAGCGCAGGGAGCTCTGCGTCACCAGTGGGTAGTCTTTCTCTCAGTGGTTTATACATTTTGTCTCCTTTCATGGCCTCTTACCCTTGTCCCTTTCAATTTCTTCTCCTCAGTGTAAGCTTCTACTTACAACTGTGAAACTTTTAGTTTTGTTCTGTTTCTGACTTTCTATGTTAAGCATTTTTAGTTTCCTACTGCTCATCATATTCGTATTGTTAATGAGATGTGACCATCGGTGTCTTCTATAGCTTTTCCATTCTTAAACCCAAATGTCTTTCATTTTGAATAGTGTGTCTACAAACAGATTTTAAATTCTTCTTTTCTCTTCTAATCATCCCTGAAGTGTGTGTTTTTGTCTCTTCTGTCACCTTGAAATGTCATGGCCTTAAATTTCCTATCCAATTTCTTTATCAATTATTCAGGTTTTCTTTTTGACAAAATCCAACATTTAAATACTCTGTCCCTCTTTCCAAATTAACTACTTCTCTTCCTGTATTACTCTTTTCAGTTTAAACTATTTTGAAATTTTTTCTATTTTAAGAACAGTCACATATATTCTTCTCTTTCTCATTTCTCCCATTTCAGTATTCTTTCCCCAATTTTGTTTCCGTTGACAGTGTCCTTGTTTCATTTTTTTCTATTTCTGTCAGGCCCACATACCTTCTTTCCCCTTGTCTTTCTATATCCTCACAAGTATTGTTGCTGATTTGGTGTTTTGGTTTTTACTTCATTCCCCATTTGTTTCATTATACAGTAATGAATACTTTCTCTCTTTTTACTTTCTCGTTATCCTTTTTGCTTATTTTGTTTTCTCATCTCTATTTTCCAATGCTTTATCATCCTATTCCTCTCACTTGGAAGTGCTTTCTGATGTATAAATTCTACAAATGTGTATCCTTTTTTCAAAAAAAAATGAAGTATATTTGGCTTACAATATTATGTTAATTCCTGGCATACAGCATAGTGATTCAGTTATACATATATATCCATATTCCTTTTTATAGTCTTTTTCGTTATAGGCTATTACAAGGTATTGAATATAGTTCCCTGTGCTGTACAGTAGGACCTTGTTGTTTATCCACTTTATATATAGCAGTTAGAATCTGCAAATCCTGAACTCCCTCTGTATCCCTCAACCCTCTATTTATCTCCCCTGTAACCACAAGTTTGTTTTGTATGTCTGTGACTCTGTTTCTCTGTTGTAAAATAGTTCGTTTGTGTCTTGTTTTTAGATTCCACATACAAGTGACATCCTGTTGTATTTTTCTTTCTCTTTCTGACTTATATCAGTTAGTTTGACAGTCTCCAGGTTCAACCATGTTGCTGCCAGTGGCATTATTTTATTCTTTTTCATACAAATGTGTATCCTTTTGAGCTTTTAGATTTCTTACTGATCCTGTTTGAAAGGGAAAAATTTTTTTTCTACCCTCCTGTACTTTGTAAGGAGATCTGCAACTTAAAGTGACAAAAAGTAGGTTCACACACACATACAAATTTTATTTAGATTTATACGGGTGGTCACAAAATAAGTATCTGGGAAATGGCTAAAATTAGGTGCTTATATTCCCAATCTCAGAAAGGAAACCGAAGCACAAAAGGAGCTTCTAGAGAAGAACAAACGGGTTTCTATGGGAACAAAGTAAGTATAAGAAAGTTTGTGATAATCATTGTTTATGCAGATACAAGTGGTAGTTTCCATAATTTCATGGCCATACAACTCCCCCAGATATAGGAATTTATGACAGCTTCATTCCCAGGAGTTTCTTCTTTAGTTGCAGAAGGGAATCTCCAAGAAACCTTTTCCTCAATCTTTTCAATCTCAAATGTCTGTAGTTTCAAATATGCTTCCAGTTGACTCCAAGTGTCCGGTTGGGCTTATTCAATCTTATCTACATAGTCTTATAAAATAATTTCTTCCTAAGAAAACAGATGCTTTTGGAAAATGATTCTTTTTTCCTGCCTCCCTGAAGTCTTCTACTTCATGCCTTCTAATTTATTCAGACAGTCCTATAGCATAATAATGTTTTAATTTCTTGTCATTCTTCACATTTCCCATATTCTTTTCTTTACATCTGTTTATTTCAAATTTACAAAAATTATTTTTATCTTCTTCCTTCCTGCCCCCATTTAACTGAGTATCCAGCTGAAACAGAACCACGTTCATCCTCCTGTTTCATTTCCACCTTCACTTTTGCCTTCGTATTTCTTGTCTGTCTCTTTACTATTCCACTTTGATTCAACATTTTCTCTGGATTTTAATCTCTTTCTCCTTTATTTCACTTTCATCTCTCCTACTTATTGTTTTACTTTAAACAGTCTCCTCCTATGCCGGTTCATTGGCAGACTTAAAATGCCTTGCTTTCATGCTTTATTGATCCAACAAGTTTTTAGAAACAGCTAGTCAAGTTCAGTCTAACAAAGGAGTTCAGGTTGCATTAAATTGTAAATTTTGGTGAGAACTGGCTGTCTGTGGTGTTTGATATTCTGATTTCTAAGGGTTTTACATGATACTACTTATTGATCTCTTTCTTAACACTTACAATTTTATCCAAGAAATTCTTCCAACAATGTGAGATTATCTGATAATATTAGCACTATTGTACATCTTATATTTTCTAAAATTACATTGTCTAGGGAAATTACTTTGTACAAAAGTAAACTTTGTTCCACATTATAATACTTTGCTGTAGAGTTTGAATGACTTTCAGTGTAGACCATCTTATCATTCCATCTTATAATGATGACAATTATATTCTGTGTTTTTTGGAGTGCTTAGATTTCTTCTTGTTGTTCTTTACCTCTTATGTTAGAAGCCAAAATGTAACAGAAAGGGGAACATAATAGTTGATACACTTCTCACATTTCTGAAATATTGGAAAATTATATTTGGATTCAGATTTTGTACGTTTGTTCTATGTGTCAATTAGCTACCTTGCCTGAGTTAATCTCCTTTGGCGTTATAATAAGAGCTTTCTTTTTTTTCTTAATCATAAATGAATGTTAAATATATATGAATGTGACTTTCTTATTTATGGAAATGATCATGTGCACTTTCCGGCCAAAAGTGAAAGCCCACTGCAGTAAGGAAAACAACTTGATGTATGTTCATTTATATACAGGTTTTGCTTTCTACAGCCTTGTGTATCTGAAAAGGAAGCCAAGAACTAAGAAAATTTACCTGGGGTTGTTTTTTTATGGACTATGAAGCAGGAAAATGAAAAATAATGGATTCGGCCATTTTTGCAGGAAGCAATTATAATACAGATCATGGACATTTAGGTAAGGAGGGGAGAGTGGCAATAAAAAAGTTATGAAGAGAAAAGAGATTAGTATTTTCCAGGTCCTGCTGATGTTATGGTCATAAAACTGTCTCATATAAGGGAATTTAAGAAAGTTTCACTCCCAGAAGTAGCTTTATTTACTAAAATAAAGGAGGTGAGAAGAAGCTTTATCTCTAGCACCTTTTGGATCTGATCTCAAATATCTTTAGTTTTAAATGAGCTTCACGTTATTGGAAATCAGAGAATAAGATAGACAAAGCAGGAATTATCTGGTAGTATTAGAATGAAAAGCTTGAAAGTGAAATTAGTGCGTTTCAGTGATTGACAGCCTCTAAGATGCAAGAAAAAGAGAATGGATGAGGCGAGTGGGGGCAAGATTTCTGAAAGTGAGGAAACAGTCAATGTAAGAGAGGGAGGGTAGCAAACATACCACCTCTATGACCCCAGAATCACCAGTATGTCTGTATAATCACCAGGAACACACGAGGAGTTGAGTTGTGGAGTGTCACACTGAGTCCAGAACTAAAGAGTGGAGTCACATTGGGCTAGAAGGTTATTTCCACAAGGATGCTGATGGACACTGTAAACTTATGACAAGTGTTTCCAGGCAAGAGTGATGGAGAATTATAGGAAAGGATGCTGGGTATTGAAGAGGACATTCTCCTCGACAAGCCTGGTGGTGTAAGAGGTATGGGAGAAAAGAAATCTCACTACTATAGACACTTGCAAGAGAAGTTACGACCACAGGACGGAGCAATGAGATGAAGGGAATGTTCAGAACAGAGATGGAGGCTGCCGTGAACTGATGTAAGAGCTGATCTGACATTTCTTCAGTGCACTGGAAGGAACTGGAATTTGAGAAGAATGAGGTAAAGGGTCTAAAGGGTCTAGAAAAGGAAAATACATAATTCGATCTTCCTTTGCTACTTTGGGGATGAGATCTTCTTTTGGTGAATGACAAAAACCATGATGTGTCATGTAGAAATGTAATAATATGCCTTGAAATACCTTAATTTCCTGATATTTATGTCAGAAGATGGAATTGCATTCCAAAATCCTAAATGAAGTTCAGAGTATTTCTAGAACATAAACAGAATTTCTATAAATCAGAATTACCGTTACACATTAAAACATATACTTTCCACGTCAGGCGTATCAACACAAATGTACTCTTTTATGTTAAAATAACTACAAAGTTATCATTCAGGATACTGAATGCATGTCTCTCAAACTAGATTACAATAAAGTTTTCACAGATGAGGCATGCTTTGTCTTGACGCAAGTATTCCTCTGAAGTGACTTCAAAAATCCTTGGCCTATATCTGAAACTAATTCTAAATTCCTTGAATATTGTTGCAGAGCATTTGCACATCCCACCTCAGGGAGCGATCACACATGTACTTCCCATAGAATCTCATTCTTTTAATAAAGGCTACCAGTCGTCTGTGCTCAGTTTGATGCTGTGCAGGAGCCTATTGAGGCAGAAGAGGCCAATGACAACTCCAGTTACAAATCATACTATTTGGGGAATACTCTTTCTTTCTCAATTTGGGGTTGGTTTTATTGGGAATACATATCTACTACTGTTAAACATTAATAGCTTTGTATTTCAGTCTCATACAAAGAAGCCCCGAGATTTTATGTTCACCCATTTAACACTAGCAAATTTCATGACAATTATTTCCATAGGGATTCCAGAAATAATAAGTTCCTTTGGAGTAAAAGATTTTCTGGATGACGTAGGTTGTAAGGCAATGCTGTTCACATACAGAGTCAACCGGGGTGTTTCCCTCTGTACAACGACTTTCCTCAATATTTATCAGGCCGTGATTATCACTCCCAGTAACTCCAGTTGGGCATGGCTGAAACCCAAGATCTCCACATACATTTTTCCTGCCTTCTCTTTTTTCTGGATTACTAACATGCTAATCTATACCTCCCTTGTCAAAGACCTCATGGCCCCCAACAACACCACTGCCATTGGAGAAATATTCTCTCCAACAGATTGTATTGGGAGAAGAAGTGAGGAACTTCCGAATGCTGGCTTTCTAGGATCCATGATGGTACGAGATTTCCTGTGTATGATCCTCATGATCTGGAGCAGTTTGTACATGGTAATGCTCCTCCACACACATCGTAAGGCAGTTCAGCATGTGCACAAGGACCAGCCTCTGCCCACGAGCCTCGCCTGAAACAAAGGCCACCCGCACGATCCTGGCAGTGGTCAGCTGCTTTATTTTCTTTTATTGGACTGACAGCTTCCTTAACATTTACGTAAGTTACAGAAATCATATAAGAAGTTTCGGTACCATCACTGTTTTTCTCTGCTGTTGTTATCCATCTATCTGTCCTTTTCTGCTGATCAAAAGTAATAACAGACAGCTCTTTCTGATGTGTACCTTTGTAAATATGAGAAAATGTACTTCAAAATCGGCTTTCCTAAGCGGCTTGAACACCCTCACACAATTCTCTGACACAAAGGTCGTGTGATTAGAATTTCTCACCCCATAACTTTAGTAAGGTAAAATTCTAAAGGTGAGTTAGGAATTTTTCCTTTAGCTATTCTTCAAACCATCCACTTAGGGAACATACTGCTACAAAGGAAAAGGCTCATGGAATGGCACACAGTTGAGACAGCTGCATGTGGATGGTGCGTGTTTTATCTTTTCTACCATGACTTTTAAAAAATTCATACATATCACCATTTGGATATTACCTCTTGGTGTTTACGACAGGCCACCCGAAGATGGGCTACAATGGTATATTGAATATAGTCAGTGAAATTTACTTGGAAACAGCGGATGAAATAAAATTATATTCAAAAATCACCCTCTGCCCCATTATGGGAAAGGAAATAAATCTCTCATATGACAGTATTCTCCACATACCAGGAGAATAGTAAGCACCCTTATCACCAGAT
Source organism: Camelus ferus (assembly GCF_009834535.1). Classification (NCBI taxonomy): domain Eukaryota; kingdom Metazoa; phylum Chordata; class Mammalia; order Artiodactyla; family Camelidae; genus Camelus; species Camelus ferus. The sequence continues at coordinate 113,835,188 of NC_045698.1, forward strand.
TTGGGAATTCTACGCTAAGGAAGCTATATAAACAAACTTCGTGCCTTCTTCCTAAATTGCTACTGCAAGCACAAATGCTTTTTCTCTTTTTTTCAAAACAACTTTACAAATAATTGTTTCTCTCTCTATAAATGATATATAAGTGGCTGCTTTAGGCTCTTTAAAAATCTCATGTCTATGAGACCTCCTCATATAAATTAAATTTTTTTCCTTGTTTATCTGTCCTGTGTCAATCTAATTTTTAAGCCAGCTGAAAGAACACTAAGAAGGGTCAAGGGAAACTTTCCCTCTTCCCCAGTGGTGGTTGTATTTGGCGGGATTCTAGCTGGAGCCCACTCCCTTCCCCTTAAGACTGCAGAAATGGGAGGTACTGTGACCAAAGACTCAGTCTGGGAGAAGGTAAAAGTTCTTTACAGGCTAGCCTTTTGGGACTCTTTCTGCAAAATCCAGTGGAAATGAAAGTGATAAGAAAGTGATAAGCCCTTTTTCTCTATAAGCTCAGATTAGCAGGAGAACACATGGGTGGAATTGTTCCTTTGTTACAGCAACTATAATAAAAGTAAGGGGAGAAGGACCAAGATGGCGGAGTAGAAGGATGCTCATAGCTCCTAGCTCACCCTCTCCTACAAATACACGAAGACTGAAATCCACACACCCACCCATCCAATCAGACCACCTGCTGAACAGTGACAGAATATCGCTTTCTTCAAAAGACAAAATACAGCACAAATCTGGTAGGAGAAAGGAAAAAAGAAAGAAGAAAATGGAAAATAGTGCAGGACCGGTCCTGTGGGAAGGAAGTGTCAAAGGAGGAATAGCGCTCAATGGCTGGGTCTCCCTCTCTCCAACGGAGAGGTGAGCAGAAAGCAGGGGGAACCTCCGAGGCTCCGATCTGAACAGAATAACCCTTGACCAACAGAACTGTTATTAAAGAGGCACAAAGGGTCCCTGTGACCCGCAGCTCTAGATGCGACCCGCAGCCCTAGACGCGAACCAACAGCAGTGCGACAGGACAGGCTGCGCGATGGGGCGCAGGACTCGGGCCGACTGTGCAGATGCAGCCCGGGGGGACTGCACTGTGCTGTGCGCTGTGGCTGGGAGGGTGTACAGATCAGAACAGCCTGGGTCCCCCAAAAACACAAAAGAAAAAAGGAAAGCAACACTGCTGGTGTGCCCTGGGGGGAGGGGCGCCGTAACCTTTGTCTCCTCAGACCCGCGGCGCCATTACTGGCGCGTCCTGGGGAGAAGAGCCGTGGGGTGCACACCCAGCCGCCAGTCTCCTCTGGCGCGCAGTGCCCGGCCTGAGGCGGGGTGCAAACCTGGATCCGTACCTTGGGGCTCCGCAACCTCGTAGACTGGACTGAGGTTTGTTACAGCCCCAGGCAGAGGGGACTGTTCTTCCCGGGGGGTCTCTGTGACCTCTGGCTCGAGGACAGAAGAACCAGGAACGGAGCTGCGGCACAGAGCAGGGGCGAGGGCTCGGGCGGCCATTAGCTCCGAGCCTTCCTGCGGAGCGCGGACCTGGGGCGGCGCGGGTAGCGGCCCCGCGCCGGGGAGCGACTGCCCACCTACCGTGCAGCGCGGCGCCTTCGGGACACGGCGTCAGGCGGGGGGCGCGGCCCGCCCGCTGACTGGCACTTGGAGCAGCACGGACCCGCGGCGCGACTCGAGGGCCGATGGGAAGCCAGCGAGCGGAGTCTGCGCAGCAGGGCGAGGGCAGGAGCGGCGCCAACCACAGCACAGAATGGAGGCTGCGCTCAATCCCCAGCGCGGGCTCCGCCCAACACAGCACGGCCACAGCCCCAGCAAAGGGATGACAGACAAAAGGCACAGAAACCATACTTAAGAAGCATCTCTTGGCAAAATTATTAAGAGCGTACAGTCTCCAGGGGAACACATCCACTTTTTTTCTTTTCTTTTTTCTTTTTTAGTTTTTAATTTTTCTCTTAATTTTTTATTTTTTAATTTCTTATATCCCTTTTAAATTTTTCTTTTAAAATATTTTTTATTAATTTTTTAAAATTTTGTCTTAATTTGATTTTTATTTCTCTTTGTTTTGTTCTTATGTTATAGATTATACTGTTTTCAAATCTTTTTACTTCTAATTTGTAAAAAAATTTGTTTCAACTTGGTTTTTATTTCTTTGTTTTGTTTTTCTGTATTGATTATAGTCTGTTTTCAAATCCTTTTTTCTTCTTTTAAATTTTTTTTAGTTTTATTTCTGCATCCGCTTTAGATAAATAAATAAGTAAATAAATAAAACAAACACCTTCAGGACCACAGTAGATAACTGATACTCCATAACCCATAGTGCCCGAGATATGTAAGTAAAGAAGCAGAGGAACCACTCCCAATTAAAAGAATAAGAGAAATCCCCTGAAAGAACGATCAATGAAATAGACCTTGATAGTCTACTAGATCATGATTTCAAAAAAGAAATGATCAAAGTACTGAAGGAACTTAAGGAAATTGTGAATAGAGACCGAATATGTCAAAAAGGAAATTGAAATCATGAAGAGGAGCCAATTAAAATTGGAAAACTAATTTGCTGAGATGAGAGCTGAGCTAACGGCTGTAAAAAGCAGGATAGATAATGCAGAGGAATGAACAAGTGACTTAGAAGACAGAACAACACAAGTCACCCAACCATAACAGTGGAAAGAAAAACTACTAAAAACCAATTAAGACAATTAAGGGACCTATGGGATAATATAAAGTGTGGCAACCAATGCATAATAAGGGTCCCAGAAGGAGAAGAGAGAGCAAAGGGGATGGAAAAGCTATTTAAAGAAATAATGACTGAAAATTTCCCAAACCTAAAGAAGGAATCAGATATCCAAGGACAGGAAGCACAGAGGATCCCAAACAATAAGAACCCAAACAGACTTACACTAAGAAATGTTATAATCACGATGGCCAGGGTTAAGGATAAAGAAATGATTCTAACAGCAGCAAGAGGAAAAAGAAGAGTTAGTTACAAGGGAAACCCCATAAGGCTTTCAGCTGATTTCTCTACACAAACACTGCAAGCCAGAAGGGAGTGGAAAGATATATTCAAATTCTTGAATGAAAAAAAGAGATGCAACCTAGGATACTTTATCCAGCTAGGCTCTCATTTAGAATAGAAGGAGAGATAAAGAACTTCACAGACATGGATGCTCCTGGAGAATGTCATTCTAAGTGAAGTAAGCCAGAAAGAGAAAGAAAAATACCATATGAGATCGCTCATATGTGGAATCTAAAAAACAAAAACAAAAACAAACAAATAAAAACAAAGCATAAATACAGGACAGAAATAGACTGATAGACAGAATACAGACTTGTGGTTGCCAGGGGGGTGGAGGGTGGGAAGGGATAGACTGGGATTTCAAAATTGTAGAATAGATAAACAAGATTACACTGTATAGCACAAGGAAATATACACAAAATGTTATGATAACTCACAGAGAAAAAAATGTGACAATGAGTGTGTATATGTCCATGAATGACTGAAACATTGTGCTGAACACTGGAATTTGACACAACATTGTAAAATGATTATAAATCAATAAAAAATGTTAAAAAAGAAAGAACTTCACAGACAAGCAAAAACTAAAAGACTTTAGCAACACTAAACCTATGCTAAAAGAAATATTGAAAGGTCTACTCTAGAAAAGAAGCAGGATGCTACAGAAAGGAGAAAACCATAATTGGAAAGGTGATAACTATAATGAGTTACAACAGAATAAACATGAAACTGTAAAAGAGGACATCTAAATCATTAAGGGTGGAGGAGGGAAGCAAGAAAATATAGAATTTTTTCTTTCCTTTTTTTTTTTTTTTTTTTTTGTTCTCAGTAGGATGGGTATGAGCTTATATTACTATCATTTAAAACAAACAGGTATAGTAATAGGTTAATATACATACCAAACAGGGTAACCACAAACCAAAAGCTTACACTAGAGTCAAAAAAACTAAAAAGAAACCAAGATACTACAAAGGAAAATTATCAAATCACAAAAAGAGAAAGAAAAGAATAAAGAGGAAATACCAAGTCAACTGCAAAACTAAGTTCAAAATGGCAATAAACACATATCTATCAATAATTACCATAAATGTCAATGGACTAAGTGCTCCAATAAAAGACATAGAGTGGCATACTGGATAATAAAACAAGAACCTACCATATGCTGCATAAAAGAGACCCACTTTACGGAGAAGGACACACATAGACTGAGAGTGAGAGGATGGAAAAAGATATTCCATGCAAATGAAAATGATAAGAAAGCAGGAGTAACAATACTGATTTCAGACAAAATAGGCTTTAAAACAAAGGCAATAAAGAAAGATAAACAAGGACATTATATAATGATTAAAGGAGCAATACAAGATGAAGATATTACACTCGTTAACATATATCATCCAATATAGGAGCACCTAAATACATAAAGCAAATACTAACAGATATAAAGGGAGAAATTGATGGGAACACAATCATAGTAGGAGACTTTAACACTCCATTAACATCACTGGACAGATCTTCAAGACAGAAAATTAATAAGGAAACAGAGAAATGAAATGAAACAATAGGACAGTTAGACTTGGTTGATAATTTCAGAACATTACATCCCCCCAAAATAGAGTATACATTCTTTCCAAGTGCACACGGAGCATTTTCTAGGCTATGTTATGTACTTGGGCACAAAAGAAGCCTCAACAAATTTAAGAGGATAGAAATGATTTCAAGCACCTTTTCTGACCACAATGCCATGAAACTAGAAATCAACTACAGAAAAACAAAAACCAGCATGGAGATTAAACAACATGCTACTAAAAAATTAATGGTTCAACAATGAAATCAAAGAAGAAATTTAAAAATACTTTGAGGCAAATAACAATGATGGAAAGATATCTCATGTTCTTGGATTGAAAGAATTAATATTGTTAAAATGGCCATACTACCCAAAGAAATCTATTGATTTAATGCAATCCCTATAAAATTACCCAGGGCATTTTTCACAGAACTAGAACAAATAATCCTAAAATTTTTATGCAATCACAGAAGACCCAGAATTGACACAGCAATATTGAAGAAAAAGAATGAAGCTGGAGGAATAACCCTCCCAGACTTCAGACAATGCTACAGAGCTGCAGTAATTAAAACAGCATGCTACTGGTACAAAAACAGACATATGGATCAATGGAACAGAATAGAGAGCCTAGAAATAAATCCACAGACTTTTGGTCAGTTAATCTTTGACAAAAGAGGCAAGAATATATAATGGTATAGAGTCTCTTCAGCAAATGGTGTTGGGAAAACTGGACAGCTGCATTTAAATCAGTGAAGTTAGAATGCTCCCTCACACCATACACAAAAATAAACTCAAAATGGCTTAAAGACTTAAACATAAGACAAGACACTATAAACCTCTTAGAAGAAAACATAGGCAAAATATTGTCCGACATAAATCTTACCAATGTTCTCCTAAGGCAGTCTACCCAGCCAATAGAAATAAAAGCAGAAATTTTAAAATGATGCCTAATTAAACTTACAAGCTTTTGCACAGCAGAGGAAACCATAAGCAAAACAAAAAGACAACCTACAGAATGGGAGAAAATATTTGCAAAAGATGAGACTGACAAGGGCTTAATTTCCAGAATATATAAACAGCTCATACAACGTAATAAGAAAAAAACAAAAAACCCAATCCAAAAATGGGCAGAAGACCTAAATAAGCAATTCTCCAATGAAGACATATAAATGGCCAATAGATACATGAAAAAATGCTCAATATCGCTCATTATCAGAGAAATGCAAATAAAAAATACAGCGAGGTATCATCACACACCAGTCAGAATGGCCATCATTAAAAAGTCCACAAATGATAAATGCTGGAGAGGGTGTGGAGAAGAGGAAACCCTCCTACACTGTTGGTGGAAATGTAGTTTGGTGCAGTTGTTATGGAAAATGATATGGAGATTCCTCAAAAGACTGAAAATAAACTTACCACATGATCCAGCAATCCCACTCTTGGGCATATATCCAGAGAGAACTTTAATTTGAAAACATACATGGACCCCAATGTTCATAGCAACACTATATACAATAGCCAAGACATGGAAGCAACTAATTGTCCATCAACAGATGATTGGATAAAGAAGTTGTGGTTTATTTACACAGTGGAATACTACTCAGCCATAAAAAAGAATAAAATAATGTCATTTGCAGCAACATGGATGGACCTGGAGATTGTCATTCTAAGTGAAGGAAGCCAGAAAGAGAAAGAAAAATACCATATGATATTATTTATATGTGGAATCTAATAAAAAAGGCAATAAACTTATTTACAAAACAGAAACAGACTCACAGACGTAGAAAATAAACTTACAGTTACCTAGAGTGGAGGGTATGGGAAGGGATAAATTGGGAGTTCAAGATTTGCAGATATTAACTACTATATATGATATAGATAAACAACAAGTTTATACTGTATAGTACAGGGAGCTGTATCTAAAATTTTGTAGTAACCTATAATGAGAAAGAATATGAAAATGAATATATGTGTGTATATGTATGACTGAACTATTATGCTGTACACCAGAAACTGACACAACATTGTAAACTGACTATACTTCAATATAAAATTAATTAATAAAAAAAAAAGAAAGAAGTCTGAGAAATGTTAGATATGGGTGAAGACTCCATGCATCCAAATGAATCTTCTCTCTCTTTACTATTCTGACTCGGGTCATGTTTGATGAGGTACATCTGGGCATCAAGATGCAGGAGTAAGTTTTAGGAGAGAGGTTATCTACGTTCTTGTACATACCAAAGGATGGAGATTGAATGAAGATGGATGTGACTAGTGCTGAATATTTCCTAGAGTCTTTTCCTGCTGCTTAGTGTCCTGGTGTCACATCAGGTCCCTGAGCCATCATCCCCACCCAATACATGCTCATCCCTACCCTCCAATACACAGACACACAGACACACACAGACACAGACACACAGAGACACACACACACACACACACACTACCACCTCCATGAGGATATCAGTCTTCTTTTTTGATGCTGGTTCTGAGATGGGTGTATCTGACCCTTCCTTTCTTCAGGTAAAGTAACTCCCCAACCTGAACTCTCTCCTAAGTAAGCACCCAACCCACTGAGGAATTTCCTGTTAATTTCAATTATAAATGATACCATCTAAAACCAATCATATTTTTAAAAATAAAATGATATAAAGTTCTGGTAATGTTTTTAAAATCTACAGTAAGCAGTTTTTCCAGATATTCACTGAAATCTAAGTTCTTGTACTTTCTCCTTCGTTTATTAAATCATCCTTTAATTCTTCTCTTGAGAGCCAATCCTACACAATCTCTTCTTTCCCAAGTCTTCCTCTCTTTTCAGGAGATAAGCCCCTACTTTAAGTATTTCATGCACCATTATTTCCATCCCAAAACCCCACTTAGGAGGTTAAGCAGGCTAAGAACAGATGGCAAAATTTCAAATGGCAGCCCTGTGGGGTCTCAAAGACAAAGGAGGCATGCCAAGGTGTTAATATTGTGATCCACATGGAACGTCACCTCTGACTTCCTCTCTCAGTTGAGTAATTGAGGGACGTTTTGAATCACTCAGTGACTCTGGCATGGTACAGGGACTCAAGATCTCCAATGATCAATTAGCCACTGCCATGGGTGGTCTCCAAGGAGACCAGAGGGTGTAGGTTCCCATGGAGATGGCATTTGCCTCCAGCATTACCTTGCAAACACAATGACTGTACGTGCCCAACTGTTCCAGTGGTCTCTTAAAATTACCTAGCTATGGGATGTGTCCCCCTTAATGCAATTGAGAGGCTATTTTTCTGCATGCCAAATAAGAGAATAACACATTAATCACAAAATAATTTTATTAAATTCTGTCCTGCTAGTTCAAATAATCCTCTTTTTTTTCCATTAGGTTAATTCATATATTTGAATAGTTTGAAACTTGATATAGCAGGATTGTCATATGCCCAACATTTAGGAGAAAAACTATGTGCTCCATGCAGACTGTTGGTTCATTCCTTGAGCTACTAAATATAAAAATTTGGATTCTTAGGTAGTAGCTAGGTGGGTGGGATTTGAAATATGATGGGCCAGATTCAAATCCTGGCCCTCCATTGAATACCTAAATAAATTGAATGATGTCACACAAAGTAATAATCTAAACTTTAGTCTCTTGATCAGTAAAACTGATAAGGGGGAGTAATGCCTGTACTTTATGCTGTAAGAATTAAATATGACATTGTATTGATACATTTTATGTATATCATATAACATGGTGCTTGAACTGTAATAAATTCTAAAAAATGAGAACTATGATTATAGGATATATTGGCTTTATGCAGGGAAAAAATATTTTCTCTAGCTAAAGAATGTGTAACTCAGAAGAATTCAGAACCCTGACTGGAATAGACTAAAGCAAAATCATGAAGTATGTTAAGCTCGCCTTTGATTCTCTCCCATCAACCTTTTGTGGCAGCCTCTATCTTTCCTATTAAAAATTCACTCCTAAAAAGGAGAGTTGGCAGGGTGTAGCAGCAAGGGCTGGATTTAGGACGGCAGAAATGTGGATCTCAACCTCACTTCATATGTGAACTTGGAAAAGTTAGACGTGAACTTTGGGAATATTGGTTTCACCGTAGATAAACAGAGACTACTACGAAACTCTCACAGTGATGCTGTGATGATTAATGGCAATTTATGCAAAAGAGTTTTAAAAAGATGAAACAAATACTAGTTTCTATTATTGGAACAAAAGATGATTGACTCAATGTGAAAAATCACTGAGACGGTCAAAGTTTATCAGCAAGGATATCTGCCCTTTGACATGAAAGCATCATTTGAGTATACAGGATGGGAGGGCAGTGCTGGAACTTCGAGTGTCCACTGCCTCTCCCCCTTGCCCTAGAGTCTCCTGACCTGCCCGCCACTGCCTACCACAGGAACCTCTTTTTCTTTCTTTTTTTTTTTGTCAGTCCCTCTTATCCCTTCTTTCCTGTATCACTTCCTCTTGGCTCATTATTTTTATGCACATTTCTTCTCTGCAATGGAAAATATCTTGTCCCTGACGCCAATTAGCATGACCGAGACCCTTGGTGCTGATGACACGATGAGGCTTCCCATTACTCAGTGGTGTCCTAATGATTTTGCCTCCTTCAAACAGGTGAATGACATCTGTGTCAGAGAATATACATGCTCCACGAAGTACCTCTGTTCATGACCGCTTTATTTGTTCCAAGTTTATAGAATGGTAACCATCAAAAGAGACCTTAGAAATGGCCCTGAGATGTGAGGGGACATGTCCAGGGTCACAGCTGATTAGAAGAGCAGTGGTGAACTTGCGCCTTCGCCCTTTGAGCACAGAGCCATCTACATTGCAGCACGTTGGAAATCACTGACTTTGGAAAAGTTGTTGTCATTGCAGTCAAGTCTTTTTTCACTCACAGACTTGCTGAGAACCCGGCCCCACTCTCCACAAGTGGCCACAGTACATCTTTTCCCCAACTTCATTCCTTTGGAAAGTTCTGATACAAATCATACTCCCCTTCTACACAATAATAATAAATATTGATCTGGAAAGAGTTCTGAGAGATCACGACTTCAACTGGAAAACAAGGAAGGCATTAAAACTATAACCTCTGGAGGACTATTTCCCATTGACCAACTCCCCTCCAAGGAAGAGGATGGGCCCCATGATCTGAGAGCCATGACAGACAATTGTATTGGTCCTCCTTTCCTGTCCTACCCTGAGTATCTGCCTCTCCTTAGTACCTTCCTCAGAGCCCTCTTCACATCCTTGTTCCTTAGGGTATAAATCAGAGGATTGAACATGGGAGTAATTATGGTATAAAAAAGGGCAACAAATTTTCCCTCACTCTCAGAATAACTGTGCATGGGTTGGAGGTATGTATGGATGGCTGAGCCATAAAAAAGGGAAACCACCAGGAGGTGGGAGCCACAAGTTCTGAAAGCCTTTCTTCTCCCAGGCATTGATTGACCCTCAGCAGCGCCTGAACAATATATACATAAGAGCCCAGAGTTCGTGCTGCTGGAACAACCAAGACTATGGCTCGAGCCACAAACATCTTGGCCTCTGCCCCTTTTGTGTCCCCGCAAGCCAGCTTCAGAAGTACAGGCAACTCACAGAAGAAGTGGTTCAGGAGCTGGAGGCCACAGAGAGGCATGACCGTCACGAGGCCTGTCTGAATCAGAGGGTTCATGAAGCTCCCAAGCTAGTAAATAGCCAGGGTCTTGCAGAGAAGAGGGTGCATGATGGCTGCTGTAGTGGAGAGGATGACAGACAGCAGCCCAGCGGTCCAAGGCCATCACCACAAGGAGCACACACTCAGGGGCTCCCAGAGCAAGGCAGATGGAAAGCTGGGCCACACACCCTCTATAGGTGATGGTCCGGTCGGGTCCATGAAGGTTGACCAGAAGCTGGGGCACAGTGCTGGTGGTATAGCAGAGGTCAAGGAAGGAGAGGTGGCAGAGAAAGAAATACACAGGCATGTGCAGCTGAGGTTCCAGGAGGGAGAGACTGATGGTGGTGGTGTTGCCAAAGAGAGTTAGGGAGTAGAAAATCGAAATAAAGTCAAAAAAATTGTCTCCAGCTGAGGCCAATCTGAGAAGCCCATTAAAATGAAGCTTTCCCCAAAACTGGTGCTGAAACTTCCCATAGCTTTTCACCTGTTCAAATAGCAGAAGACAACTTAATGCTTAATGCTTATGGAAAACAAGGATTTAAAAAATTTTCACAATTGTCCCTGTATACTCTTAAGTCCTTTATTTTATTATCTATTTTTCTTTTAAGCTCCATTCTGTCCAAACTCCTACTCTTTAGAGTGAAGATCACTAAATGAGGGATGCTGTGACTTCCATTTCATTTGAACTGCAGTCCTGTTTCCTGCTGGTGACTTCAGCCAGGCCACTCAGTCCTTTGGATCTGATGTCTCTTGTCTGCAAGTAGAGGACACCTACTCCCTCCCTCACAGCATTGAGGTTAGGATGAAATTCAGTGATGTGGAAACTGCTTTTAATGGAATATTACTCAGCCATAAAAACAGACAATGTAACGCCATTTGCAGCAACATAGATGCTCCTGGAGAATGTCATTCTAAGTGAAGTAAGCCAGAAAGAGAAAGAAATATACCATATGAGATCGCTCATATGTGGAATCTAGAAAAAAAAAAAACCAGAAACAAAGCATAAATACAAAACAGAAATAGACTCACAGACACAGAATACAAACTTGTGGTTGCCAAGGGGGCGGGGGGTGGGAAGGGATAGACTGGGATTTCAAAATTGTAGAATAGATAAGCAAGATTATACTGTATAGCACAGGGAAATATATACAAGATCTTACGGTAGCTCACAGAGAAAAAAATATGACAATGAATATATATATGTTCATGTATGACTGAAAAATTGTGCTCTACACTGGAATTTGATACAACATTGTAAAATGATTATAAATCAATAAAAAATGTTAAAAAAAAAAAAAAGAATCTAAGGTGCAGCGAGGTAGTATGAGTATTCCATGCTGTTCTCTTTTGCTCCTTTCCTTGGTCTATCAGGTAGTCTGTTTCTATAAATTAGGATCCAGAGCTAACCAGGCTGAAATCACAAGTTTGACCTCTGACTGCTCACTTGCTTCCCTCTGCTCCACCAATATGCTAGCGCACCGGTCCTAGAAGTCCTGCTCATGACCGGCTGCCATCTGTTGAAAAGAACCAAGAAAAGTGTAAATCCATCCTTTCGGGAAAAAACCAACTAGCAACAAGTATGCTCCTTGTGATGACTTGCGATGCCAAGAATACCCTCCTCTTTCTTCTCCAGCTGGTTAAATCCATTCCTCAACTCCTCACAAGCCCAGTTCTCTGTGACAGTTGCTCTATAGCACTTGTCACACTCATTGAATTTTTTAAAATTGTCTTTGTCCCTCTCTGAGTTGTGAGCTCCTAATATTTATTTCTTCCTGTATGGGATACAAAAGGCGCTCAGTGAATGTTACTTTTATTCTTGGCATGGTAGTAAATGTTAAATTAATTTTGTTAAATGAAACATATGACTCTTCCTTCAATCTCATGAAAATTCATTTCTTCTAAGAAACCACATGTTACTAATACACTCTGACGAACTATGAAGCAAGCTATGTATGAAAAGTTGCTCTCCTTTGGAGTTTATTTCTTGTGCTAAAAATCTAAACAGGATTATTTAAAAATAATGTCAGAAGGCAAAGAAGAAACTGGTGCGCAAAAGCAGCCTAGTGTATGCTGAATGTGAACAATATTTGCCAAATTAACTTATTTTTCTTTTTGTTAAGTCTACTGAACTGAGAATCATCCGTGGATCAATGCTGGATCAGTGACTCCAGCAGCATATCTGGATGCCACCCTTGATGTTCTTGTGGAAAATAGAGAGAAAGTGTGAATTAGTGATAACAAAGTGCTTAAACCATGGGTAGCTTAACCAACACAACAATCCTGTTTTTTTCCTTTTTTTCCCAAATTCTATAAAATTTATTTAACCTTGTATATTTTTATATTTAGTAGCTTACATAAATGCAAATAAAAATTTTAATTGGTCAAAAATGGCAGTGAGGGTGAATAAGGGACAGACATCTTCAGTCTTCCTATTCACGGTCCGTCATATTTCCCTTTTGGAAACTCCTCCTCCACTGGCCTCCATGATACACTCTCTCTTCATTTTCTTCTGTCCGCTTTATCTACTCAAGTTTACTCTCCTTTGATGGTTCCTCTTCCTTCAATCAGTGGCTTACATAGTATCTTTCCCTGGAAACTTTCCGGGGCTCTCTCCTCACTTTACACACGCTCTCCGGGGACCCAGCTCATGGCTCCATCTACTGCTCATGACCTCCAGACAGTGACTCTGAACCAAGATTGCTCTCCAGAACTTCACAGAGAGGTGAGGAAGATATTCTTTTTATAAATTGTACAGAGGCCTTGGAGTATAAATGTGAATATAGGAACTTACTAATTTTCAACAAGGCATAAGTTGATAGAAAAAAGAACAGAAGTGAAGTGAATGTACACCAGAGGCCCTACAAGGGGGGAAGTGTAAACAAGACAGGACATGCTTGGAGGAAAAGGGATATGAAGGATGAACCAAAGGAAGAAAAAAACCAAGGAAAAAACCAGGGTCGTTAGCTCAGTTCGGGGAGAGAGGCGTTGGAACCACACGTGTGTGCCATCTGACTGGGTGCAGAGCTGCCCGAGTGTAGACTGGGACCTGATGTCCATCTCTTTGGGCCCCAGGGAAAGGAAACAGTATCACAAGGACAGGTAAGCCAGACTAGCTGTTCCAGGTGAAGCTTCACCCAAGACTTTGATAAAATCCCCAGGTTTTGGGGCCATGGGGCTCAGGTCTACAGTTTCAGAAATTTGACTTTCCTGAGTAATTTCTTAACATTTAAATAAACTATTTTTATAACTTAAAAACAAACAAACAAACAAGTAAGTAGTCTGAGAAATCAATTCAACTAAAACTCCGTAAGAGACTTCACAGATTTAAATCCCACTACCTGACAATTCGCCCGGCTGTCAGCAGAGGGCAGCCCTGCCCAATGAAAACCAAGTTCAGATGAGCAACTTGCCGCATAAGCCAAGAATCGAGACAGTTAATCTGGGCAGTGGAGTTATGGATGAACTTTATTTTTTTAATTTTTCCACATTTTACAAAATCTACACAATGAGCATTATATTACTTATATGAACAGAAAAAAAGTTATTTAAAAATAAGGTATTCTGCAACTTTCTGTCAAATGGTACAGAAAATTATATATTTGCTATATGGAAAAGTATGAATTATTGCATTATCTCAGTGGGAGGAATATGAGTCTTCTTGGTACTGGTCTTTCAACTTCTCTATGGGTTTGAAAATTTTCACAATTAAAAACTTGGAGATTATTTTGAATATAAATTTTTTTAAAGTTTTGGGAGGAAAAAAAGATACTCATATCTTTTAATTCAAGGACCACTTTTCTCTCAGTAATAGAACCAGTCTCCTAGACAGCCATATCCTCCCTTCCTAGGGATTAAAGAGTAAGTGTTTAAAAATCTTATTCTCCAAATATTTGTTTAAAAATTTCCTTCTGTTTACATAAAATCGTGTAACATTTCAGTAACAGAACATAGTACCTAAGAGTACCAGTGTTACCAAGTCCAAACTCGTTCTGCTTGCCTGCACGACAGGCCAATAAACTGGGAGACGAGGTGCTGGGGCAAGGAATGGTGACCTTATTCGGAAAGCCGGCAGACCGAGAGGATGGCCGACCAATATCTTGGAGAACCACCCTGCTCAAGTCAGAATACAGACTCCTATTATACAAAAAAACCCAAAAAAACAAAAAAACAGGGGAGGGGGTGTGGTTGGTTGTTGCAAACTTCTTGGTGTAGGAATTCTTTGTTCTTGCAGCTGTCCACATGGGCCACGTCATGGTGCTCCTGCAAAACCTGCAACAAAACAAATGTTATTCTCAATTCTGCAACTTGTTATCTTTACATGAGCGCAGAGCTAGCAAGACTAAGCCTAGAAAACAAAGGAACAGATCTAATATAGAGTCAGATTTGGTTTGCTCTATTACACCAGGTACTATTGTTGCCTAAGGAATCACTCCAAAACTTAGCATCGCAGAACAACCATTTTACTTTGCTCCTATTTGTGGATCATAAATTCAGGAAGGGATTGTCCAGGCAGCTGTCACTTGGAGTGTCCCCTGCAGTTGCAGTCAGGCGTTGGCAGGGCAGCAGACATCTAAAGGCTGGATATGCAAGGTGGCTGATTCGCATGGCTAAGGCCTCTCCAGCGATGCAGTCTCAGGTCATCAGACTTCTTCCAAGGCAGTCTGCACAGCTGGAGGCTCGGGGCTTGTGCAGTCTAGCAAACAAGATAGAGACCAGGCACAGCTACAGGAACAGTAAAAAGATCATGGCTTCCAGGGGTTTGGGGAGAGGGAGGGAGGGATACACAGATGGAGCACAAGGGATTTTTAGGGCGATGAAATTATCCTGTATGATATTATAGTGATGGCTGCATGTCATTATGTATTTGTCAAAACCCACAGAATGTACAACATCAAGAGTGAACCCTGATGTAAACTATGGACTTTGGTTGATAATAATGTGTCCGTGTTGGGCTGTCAGTTGTACTAAATATGCCACACTGATGAGGGATGTTGAAGGTAGGGGAGTATATATGTGTGGGTGGGGAGGGCTATGTGTGAACTTCCTGTATTTTCTGCTCAGTTCAGCTGTGAACCTGAAACTGCTCTAAAAAAAAAAAAAGTCTATATATTAAAAAAAAAAAAAAAAAAAAAAAAAAAGATAGCGGCCAGGTCCCCTTTCATGATCTGGGAACTCACTCTTGCTCACTGCATGACTTAAGAGAAGTTTTAGCTGAACACATGGTTGCCACTCCATTTCCCGTTCTCCCGTCCAACTAGGGGAACTAGAGCAAGTTTTGGTGAGTGGGAGGTAGGGGAAGGGTGATATGTACAAATTCTAGGTTTCATTCTAAAAAAGAAGGAGGTGTGCCCTCCCCTCCTCTTTTCCTCCTTTCTGACTGGAGCCAGGGCACCATCTTTGACTAGGAGCTGGGAGCCGTGTGTTGAAGATCATAGAAGACAAAATGGAAGGCTGAGTTCTTGGTGGGTGTGGATCTGCTGGAGCAGCCCTAAGACACCACCCATCTGGACTTTGGAACAAACCACAAATAAAACATCTTATTTCGGCCACGATCATTTTGGGTCTCTGTTCCAGCTGCCATCCTGATACCCTGTTAGCCAAAGGTCCTCTGCTTTTAATACGAGTGTATAGTGCATCTCGTGGAAGGGATACACTGATTTTTGTGAAACAGAGCAGGACCCTGTGAGGCCTTCCCAGGGACAGACATGGGCCCTCCCAGCCCCTCACCCGCAGATCCCCCACCTCTTGTTTGTTAAAAAAAAAAAAAAGCTTTAGCCTCCTAGGCCGTCCCAGAGTTCCAAAGAGCAAATTTAATCAGATAAATGAGAAAATTCAGAAACAAAGGAAAGCAGTCAAGCAAGCCTGTGCCTCAAGACAGATGTGGTGCCAGTCCCCACATCAGCACGGGGCCCCTCCCTGATCGGACTCAGGTCCGGCTGCTCACTGCTGGAAAATCAATACCAGAAAGGCAAATATTGGTAGCAGGGAAAGTTGCTCTAATCAGAAAGCTGGCAATCTGGGGAGAAGGCAGACCCCAGTGTCCCCCAAAACCAACTCTGAAGATTCTGTTCAGCCATGACACTTTTTAAAGGGAAAAGAGGGGAAGTAATCTCGACTAATCACCGAGGCAGAAGGTTAGGTTCTGCATCTTTTCCCACTGCATGCAGCATGGCTGACTCCTCGAGATCTTTCTTCAAATGTTATCTTGTCCGTGCAGTCTGTCTGCAGGATTGCTAAGGGGGCTGCCGGGGGTAGAGAGCTGCTCATTCTTTTACTACTTAATTTTTCGTTCCTACTTCTATTAATCTAGGGAAAGAATCAACAGGTTAGGCAAGATATTGTGTGCACTTAGAGCATAAGTCAGGAGTTCGGTTAAATGTTACCTAGTGATCTGGTTTTTATAATTAAGGTCAGAGGGAAACAGAGATGAATCAACGGAAAAGTGGCAGAATTGCTCCTTACGTGACCTCTGCCCCAAGCATAAACACCCTGTGTGTGACTTGCCCACCTTAGATGGAGGGTGGGTTGGAACAGATGGAAGTTCAAGGGCTCAAAGGAAATCCCTTCAGGAAGCCTAAAATCCCACGTGTTTGTTGAGGATATTTAAGGAAGAGGGTAAATGATTAAAAACTATGGTGAAGGTGAATATTTGACATGGCTATAAAACAATATATAGAGTATATATAAATGTTTAACTTATATAAAGCTAAATAAACATTTATGTAACTTTATGGGTTTTATAGATGTTTTATCTATTTATTTACATATGTAAGAAAGAAGTCTGATAGGTTTAAACAGAGATAAGGGGGTCATGTGGACGTGTGAATGTTTATATTATCTGTTTCCTGATTTCGAAAATGAACATGTATTGCTTTTGCAATATGAAAAAAAGTAAATGATACCTATCATTTTAAAAGGGGTGTTGTCTCTAACAATCTAAATGCAGCCCACCCTCACCCCTCCTCTGCCTCCCACCTTGTCCTCAACCCCACCTTCAGCCCTGTCCCTGACCCCCTACCAAGTCCCAGCCTCAATCCCCGGCCCTGGCTGGGTTTTGAAGAAACCCCAGGGGATTAACTGAAGGTTCAGGGGAGCCCTGGCCAGAGACTCTACTCAACACATTTGTTCACACTTGGGGTGACTCACCCTAAAATTAGATCTCACCAGAGGACCAAGATAAGAGAGGAGGACAAAAGAGGGAAGACAGAAACAGCAGTGGTTCCAGAGATCAGCAGGAAGTGGAGGAGGAAGGGCTGTGGGTCACCAGCAGAGGCAGAGGGGCCAAGGCCAGGGCAGAGGAGTGGTGGGCCAGCCCGAATCTCTTCTGGGCCCACAAACATACCTGGTCCCTGCGAGGCCTCCTGCGGGCAGCTGACACCCTGTGCGCCACACGGACACACCCTCCCCCTGCGGGGACTTGCAACCTGCGAGCGCCGAGCCAGTTAGTCACCTTTCAGTGAGGGCCCACCTGGCCTGGGAGCTCTGTTGAGCTGGGTGAGCTCTTTGGAATTATCTTTAATCTCCGAACTCAAGGGTAGCAGAATTCTGCAGGATTTAATGACACCATGCTTGTCCATTTGGTGTTTCCACTTGCTCTGTTACCCACGGGAAGATGGTGGTTTATGAGGAGTGGCAGCCATGCACTTATCAGTCACACCTGAGGATGCCTGGGCATGGTAAAGTTGGCGTCTCTGGGGACCCGCATCAGAAAGAAAAGAATCAAGACACATAGACCTGTCAAAGTGCTCCTCACTTCAGGAGAAACCTGAGTCTCTGTTTCTGTTTTTGTTTTTTTTTTTTAATGGAAGTACTGGGGATTGAACCCAGGACCTCATGCATGCTAAGCATGTGCTCTACCTCTGAGCTACACCCACACCCCCGCCTGCATCTGCAGAGTGTCTCCTCCTTGGTAATCTCTCCAGGAGGACTGCCTTCCCTCCCCACCTGCTGTTTGACTTGGCAGCCCAGTCCCCCTACCCCCATCACCCTGGACCCTGAGGGAGGGGAAACCAGAGTATAGGAAAGCTGAGGAGATGGTCTTGGAGGAAAGGCAGTAAAAGATAGAAATAGAACAGGCCAGACTAAGTAGTGATTATCAGCATGGGATCCATTCAAATCCTGGCTCTGCCTCAACTCGGGGTGTGACCTTGGGCAAACCAACCTCTCTGCGCCTGATTCCTCACCTGTGAAACGGGAGCTCTACTTACCTCCCACGATCGCTTTGAGGATTAAATGAGTTAATACTCAGAACAACGCACTTGGCAAGCAATGTTAAATAAATTGAGCCCTAAGAGTATGGATTCTGGCAGCCAAAGTACACTGGCCCAACTCTGTTAGGCAGGAGGGAGAGCCTCGCAAATCGTGGGTAATGGCGACCTCCTGACCCCAGAAGGGAGGCCAGAGCTGCTCCCTTAGTGACCTGGTGACACTCCCTTCTCCACAACTCACCCATCCAGTGTGCAGCTCAAGAATGGTTTGTCAACAAAGTCACCTAGCCCTGGCTTTTCAAACCCACTAATGAAATCACGCTGGTGGGTCCTAAGCAGCATTTAAAAAAAAAAAAATTGGCAGAAAATAGAAGCCCTTAGGATAGTTATGGGAAAAGTTTGCCATTTATGTGTGGATGTTCCAGGTGGCAGTGTAAAAAACGCATCTCCCTGGGGTCATGGTCAGGACTCTGAGTCCACTGCCAGTTATGAGCTCTGCATCCCAGGGCTCAGGGGCAGGTCCTGGAAGATGCAGAGGAAATGCTGCCTGAGCCAGCAGGGGACACCCTGCACAAGGCACCCACTGCAGGAGGGAATTTCCCATGTCCTCTCTCAGACCAGGCCTTCTGGCTCAGACCAAGCCCAAGGCCACTGAAAGCCCCATGGCCCACCTCTAGCAGCAGCAGGGAGGTGAAGCCTTGGGCCCCCCTCCACCTCCAAGCCTGGCCTTTCCTTCACACCTGTGCCCACCCTCTGCTCTCCCATGACATCCCCCCACTCGCTGCTTGTCTTCATCATCTGCTTTCCTTCCTTCCAGCTCCTTCCTTTTAGTTCTCATTCTCCTTTTCCTCCTTTCTTCCTCTCCCCTTCACCTCCTTTTCCACTCCCTCCTCCTTTTCCGGGGACACACAAACACGCACAGAGTTTTTCAGACAATTCAGCCTTTACTTTATTTTTGAAAATAATTCTGTAGTTTCAATTTTCTTCCATGAACTGAGGTCAGGCAAGAAACAAAAACACACGCATTGCTCTTCAACCCTCCATCTGTACCCTAATCTGTGCGCACGGGAATGCTCAGGGGAGAAGGGAGGGAGGCCGGGCTGAAAGGTCTGAGCTGCTTCATCTCACACTGAGAGGTCCTCCAGAAGCCATGGGCCAAGCCAGTGCGGGCCATCCGAGAGCACAGGGAAGGGATTTTGAAAGGACCAGATGGGGGACAGTCCGTACAAGGAACATGAGGGAGGGGTGCCCCAGCACCCAAGACCTCCCCTCGCCACGGCGGATGAGCTGAGGAGAGGTCTTGCTTTCTCCCTTCAACTTTGCCTCTTAGAATCATGAATCTCTAGGCTGCAGGGAAAGAAGAGCTGAGAGGTCAGGGACAAAGGAGAGAGGGGAGGAAGAGAAACATGGGCAGGAGGCAGTAAACCTTAACAACTTAACAGCTCCCCTGGGTCCCGGATGATGATACCCCTTTGGTTAGTCTCATTTTGGCCACAAATGCATCTCCTCCTCACATATTCCAGCCACTCAACCTGCTCCAATCGGGGGACAGTGGGCACGGGTGGGGGGCAGGTGTAAAAGGAGGGCTCATACTCTGGCTGGAAGACCCAGGACAGTAAAAAGAGACCTGGTCGAGAGAACTAAGTTGCCAACCTCTCTGCAGATGCCCTAGAAGAAAACCTGGAACATGGAAGTCTGTGGCCTCAACGAGCCCCAGTCTCCCTAAACCACACAGTGGTTTCCTGCTTAGTAATGCTCCCCCAACATGCCCCAGAAGATTCCCCTGATTTGACGTCCTTGAGAAAGGGAGAATAACCCTCACCTTACCATCTGTGCACTCAAATGCCACTCAAAAAAGGGAAAAAAAGGAGATAAATGGACCCAAGAGAAAAACAGAGAGGACGATGCGGTCCAGGGACTGCAGTCCTGTCTTAGCCCACGATATGGCAGGGAGGGGCCCCAGGAGGGACAGGCAGGTGCTGCTAATTCCAGCTAGGATCATAGCCGTCCCACGTCTGGGGTGGGGCCAGGTGGACACGGCGGCCCCGGTACAGGAAGCTGACGATGCCCCGGTAGCCAGCCCTAGGGACACCAGACTTGAGGTCATCCATGACTCCCAGGGCCTTGGCAAAGGCCTTGAAGCTGTCCCTGCCCGTGTACTGCACCCGCACCTCCCCAAGCTCGCTCCGCTCACTGGTCCTCACTTTCTCCACCTGCAGCAGGGGAGCACCGTAGACACGGGCAAGGAAATCTGTGTCGTAGGCTTCCTGCCGCAGGTAGGACAGGTCCAGCTGGGTGAAGGGCACAAAGTGCTGGTTCAGCTTGATAAACTTGAGGTGCTGGTCAAAGAACTGCCCGTGGCTCACACCCTTGCGGCCAAAGGTCATTGTCCTAGAGATTTCAGGCCGCACACAGGCCCGGCCCTGCCGCTGCTCAGGCCGGCGCATCCAGTCGTCCCAGAAGGCCTTGGGCCACTTGGGCTCCAGCTCAGCCCAGAGCTCGGCCAACAGCAGCCAGCCCAGGCCAGGGAAGAAGTCTGTGCGGTAGAGCAGCTCGGGCTTGCTCGAGTCCACCATCTGCTCCTTGCCGTTGTCGTTCCAGGCAGACACACACCAGAGGGAGGGGTCGGCCCGCAGCAGTGGGTAGGTGGCCTGGAAGTACTCAAAGAAGTCTGGAGCCACCTCCAGGTCATCCTCCACCACCACCGCCGCTGGGAACTTGAACGTGTGAAAGACCTGCCCCAGCGCCCAGCGGTAGTGCCGTGCGATCTTGTAGTAGCCCTGGAACTTGCGGTGGTCGGGCGGCACTGCGATGTTGCTCAGGTCGGGCTGCCGGATGTGCGTGACGGCACTGCCGTAGGAGGCGATGACCTGGGCTGTCTCCTCGTGCCCGCAGTCCTGGCTGACGATGATGGGGAAGCGCTCAGCCGAAGGCCGATAGTGCAGCAGCTTGTCCAAGCAGCGCCGGACAGTGCTGCGGTCACAGGCGATGACCAGGATGGGGATCACAGCTGGTGGGGAGGTCACAGGCACGCGCGGTGGCACAGGCGGGGCCACGGTGGGTACCCTCCACCGCTGGCTCCACCTAGCATGGTGTTCCCTGATCTGCTGCAACAGCCCCCGCTGCCGCTCCAACTCCACCTCGGCGTCCTGGGCCAGGCGGATCACCTCCCGGGTGAGGCTGGCGGGGTCGTCATCGAGCGCGCTGTCTGCGGGCAGCCTGCCAGGCGCCGGGCGCGTCCAAAAGAAGAGGAGCAGCAGGGCGTTCCAGGCCACGAAGAGGATGGCGCCCCACAGCACAAGCCCTGCTGGCTGCTTCTTCAGCATCCTGGCCCCCGCGGGGGAGGCGGGCAAGGGTGGGGCTCAAGGTCGCCCTCGTCTTGCCGGGCTCACACCCCCGAGTCCTAAGGATGCTTCCTCTGGGCTCTGGGGTTAGCAAGCAGCCACGCACCTGAGCAGAGGAGAGAGAAAACCAACCATCATCACAAAGGCACGGGGCTGCCCGGGGGTGGCAGAATGGGGCGGGGGAAGTGTCCAGGAACAGGTGAAGAAGTGCAGGATGAGGAAGGCCAGGGGGTTAACTCCAGGGCTCTCCTAGAAAAGAGCTGCCTGCTCCCTTATCTGTAGGGTCAATCTATATGGGAGAACACGGTTAGGATAACACTCTCCCCGACTCCAAAATAAATTCACGAGTCCTCAGAAAAGCAATACTTGGTGGGGGGAGCAGTGTAGAGTGTGATGGCCATAGGAGAATGGAAGCAAAGGAACTCCTCGTCCCCATTCCCTACCTGACAGATTTCATTTCCCATCTTCCATCCAGAGCTTAGGAGAGGTGTGGGTAAGACTACTCGCCTGCCATTCCTCAAATCAAACTGCCCAAAGATTACTGATTTTAAAACTCTAATATCACACCTCAGGGCTAAAGCCAGCACCTTACCCAATAAGGAAGCGCCAGCAGCATTCCCACGAAGGTCAAAGCCAAGCCGCCCACGGTCTACATGACTATTTAACATTCTGTTGGAGGGATCAGCCAAGTGCAACTGGACTGCAGAACACAATTAAAGGCAGAGGAAGTGGAAAAGAAGCAAAGCTATCTGAACCTATTGATGCCATGAGAATATACCTGGAAAACTCTAAGAGAATCAATGATAAACTCAACCCGAACAGTCAAAGAATTTGAGCAACGTAGTGGGATATAAAAATTAACATGCGAAGATCAATAGCCTTCATGTCCACAAATAATAACTCATTTACAAAAGTAATGAAAGACAAAACCCTATTTATAATAGCTATGAAAATGATATACTATTTAGGAGTAAACTTAACTAGAAATATTTAAAACTTCATGAACCTATAATTCCTGAAAGACGCAAAAGAAGACTGAACTATCCCTTATTCTTGGTTAGGACATCTCAGTGTCATCAAAAATCTCAATAAAAATGCTTTTTTATGGAGCTAGACAAATTGGTGCTAAAGTTCATGTGAAAAAAATAAGCGTAACAGAACATCTAGAAAAATGATGAAAATGAGCCGTAAAGAAGGACTAGCCCTACCAGATATTAATATCCTACACATTACAAAGCCTCTATAATTAAGTTTGTGGTGCTGGTATGTAAACAAACAGATCATCCAAAGGAACAGAATTTAAACTCCAGAGATAGACTCAACTACATGTAGAAACCTAATGTAATGACAAAGGGGATATTTAGAATTACTGGGGCAAAAAATAGTCTTTGGGGAAAAAAAAAAAGATCCGTATACAAGAGTAAATTCTAAGTGGATTAGATACCTAAATAAAACTAAAAAAATAAAACTATACGAGTGCTAGAAGAAAACATGGGTCAATTCCTCTACAACCTGGTAAAGGCAAAGGCTTTCTAAGTAGACCCAACATGCAGATGCAGTAACATTAAAAGGACTTTTGCACGGCTAAACACACCATAAGCCAAGTCAAAAGGCAAATCACAAACTGGGTGAGAATACCTACAACATGTATCACAAATAAAAAGCCAATGTCCTAACAGACAAAGAACTTTCTAAAAACTGAGGGGAAAAGAGGCCAAAACTCCGTGTCTAAAAGACTAGGGCAACTCACACCAAAAAATACTAAAATGGTCCTCAGACATATGAAAAGGTGTTCAAGTTCACTCATAAGAAAAATTCTCATTCAGACTGTGTACTAAGATAACATTTCTCACCCACCAGACTGGCAAAAACTCAAACACTCGTCCCAGTCTTGTAAGTGTCAACTGAAGAATAGAAGTTCTTAATTTTGATTACGTCTTAATTATCAGGGTTTCTTCCTTTTATGAATCACGCTTTTGGCATTGAATCTAAGAAATCTTTGCCAAAGTCACAAACATTTTTCCCCCCTATGTTTTCTTTTTTAGATTTTATAGTTTCAGGTTTTACATTTAGGTTTATGATTCATTTTGAGTTAATTCTGGTATATGGTGTAAGGTATGGAACTAATGTCCTTTTACAGCAGTTTGGCAGTTTGTCAAAATGCTAAACAGAGAGTTACCATCTGACCCAGCAAGCCCACTCCTAGATATATATACCCAAGAGAAATGAAAACATATGTCCATACAAAATCCTACATGGAATGTTTATAGCAGCATTATTCATAATTGCCAAAAAGTGGAAACAACCCAAACGCCCATCAACAGGGGAGTATGGATAAACAAACTGTGGTTTACCCAAAGAATGGAATAATATTCAGCAATAAAAAGGAACACACTACTGATACAACACATAGATGAATCTCAAAATAATTAGGCAAGATGTGAAAAAGCACATACATTATGATTCTATTTACATAAATCTCCAGAAAATACAAAGTAACCTATGTTCGCAGAAAGGAGATCAGTGGTTGCCTGGGGTTGGGGGCGGTGAGGAGTCCAAGGGGAGGTATTACAAAGAGACACTAGGAAACTCTGTGGGGTGATAGTTTCATGGGTGTATACATATGTCCAAACTTATCAAAATGTACATTTAAAATATGTTAAGTTCATTATATGTCATTTATAACTCAATAAAACTGATTTTTTTTAAAGCCATTATTGGGTCAAATGACAAAATTGGAATATAAACAGTAGATTAAGGTATCAGTGTTGACTAATTGGTAACCATATTGTGGTGACAAAAAAAAATACCCCAATTCTTAGGTAATACACAGTGAAGTAATTAGGGGTAGAAGGCCATAGTGGACACCAACTTCTCAAATGCTTCAGAACAAAAGTATCATGTATCACGGACACCAAACGGAGCAAAATGCTAATAGGTGAATCTGAGTAAAGGGAATATGAGTGTCCTTGTACGATTTTTATTCTTGCAACTGTTGTATGGTTTGAAATTATTTTCAAATAAAATTTCTTAAAATCAAACATGGCGACATAGCTCACAGCTCTGACTAGCTTTGTGCAATACGGCCGCAGCTGGGCATATCAGTAAGGGGAACTGGGACAATCCACTTGCTCTAAAGTCCTCAGTCACTCAATGGCATGCACCACACACCTGCTGTCTGCCAGGTTCTGGGAAACGATTGGGACACACATCCAATAAGAAGAATGCAGTGGTCCCACCAACCCCCGCACTCTACCAGACCCCATTACTCGGAGGGATCTACCACACCCTCCAATTCCGGGACAGCTGCCAGGCCTGACTGTGCAACTCTCTCCCCAGGCATCCTTGCCTCTGGTCTCAACACTTCACACCCAAAAGTTTCAAGGATATGCTCTCTTGTGCTGGCTGCTCTGCCAGTTACTCTCTACCTCACAGCCCAGTTCTCTAATCCTAGCCAAAACCTCGGGCCCCAGATTTCATCTCTGTGCTCCTGGGCTCTCAAGCAGACAGATCCAGTATCAAAGGATCAAAAGGGCTGATCCTGAAGGGTCTTGAAAGGGAATGGATTCTGCCTCCCTCCTCCAAGACCCTCCCAGCTCCTGCAAGCACCAAGTCTTCCTCCCAGAAACCATCTACCCTCACAACTCCACAGCACCAGTCTTTTCAGAAACCTCAAGCCCATTTCTGTTGTGTCATTAAATTTCCGTTTTATCCATGCTCATATACCAATCAGGATTTCCTAGAAGAGAGACACACACAGATTCCCAGTTTCTTCCTCACTCCCCTTCCTCAGGATATAGTCAATGTTGGATTCCCTAACCCCCAACATCCTGCCTCCTGACTAGGCAGGAAAAGCCTTCAGGTCAAGGGTTGGGGGAAAGAAAAGAGAAACTGAACTCTATCAGCTGAAGTGTCTGTTGGCTTCAGGGCTGGAGCAGCAGGCCTGTCTCTGACTTATTATGAAATACTCAACACTTCATGTAGCTTCTCAGCTGGTCTACCACTATCACTAACCTTGCTTTCCTCTAAGTAATCTTCCCAACAGCAACACAGCATCCTTCTTAAAGTATATGCCTGGTCAAAGCACTAGCCTGCCTTAAAAACCATCAGAGGCTACCACTGCCCACAGAATAAAACTCAGATTCATTTTTATGACACACAGGGCCTTCACAACAAACCGACTCAAACATCCCTTTTCAACCTCTCCTCCAACCACTAACCCCATGAACCCTGTATTCTGGCTTCAACAGGCTACTTAATTCCCCCAGTTAAGTACACTTTGTATGTTGCTGTATCTTTGCTCCGCTGGTCCCGCATCCTTATACATTATCCAAAGCCCCCACCCACAGGCACTACATATCCTTAAGGACCAAGTTCTAGTGAGTCCTTCCTTAACATCCAGGCAGAGCCAGGCCTCCTACAACTCTACTCCCACCGTACTCTCTCCACACCTCCCGTCTTTCTCCTCCGCACTGTAACAAAATCTGTGGCTCTGCTGACCTGGGGGTCTCATCTTGCTCCTTAGAAAAAAAACACTCTGTGACCTCTAAACCTATCACAGTGCTTGGCACATGTATGAAGTTCAAGTAGCCAGATGGAGAACTGCTTGCATTATTAACCAAATCAGGGAGAAAGAAGGCCGAACCTGCAGCCTAACAGTAAAGGATTACATTTTCCAAAGATGACTACTGCATCTCCCATCCCCCATGCTCTTCTTACAAAGTGACAATGACACTCCTCCCTCCAGAGCTGCGCGAGGTGAGGTCTACGTTCCCTCTCTTTGATCTGTGACTACAGAGGAAGTGATGATTATGTGACTTAAGAGACTAGTTCATGAAAGGCAACAGAGTTTCCACTTGGTGCTCCTGAGATGCCTGCTCTTGGAAACCAGCCACCAAGGTAAGAGGACACCCAGGCCACAGAGACGGGACACCCGTTGGTATTCCAACTGACAACCAGCATGAACCACTAGACACGGAAGAAGCCTTCCAGGTGATTCCAGCCCCAGCTACATCTGACTGCAACCGCATGAAAGACCAGGAGCAAGAACCACATAGCTGAGACAGGAATAAAATAACTCTGTTGTTTTTAAGCCACTAGGTTTTGGGGTGATTTGTTATGTGGTAATAAGTACCTGAATAAACGAGTAAAATAGAATCTCAGTAGCCTTGATCAGCAGAGCAATTGTTCCTCGTGCCCTCTGCACTCAGGCCCCAAGTCCAAATTCTGAGGCCTGCCTCAACTCATACTCTCTTCCTTACTAGATTATCTACTGCTGAATAATAAAAGCACCTAGTGGCTTAAAACAGTAATAATCATTTATTCCCTCTCAGTTTCTATAGGTGAGGAATTTGGACAGTGCAGCACAGACCTGTCTTTGCTCTGCAATGTCTGGGAGACTCCCCTGCAGGCTAATTCTCTCACATGTCTGCAGGCTGATGTTGGCATCAGCTGAGATGTCAGCTGGAATGCTGGCTGGAACACCTCCATGTGGTCTGTCCACATGGCCTGGGCTTCCTCTGAACATGATGGCTGAATTCCAAAAGTGAGTGTCCCAAGGGAAAACACAAGTCAGGTGAGCTGTACCCTTTTCATGATCCAGCCTTGGATCACTTCTGACTTATTCACAGATCAGGGGAATCACGAGTTGCTGGCTACACTGAAGGGAAGAGAAACACAGATCCCCCCACTACCGGGTGGGAAGAGGGCAGTGTCCTACTGTGACAACTGTAGAATGGAAATATTTAAGGGTGTGGCCATTCTGGGAAAATACAATCTGCCACACCTCCCTTTTCTAAAACAGAACAACAGTCCTTAACCTTGACCTGAGTCCCTGATGTTCTACCATGACATTTACCCACAAAGCACTTTTATTTGCCAGTGTTTTCACAGCTTCTTCAGGGAAGTGACACAGCTGGTCCGCACCAAGTACAAAGACATCTGCACTGTGGCGGGAGAGGAGTGAACCTTTTTAGTAAATAAAACCCTAAACCGAAACCCAGGAGGCTCCGGGCAGGTCCTGCCACCCGCTGTGGGTCTCAGTTTCCTCTTCTGTAGAAATGCCTAGGAGCTGTGAGATCCCTTTCTAAAACTCCGCTTCCCATGGTATCCTCTAGCCAGTCCTCCGAGGCCAAAAAAAAAAAAAAAAAAAAAAGTTTCTTAAACAGCAAGAGAACAACAGATCATCAAATTCCCATTGTGAACCATAGACCAGAAGTCTAATTTAGCTTTTAGAAAGCATGAAAGTTGAAGGAATGTTGACAGGCCTGCCCTTCTATCTCTGTCTTGCTTAGTATGTTAAATGCCTAAAAAAATCAGAAAGTATAGAACATACCACAGATAATGGAGACCTAACGGAATTACATTCTTGTTCATTACCAGAACTCTGCTAGACTCCTGTACCATGTACCAGGCTCCATAATTTCAGAAGGATGTTAGAACTGAAAGGGAGTCAGAGAAAATGCACTAAATAATTCAAGGGCTTAGAGAATAAGACCTAGGAGGGAAGGGATGCAGGTTATTCATCCTGGAAAAGAAAAGGCTAAAGGGAAATACGATGCTAGTGCAGCAAAAAGCACGAAGGCCTGGGAAACCAAGTAACCTCGGGCAAGTCACTTGTGCCTTGGTTCTCTCATTTGAACAGGAAAAGGGTTGATCTGGATCATCTCCAAGGTCCCTGGGCCCTGATGACGAAAAGGGCAGTGACAATTTCCCCCATGTCCCAAAAAAGAAATGAGTTTAACCTGTCACATATGCCACTGAGTTGAGACATACCACGATGCTTTCTAACCTGAGAAAAGGGCAGAGAGTGGGGATCCAGGAGAGAGACCGCAGTGGTGTCGGGTAATGGGGTCAGGGAGGGGTGATTCAAGATTTGAGGCAGACACAGGAGGATGTAAGCATCTAAGAGAAAAGGCTGCATGGTCTGAAAAGTATTATAAACGACAGAAAATGAAGCTGAACCTCTCAGCCAGCCGCGTTCTTAAAGCAAAGGCTAATTAAACACGTCACAGGGGCAAAGGTTAACCAAAGTGGAGCCTCATCCCGGGGCTCATGGTTCTGTGCAGACACAGAGTAGGTGGCTGGCCACAGCCTCTCTGCTCCTGAGTTTATAAGATGGGGGCCCTGCACGACTCAGGGGTCCCCTACTCCACACACTTTAGCAAACAGGTAGGAAAAAGTTTTTTTTTTTTGACAATTTACACATTTCTACATTGAGTCAATTCTTCCTTTCGGCAGAGGAGGAAGAACCCCTAGGAACTTGTGGAAAGGACGCTGGGGTGGGGTCTGGGGAAAGGCCACCCCGCATTCCCCTCCCCAGACCGTCTCAGGCGACCCCACCTCCACCAGGCCCGGCACCCACGGACGCCCGGAGGCTGGGTTTCACCCCCGCCTCCCTGCCGGCGGAGCCCGCCCTCTCCAACAGCTGGAGGCCCGGGATTCCGAAAGCTGAACGCAGAGTTCCACTTCCCGGCTCGGGAGGGGGCGCGCGGCCGGGACCCGGGGCGGCCCGGGCCAAGTCCCTCTCGCTGGGGCTCCCGGGCACCGCGGCTGTCGGGGGACCCGAGCCCCGGGAGCGTCCTCTCGGCTCCCGCGGAGCCTCCCTGTCAGACCTCGGTCCCCTTCCGGGGACCAGCCCCAGAACTGACGGACGCCGGAGTCCCGGGGCCCCTACTCACCAGGTCCTTCCAACTCCGCGGCCCTGAACTTGGCCCGCCCCGGGGCGTGGGGAGCGAGCCCGGTGCCCCGGCGCGTCCCGGGCGCTCGCGCGGCTGCCGGCGCCTTCCGCCTGGCCGGCCCTTCCTGCAGCGCGCCGGGGCCCGACCGCCGGGCGGGCAACGTGGCCCTTCCCCGGGGAGGGCGGGGCGGGGCAGGCCGGGGGGCGGGGCCCACCGCCCCTCCTCGCCTGGGGCCCCTGCTTCCCCGCCTGGCCCCATCGCCCGACTTCTCATAAGAACACCCCAACTTTTCCGGGGCCCCCAACTTCGGGAGATGCTGTGGAGGCAGCTGTTACCACTGGGCCCTGCGCTGCTCCCAATCGCAACGCCACGAGTCGATATCCGTCAGCGCAACCACACTCAACCCACTCCAGTCCAGACTACTCCTGACGACTCCCCAGACCCAGCCCGAGCCCAGGACCTCCTGGAGTTGAGGGGGAGAGCCTAGCAGCCGATCTCAGGAGTGCGTAAACCAAACCCAAGGCCAAGGGTCTGGTGGCCTGCTCCCCGCAACCCCTAGCTTCCGGGAGGGAGGAGTCAGGGGCAATGGAGGGGCTGCAGGGTACAGGGATGTGAGAACAGGAACCAGGGCGCCAAAATGGAAGCCAGGGAGGAAACACCTGCAGCCAAAATCGAGAAACATCAAGTTTTTTCTTTTTCTTTTCTTTGTCTGTTTATTCCTTTCCGGGTGGGTAATGGGTGCTGTTAGTTCTGAGTAAAAGAGCAGAGACAGAACTTTCCCCAGGGCAGACCCACCAGACCTAAAGAGGAAAAGCCTCAATCAGGCTCGTGGTAGCCCCGTGAAAGGGGATGGGGGAAGACCCTGGAAAAGCCTAGATGTCTATATCTGACCCTAAGAAGTGAGGGTGGGGAGCTGAGAACCGGCTGCTCATGCAGACGACTTTCCTGAGAAGGAGTGAGTCCAAGGCCAGCCCTACCATGTGATCGGACCACTCTTCTGGCACTAGCACCTTCCCGCATCCACTTCCCTCCCGTGCTCCAGAGCACAGAGCAGGCCAGAACTTTGTGGTGTGTGGTTACTGACTGACTTCCCTCCCTAACTTGTTTCTAATTAAAACTAGGAAATAGGCAGGGTTCTTGAGAAACAAAGGCAGGACATGCCCTAAAGTTCCTCACATAGGGGTGAGGAGTTCAAACAAAATTGCACAGAGGCCTCCACATGCCAGACCCCTTCCTCAGCCTCTCCTTTAACTTTCCTAGCAGCTCTGCAGAGTATCCGTTATCATCCCATTCCACAGATGAGGAGTTTGAGGCTTAGGTTAAGTGCCAACTTGCTGAAGGTCACAATATCTAATGAGGGTCATGGCCGAGTTTTAGACCCAAGCATTACTGCTTCCAAAGATGGAAACTCATTCCCTCCCCTCATGCAGCCTTGAGTACAGTGCTCTTTGAGATGACTGTGTGTCCAATGACAGGCACACAGTGGGACAGCAGGGAAAACCTGCAGTTGGAGCTGACACCTCAGTGAGGCTGGACTGTATGTGGGTGTGTGTGTGTGTGTGTCCACGGTCTCCAGTTCAGCTGACTATATGGAATGTGACAGGAGATGGGAGCTCATGCTCATGTGCCAGCCAGCAGCCGATGTTTCTGTACCTCGGCTCTCTAAACTTTTCCTCATGGAAGGCCTAATACTAATACTCCATGTCAAGGCAAAAGGAAAAATCATAAAGTTTCCTGAAAGTGTGAGAAGTTGGGAAATACTGTATATCCAAGATATTAGGAGCTGAAGTCAGTGTCCAGGACAAAGGACATAATGGAACGCTGAAAGGCTGGGAAAACAACCAGCCCATGAGATGCCAGATTCCCACCTCTACCAATAATCCTTCTCCATCTAAGGCTGTTCAGTGAGGAACAGGACAGGTGACTGTGTGCCAAAACTCACGCCCCATCGCTACAGTCCTCTGTTTAAATTCCAAGGCTCCCAGGAAGATCTAAGAGTAGAAATTCCCTGACTGTAAGAGGACTGGCCCAAAACAAAAGGACCTGGTTAAAGAATCAAGCTGAGCTGAATTCTTGGATGGAAGCAAGAGAAAACATTTGGTTTGAGAGGCAAGAAGCCAGGGTGATGAATGCCAAACTGACCTGGGAAAAGAGGCTCTTGACTGAGGTTTCATGGAAAGGGGTTTGGGGGGAAGGAGGGCAGAAACAAGGAGGCAGGTGACTGAATTCTGGGGATGAAACTGGGATTGGATTCTGTGAGGATGGAAAGAATAGGAAGATCTGGTCCCAGCCAACCCCAACTACTTCCAAAAGAGGCCTGGAGAAATAAGAAGGAAGTGAAAATTGTTTCAGGAAACTGCTCTCCCATAAACTACGCCCAAGATACCCTGTATTTTTTTTATAATTTGGAAAGAATTCATGCTCTGAACTTAGAACAGGACTTAGCTTGAAACCATCAGCAGAAATAAAAGCAAAGTTTGAAATCAATGATGTATCTATTTTCCCCTCTCCCCTCCTCTCAACATCCCCACTCCCTAGACAGACCCAGAACCTCAGCTCATCAAGACCAAAGAAAAAAGATTAACATGATAATCACTGAGCACTGTCTGTGAAATGGAACTTTTGGTTAGCCACTGCCAATTCCTTTTGGAAGAAAAAAGGGTATAAATAAATTCAGTTACAACACACACAACATTTGGTTAAGTCTATCACTGGTCCTGGCTAAGTGGTTAGACCCCCAGTGAGTGCGGTGCCTTGGCATCCTGGCACCTCCGTGAGAAGGCTGATGGCTGTCTTGAGAGGACTGTCTTGTGGAAGGGTCAGGCAGAGGGCAGGAATACTGCTTTCAGCGGAAACGACAGGGAAGAGGAATTCTGGCTTACTCTAGGGAGGAAATGTCTTACCAGAGAGGCTGGCTGACAGGGCACTGGAGCTCCCCTCCCTGGAGGTCTGCAGCAGAATCCGGACGGCCCTTGTCAGGTCAGATGCTGTAAAAACCAGCACAGCCCTGGGCAGGCGATCACAGTGTCTGCCACTCCACACTTAGGCAAGCCCTTCCTGCTCAGGGCTTCCAAAGCATCCCCTCAGGAAGAATAATCCCTGCTCTGTTCTCTTCACAACAATGTGGTGACGAAAAACTGACCCAATACAATAGCCTGGATACTTCACATAATGTAAGCACTGTACAAATACAGCACAACTCTGTTACTCCCAGTGCTTCGAAGCACTCCCAGGCCTCCCAGGCAGGATGAGGGCTGCAGAGGCATCCCGGGACCACACGCCCCTGAGGGTGATCCTGGTGTCTAAGCAAAGACTAGCACCAGAAATTTGCTGGGCAAAGCTGGGGGTGGTGACATGCCCACCCTGAAATCCACACCTTTTGAAGTAGAAGCCTGGCCCCAAAGGGGCTGCCCCAGGCGTCAGACCAGAGAAGAACAACCAGACCAGGAAGGGTGGGTCAGGAACTCCACCCAGTTCTGTCTGCCCAGCCCTCAGGCCACTGGGGGACTCAGGGACTCCTATGGCAGAGAAGCAAGGGAGGAAAAAAGAAAGACACTAAGTCAGAAATGCATGATTTTGGCTTGCAAATGACCTCTGTTATTGTTGCCAGCCCCCAGTGAATGTGAGGTCCAGGTGTTACACAGCCAGTGAGAGGCAAAGAGATGCTAGAAGCCAGGCTTCCTAACCTTAGCTGAGGCCACCATACCCCACTGTCCATCAAAATTCCCAACACCTCTCTTTTCTGCTGTTGCTGTCACTGAGAAAAGCAGGCACCATGGCACGGGTAAACTGGAGTTCAAGGAAGGAGCAAGCAAGAAGTACAAAGGTGACCTTAAACAGGTTCTGCTTCAAGTGGGAACAGAGCCTGTGAAGATACAGAAGGCTAAAAAATGGCAGTCTGAAAAAAAAAAAAAAAAAAAAACTGGCATCTTACAGAGCAGGAGAGAAGACCAGGCTATGGCATAGGGAGGAAAGGTCCAGTGTCACTCCAAGAACTGGAGATCCATCTCCCAGCCAGCCACTCAGCCCTTGAGTCTTACATTTTCCTCCACTGACACTTCCTTACACTTCAATCTGCTACCAAGCACTTGCCAAACTGACTGGAGAGCTCTGAGGGTTGACACCAGGTATCTGGCAGAAGCCCTCAACCTCAGATCTCCTTGAACCCGTGCAACTTTGCCACCACTTCATGACCCCAGGTATTGTGTATCAGCAAAAGGATGAGACAGATTCAGGGCCGGATTTTAATTAAGGACAAATAAGGCTTCTGAAAGAACACTAATTCAATAAAAGAGCAGAACTCCTAATTCAGGGTTTTTCCTCTATGTACTGTCTATACAAGCATATCAAGCAACGTCAGTGTCGCTGTTGTACGAGTACACGGCCCTGGATACTTCTCCAAATCTACCATTTCATTTGCTCCTTGTTAACAACCTGTGGATGGCTTGCAAAGTTCGTTATCCTCATTTTGCAAGTGAAGAGAACACGAATCCTGATTCCCAAACCCGTGTTCTGTTCCTCTGCTCTTTCCATGAGGTTTCACAGCCTACACGTTCTTATTGGGGAAGGAGGAGAGACAATTTAGTAAGTTCTCTGGACCATCTCCCACCTGCCAGTCCCCCCAAGGAGGTTCTATTCAGTTAGCGCCCCAAAACACAGCAGCCTGCCTCTGCCTGGATAATCCATTCCAGGGTTGTACTTAGCCCAGATTGACTTGGAATCCTATTATCTCAGTGTTGAAAAGGCCCTTACAGGTAATCTGATTCAATCTCCCTTCTGAAGCCTGAATTATTTTCATGTTCTCCTTGGCCTACCCTACAACTGCCATTGCCCACAACCTCTTACAAGGTACTCCTCCTGCCTGGGTAAGGAGAGGCTAGGAACAAGCCTGCACCCCTAGACAGTGAAGGGGAAGTGAAGCTTCCTGTGACCCATCAGGTTCCAGGTTCTCATCAGGGCACTTCCTGAATGGCTGCATTCCCCAGACTTACCCTACTCAACACTTTCTGCATGGGAGCAGCAAGACACCAAGCGGGAAATGAGACAGGAGCCTTACCTTTCTTCTCTTCTCTCAGCTGCTCCCCTGAAGATCATCAAACCCCCATCCAGCACTCCATTTCCAAAACTGAGAATCCCAAATCAGATACACCAAACAAATTGCAGCTTCTCTCCTCTTATCCAGGTCCAAAGTCCATGGCTGAGTGAACTGAGGGGGAGGAGTCTGGGGGGGGAAGGGGTATGTCCAGGCCCCTCCCCCCCCACTGCAGGCTTCAGTGTCCCTCCCAGGGGTCTGTTACATCCCTTCATTCAGCTGGTTTATTAAGCCCACAGTCTGGTGATAGGCAGATCCCGGGTACTATCCCATCTTTTGTTCAGGGAGGGGAAGGCATCCACTGTGAGGGCTGGCCAGTCCGTCTTCTGCTGGGGCTCATGAGAAGAAACAGGCCTTAGAACCAGCATGGCCCAGGAAGCTGATTTCTGTTTTAACCTGCAGAATATTTAAACATCATGACACTCTCTAATCTATTATATACCCAAAGGGATTCCTAAGATTCCCTACCTAAATTACATTCCTTTACTCAATCATCAAAAACCCTTCCTTAAACACTCCACAAGGTTATACAAAGTACCTACCTCACTCACATACTGCACCCCAAAACACAGTCACTTCATCAATATGTACGCACATGAAGGCTTAGGATAAAGTAAAGATAGCACCTATTCGCACTGTAGAGAAGTAACCAAAACCACTAGTGTGTGGAGACTGTCTTCTAACAAATAGAGAAAAGAACATCCTCCTGTTCTAGTGTCTTGTTAGTGCCACACACTAATCGCCCTACATCTCCCAAGCTTCTTAGGGTGTGCAGTGTTTTAATCGGCCAGCTCTCCCTGACTGAACTAAATCCATTCCAGACCTAGATGCTGGCGCCTTCCACAAGCATTCTTTGCTCCCTTCCCTTCACCCTCACCTCCCCCTCTGCTTCCAAAACTGTGCCAAGGATGTAATTCCCAGCCTCCGGTCAAACTCCTTCCCGGGGCCACTCCCGAGAGCACTCTCCTGGAATGTTAGAGGTCAGAGTCCTACCAGCAATAGTCCCAGTGATGTTCCAATTTTGCAATCCAGTAGCCCACCCTGGCCGCTCCCTCCCTTCTAAGTTTATTCTCAAACATCACACACATACACATACACACACGCAAGCACGCACACACGCACGCGCCCTTCCTTCCTGTAGGGGCGTGGCGTCCACAAGAACGCCCCCCCACCCAGCCAAGAATTTAACTCCTCCCACCCTTCTCGGAATCCCGAGCTCGGTGTTCACCCGGGAAGAGGGTGACAACGCGATCCTCTCTAGACTCTGTCACCCACCCCTCCACCGCCGGACGACCCTCGCCCTAACTGCGCTGGGTCTTTACCTGGGTCCCGCCCCCCCCAACCTCGGCAGGGAGCCGCGGCCCGCCCCAGATCGGAATCCAGGCCCTAAGCCAGGTCCCCACTGCCGGCCCAGGCCCCACCCCCTCGACCCCCAGCGGCCCGGCCCTCCCCTCGCGCTCCTTTCCCCCTCCCACCATCCACCGCAGCCACTTCCGCCCGTCCTCCGGAAGTGAGTCCGCGGCAACTGCCACCTCCCCGCATCCCGCCTTATTCTTCTAGCCCACTCCCCCCGCCCATCACCACCGCCACCACGGGAGCACGGAACGTGGGTCTGCAGGACTTGAGGTCGCTCTACAGTCACTATTCACAGGACTGGAGACGAGGTGTGGGCAAGACGGGTGTGGGCGAGAACGGAGCTGGGGGCGAGAGGAACTGCCGAGCAAGAAGGGGCGGGGCAGAGTGTGTGGCTGAGAGCGGGAGCTCGCGTCACGAAGAGCCGCTCGGGAAGAAGTGCGCATGCGTCGCGACGCCTCGGCCCGGTCGCAAGGGTTGATGCTTGGACTGCCTGGCCTGGCGGGACTTGGACGGGAAGGGGGCGGAGCGAGGAGCGCGGAAGTGGGGGCGGAGCCTGCAAGGGGCAGTCTCGCCCCTTCCCCTCCGTCCTACGGTCGCCTAGCAACCGCGGTCTTTTTCTGGGTTCTGGGACAGTCTCTGGCTGCTCCCCTCTCCCCATGCTGGTTCTCCTGGCGAGAAGCAGTTCTGGAAGTATCAAGACCTCTATTCACCGTTCCTGTGCTGACAGCGCTATAGCAGTACTAGAGGAAAGCTGTTTTATTTTGTTCATCGCTTACTTTTTCTCGCTGCATCTCTCATGGAGGCAGGACCTTTCTTGGGTCTGAAAAAAGAAAATGATGAGAATAATCAAAAAGTAAGTCACCCTCCCCCCGCGCCCGCAGGTCAGCTCTCCGTTCTACATGCATTGTGCGAAGCACTTTGCAAGTATTACTACCTACAGGTTGGGACCACGGTTCCATGAGCAGCAGAGCGCTTTGCCCAAGGTTATGTGTCTAGAAAGTAGTAAAGACTTGACACAAACTTCCTAGTCTGTAACCCTACCCTACCGTATGCTGTTAATATCGCCTGCCACCTGAGACTCGTCTCCAATAAAAACAAAAACAAAAAAACTTTACCACCCCTTCAAACATTGGACTTCCAAGTTCCAAAATTGACCTGGTTGCTTTTTTCTTAATATATCGGACTGACTTGCTCTTGACTTAAAGCTAAATCCAAGAGGAGCTGCTACTAATTTTTGGAGTTCATATGTCCTCTACTTAATGAAATGTTCTAGAACTTTGCGAGGACAATGGATGGTTTTGCAGCCTTATTGAACACTGCAACCTAGGCTCCAGTGTTCTGGCGTATCATCTGTGATATTGTGATTTATAAGAAGAAATATATGTATTGGGTCTTTGTCTGGTTGCTGACACAGAGCTCCTAAAATCCTCGGAACCTCCTGAGTGATAAGAGCAGGCTAGGAGCAGCTTTTGTTCTAATATTTGGTCTTTGACCACAGTTCCTGACACAGGGCTCCTGAAACCCCTGAAATCTCCTGGGTGATAGAAGTGTCATTTGTTCTAATGAAGCAACTTTACCTGGGCTTGTGGACAGCTCCTGGGTGGGGGCTGGTCATTGGAAAGACCAAAATATGATTAGAAGCTTGGAATTTTTTAACACTCCCCTAGCCTCCATCTTCTTGAGATGAAAGAAGGGTTGAAAATGGAGTTAATGAGAGATCATGCCTAGGTATGAAGCATCCATATAAATCCCAATAGTATGGGATTTGGAGAGCTTCCAGGTTGGTGAATCCATCCACATATGAGAAGGGTACCACACCCCAAATCCAGGAGGGCAGAAGCTCCTGTGCTCAGGGCCCTCCCAGACATCGCTCTCTGTATCTCTTCATCTGTATCCTTTAATAAACCAACAAACATATGTGTCCCTGAGTTCTGTGAGCTGTTCTAGCAAATAATCAAATCCAAGGGAGAGGGGGTCATAAGAACCTCCCATCTTTAGCCAAGTAGAACTGAAGTTGTGGGTAACTTGAGTACCGACTACTTGCACTTGGCATCTGAAGTGGAGTCAGTCTCATGATACTGAG
Organism: Camelus ferus; assembly: GCF_009834535.1. NCBI lineage: Eukaryota > Metazoa > Chordata > Mammalia > Artiodactyla > Camelidae > Camelus > Camelus ferus. The sequence continues at coordinate 113,873,174 of NC_045698.1, forward strand.
TCCCTGACCTGTGGGATCTGATGCTGTCTCCAAGTAGTGTCAGAAATGAGTTAAATCGTGTCACTAGCTGGTGTCACAGAGAACTGCTTGGTGGGAGAAAACCCCCGCACATTTGGTGTCAGAAGTGAAGTGTTCTGTATGAGTAGTAAAGACGACGCACAGGATGAAATGCTGGGTTTTTCCAGTACGTGCATTGATCTGACATGCTCTTGACTTCAGGCTAAATCCAAGAGGAGCTACTACTAATGTTTGAAGTTCATATGTCATCCATTTAATGACATGTCCTAGAATCTTGCCAGGATTATGGACGTATTTGCAGCCTGTGTTTTTCCCCCCATTTCGAAAGTGAACCTAGGCTCCAGTCTTTTAGCATACCTTCTATCCACATGATTTCTCCAGATTATGAGCAATGACCAACATGCACATTTTCAGTACTGGGAATATAACAGTTGCTGGGTCAGGAGTCTTGAAATGATGCTTTTATTTGGAAAGATGTCATCATAATATTAGAAACATTCTTAATACAAAATTTATATTGCTGCTCAGATATTACAGGCCCACAAATAAGTTCCTGATCTTTTCCCAACCCCAAACCTACTCCACTGTTACTCATCTGCATTAATGGCAGCTCCACTTCATTTACTCAGGCCAGAATGCCAAGAGCCATCCTCATCCTCCTCTCTCACATCCTCTGTGCACTGTCTGGAAATCCTTTTGGCTCTATCTTCATACTTAGGATTCGACACCCCGGTATTCTCACAGCCACCTTCATCCCTCTTTGGACAACCAGGTCTCTCTGCCCTCACCCTCCTACTCCAGTAGCCTAGTCTTCACATGACAGCCAGGGAGATCCTGGTATTTCTCTGCTCAGAACCCCACAGTGGTTCCCCAGTTCATTTGGTGTAACAAGCCAGACTCCTTACAGTAGCCTCAGAGCCCGACACCAACTGGCCTGGGTAGCCCTGACTTGATCTCCCTTTGCTCACTGTGTCTCAGCCACAGTGCCATCATTGGTGGTCCTTGAACCCACCTCAGGGCCTTTGCACTTGCTGTTCTCTCTCCTTATCTCTTTTTCTGAATATTTTCATTACTCCCTCTCCTCTTTCAAATCTTTTCTCACATGTCACTTTCTCATGAGTCCTTCCCTTACCAACCTATTTAACTCTGCCCCTCACACACAGCACTGCCAGCCTCCTTTACCCTGCACCATTTTTTTCAATAGCACCCACTTATCAATTCCCAACATGTTTATTATGCTTACTACTTACTGTCTGTCTCTCCCTGCTAGAATGTCAGCTCCATGAGGGGAGGCGTATTTGGCTGTTTAATTCCTTGCTGTATCCCAAGTACCTGGAAGACGGTCATGGTGCCTAGTAAAGCAGGTGCTCAGCAGACATTTGTGGAATAAATGAATGAATGAACTTGAACAGCTCTTTTTATGATGGAGTATTTTTATCCAAGCCTCTCTCACCTGCAGATACATCAACATGGTGATAAGCATAGTATACATATTTTGCATTGATATTTTGTCATCGTATCATGGATACTATGATGTTTCTAAATACTTCCAAAATTATAACCACTTTTGCTTTTTAAGTGTACTTAGAGTGTTTGCATGCATGTTAACAACAAGTCAAACAATACAGAGTTGTATAAAGAAGAATTTATCTTCCCACCTCCACTAGTCCCTCCCTGCTGAAGAGAGTCACTTTTAAATTTAGTAGATATCCTTTCAAATATTTTCCCTACACACGCATACACATGTGTAGCAGGTACAGATTTCACAGTTCAAAGACAATTATGCCTGAATTGTAACTTCATTTTCTGTATCTCAAGGCAATTTCTATTTTAGGCTTCATTTCCTCTGATGGCAGAAAAACTAAATCTAGTTAATTCGAGATAAATGGTAGCACTTTATGATTTGCTTATTTATTAATCAGTTAGAGTTCAATTCTAGTGAACTCTTTTCTCCTTTCATCTTCACATAATTACCAGGTTTTTAAATTATTGTAAAAGAAATATGTATTCAGTACAGAAAAAGTAGTAAATCACAAATAAACAAAAAGAAAAAATAAAAACCATCAGTAAAGCCAGCAGCCAGAAACATTCTATCCTTTCAGATTTGTTCTGTTCATATATATATATATACACATATTTGAGATCATTATAATTAGCTTTTATTGCTTAATATATTGCAAACATTTTTCCATGTCAAAAAAATTCTTCTATGACATTTTTAATGACTGCCTGGTCTCCCAGTTGTACAAATGTACCGTAATTTGTCAGCCCTGTCTTTGTACATTTGGGTTGTTCCCAACTTTTCACTTTTGTGAAATGACTTGTAGCTAAACCTCTGTGCACATCCTTAGTTATTTCCTCAGGATAAAATCCCGGAACTGTTGGTGCATTTATTGTTGAAGGCTTTTTATGCATGTTGTCAGCAGACCTACAGAAATGTGGCACTGCCTTGATTCCAGCGAGCAGGAGGGTCCTTTTCTTCACACCCTTCCAGCACTGTCTGAAGTCTTCCCCTGTTACCCTGTTTTGATGTTTTCTTGATGATTTTCACAAGTATATTTTTTTCAGACATACATTTTTTCAGATGATAATTATTTTGGATTCGTTTTAGAAACTAGGTGCTCTTTTACAATTTATTGGGCTTCTCCTTGCCTTGGCAAGTATTCTTTGTACTGATTTTAGTCCAACGTCTGACAAGCGTAAGAATCAGTTTGTGTATTTGCTTCTTGTCATGTTCTTTTATCCCAGAATCAGAATTTTAAAGTTTTGTCCCGTAAAGGAACAGCCATACTCATTTTCTCCCTTTATCTTATTATACCTCTTAGCAGGTACAGACTTCTTTCTTTTTAAGGGTTTGAGTTTTATTATTATTTTCTTTAATGGAGGTACTGGGGATTGAACCCAGCACCTCTTGCATGCTAAGCACACATTCTACCACTGAGCTATACCCTCCATCCAATCTTAGCAACTTCTAACCCACTCGACTGCACTTCCAACACTCTTCCACCTTAACCCCCCGCTACTACACTCTTCTGGGTTTCCTCATCCCTCTCTGACCACTCCTCAGCCTTCCCAGCTGCCCCTTGTTCTCTACCCAGCATTTTGTTTTTAGGTGATCCCACAGATGTCATGTGGCTTCCTTTATCCACTCTGTGACAAACACCCAAATAAGGCCTCCAAGCCCCTTCTCCTGTCCTCCAGACCCATATGCCCAGCTGCCTGCGTGACTTCCCAACTGTATTCCCTCACACATAGCTCTAATTCAAATGTCCAGAACTAAACCAGCATGCCCCTTCTCATTGAGTGTCTCCATCATCCAATTGCTTGTGCCAGAAATCCAGAAGTCTTCCACAAAGTTCCCACATCCAGTCAGTCAACACACCCTCAAAGTTCATCTCCCAGTGATTTCATGACTGTGCTCTTCTCCCTGTCTCTTCCCGAGCTGGACCAGTCAGTACAGCTCATGCCCTGATTGTGGGAATTGGGTAGCACAAGACTCAAGCCTGGCCAGCCAGCTCCTTCCTGGGATTTGCTGAGCCCAGGGCAAGTTTCTCTCAGGTGGCAGACCTCAAGCACAAATGACAAGAATTTCAGCTTTTCTACTTAAAGGACAAGTGGACCAGTCCTAAAAGTCTTGGAGCACACTTGCTTAAGATGCGTTAGCCTTGCTCGACCTTCTGACATGAGTTGATGCTAGGGAGCAATCTGAAGCCAAGCTGGTGACTCCCTTTGGGAGGCGTGGATTTTCCAGCCTGGTGCCCTGGTAGGTTTTCCATTATGTAGGGAATGCAGTAAGGTTTACCAGAATGACTACTGGACACATTCTCCTATTTCAGTCTGCAGATGCAAGTTTTATTTTATTCCAGTTCTGCCTCTTACTGCAGCAGTATTTCCTTTGGCAAGTTCTTAACCCTCTCTGTGCCTTAGTTTTCTCATGAATACAGTAGGGATGGTAACAGTACTTAATCCTTATTCAATTATCACGGGCATTCAGTGAGATCATGCATGTCAAGTGCTTAAAATTATGCCAGGCGTATATAGTAAGTGCTCAGTAAATGCTGGTTACTACTCTTACGATTAATTCAGAGAAGTTTCAGTCTAGTACTAACTTACTTTTTTTGTTGTTTCATTTGTTCTATTCTCTTCAAGAACACCAGTTTTGTATATGTTGGGACTCATTTGACTGTCTTCTGCCTCCTTCATTTTTATGTCATTGTTTCTTTTCCAGTTTTCACTTTTTGTGAATAGTTTTTTTTTTTAGTTATGCTTATTCTATTTTTGATGTTTCTAATGTTTCCAGGGAAATATCAGGTTAATGCAACTAAGTTCCCTTATGTTTCCCTTAAATTTAAATTAAAACTCCTAACATAGTACGCCTGTTTTTTTTCATCCTTCCCAAGTGTACAATTCAGTGGGTTTTAGTATATTCACAGAGTTGTACAACCATCACCATTTATTCTAGAACAGTTTCATTACCCTTGAAAGAAACCCCATGCGCATTCGCAGTCATTTCCCATTCCTGCCTCCCCAGCCCCTGGCAACCATGTTTACTTTATGTCTCTGTGTTGGCCTGTCCTGGACATTGCATATGAATGGCATTGGACAGTATGTGTCTGGCTTCTTTCACTTAGCATAGCTTTTAACATTCATCCAAGTTATAGTATGTTTCAGCACTTCATTCTGTTTTGTGGCTGAATAACCTTGCACTGTGTGTATATACTGTACCTTGTATATTTTATTCCTCAGTTGATGGACATTTAAGCTGTTTCCACTGTGCATCTGGTTTTGCCAGTGAGGCATAAGGAGTGAATAAGGAGACTGGACCGCAGCCTCCACATAAAAGCCTACAGAACCCCAGGTGAAGGAGGAGGTGTTTGGGAGGAATTTGTGTTTCCTGGAGAGCAGCTGGATATGAGCCAGGGCCCTCCTAGATTTTGGGAAATCCCAATTTTAAATGATCTGTTATCCCTGTTATTAGTGTGCACATAGTTCTCACACCGCGTTTTTTCTGTGTCATGTGGAGACAGTCCTGGCCATGGACATGTCCTGACCTTCCCCTTGTCTTCTCACTCAGCCTGCCCTTGGCCTACCCAAGTGTTCTTTCCTGAAACGCCCTCCTCCTGTAGGTGTGTCTTCATGTGTGATTTATTAGTCATCGTTCAGATTTCTAAAATCTGCTCCCTTCAGCAATTCCGGGAGGTAAGGGTGGACTTTTTCTGGAACACTGAAGACAGATAACCCCCATTCCCTTTCTCATGTTCCTTGCAGCTTCAAAAAAAAAGGGGGGGGGGGTTGTGGGGAGCCCGGAGTTGCACTGCAAATACAGGACTGAAGAGGATGTGACAAGCCCAGACATCTCCATAGCTAAAGGGTAAAGCTGGGGACTTGCAGACACTGTGAGGAATCCACTGAAATCCAGAATATTAAGCAGAGACTTGGAATGAAGGTGGGGTTACAGGTGGAGGACACTTGGGAATTCCAGCTCAATCATGGAATGAAAGCTGTTTAAATACACTTAAGATCATAGCTCTTTCTTGCTTTATTTGACACTGGAAGATGGGCTATCTTGTATGTGATTTTCCCTATTCAATCCTTGTATTGTTATGTTAATTATATTAATTTGGGGCATTTCTCCCCAACAAGATCACAAGGTGCTGCTGCTGCTGCTGCTTTTTTTTTTTTTTTTTTGCTTGTTTTGGTTTTTTAATATTATTTATTTTTATTGAAGTATAGTTGATTCACAATGTTGTGTTAATTTCTGGTGTACAGTGTACTGTTTCAGTTATACATACATATATATACCTTTTCATGTTCTTTTTCATAACAGGCTATTACAAAGCACCGAATATAGTTCCCTGTGCTATCCAGTAGGACATTGTTGTTTATCTATTTTATAGATTATGAGCTTCTTAAGGGAACAGACCCTGTTTACCTTAAAACACTCACATATTTCTGTATTTGTTCAATTCAATGAACAGTCAGCTGCCAGCTCAGATCCTGGCTCCTCTGATTTCTGTGGACTCAGGAGATACAGTTTCCTTTTCCAAGGCTCAGATAGTGAAATCTGTCCTTCACTCCTGGCAAGGCATTCATGAGGATCAAATGAAACCAAGGCTGTGGGAACGCTTTTAAAACTGAAAAGAATTATGTAAATACCTGTGATATTTAGGAGTTCCCAGATAACAATCAGAAAGTGCCAGGGTACTAGTGGCTTTGAGCATTCAGGGGAGAACCCCTCAGTGCCTTCTCCATCTGTGAACAGAGAAAGCCCTGAGCACCCCCTCCCTTAGGAAGCTGCTCGCGTTTCTCACCTGGCCTCTCCCTTTTTCAGGCTCTCAAAGTGTGATTCTGTCACAGAGAAAGCCAGGCTGCTTTTAAACACCTTCCTTTAACATTATTACCATTACTTTGTATTATTATTACTTATAACAGTTATTACTTATAACAGTATTACAAGTTCTGACTGTCACTGCTTTGGTTGATTGGCTTTTAAGTCTGTGAATTTGCATTTAAACCTGGGGCATTTGCTCAGGTTGGTATTGCCTTAGACCAGTGCCATCAGCAGGGGTTGTCCAGTGACCTAATGAATATTTGAAACCTTAGATACTGAAGCCAAGAAGCTGAGGCTTTCCTGAACTGGGCCTCCACAGTGTGGGGAGTGGTGGAAAGAGGGGAGAAGACGGGGAAGAGAGTAGTCAGGCAAGAACAGTCAAAATAGAAGTGTCTTTTGCCTTCAGGATGTTATCAGGTCACAGGGAGAGAGGAGCCTGGTTCTCAAGAAAGAACAAAGACACTTGCAAGTAAAAAAACTGAAGACAATTCACATGTGTTGATGTAAAGAATAAAGAAGTGTTTAGAAGGATGTAAAATTAATTAGAAATAATTTCTGAGGCCAGGTAGCTCACCAGCAAGGTCTTGAAGGGAACCAGGAGAGGAACCCCTGGCTTAGGGGTCATAAATCTCCTTCTTTACTTCAAGCAGAACCAAGCTCAAATAGGACTATTTCTAATCCTTATCAGCGAAACTGGGCCTGGTGTTGGAAGCTGGGGTGCTGGTTCTGCTTGCAGTGACCTGACCAAATCCTTTAAAGTATCTCCTCACGTAGGAGCAGCTGAAAAGTACTTGGGGGAAGCAATTACAACTATTAACCTGAAACCAAAGTTATGACTTTATCATAATTCCTTTGTCTTTTTTGAAATGGGCTTTAAACCAGAACACCTATTTCTAATCATTAGAAACACTTGAAATAATTGTCAGTAATCTTTAATAATCATAGGAAGGAGAACATGTATATTAGTCTTTGAACGTACCATCTCTGATCTTTTGGTCGATGTGTGATTCACTGTTTTCCACCTTATTTGGGGACAAAGGTGTGGTACACACATCACCCCATCACCCCACCTCCCAAACCAATATTAGGCTCCTCCAGAATAATGGAAGAACATAAGTTAAGGGCAATCCAACACCCTCAACATCAGATATCATCTGGAAACTGTTTAAGGCAAAAAAAAATTTTTTTAAAGGGGCCACCAGCTTCTAGGAGTTAAAGATCGACTCCTTTGCCTGCCACCTCGCAGCTGTGTCACTGTTGTGTGGCAGTCACCTCCACGTTGCGTCATGCACTGAATCATCATTCCTAGGAACTGTTGAAGGACTGACCTCAGATGATTGGCCCTGCTAAATAGATCAGACCCATTTGTGGTCATGTCCAGGGGAATATTAAACTCGCTTGCATTCTGACATGCCTTCTTGAGTGGGTGAACAACAACTGGAATTTCAGTAGAGAATTGGGTGTGATGTATGAAATGGATCGCATTACTCACCTGCAACCCTGAGTGAGGAGACTATTTCAAGAAAAAAACTTTTTTTGATTTACTTTTTTCTGGGCTTTGTCAGTACCCAAAAACACCAGAAGCAGTCTGTTCCAAGGAAATGATCAGGGATGGTTGGTCTGAGGAACACGGAGATTTCTGAGTTCATCTCCCTTCCCTCAGCTTGGGGTGCCAGTGCCACCCCTTCCTGCCCCCACCCACCAAAGTCCTCAGAAGTCTTCTACTGCCAGCCCAAATGCTACTTGCTCCTTGAAACCTCAGTAGGTGTCAGCACTTATTCTTCCTTGCTGTGTACTAGAATTCCCAGGTCTTACTCCTTTGCTCATTCCTCACTTCCACCTTACCCCCGGCGGTATCTTGAGAGACTCCGGTGGAGTGTGAATGGCTGCGGGATGTAGTGGATGTGAGCAGCCACAGAGGAAACGGAAGTTTCAGCGAAGTCCTTTATGGAAGTCCTCCCAGAGAGGCTGTGGAATCAAAATTAAGAAAGACAGGTAGAAAAGACAGATACAAAATGTCAAAGATTTAACCTTAAATTTTGAGAAAAAAAGAAGAAACATGACACAGTGGATGAGGCAGGACTTAGGGCTAAAATCTGAGTTGAAATCTGTGGATTCCACTAAACCAAATCCCCAGAGAAGAGAGAGAGCCAAGAACATGTGAGAAACTTGGTTGCAAGCTGTACAAGTTTGAACCAAGAGAGCCAAGTTTGTGGGGTTATGGGAAATAGGATAGGCATTCCAAGACCAATACATGGTTTTCCCATTAAAAAACAGTCAGAGTGCAATCTGAAAATTACGGGAAAGTGCAAGTTTAGGCCCGCACTTGGGAGACACCATGGCCCAGCTGTTTTGTGCATGACTCAAGATCCCAATGTCTTGGGTTCAGCTGCCAGCTGCACCACAGAACTCGGTGTCCGCAGGCAACTCTTAGCCTCTCCATGCCCAAGTTTCCCCCTACTGCCAGATGGGAAATGAATAATGCCCACCATGTCATATTCTGGAGAAAACTGAAGAAGCTGCCAGCAACAGTGCCTGGCACAAACTGAGTACCATATCATGCCATTTTATTATATATTCTAAAATCTGAAAGATCTAGTTGGTGATTTATTTAGAACAAATAAAGAAACTTTAGGAGTAACCTTATCAAATCCTCCACGGATGATGGAACATAGTGTCATTTTTATGACCTTTATAAGCCACTTCAAATTCATTTTATTGTCTGCTAGTCTCCTTGGGTCATTTTAAATGGCTTTTTATGTATTTAAATCTTGTCTTCCAGTATGACTCTTGAATTCAGGAACTTGTGTCTTAATGTCATTACTATTAGACCCTAACAGTGTGAGGCACATAGAACAGAGCTTCATAAATACCTGTTAGGTTTTTTTAAATACTAAATTAAAAAAAATTTTTTTTAATTTCAAATGTATACCAATGACAACCATTTACACATCAGCAATGATTAGTTTCTCTTAGTTTCATTTTTACAAACGCCGCTTTGGAAGATCCAGATGGCCCTGGATAAACCGGTGTTAACAAAGGGAGAGAAGGCCCCAGAAGGAATAGCAGCTTGGGCAGTAAGTTCTGCTGGGTCTTGGTAGTCAGAGGGAGTAGGGACATTTACTGAAAAAGTTTGATGGAAGCAAATGAAAGGGACACCGAGGCCCGTGGCTCATACTTTTCAGCTGCCCCTCTCTGTCCAGCTGCAGCAAACTCTGCTTCATGTGCTGATTCCACAGACGGGGAGCCCCTGTCCTGACGCTGCTCACAGCCCATTGGGGAAACGGGTCAGCAGCCTCCCAGCATGACCCAGGCTGTGGAGGGAGGCCCTGCAAGGCCCCAGAGCTGAGAATCCAACCTGAAGCCTTGACCAGGAGGTGACGTTTGTCCTTCCTGTTAACCAAACATTAAGGGAACTGTCAGAGCAGCAGGGATGCAGGGAAGACTGAAGCACTTCGCTAAACCACCCACTTGTGAGCCATTTCGACAGTGACCAATTTTCTGCTGGGGGTGGGGAAGGGAAAATGAGAAAACAAACCTAGCCCAGAGATCTTAATTCTAGGGGGAGGAACAGACTTGGCTTGCATGGGACAGAGTGTGTGCTTTGATGGAAAGGTAAGACTTTTCTTGGGGATGTATAGAATTGGAGGAGGGTGAGGCAGAAAGGAGGTGGGGGGTGTAGGCTCTGGAGGAGGGGAGTGGGAAGCGAGCTCCTGTCCTCCCAGTGGGCTCTCCCTCACTGCGAGGACCACTTGTAGAGACTGGAGTGACTACAGGGAAAGAGTGGCGTTCTGTTCAACAGCTGGGTAGGGCTGGCGACTGTCCCTTTGCCATTGAGCATCCCAGAGGTTTGGTGTGCCAAGGTCCAGGAGGACCCAAGGGCCAAGTGGACACAATAGGAGCAGGGTTTGTGCCACGCTGGCAATCCTCTGTCCTGTCTAAGAGGGTACCCTCCAGATAAGGGAACCCTCCAGGGGGCTATGGGGTGTAGCCAGCAGTGGAAACTGGGGGGAGCGGAAGGAGGCTAAGCCCGATGTCCCCCTTGCTCCCAACAGCAGTGCCCACATCCTTTCCAGCCTAGATCCATCCATAAGATTCAAGCACCCTGAAAGTAAAGGGACAGAGCATGCAACCAGTTGGGTTGCCAGATAAAATACAGGACATCCAGTTAAATCTGAACTTCAGATAAACAAGGAATCGTTACTGCATGAGACATACTTACACTAAAAAAAGACTAGTCCTTGTTTATCTGAAATTCAAATTTAATGAGATGTCCTAGTTTTTTTAAATTTGTTTTGCTAAATCTGGCATTCCTAGGGGCAGGACAGCATGCTAAGTGAAGCTCAGCATTTTTGAAGATAATCTTAAAGTAGTAGGTTCTTGCCATGTCTCGGCAAAGGTGGGAGCTTCCACAAATGGTGCTGAGTTCTCCAAGCCCTGGGATTTGGTTACTAACTCCCAGTGACAGTCCCCTCTCCAAGCACTGAGCGGCTCTTCCCTCTGGGAGCTGTGGGACAAAAACAGAAAAGAAACACTCTACACAGGCTGGTTTGATTGGCCAGCCAGAGTAACAGGCAATAGCTCAGGGGCTTCAAACTGCAGGTCTCAACTCTTAGAGATTGTGAACCCAGGTCATGCCAGCCTTTTGGATGGGGGGTGGGATGGGCTAGGGGAGGGGTCAGAGTGTGCTGCCTGTATTTTATCTCAAAAAAAGTTTTGCATCTGGGAGTCACTGTGCATGTATATGGCTAATGATATTTCATATGTAGTCAGGGTCCAAAATGTTTGAAAGGCACTGATATGATGTTGAGGCTTGCAGGGTATTATTATTGTGAAAACTGTATTGGGTCAACAGCCAGAATGAGTTGGTCTCATACTCACAGGTTAGGCTGAGCTTGGCCTTGTTCTGGAAAAATCACCCTCTGGAACCACCTTACCTTTTCAGGGAATCTGCAGTCCCTGCACATAGATGACCAGTGCTTCACTTAAATCATTTAAAGTTCCCAGTTCTGTTCATTTTGCTGTAATCACTTACTAAAAGCATACACTGGAATCAAATATTTGTTGTATCCAATCTTTTTTTCTTTTTTTGCTGGGGAGGAGATAATTAGGTTTATTTATTTTTTTGATGGAGGTACTGAGGATTGAATCCAGGACCTCGTGCATGCTAAGCACGCTCTCTACCACTGAGCTATATATACCCTCCCCCTCCATGTTGCATCAGTCTTAGGCATTAAATATAAGTGATAATGTGGAACTAAACGCCCTGTCCAAATGGCCATGATGGTTTTTAACGTTTGTTTTATTTCCTCCTCTAAAGGGAAGGTTTTTCAACTTTGAAATCCATGGAGATTACTTGGCATAATTCCCCAGTGCTACCCTAAATGGTTTTGAGTCATAATTTCTCTCATACGGAGAATATATGATGCTTTTACTTAGAAGAAGAAAAAATGTTTACAGTTTCGCTTTGAATCTTTTTAAAATTCCAATAACAGCTAGCTCTTGATTCAGAGATTATAAATAAAGCTATTTTATTGTCTAATGTTACTGAAGCATCGTGTCCTGTGATGTTTTAGTCTTTATTGTTCCAGGGACTTAGTTTTATCTTGCACTCTTTTGTAGGAAACAGCTTATGAATCTTAAGTCTAAATACTTATTGTCCTGTATCAGCTGCAGCAGTCTCCATTTCTCTAAGTTTTGCATTTATGGTGATTGTAGAAATGATTGCTAATTTTCTTAGGTGTGATAGGGACACTGTGGTTATACAGATGATTGTCGTTGTGCTGAAGTATCTAAGGATCATGATGTCATATTGACAGCTTATTTTAAAACTGGTGTGTGTTGGTGTATGTGTGGTGCAGGTTAGGGGAGGAGAGAAAACAGATATGGTAAAACATTAACAACCATTAAATCTAGATGGAAGCCATTTGTGGTTCTATCAACATTCATCCATGTTTTTAAATTTTCACAATAAAATGTAGGGAGATAAATACCCCCCAAAAAATCTAGGTAAAATTTAGGGCATATTCGTATTTGAAGGAGTATTTTAAACTATGTTTTATTTTCCTCAGTTTCAAACAAGGAGAAGAGAAAGGAAAGAGAAATTCATTTATTTTGAGGGATTGGCCTATGCAATTATGGAGGCTAGCAAGTCCAGAATCTGCAGGGTGGGCCAGCAGGCTGGAAAGCTGCAGGGAAGAGCTGATGCTGTAGTTCAATTCCAAAGGCTGACAGCTGGTGGAATTCCTCAGAGGAAGTCAGTCTTTCTGTTCTATACAGGCCTTCAGCTGATTGGATGAGGCCCACCCACACCATGGAGGGCAATGTGCTTTACTCAAAGTCAATCAATTTAAATGTAAATCTCATCCACAAAGACTCTGACAGAAACATCCAAAATAATGTTTAACCAAATATCTGGGCGCAATGGCCCAGCAAAGCTGACACATAAAATTAACCATCACATCTTCAAAAGGCAGTTTTAACACTTTACTTTTCTAGTCTAAAATGAGAGGAAGAGTAATGTGGGAGGTTGGCAGGGGGAATAGTCAAAGCCGGGTTGAATTCCCACATATTACTCCTCTGAACCTCAGTTTTCTAATTTGTAGAATGGGAATAAGAATGATTACCTTGAGTGACTGTAAAAATTAGAGACCACAGATGGGAGAAGCCCAGCCCTGTGCCTGACACATGGCGGCAATGACTAAGTTTTCAATTTGAAAAGAAGTTTCATCGAACACTCTACATACCTGTCATTTTACTGATGCATTTTATTTGCAGGTGACTCTCCACCCTTTTCATTTTCCTTTTGAAACTGAGCTGTGTATCAACAAGAAGAAAAGTCCCCTGCCACAGTGTCGTTTTCACGTGGTTTTGCAATCTGGTGCCTGAGTTTGCCCCTCAAATCCCCACTAGTAACCGAATTTCCAGACTAGATAAATACACTAGATAACTTCCAGGATTCCAGATGTTGTGAGGAAGTGAGAATGAAACTGGGAAATGATGTAACTTTTCCCTTAGAAGTGGCTAAAAACTTTTCTGGGTGGAGGTCCCCCCCCACCCCCACCCAGAAGGAGGCAGGGAGCTAGGGAACCAAAACCAGGACCTATTGCCTGATAGCTGGCCCCAGAAAATGCTTCTGGTTGAGTAATAGAAAAAGCTACCTTGCAGAAACAGCCCTGACATGATCTGATTTATATATCTATATCGCGTAAGTAGCCCACTTGCTTGACTCACTTGCTCGGCCTAGCTTGATCACATTGTTTGAGAGTCTTTGGTTACTGAATCTCTTTTTTGAAGAGTATTTGTTACACAGAGCAGAACAAACTGGAAAGCAAGCAGGAAAAGAGTAGCCAGTGAGAAGGAGACAAGAAGACAGATTAAAAGGACCCAGCCGGGACCCCAAAAGCAGGAGTTCTTACATCAAGCCACCTGGGCTTAAGGCTCGAGTGTCTTCTCCTCTTTTCCTTTTTTCTAGCAATAAAGCAGCTTTCACTCTGCTTCTTTGTCTCCACTGTGAATTCTTTCACGGCTGGAAGACAAGATCCCACTCTTTGGGGTTCTCCCTCTTTTAGCCGGCTTCCTCATCTGCTAACGGGGAGGCTGGCAGAATCACAGGAGGAAAGTTAGTTGTGGTATTGCTGCTATAGTATTTCTGTTGCAACATGCTTGAGTCGATCTTTGTTTTTAGAGGGGAAAAAAACCTCCTGAGAAGGACACCTCATTGAGGTGTCTTATTTTTGTTTTATTTTAGGGGTATCTTTAGAGCACAGTGTCTAAGAAATACTTTTTTTTTTTAAATAAGTGACTTCTGAATGAAATTTAAAATAATTAATTGAAATAGTCTCAAGGTGACTTAACTATTAGTAAATAGCTAACTTCTGTATCTCAGACATTGTTTTGTAGAAAGGAGAAAATGAACTTGGTGGGTGAGAGACAAACTGGAACAAAATGGGCTGAGGGGAATTCCAATGGGGGGGATGTCAGTGTGCCTCCACACAAAAAAATCTTTACTAAGGCTAGGAACCTTTGAGAAAAAAGTCCAATTCCCCATCCTCACCCTAGTCTGCATTCACTTTAGAATCTTGGCTTTGGAGCACAACTTCTATAGGTCTTGAACCAAGTTCCCTTTTGCTAAAAGATAAAGTGTAAGGAAGGGCTGTGGAAGAATTTTATAGAAAGTTACAAGGCCCAGGGTTGAGAGCTTGGCAGACAGCAGTGTAACAGTCAGGTTCCAACTAGGAACATACAAACCACTCTGAGTATTTAGACAGAAGGAGTCTAATGCAAGGGATTGGTGACGTACTTGGAGATCAGCATCAGAGAAAGCCACCGTCAGATGTTATCAGATACAGCTTTTAAAATAACAATGCTCAAGGAAAATAAAGGCAAATTTGAGAATTTGGCATATTATAAGAAAGGGGGTAAATGGAAAGTCCATAACTGGAAAATAGAATACATATTTCATAGCAGATTACATAGTGAACTGGAAGATAAGTCATGTCCAGAATGAAGCCTAGGTAGGGAGTGAGGGACAAAGGGATGGAAGTGAGAGGTGAAGAGGCATAAGAGATACAGTGAGAAGGTCTAACATACCTTTATTTGGAGTCCCAGAAGAAAATGAGAAAGAGAATGGTATAGAACTAATATTTGAGCACACAGTGGCTGATAATTTACCAAAACTGAAGAAAGACACAAATCTACAAATTTAACAGCACAAAGAATCCCAAGCATGATTACTTACTAAAAAATAATCCACCCCCCCAAAAAAAAGAATTAAAAAAATCCACACCTAAACATATCATAGTAAAACTGGAATAAACCAAAGACAGAGAAAAAAATCTTAAAAGAAGCCATTAACAAAAGAATATATTAAACAGGCCACCAACCAAAGCAGAAGTCAGAAATTAGAGGCTTGGTGCCTCCAATGTGACAAAAGAATATGATGCTCAACTCAGAATTCTATTCCCAGAAAAACAAAACTGAAAAATTAAGATGGAATAAGCTATTTTTAGGCAAACAAAAGTTGGAAGGTTTAACTCTAATAGGGACAGAATGTTCTAAAGGATGTTTATCAGACACAAGAAAAATGACCCAAGGAAAGTTAGGGAGGGAGAAAAGAATGAAGAGCAGTGGAACGTAATTAAAATAGTAAATATGTGGATAAATCTAAATAAATATTTGGTGTAGAAAAATAATGTTTTAACACATCTCTATATACATGTATATATACATAACTAAAATTCACAAAAACAATAGCATAGGAGATAGGAGATAAAGTATTCTAAGATCCTTTCATTGTGTAGGTTAAAGATAAATGTATCAACACTAGGCTTTGCTAATTCAAGAATGATCTTTTAATTCCTTGCCCATTAAAAGAAGAGGAAAATTATGTAATTTCCAACCCAATAGAGGGGGAAATGGAATAATAGAATAATTGTAATCCAATCTGAAAGAAAGCAAGAAAAGAGATAATAGAACTTAGATCAGATGGGATATATATAAAACGCAGTGAATAAGATTGAAACCCAGTGGGGGAGGATATAGCTCAGCAGTAGTGTGCTTAGCATACACAAGGTCCTGGGTTCAATCCCCAGTACCTCTGTTAAAAACAAATATTAAATAAACCTAATTACCACCCCCAAAAGTCTTTAAAAAAATATGGAAACCCAAACATATCAGAAATTATATATTAAAGACCTAATTATATATTAAAGACCTGGTTAAAAGAGGTTATCAGACTGAATTAAGACAAGAACAACAACTATATGCTATTTCCAAGAGGCACATTTAAAACAAGGATACAGAAAGGTTAAAAGTGAAAGAATGGAAAGAGATATGCCAGGTAACACTAGGCAAAAAGAAGCTGGTGTTATAAGTACCAGAAAAAACACTAGGTAAGCAAAAAGCATTACTTCAGATAGAGGTTTACTTTTTAAAGTTTCAGTTCACCAGGAAGATTTAACAATTCTGTATTTGCATGCACCTAATAACATGGCCTCAAATATATAAAGCAAAATTCAGAGAACTATAAGTAGAAATGGATAACTCAACAATTATCTCATTAGTCAATAGAACAGGCAGATAAAAATTCATTAAGAGTAGAGAAGATTTGAACAATACATTACAAACTTGATCTAATGTCTTTTATCTAGGTGACTGCACCAAGCAGGTGCAGATCAGATGTTCTTTTTCAGTGCCCATGGAACATTCACCAAGGTCAAATACACACTGGGCCATAAACAAATCCCAACAAACATTAAAAGGATAGTAATCATATAGAGTATGATTTCTGACCACAATGCAATAGCAAAAATATAAGTAGGAAGTTCCTGTCTGTTTAGAAATTTAAAATACACTTCCAAATAACCTAGGGGATCTGTTGTAATTATTTGCACTTTCTCTTCTTTCTTATCACACCCAAGATCTACCAATTTTAATACTCTTCAAAGTACCAATCTTGACTTTTAATCTTCTCTGTTGTGTTGCTTTCTGTTTCATTGATTTTTGCTCTCATCCTCATTATCTCCTTCCTTTCACTTGTAAAAATAAGATAGATCATTAGTCAACTTAACAATAATGTTTGTATAAAGTTTTACAAAATACAAGGTGCTTTTTCATCAATCCTCAAAGCAACTTTGTGAGTTGAGTCTTTTCCCTCATTTAACAGAGGGAAAATTATAGACATAATTGTTGCATTCACTGGAATACTGGCGCTAAGGTTTACATTCAAGACCAGAGGAACTTCTCCCCATCCCAGGATCTCTTTTTATTTTTTATTCTTTGAGACCTTAAAGGACATTTATGCAAAACAGCCCTGGTTTATGTGGTGGAAGCTTATCTCTCACCAGCCCTTCCTGCGGTAACCTCCAGCACATTGATTACCAAGAAAACACAGGGGTGGGGAAGGAGTAGGGAGCAGAATGTGTACAGCATGAGTGGGCAGGCTGCCTTGACGGAGAAGCCAGTGTGAAGCAGCCCTTGACCCACCCAACACTCTTGGTCACTGGGCTAGAGCTGGAAGCACCTCATGTTGGCCCCTTTTCCAGAATGAAAAAGACAAAGCATGTTTGCTTAGAAACAATGGATTGCTTGCTTAGAAGCAAGACACCCCTGCGTAAACATATACAAAAAATCATTTTTCTCAAATCTTGTGTGGAGTGGTCCCTGGGGGATTTTCTTGGCCTTAAGATGGAGCTGCCTTCCATTGCCTGAGTGTCCAGATGTTCGAGTCCCTGGACAAGGGCCGCCACACTGCCAGACTTACCTCACACACCCTTCTACAAATGCTGCTCATTCCAGGCACAATTCTAAGGACTCTAATAACACTAACTTCCCCAACCCTCATTATGACTTATGAGGTTGTTCCTATTATTATCCCAATAAAAGGCAAATGAGGACACACAAGCAAAAAATGAAGGTTTAATTACTTGACTAACATCACCGGGGAATAAGTGAAAGTGTCCTTATTTGAACCTGGGCTTTATGGCGGAGAGACCCTGCTCCTGGCCACTACACTGTGTCACCTCTCTACATGGGATTCACACAGATTCTTTCCTGAGTGTAACCGATACTGTTCACAGCCTGAGAACTGCCAGGTCTAAATGAGAAGACTCAGTGGAAAGAACTGAGTTAAGTAGTCTGACTTCCTTCTCTGTGTCTCCAGCCAAGACCCTCAGCTGAGGCTGGGGAAGAGGCATGGAGTGACCTCCTAGGTCAGGGAATCCCCTGGAGGACCTTGAGGTCCTGATGCAGACAGACATCAGGTCCCCACTGTCTGTCCTTAGCTAACTGGTCCTCAGGTGACCTTTTCTTGGTTTTTGAATCTCACGACAGATGAGTTTCCCTTGCATTTCATGACTGATACTCAGTACCATTGTATTCTTACAGTCTCTGTATATAAACCCAGGTGAAATTATTTTTCAGGCTTTCACTTTCAGACAAATTCACTAATAGAAACAGAGAGTGCACTCCTATGGAAGGCTTTTCTAAACTCACTGTTCATTAAGATCTTCCCTTCCTGCTTTCTTCCTCCTCCCTCCACTTGCTCCTTCCTTGAGTTCCAAAGGACTGAACTCACTCCAGTCTTTCCCATACTTCTCACATCCATAAGCTATTGAGACTTTTATTAAGTTTCAGTTGTTTCCACCCCCCATCCCAGGAATTTTCTCACTTCATTTAAAATTTCTAATTTACTGGCATAAAATTGTGATATAATAATACCTTATTAATGTCTGTAGCATTTGTAACACAAAGTTTTAGAAATTCGCTAAGACTACAGCTACAAGGGAATTTATTCAAACTGTTATAACAGGGAAGTTTCAAAGGGAATGTCTCTCCAAATGTGAGGAATACGAGAGATTTTAAAGGGGAAAGAAAGAAAAGCAGCACTGCCTGCTCCAGTTTTGGTGGGTTTTGGTCAAGTAGGTATTGCAGTCTTACAGAAATGAGTTGTGTTTCTTTCTGATTTGGCTCATCTTAGCCCGTTACACCCTGTTCTCAGAATTGTCTCAAAGGAATTTAGGAGTGAGTTGCTGTTCTCTTGGTTTCAGAGAACAAGGTCAGGGTATGTGCACAGAAGGAAATTGGACAGTTCTCCATATTCCTCCTTTTTATTCCTGACTTTGGCTATTTGTGCACTTTTTATCTTGATCAATCTCACCAGAAGTTTGTCAATTTCATTAGCTTTTCTAAAACACATGCAGGCACGCGCGCACACACACACATACGGCTCTGTGGATTCTTCATGTTGTACGTTTGTTTTTCTATTTTGTAAATTTCTGCTCTTTATTACTTATTTTAACTTTCTTTGGGATTTATTTTGATTGTTGTAACTTTTTGAGAGATGGCTTATGTGATTAATTTCCAAGTTTTCTGATTTTCTGAAATGTCTTTCAAGGCTATAAATTTTTCTCTAAATACTGCCCAAACAGTAGCACTCTGGTTTTGACATGTAACATTTTCATTATCATTCAGTTGAAAATAGTTTCTTCTTTGAACCATGATGTTATTTTATTTTTCAATATATGAAGAAAGTTTATTCCAAACTCCAGGCCACACAACACAGACACATATAATTGATATTCACATCGAGGAATTGAAATAAATACACACACCACCTGCCACTGTCTTCCAAAACTGTTTCTAATCACACAGACTAATTCAAGATCCTCACTATGTGACAGTAATTTGAAAGACAAGTAATGAAAGTAGAGAAGTACATTGCGGAAAGTTATTGTATGCCAGGCACTTTGCACATCTTATTAGATCCCACAACATCCTGCATGGTGGGTGTTACAGAGCACTAAGAGGACACAGGCTCTAAGAGGCTAAGAAATTACCTGAAACTTCACAACTAATTAATAGGTGATATAGTTGAGATTTCAGTTCAAAAAAACTTTGCCTCTGAAGGTTAGTCAGATACTGCAACATCACAATGACTCCCAAATTAAGATGCATAAAAAGTACTCTGAGTTCTTCACAGATATTATGTAAAATATGAGGCAAGTCTTAGTAATATATCTAAATGTAGCCACTGGAAAGAAGTCCCTCTTCACTTCATCTGTAATTAGGATTTAGTTGTTCATTTTGCAGATCCTTACAGTAGTAATTAAACATTCCTTCTTTTGTATTATATGTGTTTTCAAACTGCTATTAAAGACAATTGGTCAGCATTTTAGCATTTTGCTGCTAATGCTCCACAAACATGGACAGCCAAAAAAAAATTAAGATGGTCCTGTGGAACACAAACCACGGCAACATATGGTATGCATTTAATTCTAACAAAGCATGCTTCTTAACCTCTGGGTGTCGCTCCACCATTTATAAGGCTATTCATTTCCAAGGAAGGTTCAGTTTCCAAAAGCAGGGTAGCAGACCCCAAGTGTGTTGTACAGCCATTCAGATGCATATAATGGGTCTGGATGCCTTTAGCAAGTGCATTTAGCACATGCTCCCTAACACTATCATATGTACTTACGATCTTCCCCTAGATGGTAAGCCCCTTGAGGGACAAGTGCCACGCCTGGTATCTCCCCTTGTGACAGAGTAGCAATACTGTCACATACAGAGCAATGTGCAATCTCTAAATTGCTCTTGTAGATAAGCCCCCCGACTATACTGTGACCTTTGCCACATCTTGCAGACGAGGCTCGCAGAGGCTAAGCAATTAGCTCAAATCATAAGCTAGTAAGTAATGTTTTCCTCTTGCCCACAACAAAAAATATTATTCCTTGTCTTGCAACTACTTTATTATTTTCTTCTTCTAAGGTTTGTTTTGTTTTGTTTTGTTTTGTTTTACTGAAGTAGTCAGTTTACAATGTTGTATCAATTTCTGGTGTACAATTGTTTCAGAGATATATATATATATATACATATATACACACATATATTCGTTTTCATATTGTTTTTCATTATAGGTTATTACAAGATATTGAATGCTCCTTGTGCTAGAAGAAACTTGGTGGGAATGTAGTTTGGTGCAGCTATTATGGAAAAATAGTTCAGAGATCCCTCAAAAAACTAAAAATAGACTTACCGTATGATCCAGCAATCTCACTCCTGTGCATATATCCAGAGGGAACTCTAATTTGAAAAGATACATGAACCCCAAGTTTATAGCAGTACTGTCTATATACAATAGCCAAGACATGGAAATAACCTGAATGTCCATTGACAGATGACTGGGTAAAGAAGCCGTGGTATATTTATACAATAGAATACTACTCAGCCATAAAAAAGAATAAAATAATGCCATTTGCAGCAACATGGATGGACGTAGAGATCGTCATTCTAAGTTAAGCCAGAAAGAGAAAGAAAATTACCACATGATATCACTTATATGTGGAATCTAAAAAAAGAAGATACTAATGAACATATATACAAAACAGAAACAGACTCACAGACATAGTAAACAAACTTACAGTTACTGGGGGAAAGGGAGTCGGAAGGGATAAATTGAGAGTTCAAGATTTGCAAATATTAACTACTATATAAAAGTAGACAAGTTGGAACCATTATTTAAAAATGTATCTGTAAATGTCTGAATATAATAGGGATGTTAAAAGTATTTTAATTCAATTTCAATTATTTTAAATTTGTTGAGATTGACTTTATGGCCCAGCATATTTGTCAATTACCACCCCCCCTTAATTAAAACATAGTTGACATATAACATTGGGTAAGTCAATTCTGACAATGTTTCATATGTGCTTGACAAAAAATATGCATCTTTGACACACTGGTGGGATGTTCCATACATGAGTTAGAATGCTTGTTAATCTTGTTGTTTAAATCTGTATCTTTACTAATTTTTAGTCTGCTTGTCCTATTACTTTAAGAGGTGTAAGACAATCTCTCATCCTAATGGTAGATTTTATGTTTCTCCTTTGACTTCTCCATGTTTGCCAAGTCCTGAGCTGTTATTAGGTACATGCTGACTTAAAACTGTTCTATCTTCCCAGTGTTTTCTCTTCCCTGAATCTTTTGTCTTATGTAACAACTTCCTTTATCTCTAGGAATGGTTTCTGCCTTGAAGTCCCTGTTGCATCTAGTATCAGTAGAGCTACACTAGTTTTCTATTGGCTTCGTGTAACTTCTTTCCATTCTTCTACTTTCAAACTTTGTACCCTTATATTTGAGTCTCTTCTAAGCAGCGATATATTGGGGTTTTGTACTTTTGCCCTATGTGCTATAGTCCGGATGTGTTTCCCCAAAATTCACAGGTTTGAATCCTAATGCCCAGTGTAATGGTGGTAGGAGGTGGGGCCTTTGGGAGGTAATTAGTTTGTTCTGGCTGATATAACAAAACACTACAGACTGGGTGGCTTATAAACAACAAAAATGTATTTCCAGAGTGATTGGAGCATGGTTGGGTGGGCGCTTTCTTCAGGGTTGCAAAATTCTTGTTGCATCCTCACATGGAAGAAGGGGCTGGGGAGTCCTGTGGGGTCTCTTTATAAGAGCACTAATCCCATTCATGAGGGCCCACCCTCATGACCTAATCACAAAGACAGGCATATAAGGAAAAAAGGCAGCATGACTGAAAGCCAGAAGAAAAGAACAGACTCACACAGACTTCACATTAGAATTATTGGGTACATGTGTGAAAACAACTGCTTAAAATATTTAAAGATGTATTTGGCAACAGTCTGTAAAACAGGAGGAAAGAGAATTGGTGAGCTAAAAAGTATGTTTGAAGTAGTTATCCAGAACGCAGCATGGAGATACAGTCTGACATCTTTGTCATTTAGTGAAATCAGATTAAATGTAAATATTGGTATTTCTCGGCTTAAGCTTTACCATCTTTTTTTTCTTGTATCACCCCCTTTTTACTTACCTTTTTGATTAAAACTTTTTTCTATTAGTATTGAAATTATGTTCTATTTTTGATTCCTCTAGATTTTACAATATTCATCAGTCACCAAAACCTTCACCCTAATATAATACCTCAAACCTTTTTAATCTCTCTTGATTTATATATCATTGTCGTCTGGTATTCTAAGTCCATTGTAACAACTCTAGATTTTCATTGTTTGGTATAAAATGTTCAGTTACATTTGCCTACCTGTTTTGCTCTTCATTTCTTTTTGCATCTCAAAACCCCATCTGAGATCACTTTCCTTCCACATTAAAATGCATTAAAATTTCCTTTAATGAGGGTCAGCAGGGAATGAGTAAGAGACATTTTTGTCTTAAAATGTGCTTATTTCATCCTCACTCATAAGATAGTTTCATTGGGTAAAAAATTTTAGGTTGACAGTTACTTTCTACTTTCATACTGACTTTACATTCTACTCATTTGGCTTCCAGTGTTGCTGTTGAGAAGTCTGTTGTTCCTTTAAAGATAATTTTAATTCTTTGGCTGTTATTTTTTCCCTTTGATTTTCTGCAGTTGCACTATGATGTGTGTCGATGTGATTTTATAAATCTATCCTAGTTTGTGTCCTTTGGGCTTTTAAATCTATAGATTTGTATTTTTCATCAGTTCTGAATATCCTCAGCCCCATCACCTCTGCCCTTTGTCTTCTGTCTTTGCCTTCTAAGACTGTGATTAAATGTTAGAACTTCCCAGTGAGATCTTCCCATCTCTCTGGGTTTTCTCATATTTCTCTATCTCCATGCAGACCATCTACATTTTAAAAAAAGTCTTTTTCTATGTTTTTGGTGGGAAACTGACCCAAATAACCTAGCCTACCCTTTCCAGAAAAAAAGTATTGCCTCACCTTTTCAATATTTTTCTCTTTTCTAGACTTTGAGGTTTTCTAGTCTAGATTTTTAGATTTATATACTTTATTTCTATCCTTCTAGTGCTTGCCCATGACATTTTGCCATATTTAACTCAAAATCTAGATAAACAGCATCTTGACCCTCCTCCCAAATAACACAAGCACTTTAGCCTGCGTCACACAGATCTTCCAGCTTCCAATTTACCTATTGTCCAATATTTCAATTCTATTTCTTTCAGCCTTGAGAATTAGATGTGGCCTTTTTTAAGTGTTTTGATTTGCCTATATATGTCAGAAAACTAATTTTTCTCTTTGCATATCAAACGTTCCCTGGAAGCGGGTGGGGCTTGTGGTCCCTAAACCAGCTTGAGTCCAGAGGAGGGCCTGCACCAGCTCATTTGATCTGCACCACAAAGTCTGGGATGGAAAGACCCCTTCCTCATCTGGGATCAGTCCCAGCAGCACACATCCGGCCTGAGGTAGGCTCAAGGCCTGAGCACTTGGTAGACTGCAGCCCATTTTCTGTGTCTGAGTCAATGGAGGCTGCAGTGGGAACATGCCCTGGTGTTCAGTGGGCTGGGACACTCTGAATCCCCATGTCGTAGCCGTCTTCTACCTTGTTATCTAACCTGTGTCTCTCTCAAAAGTACATGATGCAGTAGGTCCAGGTGGAGCTCATGCAGGTGTGTGTGTGAGGGGGTTGGGGGCCTCAAGCCACTGGCACACCAACAGCCCTGGCCACATGAAAACCTTAAGTAATCTGATCATCTCAGTTAGAGCTGGTCCTATATTCAGCAAATGAAAGGATGTTGACGCTCAGTGGCCACTGGAAATCAGTACTCTACAGCCTCTTTCCTTTCTGCCCACTGTGTACCAGGCCTGCCAAGGACTGGCCACCCTGGAGGATGCACGAGCATTTCCGATGCTGCCTTTGATCAGGCCATCCTATTTCCCACTCCTCCCTCTTAAAAAGACCCAATCAACTTCCTGTTTAGATGTCACCCTGCCTCCCTTCCAGTGGCTGCAGCTCACTTTCCTTGCAACATTCATGGTTTAGTTCAGCATCCATTAGGGCAGCTTTGTGTGTGGTCTCTCCCCACTACCTACTCCTGCTACCTAGTGCCTAGGACAGTGTGCCTAGCAGATCGTCAACAAGTACTTGCTGAATAAGTTAATACAAATCTGTGGATGGGGTCAGGTTTGCCAGTGCTGCATGTAGAGAAGGACAAAGAGCAGGAGTGGCTGTGGCATTCCCAAGTGGAGCTGAGTGGCAGAAATGCCTTCCCTCTCCTTTTTCTACCATAATCCTCCCACCTCCACCCCCACCATCAAAACTTACCTTGTTTGAAGGCAGAGTGAGAGAAATACTCCTAGAGAGAGGCATGTGTATAGAAAAAGGAATCCTGGAGAGAACCAGGAAACTATGTGACCAGACACTGTTCTCTTGTTAAGAGTAGATTTTGCAGCCAGAGAGACCTGACTTAGAATTCAGCCTCTACTGACAGACCCCACCCAGAGTATTCTCAAACAGGTTACTTAATTCTCAGAAGACTCTCTTTTTACTCTGAGTTTCCTAGTTACCCGCCTTATATATAGTTAACAATACTGTGTTAATTTCTACTCTTCCCAAGAGAACTGTTTCTGTGTAACGACTGGACCACTCACACAGCCTGTCCACTCCCAGGGGTTAGGATCCAGCCCCAACAGGATCAATCCAATCTGCACTTCTCCTGACGGAGGCGCCACCTAATTTCTCATGAAATTTGAGCTACTAGCCCTGTGGGATGAGTCCCCTGCTGCCTCCTTGGTTTGGATTTGGTATAACTTACCCCACAAAGATATGACAGACAAGTGGCTTTCTCCGTATGCTACTCCACCTAAAGTATGTCACAGCCTGTTTACTTTTGAAGAATTGCTTTATTGGAGTTTCACCTTACCTTGCCTTGCAAGAGCCACTATCTGGCTCTTCATGGCCAAGAGAGTGAGCCCTCAACAAAGTATGCATAACATTTTACAACAGACAATACACACACATAATGAATGAAATCTTTACAATAACACAATCCAAAACAATCAAACATTGAACAGGTTAAGAATGAATTTCCTACTATCCCTTGATTACTAGTAGCTACTTAGCTTTTTAGTTCCCGCGATAAAATGCCCTCCTTCTCAGCATTCCTATTCATAGGAATCCCTGAATCAATTCTTTCTGTGTAAGGTGCAAATTCATGTTGAGATGTGTTCCATTAGTCATCGAATGTGCTGAATTTCTCTCCATGGTAAAACCCTTCCTTTGTAGCATAACATGTGAGGTTTTCACTTATCACACATTCATCATTCATTGAGGGGGTTCATTTGAAATTTTAAGTTTTACCCATTAAAATAGTATATCACAACATTACAACAGGACAGCACAGTCAACTTGCATTTATTTATGAGTGACTCTCTCTTATCTCCTGTTAGATTTATAAGTCTATACTTTTTACATTTCCTACAGTGAAATCCAAATTGTGTTTCAGAAGTTGCCATCATTCCCCCGAATCATTTAGTTATGTCAAGGTTATACTTCATGATCACTGCTATCTGGGTTTATATTCCCTGAAGCCTCTCTCTCCCTGAATTTGCCTACTGGAGGTCCTTCTTGGGTCTTTTCCACTGACCAGTGGATAACTGGGATTCAAGGCTATACCTGAATTTCCTACATTTCTGTTCAGAGTTTACCCAAATGTGAACTTTCTGATGGTGACTATATGACTTCTAATTGAAGTCTTTTCCTCATATGTGTGTTTTCATTTATGTCCAGAAATGTCTGCTCCATCACTTTGACAGGTTTTATCCCCAGTACAAACTATTTTACATTCCATAAGGGCTCAATTACTTTGACACTGGAACCTTCTTTGCTGGCTATGATTGAAAAATCACAGAAAAAAGTTACTCATGAATTCACCTATACTATGTAAATTATAAGCCATGAACAATGACCTCAGATGCTCTTGTAAGGTTTTTCTTCCACTTGAGTTCTTTGATACCTGGTAAGCTCTGCCTCCTACAGAGACACACTCATCCTGGTCCCATCCAGAGCATTCCCTCCCTCATGAGTTCTCTTCTGTGATGTGCCACTATGGCTTCCCATACTTGTCACATTTAAAGGTCCCTCTCCAGTATGGGTTCTTTTATGCTTGGTGAGATTTGATCTGATATTGAAAGCCTTCCCACACTCATTACATCGGTATGGCTTCTTTCCTGTGTGGATCCTTCTGTGTTGGTCAAGGACTGATCTATAATTGAAGGATTTCCCACACTCACAATTATAGGGCTGCTGTCCACTGTGGATACTTTTATGGTTGATAAGACTCGAGTGTGAGATGTACGCCTTCCCACACTCATCACACCTATAGGGTTTCTCACCTGTGTGGATCCTTTTATGCACCGTGAGGCCTGAGCTGTTCCTGAAGGCCTTCCCACACCTGTCACAGATATAGGGCTTTTCCCCTGTATGGATCCTCTTGTGCTGAGAAAGGAGTGAGCTGTAACTGAAAGACTTCCCACACTCGACACATTTGAAGGGTTTCTCCCCAAGATGGACTCTTTTATGGCTTATGAGGGTTCTGCTCGAGAAAAAAGCTTTCCCACACTCATCACATGTGTAGGGTGTCTTGCCAGGGTGGGTACTTTTATGGTTAATAAGGCTTGAGTGTGAGATGTAGGCTTTTCCACACACATCACATTCATAGGGCTTCTCACCAGTATGGATTCTTTTATGCACTTTAAGGCTTGAGTTGTTTCTGAAGACCTTCTCACACCTGTCACATTCATAGGGTTTCTCTCTAGTGTGGACCCTTTTGTGTTGAGAAAGGAGTGAGGTGTAATTAAAAGATTTCTCACACACATCGCATTTGTAGGGCTTCTCCCCAAGATGAATTTTTTTGTGGTTTATGAGGGTTCGGTATGTGATAAAGGCTTTTTCACACTCATCACACTTATAGGGCTTTTCCCCAGGGTGTACACTTTTATGGTTTATAAGGCTTGAGAGTGAGATGTAGGCCTTCCCACATTCTTCACATTTGTAAGGTCTCTCCCCAGTGTGGATTCGCTTATGTACTTTAAGGCCTGAATTATTTCTGAAGGCTTTTCCACACTCGTCACACCCAAAGGGTTTCTCCCTTGTATGGATTCTTTTATGCTGTTCAAGGGCAGAGCTGTAATTGAAGGACTTCTCACAATAAGTACATTTATAGGGCTTCTCCCCAAGATGGATTCCTTTGTGGTTTTTAAGGCTAGAGCGTGAGATATAGGCTTTTCCACACACATCACACTTGTATGGTTTTTCCCCGGTATGGAGCCTCCTGTGGACCTTGAGTCCTGAATTGTTTCTGAAAGTTTTTCCACACACATCACATACATAAGGTCTTTCCCCAGTGTGAATTGTCTTATGTTGAAGAAGAAGTGAGTTATAACTGAAGGATTTTCCACACTCCTTACATTCATGGGCTTTCTTACCAGGGTGAATGCTTTTATGGACGGCGAGGCCTGAGCTATAGCTGAATGCTTTGCCACAGACATCACATTTGTAAGGTTTCTCTCCTGTGTGGATCCTTTTATGCACTATAAGGCCTGAGCTGTTCCTGAAAGCCTTTCCACATTCATCACATTCATAAGGTTTCTCTCCAGTGTGGATGACTTTATGCTGAATGAGGAGAGAGCTATAATTAAATGATTTCTCACACTCATCACATTTATAAGGTTTATCTCCAAAGTGGATGCTTTTATGGTTTAAAAGTGTTCTGCAGGTAATGAAGGCCTTCCCACACTCGTCACATTCATAGGGCTTTTCCCCTGTGTGAATCCTTTTGTGGACTCTAAGGCCAGAGCTATTACTGAAGGTTTTCCCACAGATGTCACATTCATAGGGCTTCTCGCCTGTGTGGATCCTTCTGTGGACTCTGAGACCAGAGCTGTTCCTGAAGGCCTTCCCACACTCGCCACATTCATAGGGCTTCTCCCCAGTGTGGATCCTCTTATGCTGATCCAAAACAGAACTATAATTGAAGGATTTTCCACACTCATCACACTTACAGTTCTTTTCCCCAGAATGGGTGCTTTTGTGGTTTACAAGGCTGGAGTAGGACATGTAGGCTTTCCCACATTCCTCACACTTGTACGGCTTCTCCCCAGTATGGATCCGCTTGTGGACACGAAGGCTCGAGCTGCTCCGGAAAGTCCCTCCACAGTCATCGCACTCGTAGCGTTTTTCACCAGTGTGCATAATTTTATGTTGAACAAGTCGGGAATTATATTTGAAGGATTTCCCACACTCATCACACTTATGTGATTTCTTAACAGCACTGGTTTTCTGTAGACTGGAGTGAGAGTTCCCATTAACGCTCTCCATGCACTTGCCCTGTTCACTGCTTTTCGGTTCTGCAGGGACAGTCTGGTGTGCAGTATGTTTTGAGCTCAGATGTAAGCTTTTCTCAGATGCCTCATCTTCCTGTTCTGTCTTTATATTTGCTGTATTCTTGGCTTTGCCAATCTTTTCCCTGATGCCACTTTTGTCTTCCTTCATTCTTTCTCCCTCAGGCTTTTCCAACTGATCCTCTACCTTGCTATCCCAATCACAAGTTTCACCAACCTTAGATTCCTGCATATGATCCTTGTGAAGACCTTCCACTTTTAGCCACACAGATTCTGCATTTCCAATATTTTCATACTTTTCAGTTGACTCCTCATCCTCAGTGCCCCTCGTCTTCAAATGTGACACTAAACCAAGAAAATGAAAATGATACCTGTTCACTTGGTTTAGAAGAAACTGAAGGAATTACATCCGAAAGCACTCATTCACTCAACAAATGTTTATTGATGGATACAACACTGGACAGGCCAACATTTCTGCCCCTGTGGAGCTAATGTGAAAATGCCAGAGCCCTGGATTGTCAATGGAACAAAGAGCTTTTCTATTCTTGCAAAACAGCTTAGCATGAAGGCAAGTTGAAATGGGTTGAAATAAGGCACAGAACCAAGGGCAACAATGATCAGTTTTTGAAAAATGCCACCTAGTCTTGGAAAAACAGAGGGTAGAAGGAATCTCTGAAGAATTAAGAGACAGAAAGATTAGTAAGACAAAAGCTAAGAAGACATAATTAGCAGAAGGCAGACAAAACTAAAGGAGAAATGAGTACATGGGTAAAGGTATTGGAAAGTTGGTTATGAAATCATGAGGACAGTCAGGTCAGAGATAAGAAAGAAAACGAGCTACAGCTGCCTGCTATTGGTATGGCCTCCTGGATTTCCACCCCAAAGAAAATACTGACCCTGGAGAGCAGTTTAGTCAGGGAGGAACTCTACATGGAAGAACATATTCTGGCCTTCCAGGCAAAGAGCTTTCACTCCTACTTTATGAACAGGCTAACTTGAGTCAGAGCATATCAAAGATCAGAAGCTAAAACACAAAGCATTAAGCAAAGGAAATAATACTGCCTAGGTTCAAATACCTAGAAGCTGTGTGACCTCAAGAAAGTTATTTAACCTCTTTATGCCACAGCTTCCTCTTCTGTAAAATGAGGGCAACAGAACTGCTGTATTAAATAGCCTATATAAAGCACTGAGAACAATGCCAGTCACCTGGTTAGTTCTATATGCTATATCACCTATTTTATTATTCAAACAAGGCCAAGTTACTGGATCAGGGCTGGAACCTGAGGATAAAGCACAGGACTCAGGAAAGGTAAAATCCTTCTCCAGCCAGGGGCCAGGCAGTGACTCTCTGTTCTCCTTAAGGCACTCTACCCACAGCTGGCTACCTACTAAAAGACTGACTCCTGAGACATCTCCCACCAACTTAGACAATCAGACATTTGTGATTAGGCTGAGTTAAAATTCAGACCTCTTCTCTTACCCTGGGTGTCAGACTCTCTTGGTCAGTACTCTGTAACTCTATTTAGAAATTCTATATGTGAACACGTGACAAGGAAGCAGGGGCAATAAAAGAGAAGTAAGATATATACTCTGGAGTGGACATGTATAAAGAATCACACTCATCATCCAACTTATGCTAATGGGTTTGGAGTGACAAATTCTGAATTAAAATGAATAGAACAGTGGCCAAGAACTCAGAATATCACCAGGAAGATAAAATAATAATCACTCAGTAGACATTTAAACCAAAGGTGGTTCACCTGAAAAAGCTTCACAAAATGACTGTTAAGTAATATCAGATAAGAGATCATTAGAAATCACCGAGAGAAGACAGCACAACCTAAGTTCCTTGCTCCCTTTCTTTACTACCTGGGGCAAAGCAGTCCATGTCACTTAAAATGTGAGGGCTAATGGGTGGGCAGTGGAATTCCAGACCATCAACAGCAACACACCTTTTATCTGTGCCGAATCCTGCTCCTACCACACCAGGGATCATGTTCCATCCATTCCCTTGGCCTTGGCCCCTCCAATGCTACTCACCCTCAGCCCACAGAAAGGAAAGATGTTCAAGTTTCTACAGCCTTAAAACCAAATCCCCTAAAATTGCCAGGAAAACACAAAAAATTTATCAGGAGGGGCTGGGAGGAAGGGCTACAAGGGAGGAGGACTAGCCACACTAGATAGATAAATACACCAAAAAGCTGCTAAAATTAAAACAGTGTGATATTGGTGTATAAATAAACAGAATGGAATCAAAATCTAGAAACAGTCCCAGTTACACACAGAAATCAAGTATATAATAAGGATGGCATATCAAATTATTGAGGCAAAAAGGGTCTTTTTAATAGTGTTGAAACAACTATAAAGCCACTTGGAAAAAATAAAATTAGGTTCATTCTTTACACCACACACAGGAATAAACTCCAAATGTAGCAGAACTCTAAATATTAAAAAGTGGCACTATACAAATTTTAGAAGAAAACACAGGTGAATGCCTCTATAACCTGAGTACACAGAGAGTGTTCTGTGACCCAGATGCAATAAAAGACTGATAAATCTGACTGTATAGAAATAAAAGTAAAATTGCATGGCAAAAATATCATAAGCAAAATCAAGAAATAAATGACCAAGAGGCAGAAAATATTTGCAACATACATCATGTGTAAGGCCTAGTACCCTAATATTCAAAGAATCTTTAAAAGTTGGAGAAAAATAGACTAAAAATCCTACAGAAAAAATGGGCAAAAGACGTAATAGACAATTCACAAAAAGAAATACTAAAACAGTCCTTAAAAGTATTTTCAGTTTCACTCATAGTAAGAGAAATGCAAATAAGAATTATACTAAGATCTCCTTTCTCATCTGTCAGATTGGCAAATAGTCAAAAGCTTAATAGCATACTCTGTGGGTGAGGGTGTGGCGAAACAGGCACTCTCATCCATCACTGGGAATGCAAACTGGCATAACACCTGTTGAAGGAAATTTGCCAAAATCTACACAACTATGTACACATTATACTCTAATCCAGAAATCCCATCTAGGAATTTATAGTGAAGATACACTTCCAATACAAAAGTATATATGCACAAAGTTATTCATCACAGCATTATTTTAAATTACAGGGTCAGTCAGTAAATGTGGAGGGAGTAAGTAGACCGGGAATCAAAAAAACACATTCTGCAACAATCAGAGTAAAGACTGGATTAGGGAGAATTACTGATGGATTCTAAATCCAGGGCGAAATTCTGAGAATGAGCTGTATATATGCATGGTCTTAAAATATTCCTAAAAGAAAAAATAGTACTTTTACAGTGGAGAGATTAGACAATGCCTTGGCAAGATGTCTTAAATTAATACCACCAGTGGGGGCACATACATATCATGTGCTCCCAGATGTGACACCCTGAGGATACATCACCTGTTAGAAAGCATTACCTGAACTGAAACACAAGGAAACATCAAGTAAATCAGGTAATTTTCCAAAATAAAGAACATTCTACTAAAAGATATTTATATTCTTCAAAAGCATCATTTTCATAAAAGACAAAGAAAGGCTACAGAAATGCTCCATATGAAAAAAGACTAGAGAGATTTGACCACTAAATTGAATACCTGACCTCAACTGGATCTGTACTGGAGGGAAAAGCTGTTATAAAAAATAATTATGTCAACTGACAAAACTGGAATATAGTTAAGTTAGGCAAAAATATCAACATACTGTAACTATGCAACCCTTAGTAAATATACACTGAGTGTTTAGGGATAAAGGGCCATGATGTAAGTTACCCTCAAATGCTTTGGTGGAAAAAAAAAAAAAATATATATATATATATGCATGAAAGAGCAACAAAGAGAAGACAAAGGAAGATGTTAAGCACAGGTAAATAAGTAAAGTGTATTTTTTTCACTTTTCTTATCCTTGAAATTCTTTCTGTATATTTGAAATTACTTCCAAATAAAAAGTTTAAAAAATGCCAAAATGTAAATTTTAAATTCTCTCAACTACACCTTCCCCTCCAGGTACTGCTTTCGCCATCCTGCCTCCTGTTCAGTTGTGTGTGGAAAAAGTGGTCTTCACGTCTCATCTCCCCTCATGCCTCATCTATTCAACTTGATTTCTTCTACTCAGTCCGTGCTGCATTAGTTTCTTCGGGGCCAGGTGCTGACTCCCCTGCCTGCTGGCCCCTGGATGTTCCTGGCCCCCTGTTCCACCCTGGCCCTTTCCACTGCTGACTCTACATACTCTGCCTGGGCAGTCCTGTCTATACACATGGCTCCTACAAGCTGTCTGGCAGAGCCTCATCTCTGGCCCAGACCACTCTCTTCAATTATAGAGCCTCATATCCACCTTGTTCCCTGTTGCCTAAATCAGACGTGGGCTCCTCTCTTTCCCTTATCACTCCACATCCAAAAGACTTTAAGAACAGCTGATTCTGCTGCCTGCACAGTTCTCAAGTCCCCACGCCCATTCCTAATACTAAGTTCTTAGGTTAAGCCTCCTAAATTCCCTTCTGCCGTAGTCTCCCTACCTTCACTCTTATCCCTGTCCAATTCTTCCTCCAACAGCTGTCAGGAGTTCTGTAAAATGCACACCTGGGCACTCCCCATTAGGTGTTCCCAGGCTACTTGGTGAGGTTCTTCAAGCCCTCTGCACCTGGGCAGCTGGAGTGACTTGCTGGACACCGAAGGGGCCATGCTAATTTACTCCTTGCTGACACCACACTTACTGATCCGTAGTTCAGGTGGACCCTTTCCCTTCTCTGATAGGCTAATTCTCAGGCCCCTTCATGTCCTCTGGGATTCCTTGTTTGATTGGCTGCTGACTGGCCTGCTCTGCATGAAATTACAAATACTTCACTGTTTACCTCCCTGACCTAGGCAGACTCCAGGAGTCTCCCTGTTCTAGCCCTGCTTAACCTCCTCTCAGTGGAAGCAGTGTATTCCATCATCTGATGTAGTTCACCCAATCCTCTTAATGACTGAAATCAAAATAGCAATATAAACGTGCATCTTCATTGAAAATAGATAGTTTTCAATAAGATTGAGATAATTAATCCAAGATGAAGAAAAGTTCAGTCAAAAACATGGGCAGAAAAACACTAAAACATGATGGTATTACAAGGGGGGAGTCTGTGGGAGGTACTTAGGTCATGAGAGTGGAGCCTTCGTGAATGGGATTAGTGTTCCAATAAAAGACACCCCACAGAGATCCCCTGGTGCCTTGATCTTGGACTTCCCAGCCTCCAGAACAGAAAAAACAAATTTCTGTTGTTTATAAGCCACCTTAAAAACCTAGTCTGTGGTATTTTATCATAGCAGCCCGCATGGACTAAGACAGCTGCTAAACTGTAAAGAGAATGTAACAAAATATTGTTACCCTTATAAATAATACTGAAGATGCACTCTAGTATCTCAGTTATACCTGAGGCTGAGTATTGCCCAAGGAACTTCTATTATGATCCATATCCTGCTTTTCTCCCCAGCGACCGGGCTAGTCCTAGGGTCACAGAGATGGATAAGACAAGTCCATCAAGGACTTGCAAAACTAGTAGGAGAGTCTGGCAGGAAAATAACCAACACAATAAAAATGGCAGACATGAGGCATGGATGAGCTAAGAGGCAGAAGGGGTAGATTGCTTCAAAAAACTAGGTAGAGCTTCAGGAAGAGATAAACAGCTGTAACAGAGAGAACAGCAGGTGCAAAGGGGCGCGTGTTCACCACCCACTGGACATCTGGAACAGAGGATGGCAAGCACAGCTGGACAGTGGGCCAAAAATAAGCGCTGCACCAGGGTCTGCCCGTCATACTAAGGAGTCTAGACTTGACCCCCAGAAGTTTTAGGCAAAGAGTAGCAAACTCGGATATGCATTTTGGAGATAACTTATTCCATCAAATCAGGAGTTAGCAAAGGGTCAGATAGAAAACATTTTAGGTTTTGGGGGTCACATTCAATTCTACTGCTTATTTTTCTTTCTTTTTTCTTTTCGGTTTCTTTTTAACACCCCTTAAAAAATGTAAAAACCATTCTCAGTTTGCAGGCCATACAAAAACAGGCCATAGACCCAAAAGTCTGCCAGTCTCTGTTAGATAATATCAAGGAATCAGAGTAAATTTAGGATGGTGTGAGGTAACAGCACTGTGGCTATGTTCTAAGTGTCTTTTTTTTTAGACTAAGCTATGCTAGGTGAAACAGTATGATGTCTGGAATTTCCTTTAAAATACTCCAACAAAGAAAAAGAGAAAGGTGAAACAAAGGTAGGAGAATTCTAATAACTGTGATGGATGTATGGAGTTCACTGTACTATACTACTTTCCTGTTATGTTTACATTTTTTATCATATAAAATTAAAAGAAATAAAGACCACTCATACTAGTTGCAGTGGGAGAATGGATTGAGGGGAGAGAGAACTGAGTCCTAGAGTCTGGAAGGAGGTTATTATAACCCATCAAGACAGATGTGATGGCTAACTCATGTATGCCCTAGGACAAAAGGAAGGAATCACTTCAAAAGCACAACTCCTGCACAGAGAGAGGGCCAGACGGGTTTAATTTCTCAAAAGTTCTCAGCATTGATGGGGAAACTCCTCTTTAACCAGTTCTCAACAGGGAGCAAGCATGACCCAATAGCATGGTTACATTAGTTAAAAATTTGAGCCATAGATAACCATCCACTCCTTCCAAATTACACATGACCCAGAAACTCTGGGCACCTCTATGCTGGTTGTTCACATTCTACCACCAATGTCTAGAAAAGCTCGGGGAGATAGTAAGAACCTACCCTTAACGCTTACTATTCCTACCCAGGAGTCAGAAGCCACTTCTCAAGAGACTAGGCAACTCACAAAAGAGGAATTGTGGCTCACTCTGGCTGAAAATTCTTGCCTTAACAACAGACTTCAGCAAGCAACAGCTGCAACATGCCTGCAGCTACTATGGATTTTCGGAGTCCTGACCATATTCCACAAGTCAGTCTACCATATGGATTCTGTGCCTTAAGTTCTTGATATCATACTGGACTTGGAGGTGACCATACAAAGAAAAAGAGAAAACAAGAGGAAATGTGAACACAAAATACTTACCAACTCAGAAGAAAGAAGTGGGAGGATGGGACAAATGAAAGATGGGACTAAGGAGTGAGAGAAGTGACATGCAGATGGCAAGAGAGAGAGTATGGTTTGTGCTTTATTACTGCATTTAGCTTACGAGTATCAGAATTGTAAATGGTTAACATAAGTTGGTTCTACTGATTAATCCTTATGATTAAAGATGATTTTTCCTTAAAATAAAAAATGAAATAGAACATTCTCATACCTGGTAGTAGAGAAGAGATTTCAAGTCACCCTAAGGAATAAAGTAAACAAAGGAGATTCTGAAAGGGAGGCTGAGAGATTTTTCTGAAGCTAAAGGGGCAAAGATTGGCTTGAGGAGAATCATTAATAGAACTAGTTTATTAGGCTGCTGTAAAGCTAAGTATCATAAACACAAGTCTCAGGAGAGAAAAGCTACATGGTTTAATTTGTTCTCTAAACACTCTATATGAGTTACTATAATAATGACTTGGCATATTTGACAATGTAGCAATACCTGGCTGAGTTAACATAAAACAAAACTTTTTTATGACGGTTAATCCTTTCTTTTAAAAAACCCTGCTCAGATATGCCCTAGTACAACATCATTGCGTACATCATTGTTTAAAGTGACAAAAAAAAAAAAAAAAATGGAAACAACCCAAATGCCCTGAATAGATCCAAAAATTATGAAACATCCAACAGTGGTCAATCCAATACCACAGCAGTATATTTAAAAAAGAGAAGCAGCAAAAAAAAAAAAAAAAAGAAAGAAAGAAAGAAAGAAAAAAAAAAAGCCCTTCATGTTCTGATGATCTCTAAAACAGATTAAGCAAAAGAAGCAAGTGGCAGAGCTCTGAACAGTACCCTACCACCTATGTGAAAAAAGGGGGCACTAACATTCCTATTTGCCAGTGTTTGCACAAAGAAATTCTGGAAGGATACATTCAAATAAACTAACAAATGTGGTTGGTGATCTGAGGGGTTGGGCCTAGGAATATGGGCAGAAGAAAACCTTTTCACTGACAGCTTTTCATATTTTTAAGATCTGAATCATAAGAATGAATACATTACATATTCAAAAATTTATTTTAAAAAAATCCTCGTGCTTTCAAAAAGTGAACACTCCTGGCGGCCACCTAGTCCAAACGTCTTAGAGCAGCACACCCAGCCCCAGCCATCTTTCACATCCTCAAGCCTGGGTTCCCGCAGGCTGTCCCCAGGTCTAGGAGCCTCTCGACCTTCTCCCTACCTAGTCAATTCCTGATCATCTTGTAGAGCCAGCGCTCCGGATCTCCGGTCTGTATAACACGTGAGCTCCCCTAGGGCGAAGGCTGGAAAGCCCCTCCCGGTGGCTCGATCCACACCTGAGGCAGGAGTCTCTCAACATCATTCCCCCATCAAAGAAAAAAAGTGGGGGAGGGGGCGAATCAGATCACCCCTCAGGGCCCCCCCCCCAACTCTCGTATTCACTCTCAAATATCAGGGCCAAACTTAACAGCAACGGGGGCACAAATGGTGGCTCAGTTAAAAGCGCTCATTTTCAGGGTTCCCCTCCTGCCCGAGACAGCAGCGAGTAGTTGAGAAACACGGGGGCGGGGCCCTAGCCCTTCTCCAGACACCGGGCAGCCCCAGCCAGGCCCTGGCCCCTCGGACAGCTGGAGTTGGGGCCCACAAGGGGCCCAATACGATCCAGAGGCGCGCCCTACACCCCTCGGCCGGCCGGAGGTCTTCCCTCCCTTCCACTACCCGGGAACGCGCTGAGGTGTGTACGGGGAGCGGGGCACACTTCCTCCCAGATCCCGCCCGAGACCCGAGGGGGAGCCAGGACCCGGCCTAGAAGGAAAGGGCGTGGCAGGCTAGGGCCGGGCACGGGAGCGCGGGCGGCCTCGGACTCACGTACTGGCTGTGGCGGCGCCGCGGGAGCCCGGCCGCCGGCGGGACAAAAGCGCGGACGGCCCGGCCGGAAAAACCGAAGCCGGCTCCGGGGCACTTCCGAGTCCTCTCTGGGACGCTGGAGGACTGACTCGATGGTATGGCCCCGTGCGGGCACGTGACCCGGGTTGTTCGTTAGCTATTTGAGTGCTCGTTGTGGCGCGCTCTGGGGCCGTGCCAGCGAAGCTCCCCGCGAAGGTTCCAGTTTTCTTAGGACCTTACGTTCAGGGAGAGATCTAAAGTCACGGGTATTTAGTATCTGATGAATGTTATAATCAATCAAGACGGCTGTGATGGCTAACTCATGTGTGCCCTAGGACAAAAGGAAGGAATCTCTTCAAAAGCACAACTCCTGCACTTCAAATCAGTAGGGAAAAGGTGATATAGGGACAATTATCAAGCAGTAGAAAAAAACAAGTTGGCTTCAAACCTCTGCTCCTATATCAGGATAAACTCCAGATACATCAAAGACAAATGTAAAACTTTTAGCCCACACTAACCATTGCTGCTGCTGCTGCTGCTGCTACCACCTCATCAAAGTATTGGGAAAAAGAAACACAGGACATTTCTTTGATCATATTGGAATAGGGAAGGTTTTTTTGTTTGTTTGTTTGTTTTAACACAAAATCCAGAAACCGTAAGAGTGAAGAGTAATCAATTCAAATTCACAAAAATAAAATGTATGTGGTAAAACTGCTGTAAGAAAAGTGAAAAATCAAATTGCTAACTGGGAAAAGCATTCGCATATTACATCACAAAGGGTAAATCTCCCTGATACACAAAGAGCACCTCCAAAACTGATAACAGACCAAAAATCCAATGGAAAAATGGGTTCACAGAAATGTATGTATGTACATACACACACAAATGATTTATAATAAAAATGCAAACCCAAACTGAACAGAGATGCCATTTTTCTTTTATCAGATTGGCAAAGATCCAAAGGTTTGATAGCACACTGGTGCTGGAAACTGGTGGGGAGTATATTAATAAAAAATTAACTAAAACTAATTAAAAGTATTTTATCCATTTAGAAAAAAGTGAAATTGACCTTGTACTTCATTTTACGTGCAAAAATAAAATACACATGGACCAAGATTTATACAGAACTGCATAATCACCAGCATTTGATGTTGTCAATGTTCTGGATTTGGCTGTTCTAATAGCCCAATGAATGAAACCATAGGCACCAAAAGAGTAAAATGCCAGAGGTGATCTTTAAAGATGGTGGCTTGGCATAGGAAGCTTCTAAACTCCCCACCTCCCATAAACACACTGTGGGGCCAACTAGCACCTCTCAAAGTCCAACGACCCCCCATTCCTGGGGTCCCAGATGTCCACCTGCAATCCCTCAAAAGATAAAGTGTGTTCTTTTCTGGGATGTGTTTGTCCTAGCAGAATTAATAGCCCTAGGTAATGCCTAATCTCACAATAACTCAGGCTGACTTGTCTCAGCCCATGTCTCCTCCTTATCAGAGTCATAAATCCCACTGCCCCTTTATGGGCCCTAACTTTATTACCTTACCTACAATAAATCAGAAACTTGTGCACAAGCTGATCACACAGCCCCCAACCCATTGTGTCTGCCAAGTCCTCCCTGTTATAAAAGACCATAAGCTTTCACCATTGGAGCACGCACAGTCACCTCTCATGTGTGTGACCTGCTGCTTGCTGTCTGTGGAGCGTACCCCCAATAAACTTTTTCTTTCACTTTGCTTTGTCTCTGGTAAATTCTTTTACCACCCGCGGTACTGGCCTGCCTTGTCCCACAGCACACACCAAATAAATAGATATATAAGAAGCAATTCCCTCTGAATGAAATCTAGAAACTGGCTAAGTGACTCCCATACATGGGACAAAGGAGAAGACACCCACATGGAAACAGGTAGGAAAGGCTGAGACACACTCTTGCTGTAAACCCCACCCGCAGCACAGTGCTAAAAACTCAGAGGGAATCCCCAGTTCCCAGCTTCTGCCTGAGGAGTAAAGGGTTTGGACTCCACATCTAGCATCTCCAAATTGTAAGACTCCTACCGGTGGGATGGACCTCAAAAACACCTCGCTCTGCAAGCCATGGAGTGTGTGTCCACAAGACCCACAAACTATAGCAAACAAAGACCAGTTAATAATGGGAGTGTGCACTCACTGTGACAACAGTGTTCTGTGCTGACGGAGCAGGCAAAAAATGCCCATCTCCCAGTCTTTTCCTGAATGGAGTCTATTTGCCTGCTTTAAAAGCTACTAGCAGAGGATCAGGCTTCCAATTTAGCACACATCCAAACGGCTGGTGCAATCCTCCTCAGAGACGAGGGAAGCCTGCAGACACTCCCCACTACCCTCTCCCTCCAGCCTACCTCAAATAGCCGTTGTCTGTCTCACTGAAAGGAGCTTCTACAAATGTGTATGTCTCAGCTTTTGTGGCTGAGGCCCAAGGGACATCTCCCCAGGTCACATGGCTCTGATAGCCAACAGGGCTTCCATTCAGGAGTTCCACAGACTGTAGCAAACAAAGAAGCAGTTCTTAACTGGCGATCTCCCC
Organism: Camelus ferus; assembly: GCF_009834535.1. Classification (NCBI taxonomy): domain Eukaryota; kingdom Metazoa; phylum Chordata; class Mammalia; order Artiodactyla; family Camelidae; genus Camelus; species Camelus ferus. The sequence continues at coordinate 113,913,702 of NC_045698.1, forward strand.
ACGGCTCAGGGTAGAGGGAGCAGAAAGTCCCATCTTCCCAGTTTTCCCTTAAAGGGGTCTATTTGCATACTTCCAAATGTGCTGCCTGAGGGCCAGACTTCTATTTAAGCTGGCATCTAAGGGTGGACAGCAATCCTCCATGGAGACAAGGGAGGTATGGGATCATCCCCATTGGCCCTCTTTCTCTAGCCCATCCCAAGTCACCAGTATCTCCCGTGGAAGTGAGACAGGCGGGGAAAGGGCAGGGTACAACCATTCAAAGAATAACATAGCCATTAGCACCAAGATGGTGGCAAGAGTCAACTCCCAGTAGATCTTGAGCTTCAACATATGCTCATTGGTGTACAACAGCATGCTAAATGGCACTCCCACAGGCGCCGCGACAGTTTCAAGGCTGACCATAAAAGGTCAGAAAGTGGGTGGTAGACCAGTTCCTGGGAATCCCAGCCCCCTTCCCCAAAGCAGTTGAAATAATCCTCCCACTTGTTAGCATATGAGGTTACCGAGCTCATAAAGACTAACCACCCGCATATCTTGTGGCCGGTCTCATTTTTCCTAGCCGATCCCACTCTCTGAGGCCACCACTCTCCCTTCTGAGTGAGACGGACTGCATTCTGTCTATAGACTGTGTATCTACTTTACCTTACTTTAACCATCCCCGACCCCCACCCCCTCCACCCTCCTGCCCAATGCCTCGTGACCTCTCTGGCCTCCTTAGACAGCCTGCATTTTGTCCATGGAGTATGTATCTCTCTGAATAAATCTACCTTTGCTCTACGATGGCTCTCACTTGAATTCTTTCCTGTGAGAAGCCAAGGACCCTCACTTGGTGGGGCACGTCCCAGGGGCTTGCCTGAGACCTGGGACATGGCTACATGCACCACATTTTTCCTATATCAGACGTTGCTTATATATGTCTGCTGCCCAATTTTTATTTATTTATTTATTTATTTGGCAGCTGCTGCCTGAGGGAAGGGCCCCTGGATCATCTGGCTCTGATAGACAACAGGGCATGCATTCAAGAGTTCCACAGGACTGTGGTCAAAAAGAAATTCCTAATGGGCTCCGGAGCACCCGATCCCCATGGTTATACATCCTCAGCTCACACAGAGGAGCAAGTAAAAAGTCTACCTCTTGGTTTCTGCCTTAGAAGGACATAGCATTTTACATTCCCAGATGCTGCCTGAGGGTCTAGTGTCCAACAGGCCTGCATCTGGGTGTCAACTGTGAACCTCCCACTTGGGACACTGATGGATATCCACACACCCACAACTACTGGGGCCATTAAAAAAAAGATTTGAGACACAACCAAAAGCATGGAGTAGGCTGATTGACGAGGTTCATCTCCTGCACAAGACCACTGTGTCAAAACTAGGGAAGGTGGCAGCTTAAATCTATAATTATTTCAAAATGAAAGATTTAATTTAAAAAAAGAAGTGTCAGCTGGGTTGCAGTTCATTCTATATGACAATTGAAATAATATATGTTAAACACAGTTTCAGAGATTCAACTAGTGTTAGCCCACATCAGATCATAATTGAACAAAAGGCTTTTAAAAATCCCTGTGGCTTCAAAGATTAGAACAATTATCCTCAGCTTCTCTAAACCGCACGATGTCATCCTGTGCCGTCCAAAGTAAATAAGGATTAAACCCGTGAACGAGAAACAAAAATAAAACTAGACACTAAAAGTAACGAAGACAGATTTGATTTGATTTGATTTGATTTGATTTGATTTGATTTGATTTCTAAGGTGGTAAAAACAAATTTTATTCAGGAACTATTGCAATACAGAAAAAGAGACCTCAGTATAGAACTAGGTTCCTTTTCAAATACAGGATGAGCAGATGGAGACTTATAAGCCAAGGAGCAGGGTCAGGGTCAGCAATGGGAAATTCCTGAGAAGAAACATCAGGGACAGAAGGTTCTGGTTAAAGAATCACACCTAACAGGATTCCTGCTAAAGGCAGGCCAGGACGATCAGACACCAAGGGGGGGGATTGAGAAATGTATGAAGCTAGAAAATGAAACTAAACTATAGTGACCATACGCAGATCCATTGTTGCCTGGAGATGGGAGTGGGGAAGAAGGGAATAATTCCAAAGGGCACTAGGAAACTATTAGAGTGATGGAAATGTTCTATATCTTGGTTAAGGTGATGGTTTATAGGTGAATACATATATCCAATCATATCAAACTGTACTCGTTAAATGTATGTTAATTATACTTCAAGAAAGTTGTAAAAGAAAGAAAAAAAAAAACAAAAAACAAGGGTGAGGAATGAGAAATTTGATCAGATGTTGATGTTTGTGCATAACAAGCCCAGCTGAGAGAATACAGATCACTGTGACAGTCTGTCCAGTGTTCAAATTAAGAGGCTATCTAGCACCTCCATGGACTTCAAAACCATTGTGTCCCAAGTAACGGCTGAATTTAAAGGATGGCCGGAGCCACTTGGAGCTAAGAGGAGAAGCCCATTGGGCTTAGATGCTGACCAGCCCCTCTATTCCAACCTGGGAAAAACTTCAGAGACTAGACTGTCTTTTCTTCTCCCCTCCCCTACTCTCATCCTTTTCTTCTGTGTTTATGGGGGAGGGGAGAGGGGTCAGGAGTTCTTGCCGGTGAGAAGACACAGGATAATGACCTCAATGGGGAAGGACTCCTCAGTCACGGGCTTAGGCAAGAACCAGAAGGAAGTTAGCTTTGCCAGGAAATTTCAACAGCTAACCCTGATTTCTGTATTGACAGCAGTGCCATGTACAAGAACTGATTTCATCTGTGTTCAGCCTCCGAGCTTCAGAAGTACAAAAGATCATTCAGTTGCTAAAGAGTAGGAGTCACAAGCATTTCTGGTACAGTAATCTTCCTACGGCTCAGGCAATGGATATTATGCTGTTTTGCATCCTTTCTGCACAGACTTGAGGCTTGTACTTATGTGGCTGAGTTTCCTGTTTGTATAACGTAGGAGTTGAACCTTTCCACTGTGATTTTTTTCTAGGAGGCCTGCCCAAGGTATGGATCATTCAGCCTGCCCAAAAGTCCAAGGGGGCTCACTCTGTGGTGAGCCTGAGGTCCTGAGGGGTTCCAGAGAAGAGAGGTTGTGGTAGGAGACGACAGCCTGGAGGAATGGACATAGTGGAGGGAAAGGTTGGCTTTGAAAGGGCAAGTGCCAGATTTTTCAGGTACCAAGTTTGTTTTTTTGGTTTTTTTTTAGGCAGTGAATTTATGATTTCAAATACCCAAAAGGGAGCTTCTGGGTGGGTTTCTAAGAAGCCTAAGTAATCAAGGCAGATTTTATTCAGTAGTAACTATCACAATATGGAAGAGAGTCCAGTGTAAGCTGAGCCCAACTTCAACTAGTGCAGAGGGGACTGCGTGTTAAAGAGAGGATGAAGGAATGGAGAGGGAAATTCAGGGAAGTGAAAGTTCACAAAAAGAAGGAAGATGGGCTGGTCTATGTATCTAGGCCATCCGGATTTGATAACTGGTGTTTATCAAAGTTGGACACCCTTTCTCCTACAGAGACTGAGCAACAGGGACCCCATCTATGAGTGTTGGCTGGAACAAATAATTCTTTGGGTAGACTTGAGCTTTCCAGGGAGGAGCATAAAGCGGGGTTGGGTCATCTCAGGGACGCAGCCATAAGTTGTTGGAAACCATGCTAGAATTTTTCAAGTCCCTTAGGGTGGGTGGTGAATAAAATTGTGCTGAGAGTCTGCAATCTTTATAGGTTAAGTTAGAGGCCTAGTTTAGAGTAGGGCTCGGAGGCATCTGAGTCCAGGGTATAGCCAGTCAAAAAGATTTTCTAGACGCTAGGCTTAAGAAACTGCTTTTAAGTAAACATATTATAAAACGTAATTATTGTTGAAATAAAGCTTGTCAGAATAATGACTCAATTTGATTCAAATCAGATTTATAGTTTTTATAATCTTAAACATCTAGTAAATATAGAAGTAGCTTATTTGATTAGTAAACTCAAGTAGAATAAAAATGTATGACTATTACATTTAACGTTAACAATTATGAGGAAATTATGCGCTCACGCCTTTTTAAAAGTTAAACCTATGATATCAAACTAGTCTTATTCATCAAAGGCTTACCTAAATTAAGTGAACTTGATAAATAGTTCTATATTTGGGGGAGTTTTAGGAATATTTAATTTATATAAGCACTTGTTTTTATCTAAGCCAATTCAAATAGAGTCTCTTTAAGGGATTTTATAAGTTAATTTGGTAATACCATTTGCAGGTAGGCAAAGATTATATACACGTAGCAGACATGCATAAACATACAGGCAGATGCAAATGAGAATGGTATGGCTTTCATTTTAAAATTTTAGGCATGAGTCAGTCATAAAAATAATACAAAACTCACTAGTAAGGGTTGGTCCTCATCTCTGCGCACTTTGTATTTTTTATCAGAATTGTGTTTCTGGCAGATGGAGCAAGTTAAAGTTACCTGCTCGATATGGGGGCTCAAACATTTCACCATATATCTGGGGGGAGACTTTTAAGATTTTATTTTGCCTTGATACATAATCTTACAGAGGCTGTGGGCTAAATTTGGGATGAGGGGCTAAGGAGACTAGAAACCGCCGTCTGGGTATCTCCAAGTTCTGCATGAGTGGATGAAATCCTCACTTCCAATTAGTTCTTTTCTCATGTCCAGCTTCGGGTGATGCTTCTGGGGTCCTTGGGGCCCTTGAGGGCCTCTGAGGCGGGGGCAGGGGGCCTAAAGTTTGAGCAACCCCAGGGAAGTCCGAGGCTGGGGTGGGAAGCCTGGGTCCAGTGGGTGAACGGAGGGATACAGGAGGTAGGGGTTTGAGGAGAAACATATCAAAAAATTTAGGAGAGCTGAAAGGAAGATTGAAGGTGGTAAAAGGAGAGAGGAGCAGAGGTGATGGGAAAGGATACATCTCAAAGGAGGTAGTTTGAGGAGATATGAAGAAATTCCAAATTATCCTTAGCAAAGTCATGTCCACAAGAAAGGATGTGAACAGCATAAATGCCATTGGGGCGAAGCACATAAGCTGCAAGAAGTTTGAAAAGAGGGGACTTCAGGAAGGAGGGTATAGCTGGGTGGTAGAGTCCACGCTTAGCGTGCACAAAGTCCTGGGCTCAATCCCCAGTACCTCCATCTTTAAAAACCGAATTACCTCCCCACCTCCAAAAAAATCCAACCAAACAAAAAATAATAATACAAAATTTTAAAATTTCAAAAAAAAAAAAAAGAATAGGGAGCAGAAAAACTTAAGTCTGATCAAGGAGTCTGTCAAAACCTCATATGAATCAGTGAAAAAATTAACATTAATGTAATATGGTGGTCAGATTAGGAAAATGAATTTTAATGAACAACTCCCCCCCAAATTCCAACCACCATATGCTTTTAATAATAAGTATGAAAATAACAAAACAAAGGAGCCATGGATAGGACTACAGGCCCCAGGGGATGTTACTGAAATGCAGGACCATTTCAGGGTCAAGCCACTGCAGACCTGGGCTAATGGAGGCTCTCGGGACCTGCCTCCTGGGGCAGCCTTCTGAGCTTTCCCACCTGAGGACAGTGATTGGGATCAGGCTGTATGGCCTAAATCCGGAGCTAAACTCGCCCACTGTGCCTAGGGAAGGAGACATGCTTCCTGAGGAGCTCAGGAGAGGAAGCAGAGCTAGTTTGGGAGGGTGGGCTGAGTCCAGGGGCCAAAGGGAGCAGAGGGTTTCAGAGCTGTCGGTGAGTGGCAGAGATGAGGGCTGGTTCTCTGTGTGTCCCAAAGAGAATAAGAAATACAAAGCCAAGAACTGAGAGAGGACGGTCATAAGGGGTATGGGACTGGGCTGGGTTAAGGAGCTGTTGTCTAGAAACCAAATAGTCCAGGGGACATTTTGGAAGGAGGTGTCAAAAAATTACCTCCGGGGAAGAAAGGACAGAGACAGCCAAGGGGAAGCCTGGCTACACACCCGCAGGTCACCAAACTTCTCACACATAGAGGGGTGTGTGTGTGTATGTGTGTGTGTGTGTGTGTGTGTGTGTAAGACAAAAGAGAGGTGAGGTGGGGGGAGGGGAGAGATTGATTTCATGAGTTCCTGTGTGTTTCATTTTCTCTTTATATGGCCAAGAAACCAACCAATATTTATTATCCACACATAAAACCTGACTTCACATCCCAAATCTGGTCGGGACTAAGAAGCTCCTTTGTATTTTTTATAACTTCATCTTATCGAAGTAATGCAGGATCATGTTTAAGGAGTAAAACTGGAGAAAAATAATAATTAAAAAAATAAAAAAAACAGCCCTTTAACCTCCCTCCCTTCTTCATCCGGTCCCTAGCCATCCCAGTCTTGTAGCCAGAGGGAGAACCTTGTGGCTTTTGGGTTTGGTTTTTCTGTTACTACAGACTTCCTGCTGTCTAAATTATGTGTTTATATCGCCAGTCCCTGTCTATGGATTCTCTGCTCAAAGGGATCAGGATTAAGTTACTTACACCACCCTCTACCTCCTCACCCTTCTTCCCACGTGACTATTATAGTTTCATTTCCTCCCATACACACATCTACATTTTTTTCTCATTTTTCTCTCTTTTTTGATTGAAGTACAGTCAGTTACAATGTGTCAATTTTTGATGTACAGCATAATGTTTCAGTCATACATATACATACATTTATTCATTTTCATATTCTTTTTGAACAATCATCTTTTTTTTATTGAGTTATAGTCACTTTACAATGTTGTGTCAATTTCTGGTGGACAGCACAGTTTTTCAGTCATACATGAACGTACATATATTCATTTTCATATTCTTTTTCCACCATGAGCTACTACAAGACCTTGAATATATTTCCCTGTGCTATACAGTATAAACTTGTTTATCTATTCTATACATACCTGTCAGTATCTATAAATCTCGAACTCCCAGTCTGTCCCTTCACACCCACCTCCCCTCTGGCAACCACAAGTCTGTATTCTATGTCTGTGAGTCTGTTTCTGTTTTATAGTTAAGTTGAACAATCATCTTTTAACTAAGAAAGTGAAAGAGGATTTTCAGAAATGACAGGAATCAGAGAAACAATACTACTGAAGTAACATTTATGGAAATAAAATACTGCAGGATATTTCAAGCAAAACGGACCCAAGGAAAGATAAAGAAGATGAGACTTCAACACAAAAACAGTTACGGTCAACAAAAATGCCCAAAGTACCGATTGCTACTATACTGCTGATGCAACCATGATTTTTAATGTAATTGTTAGAAAGTAGTACCTAAAATAGAAGAAAGAAAAAAACGGTATTTAAAATTAAGCATCTGAAACAGCGCTTACAGATGATTTCAACCAAATCTGGAAGTTTGGAGGGGGATAAAGAAAGGTAAAGATGTAATAGCATGCATAATTTTTTGTCCTATTGAGAAGTGACCAGCACATCTAAACATTGAGGAAAAAAAACAAAACAAAACAAGTTTGTACATTTTTAAGAGTAATTACATAGAAGTAGGTTACAGAACTTTCAAACCACTAGAGGGGGCACAAAGAAAGAAAATTCTATGATCCACCCAGTCAGGAAAGAAAAGAAACACGAAGAAAGCATGTTCCATAGGAACTGTAAAATAAGAGGACAAAAAAAACTCAAAGCAAATCAGGAATTACACTGATTGTGACAAATTAAGTTCCTTTATCAAAAGACCAAGATTTTACCTTGTGGTAGGTATTTTACCCATTATTTGTGGTCTAACTTTATTTATTTGTGGTACCTTTCATCTTAGATGTAAAATTTTAACGTAAATAGATATGTCAATAATTTATAGTTTCTGGGGTCTGTTTCATGATTTTAAAGCATGTATTTTTATACTTTGATTTTCTTATTTTATTTTATTGAGGGATAATTGACATACAACATGATATTAGTTTCAGGTGGACAACATAATGGTTTGATATTTATATACAGTGTGAAATGATCACCACAATAAGTCTAGTTAACATCCACTACCACATGTAGTTACAATGTTTTTCCTTGTGATGATAACTTTTAAACTCTATTCTCTTAGCAACTTTCAACCATGCAATATAGTATTATTAAGTATAGTCACCATGTTATACATACATCCTCTAGACTTATTTACTTTATAACTGGAAGTTTGTACCTTTGACTATCTTCACCCTTTTCACACACACCCCAACCCCTGCTTCTGGTAACCACCAGCCTGTTCTCTGTATCTATGATTTTTTTCTCAGCTCCACGTGTAAGCGAGATCACATGATATTTGTCTGACTTATTTCACTTAGCATAATGTTCTCAAGGCCGATCCATGTTCTCACAAATGGCAGGTATATATATTTTTTCTTTATCCTTTCATCCATTGATAGACATTTAGGTGGCTTCCATGTCTTGGCTGTTGTAAATAATCCTGTGAACATGAGGGTACATGTATCTTTTCAGGTTAGTGTTTTGTTTCCTTCGGATAAATACCCAGGAATGGAATTACTGGATCATATGGTAGTTCTATTTTTCACTTTTTGAGGAACTTCCATACTGTTTCCCATAGTTGCTGCACCAGTTTACATTCCCACCAACAGTGTGCAAGGGTTCTCTTTCTTCCACATCATCACCAATGTAAAGCATAAATATTGAAATAGAATTTATTTCTTGCAGGTGATAAAGCTGTCTACCTAGAAAACCCAAGAGAACCAACTGGAAAATTACTTGAACTGAGAAGAGAGCTTGAAAGGCCAATCATGTGCCAGATATAAACAAGAAGACAATGATTTATTCCCCATACACTAGCAATACAGAATAAGGACACTTTAAAGTTTCTTTCATGATAGCCAATCTATGAAATAAGACCTAGGAGAAAAAAATCTTAACCATCAATGTGCCTGAAGGCGAAAACTGAAAGACTATATTGAAGGACAAAAAGTGGACTATGTTCTTGGGTGAGAGAGTGACATAAAGATGTCAGTTACTCCGACACAAATCCCATGATGTTTATTTTGAAAAATAGAGAAGATTCTGGAGTTTGAGTGGAAAAGCAAATGTACCTCTGGACCATTAGAAAAGGAAGCATAACCAGAAGTGAGATGCCCGTCAAATCTTACAATGTCACTGAAACAGTGTGTTTCTGATGTGGGAAGGAATGAGTAGGTGAACAGAACGGAGGCTCTGGCAACAGACGCAACCTTGCATGGAAACGTTGCAAGTAATAAAGATGCCGCTTCCATCGCGGGAGAAACTGCAGTTTTTCTAGCAAGTGGTATGACATTTGCTTTCCTTTGGAAACCTTACATTCCCCCAGCACACATACATATACACACTCCTGATGAATATCCATGAAACAAATCCTATAGAATTATCAGCAGATACTAGAAATATTTGTATCATGTGTCTATTGTTGAAAATCATATTTATACTCAAGATATGAAACAGACCCCAGAAGCTATAAAATAAATGATTAGCACGTTTATCTACCTTAAAATTTTACATCTCAGGGGGACGGTACAGCTCAGTGGTAGAGCGCATGCTTAACACGCACAAGGTCCCGCGTTCAATCCCAAGGATCTCCGTTAAAAAAATAAATAAATAAAAATAAATTTTAAAAAATAAAATAAAATTTTGTATCTCTCTAAGGCGAAAATGCCATAAATCAAGTTAAAACACAAGCAATGGGTAAAATAATTTTAGTCACTATCCAAAAGAAAGAACACCTTCAAATCAATAAGAAAAGATAAACAATCCAATATAAATGAGATGGAACAGACAACTCACAGACCTGAAATACAGGTGGGCCAGAAACATGAGCTAGAGATAGGAAAAGGCACACTAAAATAAACCGAGCAAAGTGCAAAAGATTTATGACATCAGTGTTTATTAATAGTGTGCACACATGAAAAGGAATAAAATAACTCCACTTGCAGGAACATGGATGGACCTGGAGATCGTCACTCTAAGTGAAATAAGCCAGAACGAGAAAGAAAAATACCATATGATGTCACTTACATGTAGAATTTTTTAAAAAAGACACAAATAAACTTAATTACAAAAGAGAAACAGACTCATAGACATAAAGAAAAACTTACGCTTACTGGGGGTAAGGAGGGCAGGAGGGGATAAATTGGGAGTTCAAAATTTGCAGATACTAACTGCTATAATATAAAATAGATAAACAACAAGTTTATACTTCATAGCACAGGGAAGTATATTCAATATCTTGTAGTAACCTGTAATGAAAAAGAATGTGAAAAATAACGTATGTGTGTATATGTATGACTGAATCACTATGCTGTACCCCAGAAACTGACACAACATTGTAAACTGACTATACTTCAATGAAAAACGATGCAAAAAAAGAAAATGCACAAAGATGGGCACCATTATACCCTGTTGCTAAATGTACCAATCAGCACACCATTTTTGGAAGGTAGTCATCAAAACCTTAAATGCATGTTCCCTGTGATCCAGAAATCCCCTTCTGTTCAAAGGATATAATTACACAAATGCACAGAAGACACTCACTGCAGCAGTTTTTGGTGTAACAAGAATTTCTGCATATCAGACGCTAATGGTGCACAGAGCAATGGGGGTGTGATGGTCTGAAGTGTCCCTTGCAGGCTTCAGAGCCAAATCCAAACAGAGATACTATGTCCATGAGCAGCCCTTGGCCCTACTCGGGGCAGAGTCTCAGAACTGCACCCAGGCTGTAGGGAGGCTGGTGGAGTCACTCATCCTCTGCAGCTTGACCTCTGCATTGTGCAGGAAAGAACTTGGGCGAGGCGATCTCTGAGATCTCCTGTCTCCTACACTCCATGCAGGAGCTGACCTCTCTTTCTAGTCTCTTTGTTCCCTCCTCCAGTTTCCCTCCTGGGGTCTGCTCAGGAGTTGGTGTGTTGTCCCAGCTGTGGGGCCTTTTGGGGGACCTGGAGGGTTGGTGTTGTGGGTGGTCAAAGAATTCACCAAAGGCAAGGAGAAGTTTAAGAATAAAGGAAAGTTTAATAGACACGTTGATACAGGCAACAGCAGGCCACACAGATGAGAGGTGCCTGTGTGAGCCCTAACTGTGAGCGTGCAGGGTCTTTTATTGGGTAAGGGGCTGGGAACACAAAGGGATAGGGGGCCAGCCTTCTGATTGGCTGTCAGTGAGGTAGGGGGCTTTGGTATACGGAAAGATAGTGGAATTACAACTCCAGTAAGATGGAGACATGGACTGACACATGCAAGGCAGTGGGATTGACGACTCCGGTAAGGAGGAAATGTGGGCTGGGGCAAGTCGGCCTGAGCTGCGGTGAGGCTAGCCGTTTCCCAGATGTTAGTTCTGCTAAGGCAGACACATGTCAGGACTTTATCTCCTGAAAAGGAGCAAGTGGACGCCTAAGAGCTGGAAGTCTGGGCGGGGCGGGGGGGGTGGGGCATGTCGCAGGGCCTCGGCAGGCATCAGTCAGCACTGCAGGACCCCCAGATTCCCTCAGACAACCTCGTGGTGAGGGCTGATGGACACCAAGGACAATCGGCCTAAGGGGCCCAATGGACAGGCTGTAACAGGGTGGGTTCCCCACTGTCCAAGGGCAGCTGAGGGTCCTTCCCTTCCACTTGCAGCCCTCCAGGAGTCCAGTGCTCACCCTGATTTTGAATATGGTCACACATGCGTTTCTAGAGGCCTTGAAATGGAGGTGCCCATATGCAGCTTGTGATTCGGGACACGGAGCCCCGTTCCTGCTAGAGGATGCACCCTGGGGTGCAGAGAGTGGCAGGTGGGGTCTCCCTACGATGTCCCAGCAGGGCTGTGTCTGGAAGCCACAGAAGTGGGCTCTGCCTGCTGCCTTTGCATTCCTCCTGCGACACACTCACGTCTCCCCACGTGGTGTGAGGACCGCAGGGGAAGGGCAGTGAAAAGCTCTGGATTAACCTTTCCAAATAGCCCCTCTGTGCAACCACCATTTTTTTCTCTAGCCTGAACCACTTCAGGTCCCTTAAACTTCCAAAAGGCCCTTGGCTGCCCCTCAGAACCATGTTGTACTTCCCTGTGTGGAACGAAACGTCCTTTGCAATTTGATCCCAACTACTTTTGTCCAGGCTTCCCTTCCATTGGTGAGTTTCATAAACTCTCGTGGCAAGCCCATAGCCTTTTTCTGCCCCATACATGCTAATCCCCTCCCTGACTCAGATTGTCTGTTCCCTTCTCCTCGCCTCCATCATCTCCCTGATGCTGCTCTGTACTTAGCATCAATTTCATGTTTAATCTGTCCCTGAGCTCCCCTCTGTCTCCCTGGCCCCAGGGACCTGAACCCACCATTTGAGCTCACCACGAAGCCTTCTTGGCTGTCCTGGGATGTCTTTAAGCATGCATAAGCCTAGGATGTATGCACCCATCTGCCTGAATATGGAACGCCTCCTTCAAGTTGGCGCCCCAAAACCCACGGTCTTCACCCCCACCCCTAGCCCAGAACCCTAACACCTGCACAAACCCCTCTCCACATATCAGGCATTTCTGGGAGTTCTACATATGCTTTAGTTACCCCATGCCATAGCTCTGACTTGTCCCTGGGAAGGATGTCAGTGTGGGGGTACAGCCGGGTGGCTGGCACCTTGGTCCACTGTACTTCCTTCCCACTAACACCAAAGTTGCGTAGTGGTGATGCAGGAAAACGGAGTGGGGCATGAGGAGGGCCGTGTCCCAGGTCTCAGCTGAGCCCCTGGGACGTGCCCCGCCAAGTGTGGGTCCTTGGCTTTGCGCAGGAAAGAATTCAAGAGCGAGCCACAGATGAGTAAAGGTAGATTTATTCAGAGAGATACATTGAAAGGCAAGAGAAAGGCCACAAGGTGTGGGGGTTGGGTGCTCAGATTAAAAGTAGGTACGCACACTCCATAGACAGTGTGGGCTGTCTCTGAAGAGGGAGAGAGAGGCGCCGTGTTGCCGGTTTTTTATGGGCTTGGTGGCTTAATATGCTAAGTGGAAGGGCCAGTCTAAGTAGCCTGGGGAAGGGGCTGGGATTCCCAGGAAGTTGGCCATTGCCCACTCTTTGACCTTTTGTGGCTAGTCCTGGGACCGCCATGGTGCCTGTGGGCATGTTATTCACCATGTGAATATATTACAATGAGCGTATAATGAAGCTCACGATCGGCTAGAAGTTAAATCTCTCACCATTTGAGCCTCAAGGCCTCCTGGGGGTTGAATCTTTCACCATTTTGATGCTAATTGCTGTAGCATGCCTTGAATGGCTGTGCCCTGCCCCCTTCCATCCTGTCTCAGTGGCATATAGCAAAATGGGGTGGGGTGGAGTAATGCTTCTTTTTTGAGCCCCATTCCATTGGAGAAATCCAGGTAGAGCACCCCACCATATTCTTACCTTGCAGAGGCTGGTGTAGCTGGTTAAGAGGTGGGCACCAAACCTTTCCTAACTCTTGGTTCATGGATATTCCTGTCCAGTCTCTGTATCATTTGCTGTGATGGCGATGAGAGAGGGGCTAGCCAGGCATGGCCGTCCTGCCTCCCTGGAGCCCCAGAGATCCTGAAAAGCCAGCTGGAGCGTTTTCTCCCTGCTCTGAGTCTCTGCAGTTTGCAGCCTCTAGAAAAATCCCAGATACCTCGCCTCTCCTCTCTCCTCTCCTTAGAAGACCTTGGAGGGAAGTTTTCCATGACAATTCAACTCATGATTTTTTCCTCACACGGGCAGGATGTGACAGAGACTTCCTCGTTTTGTTCTGTCCATCTTGGTTTTTATAGCAAAGGGCAGAGCAAGTAGCGTGTGTCTTAAGGAGGAAGGTGGGTGGGTAATTCTGCCACAGAGGAGCTGGCCTCCGTCAACCGTGCTGCCGGCCTGTCTAGGGGACCTTCACAGCTGGGACCAGGACACTTCACAATTGTCCCCTTTGCAGGGAGTTGAAATCAGCAGGATTCATCTGCCATTTCAGACCCTTTGCTGCTACCTTCCAGGTATGTGTGTGGCTCATTCTCAATGCCTGTCTAAACCTCCACCTTTCAGAAATGGGATGCAGAAAATGAGGGCTAACCAAGGAGAGAGCACAAGATGGATTGGCAGTATCTTATCAGCTGAGCCTGGCTGCAGGACAGGGTGTGTTCAAGGGGAGATGGCCATTCAGGCAGCTGCATCTGAAAAAATCCACTTCCAATTTGCCCTTCAAGCCATCTGAAGCCTCACGGAGGGTCCCTTCTGGGGGCAACTTATCTCCCTTAGAGACTAGAGGTGGAAACCCTCTGTGGGTCTATTAAAATCAAACCAAAGCAAGCCAGTGAGCATTAATTGACAGTTTGTGGAGGGCAAAGCATTGCAGCGGGTGCTGGAAGGGAAGCGGGTGCAAGGCTGCAAAAGCCCTACCTCTGGGAGCTTGCAGCTTAGGACACAGGGAATGGGAGAAGGGCGACGCACACACACAACCCGGGCTTGCAAAACTAACAAAAGCCAAAAAAAAAAAAAAAATCTTTAAAGAGAGACTCAAGAGCTAAGGGACTGGAGATCAAGAGAACACAAGCGTTGTTAGGAATTAGAGCAGCAAGAGGAGAAAACTGGAGTGGAGTTGGAGTGGGGTCAGGGAGAAGTTGAGAAGGAAAGAAGAAGGAAGAGGAAAGAGGCTTGAGAGGATGTATCTGCATTCCAGCAGCATTTCTTTGACATCAGCATGCATGACCCTTACTCCTCCTTGTGTCTTCAGAGGCTCCCTGGAGAGGAGGGAGCATGAACCCCTCCAGCAAAGCCTAGCTCCAGCCTGAGACCCCCGTCCTCTCCATCCTTCCCCCATCTTCCCCAAATATGCAACGTGTCCAGCTTCCCACCGTTCCCGGGCAAAACCTCCCCATCAGAAAAAGACTCTGAAATCCATTTACACGGTGGTGCAAATAGCTAAAATCAGGTGTTTCCCCTCTGAGGAGTAAGGATCAGAGCCTTTCAACTGCAGAGGGAGGTTGGAAAAGGCAGGCTTCAGGCAGTAAGTGGGGAGGAGGGTGCCCTTTAGAGCAGGAAGGGGCATTCAGCCCCTCGGAAGTCCCTTCAGACCATCTCCCTCCAAGACTTTCAAGACTGGTCTTTGAGTGTTGGAGGAAAAGGGACCACGAGGCACTCTTTCCTGCCTCAGAAGACGCTGTCGACGAGATCTGAGCGAAACCCTGGTTTTAAATTGTTCTATTGGAAGTGGATTTTTTCTGATTTTTTATATTACTTTATTTTATTTGGGGACGGGGAGGACTCAGGCCACTGCTTCAGTGCATGTGAGATGCTGTAAGAGTGAGCACAGGAGCTTGTGAGCAGGCAGGGTGCCTAACAGGGGTCACAGTCTGGGGAACAGGAGGACTGAGGGTGCACCCAGGCTTGACCCACAACACAGCTGGTGAGAAATCTGTATCCAGCGAAGCGCAGAGCTTGGGAGGAACCCCCACTTCACCACCTTCTCGCTGGGTGTGCAGGGCAAGTCACCGGGCCTCCCCTCCCCATGCCTCTGTAATTTGGACCTATAATAATAGTAATAATAATTCTGATATGGGTAAGTGCTTGGCAGATAGTAATTGCTCAATTTGTGTTAGTTTTTATTACTGTGGGTACAAGCGTGTGTGCGTGCGTGCGTGCGTGCGTACTTATGCCCTCCTCCCCCTGCAGCGTCAGGTGACTGAAATCACATGGGTGTATCACAACGGAGAACTGCAGTCCTGAAAGTAATTGCAGGGTCTGGGACACACTGACTGTCTTTTTTTTTTTTTTTTTTTTTTTTTTTTGAGTTATAGTCGGCTTACGGTGTTGCGTCAATTTCTGGTGTACAGCACAATGCTTCAGTCATACAGGAACATACATCTATTCGTTCTCATATTCTTTTTCTCCATGAGCTACTACAAGATATTGAATATAGTTCCCTGTGCTATACAAGTATAAACTTGTTTATCTATTTGATATACACCAGTCAGTATCTGCAAATCTCGAACTCCCAGTTTATCCCCACCCCCCGGCAACCACAAACCTGTATTCCATGTCTGCTAACACAAGTCTTGACTAATTCCTCCAAGTCCAGCTGATCCAGAAGGATCCAGACACACTCTCTGAGCCCTGCTGTTTTGGAAGGCATTCGCTACGCTGTTGCTGATATACCCTTATGGCTTCACCGTCATGGTCCAGAAGCAAAGACTGAGGCGCAAAAGAGAAGAGAAGGGAACAGGGAGAGAGAGAGAAAACACACAGCCAGTGTGGACCCTCTGCCCTGGGCTCTTTTGCTGCCAGTTTCCAGGCTTGTCGCAGACACATCCCTGCCATCAGCCAAGAGGGCAGGAGGCTAGACGGTCCAGCTGGAGCCCAGGCTCTGGCCCAAGGCACCTGTTCTGCTGGTTATTGCCTGAACAGTGATCCCCAAAAAACAAAACAGCCAGGTTCCCTTCAGATGGGACTCCAAGCTCCTCCCTGAGAGGCCCTATCTGAAGCACAGATGGGGCCGCCCCAACTTGCCCCTCTGCCTTCCCACCTGGGTGTGAGCTCCAGGGGGGCCCACAGCTCCCCGGCCCACTGAACTCACAGGCCATTGTCCCACCCTCACGCTGTGGTCTTGTCGGTCAAGGCCCTTCCGGCTCAGGGATCGCTCAGGGAGCCTCCCCTCCATGAACTCACCCACGCACCTACTCAGACCTTGGGCTGCATAACCCAGCAGTGGCTTTTAAAGTCCTGCACCTACACCCCAATGGTGATACTGCCGATGGCTCAGGACCCCAGGAACTCATGCTGCCTCGCCAGTCTGCGGGAAAAGGAAAACCAAACAGTGGAGTGGGGTGGCAGACGGAGGGAGAAGGGAGATGGAAGGGTGGGTAGCTGCAGGGTAGAAACTGCTCCACGGCAGGCCTTTCTGCTCTGGGGGTGCTGTGATGGAGTGAAAGGAGAGGGATACAGTCTCTGGAAGGAGATGGAGAGCAGAGAGCAGGTGTTTGGAAGATGACGGCAGAGAGAGGAGCTGACTTTTCTTTAAAGAGCACCCAGCCAACCCATGGGAGGCTTATTAACCCTCTGAGCCAAGCTGGCTCCTTCCATTGTTCTAGCAAAGAAATCGAGGTCAGCAAGTTACACAACCTGTCTAAAGTCCTACAAGTAAATAGAGGAGGAACTGTCAAGCAGGCTTGTATGTCTGCTGAGATGCGTCAGCTGCCCGGGCTCCCTGGCTCTCAGACTGGAAGGCATTCCCGCAGGTCCCAAAGGGGCATCAGGAGTGAGAGGGGACAGCCCTTGTGTGCGCTGGGGCTGGGCTCCCTGGACCACAGACGGGGCATGGGGAGGGCTAGATGGGATGGCTGCATTGCTGTGGCCTCGGAGACACTACTGACTCAGGGACAGCCACCAGCTGACCTCCTGGGGGCTCTATCTGAGGTCTCAGGGCTGGAGGAAAATATCCTAGGTGTGGTTGAAGTTAAAAGGCAGTCAGGCATGCATCCCACTTTGGAAAGATTAGAACTCTGTGTATGTTCCTCTCTTTTGTGGACCTGATGTTCCAGGTCAAAGGGAAGTGGGAGCAAAGAATGGAAATACATCTGGGAGTCCTTATAGATTTCCCTTTGTTTGAGCAAAGTCACTCAGTCCCAGCTCAGCCCCTACACAATGTGTGGCTCTATTCCTGGCTCCCAAACAATGGGAAGCTCAGAAGCTGCTTCCTCTGGGACGCTTTGGCCTTGTCCTCTCACAGCTCTGTGAGTCCAAGCACAGCCGACAACACCATGAGCAGGGCCACCTGTTAAAATGAGAAGTGGCTTTCAGATCTGGCTGTTATTGAAAAGAAGCCAGGCGCTGGAGCTTGTAAGCACAGGACAAAAAAAAAAAAAAAAAAAAAATCACTGAGGCAATGACAGGCACCCAGTGACCTGATGCGTGGAGTTCCAGCTCCCCTGTGGCACTCCAGCACCTCTTTGTCCCTCTAACAGGTGGCCCCCACCGCTGAAGAAAATGGTGGATTTCCCAGTCTTACTGGACCCCTACCAGCAAGTACGGCTGTCCCGCAGTCTCGTCTTCCTCGCTCACCTCCTCCACCTCCTCCTCCTCCAGCCGGGGGAGGTGAACTCAGGTAATATGTCCAGTCGGCAGCCCAGCCAGCCAGGATGTGAGCACCTCAGCTTCTGCCCAACCCTCCTACAGGGGTTCCCAGGGCTGAGGTCTCGTAGCCTCAGACCAGGCTGTGCCTGGGGCTAAAATACAAGATTGCCACCCCAGGTGTTAAGGAGCCCCGGCCCCTGAGCCCCATCCAGCCCCACAGTGCTCCTCTGCCATCCCTCCAGCCACCCACAGCCCCACAGTTCACAAGCATGGCAGACGGCATGGGAGGAGGGTGCCAGAAAATTCTTATTGGTCTGTGTTTAGGCTGAATTTGTTGGAAAGAATTTTTTAACTCCACTCCTGCATATAAGCCATAGCTTTGGAAAGGCAACAGGGACCCATCTTTTTTTTTTTTTTTTAATTGAGTTATAGTCAGTTTACAACGTTGTGTCGATTTCCAGTGTTCAGCACAATTTTTCAGTTATACATGAACATACATATATTCACTGTTGCATTCTTTTTCACCGTTAGCTGCCACACGATTGAGGGGACCCCTGTCTTACAATCCCTCATGAAAGAAGCAATTAACAGAGAGTGTAAACTAATTATGCAAATGCAATTCCCCTGAGCTGGAAAGCAGGGATACCAAGGTGACTAGGCACAGTTCAAGACAGGAGGACGGACATGACATAACCGCCTATCCAGCTGTGTGACCAGGGCGGCGAGAAAAATGTACCCAAAGATTTGGGAGCATAGCTACTAGACCAATTGGTTTTCTCCAGAAAAGCCAAGAAGGGCCATGGAGAGGAGGTGCTATTTGAGTAGAGCCTTGCAGGATGTAGATTCTCCTGGAAGATGACAGAAGAAGAGTAAACTAAGGCAAGGTGTGCCCAGGAAGTGGGCCAGCCGTCAGGTGTGGGGGCAGCAACAGCTGGAGAGAACCTGGAGAGGGAAGCTGGTAGGAAGGGCGTCAGGTCTACCCCGAGTGGCCAACAAGGTGTCTCAAATGGAATGAACAAAGAAAGGAGCCCCCATGCTGTATGGGCAGAGTGAAGGATGGGAGGGATTCATGGAGGAAAAAATTGGGGTAGGGTTAAGCTGAGCTTTGAAAGAAGGAAAGGGGGTGCACAGAGGCCAGAGGGAAGAACGAAGATGTGCCAGGTGGCAGGGAACGGCATGTGCAAAGGCACTGCAGCAGGAATAGCAACTCTCATAGGAATTGCAGAAAACAGGGAGCAGAGGAGCCATATGGAGACATCACTGAAGAGGATGATCAAATGAAAGATCCTGGTGATAAAAATCTCAGAGGCAGGATTTGGCCTTAGATAGGAAAGCCCATGAAGCAGGGAGCTCCCCGCAGATTATCTGAATACCCTTTGTTATCACAGAAGCTGTCCATGTGCATTATATAACATTAGAAAATCAGACAAAGCAAAAATGGGAACACATCTATACCCACCACACACAAATTATCACCATCAACAATTTCGTCTATCTCCTTTCAAATCTTTTGTTCTGTACATTTATGCAAATATGTCATTTTTTAATCAAGTAAGAGCATAGTGTACCTATGGTTCTGAAACTTGCTTTTTTGTTTTGTTTTTTGTTTTTTGGGTTTTTTTTTTTTTTTTTTTTTTTTTTTGCCAAAGATTCAGTTTCATTTGATGCCCTGGCCATATTTACATAGCTGTCCCCAAAATACTGTTGGAAGCCGGTTGGTTCAAACCAGCTACCAGTCCAGAACCACAAATTTCCTTGTGTATTTTTCTAATGTGGCACATTCAATTTTTTCATGACAATTACTCGTTCAAGAAACGCGACCGGCTGTCCTGTAGAGTATCTCACCTTTGTCATTTGAATGGTTTACTGTAGATTTCCGAGCTGCAATAAAACATATTTGAGGAGAGCTGATTTTGACCACTGTCTGGGTTCTCATCCTAGAGAACTTCACGGTGGTAGGCCCTGGGGAATTCGTCCTGGCGCACGTCGGGGATGAGGTGGAATTCCCGTGTCACCTGTCGCCGTACCTGGACGCCGAGGACATGGAGATCCTCTGGTTCCGCAGCCAGGCCGCTGACGTGGTGCACTTGTACCAGGGGCGTCGGGAGCTCTACGGCCAGCAGATGGCGCAGTACCAGAACAGGACCGAGCTGGTTAAGGACGACATCGCGGACGGCAGCGTGAGCCTGCGTCTCCACCGCGTCACCCCCGAAGATGAGGGTACCTACGGGTGCGGCTTCTCCTCCGGCGACTTCTCCGGGGAAGCGATCTGGGAGCTGGAGGTAGCAGGTGCGTGACTTGGTCAAGCCCCAGAGGAGAGGAGAAAAGCGTCCATTTGGATAGAGCTTAAGAGGAGACAAAGAAGGGTGGGTATAGCTCAGTGGTAGAGTGCTTAGCAGGCGCAAGGTCCTGGGTTCAATCCCCAGTATCTCCGTTAAAGGAAAAAAAATTTTAAGAAACAAACAAGAAAAGATAGAGAAATATAGAGAAAGGGAAAAATATCTCTAATTAAAAAAAAAACTATTAAAAGGAAAGGTTTTTTTAGAAAATGAACAAACGAAATGCTCATAAAGAAGATACACCAATGGCCCTTAAATGTATGAAAGATAATTACTTTTACTCATGGTGAGATTTTACTCATAGTGAGAAAAAGGCAGATGAAAGCTACAGAGATGCAATTTTTTTTACCCATCAGATTGGCAAACATTCAGCTGTTGGACCACACACTCTTGGTGGAGGTGGGAGGAAGCAGGCCCTTCTCCTACCTTGCTGATGGAGTTCAAAGTCCCGAAGCCCCAGAAGCCCCAGTGCGGGGGGATTTGGCAATAGCTACCAGAAGTGCCTGTATCTCAACCCTTTGAGCAGCAATCCCACCTCTAGGAGTTGACCCTGACGATACACCTCCCACAGCTCCAATATGGAAAAGACATATATGTATAAGTTTATTTTTGTGGCATCATTTGTCATTGTACTACAGTGGAAACTCCCTAAATGTCCAAGCTTAGGTTCCGAGTACGGTCCATCATGCTATGCAGCTGAAGAAATGGGCATGAGCTCTAAGCTGATGTGGAATGATTTCTAGGATGTTTTAAAGACACAAAAGATGCAAAGGAAGTTCTACAGCATGTTAGCTTTTGTGTAAGAAAGGAGGAGAAACACTGCACAAAAGAAACACAGGAAGGATAAACTAGAAGCCAATGAAAGGGGATGGAAAGAATGGAGAAAGGCCTGGGGCTTTTTTGATATACTTTTTAAAGTTTTATCCTTTAAACAATTTGAACATGACAATGTTCTGCACATCCCAAATATAAAGCTAGCTCCACTTGGATAGAGAGATAAAGTAGTATATGTAACAAAGGGACTTGAGCTCTGGTGGAATTCAAGAGAGAGAGGACAATCTGTTGAAATTTGTGGTGCCCGGTGGGATTTTTCTTCATCCTAGGGCCACTGTCCCTTACATTATATGACTAAATACCAGTAGCTCTTCCTGGCCAAATGGCCTCCTCCTTATTTCCAAATGCCTTTCAGAAGTAGTCCTGTCCCCCACATGCCACCACTGATTTAGACTGTCAGTTATAATCCATAGGTGGAGGGCTGCCAGCCCACACATGTGTTAGGAGCAGTCACAGTCATGATGCCTAATGGGTGACTGCAAACGGTGCATGGTGGCATGAACTTCACATACAACTTCTGGGAAGGAGTCTGACCTTTCCCACTCCTCCTGTCTCTCACAGGGCTGGGCTCGGACCCTCATATCTCCCTTGAGGGCTTCAAAGATGGAGGCATCCAGCTAAGGTGCACTTCCAGTGGCTGGTACCCCAAGCCGCAGGTTCAGTGGAGAGACCATCAGGGACGCTGCCTGACTCCGCAGACTGAAGCCATTGTCAAGGACGCCCAAGGCCTGTTCAGGCTGGAAACATCTGTGATCGTCCTAGAGGGGACCCACAACAACGTGTCCTGCTCCATCCAGAACTCCTTCCTGGGCCAGAAGAAAGAGTTTGTGGTCCACATAGCAGGTCAGTGGGTGCCAGCGCACCCTCATCTTCCCAGTCTTCAGGTCCTCGGTGTCCATTACTCCAAAGGCCATCTACTGGGATACAGTGGCACGAGGGCCTGGCTGTGTGTGGGGTGGACTAAACTTGACCCCTGAAAATTCAGCAATGACATCAGGAACCTCCTGAGAGTACCGCTGACAACCCACACAGTAATTGGAGGAGGCCCCAGAAAGCCAACATTAGGAGCCAAAGGCCATGTGCTAAAATCAAGAAAGTACTCACTAGATGTCATTATGAGAGCCCAGGCATTCCTAATTTTGTCCCTCAGACAATATTTACTGCGCACTCACAATGTTCCCCAAACCCCTGACCTCAGGTTCCCATTCCAGTGGGGGAAATAGACATACAAAAGAATAAATTAGGAGGGAGGGGACAGCTCAGTGGTACAGCATGTGCTTAGCATGCACGAGGCCCTGGGTTCAATCCCCAGTACCGCCATTTAAAAGATAAATAAATAAATAAATGTACTCACCTCACCCCCAACAAACAAACACACACACACACACAAAAGAGTAAATTACACTCACAGTGAAAGAGAATGTGACAATGAATGTATGCACGTTCATATATAGCTGAAAAATTGTGCTCTACAGTGGAATTTGACACAACATTGTGAAATGACTATAACTCAATAAAGAAATGTTTATATATATTTTAAAAAAAGCATACATTACAGCACACCTTAGAGGGTGTTAGGTTAGGTGAGAGCAAGAAACAGGAAGCAGACAAGAGTGCTAAGGTGGGGCAGGGTGTACATATGGGTTTCAAAGTGGTGGATCAGGGAAGAAGACTGCTAGGCAATGAGTTGAAAGTGAGGACATTATCTAAGATGAATGTTCTCTTATGAGGCACCCCTGCCCCCTGAAGGATTTAATGTTCATGGCCCCTACTGTTTTAAGTCTTGAGGATAAACCTAACAAATGGGCCATGTTTCACATTGGCCCAAATCAACAGTTAATATTATCACAAAAGAAAAAAAAAAATCTCACCCTTATAAATGATAACTTGTCCTCAGGTAAGAAGACTTGACAGAACCACGTGTCACACACAGTTCACCCAAAAGTCACCTGGTAATTGGGTAACTGGTAACATCTATGTTAGCTAATTGTATTTATCCAAAGGAGAAATAGGACATCTTGTATCTCCATGACGAGCGTATAATTATGACCTGGAACCAGGTGCCTAAGCGAAACTCCCAGGAGACCTGGAGATAGGGGCGCTTTATCCTTGATGTTTCCATTTCAAAGAGATGGCTCCGAGCTCCTTAAGAAAAGTATTCCTGGGTTATAAAGCTGGGAAGGGGCTTAGCTTTCAAAAAGATTTATATACATCTCAAGAAGATACAGAAAGAACTTAACAAGTTTTCTAAAGGAAATACTCTAAGAAAAGGGAAAGGGGCATCTCTTTCCCTTTTTGCACCAGGGGAAATCCAATTTTTAGATTTGTTCTTATCCTTGGTAAAAAGTGTGAGTCACCTGGTTATAAGCAGGGAGGCCATTCAGGTAGAGGCCCCTCTGGTAGAGGGGACAGCAAGTGCAAAGGTCCTGAGATGGAAATGTGTGTAGCTACTGGAGGAGCTGGAAGAGTGCAGGACAGGCTGGAATAGAGGGACAAAGTGAAGATTGCAGATCACGGAGCCATAGGACCCTGAGCTCTTTAACCCCTAGGTCAGTGCATCTGTGCTGAAGGACCAATCCTTTGTGGCCCAATACTTTTGACCAGGACAATAAAAATGCAGTACCAGAAGAATAAAATTAAAAAACAAAGGAACACATTATGTTAAGTGAAATAAGCCAGACACAAAAGGACACATATTGTATGATTCTCTTTATATGACGTACCCAGAATAGCCAAGTCACAGAAAGGGAAAGTAGGATAGAAGTTTCTAGGGACTGAGGGTCAGGGGAATGAGGAGTTAGTGTTTCATGAGCACAGAGTTTCAGTTTGGGAAGATAAAAAAAGTTATGGTGGTGATGGATGTACAACCATGTTTATATCCTTAATGCCACTGAATTATAAGCTTAAAATGATTGATAGTAAATTTTGTGTTATGTATATTTTACCATGATAAAAAAAATACAAAGAAAAAAGGATTTTAAAGACCACTGAGATAAAAGCACCGATTTCTTATAATTACCTTCAGCAGACACAAAAATATTCTACTAAATGGCCACAAGAGTTTCTGAAGGGTTACTCTCCATTTTTGCACTATATCTTTACCGTCTGACCACTGTCCTTGCAAGCCTTGTGCCGCATTCTGCAAGAATCGGGGAGATGACGTGTAGATTCCTCAGAGCTGGTAGGCAGCAACGATTCACTGGGTTTCAGATGTCAACCCCGTGGGCTCTTATGTCCTTCAGATGTAAAACAAGAGTGGGAAGAAACAGAGGGAGGTCAGGGCTGTGGTCACAGACATTCCAAGCTGGAGAACTGGGCGGGGCCCATCACTCCTTCCTTTCGCATCCTTCAGTTTGCAGTACTCTCCCCTTGGCACTAGCAAGTTCAAGTCCTCCTCTGTTCCCTGGGTGCCACTTCCCCAGGGCACTGCACAGTAGCTCTCATGCCCATTTTACAGATGGCTAAGGTAGGGGCCCAGGAAGGACCCAACTGATCACTCGAAAGGTTTTCTGGTACTCAGTATCCAAACTACTCTTGTCGCTTAGTGTGTAGTGATGACTAAATCAAGACAACTCTATGTGGGGTGTTTTGCAGATGTATTTTTACTTAGAACATCCCTCTGGAAGAGCATTTTCTTCGGGACTCTGGTGGGACTGCTGCTACTCCTGGCTCTCCTCACAATACTGGCGCTATGCTTCTTTGAGAAGCAACGGAGGTCTCAAGGTAACCAGGCAGGCATGGGGGCTGCCCTCCTGGAGCTGGCTTTGCCCAGGAGGGAAGCGGTGGCGGTGGCGGCCATAGTGGGGCACCGCGGAGGGCCCATTCTGCCTGGAGGCAGGGCTGGAACGGGACACGGAAACAGGCAGGGGAGTCCACACATTCAAGCCTGCTCCTCTTCTTTCTTTCAGAAAAGCTGAAGAAGCAGGCAGAGAAAGACACAGGTAAGCAGGGGGAAAGGTGCACTCTTCACCCCCATCCCTGCCCAGCAGATGTGGGGACACCGGCTGAGGACGCGTAGGTCACGCTGGGAGGCTTGTGAGCAGGGCACAGAGAGGGTGCAGCAGAGGTTTTCCTCCACTTCTCCTGCCTCGCAGCCCACTCCTCCTGCGCGTCCAACTCTGACTCGTTCTCCTGAGCACACGGGGCTCCCAGTCTGTGCATTTGGGGGAAGCAAGGCCTTGACTGATGGGGCTTTTCCGCTTCTCTTCATTTCTTTCTCCAGGAAAACTCACAGCTGAGCTGGATGCTGTGGGTGCTCTGGGTGCTGTGCCCACAGTGGTGGCTGTGGGCTAGTGGGGTAATCCAGAGCAGATGTGGTTTAAAAAAAAAAAAAGGTCAGAGATTTTAGGACCCCTTTGGAGAGCAATGGGTGGCAATGATCTAATTCTAAATCCATCCCCGCCTGCTGTTCCACTCCCAAATGGGCCTGTGCATACCTGCCCAGGATGCCTGACCGAAGACCCTTTGGATAGACTCTGCCAGGCCCTCCTCTGCAAATTATATGATTCAGTTACAATTCCACCATTACAGGTCTACACCCTCTGGTTCGTCTTCCTGGGATGTCCTCTTTTTAATGCAAGTGTCACTGGAATGATGGTATCTTTAATTTGCACCAAAGTGAAAGTAATTTATCCAATCCACGTTATGCCCCAGGGACTCAGCACCCAGAAACCATGAGGGGAGCAGGAGGGAGTGAATCCAAAGGAAGAGGGGATGGAGGAGAAGGCCACCATGGGTTGGGGAAGACCTCAAGAACCACCTTGCCTGCCCCAGTAACACTCCAGACAAAATAGTGATGTTGGAGAAAACTGTCTTGCAGTCTACCTGGTCAGGCAGGGGAAAGCAAACAAACGACAAAACCAACCAACCAAACAACAACAACAAAGACAGTCATAATAAGTCATTAACACCATAGTCCAAATTAGTGTATAGTGCTGCCTCTCCCAGGAGCACTATTAAAAGAGAATGTAGAGTGAAGAAATCAAAGGAATGCATTTCTAGTGGCAAAATATCAGTCTTGGTATCGGCCAGGGGAAATAATTGAGTGGAATGTCCTCCCAGTTCCTTACATAATACACCCTGTAAGTGACCCTGAGGCTCGCACAGGGTGTGCTCCGTGCCTGGACTTATGCAGGACTTCTTCCCCAAGAAAAGCTTAAGATTTCAGGGCAAATGAGAAGCAGCCTCTTCAAACCAGACCTGAGTCCCCAAGAGAGGCTTCTCACGATCAAGATCTCTTTTCCTAGTGAGGGTGGATATAGCTCAGTGGTAGAGCGCATGCTTAGCATACACAAGGTCCTGGGTTCAATCCCCAGTACTTCCACTAAAAAAAAAAAAAAAAACCAAACAAACAAAAATTCCAAAACCCTCTGTTTCCCTTCCCAGCTCTGTGCAGACTTCTGCCTTAGAGCAAAGAATAGGATGAGGAGTAAAAATCTTGTAGATGGGTGGTGCCGTAATTGGGATGGGATGGGATGGGATGGGATTGGGATGGAGCAGTGGTTTAAGGCAAAGAAAACTCTTTCCATTGGCCCAACTGCCTTAGGAAGGTGATTCCACTCATCCAAAGGCTGACATTTTCTCTGTGTTCTGCTTACAGGGAAGCTTCAAATGGAGCTTGGTAAGTGATCGCTCTTCAAACTGTTTCTTCTTGTCCACCTTTTAGCGCCTGGTTATCTGTGTGTGTTCTTCTCACCTCCCAACCAGGTATGATGGCCAGGCTGGGAGCCAGCTGGCTGTGTGTGTGGGCGGCAGGAGCAGGGGTGGGAGTAAGATTTGATGTGTGGGTAGGGAAGCCTGCAGGGACCTGGTGTTCTAATTCTGTTTTTCTTTGGCTGCTCCAGACTGGAGAAGGGCGGAGGGCCAAGCTGGTGAGTTAAGCTCATTTCCTTCCCACTGTCCAATTTATAGCTCAGCATCGCAGTCCCCGGCTCTGCTTTATTCCACAGTTACACACATGTATTAATCTATGTCACTTGGGATAGCTTATATTTATTTTTAAATACATATTTATATTTATTTTTATGTATTTTTATTTTTAAAGGTTTACTTTTCTATTTATTAATTTTGTCCTGAGGTATAAGCATACAGTAAATCACTGCTGCCAATCCTGGTTGCACATCAGATCCCTGGTGTCCACGCTCAAAGACTGTCACTCATGGTCCTGGAGTAGGCATGTCACTTTATATGTAAATATTTCTCCTTGGACCTTCTTCTATTTCCCCCATAAAGCAATCAGTCTAATGTGTATATTTTGTATGTATTCTTGCAAAATGTGAATGTGTTTTGCGCACATGCATTTTAGTGCCTGCAAATGACATTTACAGTCTCACGCTGTTCCCTGCTTTCCTCATTCATCACTGTGTCTTTATATCCATTCCCTGCTGCCGCATGTAGATCTAGTCTGTGTCTCCTTGCGGCGGAAAACTCCGTTTTACCCAGCCACCCTCCTGGAGTAGACATCCAGCCTGCTTCTAACTCCACACCACCTCAAACAGTGCCGAATGAATAACCTCAAACGTGCTGCTTTCTGGCCCTGTGTGGAGATTTCTCTGGGACGTATACTCAAGAGGGGAATTGCTGGCCCACAGGGGATGTGTCCTTAAGTGGGATAGAGGGGTCCCCTGAAGGTAGTGCCATCATTCTCCACCAGCTGTGTATACAGGCTCCATGCGCCCACATCCCTTGTGAGCCAGCTTCCTAAATTTACCAGTCAACAAGAGTAAGTAATGGTTCTTTTGGTCTGCATTCCTCTGGACATTAAAAAGTTGAAGCATCACTTTATATGCTAGCTGGCTTTGGGGGCTCCCTCTTCTGAATAATCATGTTCTTTGCCCATTTTTCTTATGGCATTGCTATTATTTTCTTGTTGATTCACCAGCCCTGGAGGAAACTGGTGTCAATGCTGAGATATAGAGCCATTTGGTTTGCAGGAGGCCCTCATGCAATATTATTATTATCATCATCATATAATATGACATATATAAGATATTAATCCCTCATTGGTATTACACTTCGTAAATTCCTTCTTCTATTCTGTCAGCTGCTATTAGCTTTGTCCAATGGTGCCCCTTATTAAAAAATAATTAAATTTGGTGCAGAGGGTATAGCTCAGTGGTAAAGTGCATGCTTAGCATGCACAAGGTCCTGGGTTCAATCCTTAGTACCTCTGTTTAGATAGATAGATAGATAGATAGATAGATAGATAGATAGATAGATAGATAGATAAAATAAACCTAATTACCTACCCCCCTAAAAAAGCCTAAAAAATTAAAATAAAAAATTTAAAACAGTTAAAAAATAATTAATTTTGAGAAAGTTGAATTAATCACATTTTTACCTTATGGATTATGTTTTTGAAGTTTTGTTGGAAGCAGATCTTCCTCACACTTAGGTCACAAAAATATTCTCTTAAATTTTCTCCTATTCACTTTATATACATTATGCGTAGGTTTTTAATCGATCTAAAATTCACCGTTTTATGTGCTGTTAGGTGAGAATCTAGTAATTTTTCTTTAAATATAGGGTCAGTTTTCCCAATGCCACCTACTACCCACTTGTGATTTTCCCATTGATGTGGGCACCACCTTCAGTGCATTTCAATTCACTAAATTCAATTGCTATGTCTTGTTGGGTCTGTCTTTCTGTCTTTTGGCCACCTGTTACTTCATTGTTTTTACTCCTGTGGCTTTTAAAGAACCTGAAAGTACAAGTTCTCCTCCATTTCCCCTTCCTTTTTTTGAAGTTAATGGATCTTTTTAAAATATAACCTTAAGGATAAATGCATGAAGTTCCTTAAAAAAAAATCCAAAAGTAGTTTTACATGGGTTGCTCTCAATTTATAGTGATATTTAGGGAGAACTGACATCCTTATAGAATTGAGTTATTCTATGCAAGAACTGTATATTTTAAAAGTTCTACTGGTTATTCTGATGCAAAAATCAGGGTTGAAAGGCCTTGCTGTAAGTTGATGGGGCTCTGAAAATGTCTTCCATTGCTTTTGCATTTTATGACTTTGGTAATCTCTTTGTTGTAAAATACAAGATAAAACAGAAATCCACAAGGATGGCTCATAAGAAAAAGGGCAAGATAAGATGTTTGGGGGACCTCTTCAGAG
This sequence comes from Camelus ferus, assembly GCF_009834535.1. Lineage (NCBI taxonomy): Eukaryota > Metazoa > Chordata > Mammalia > Artiodactyla > Camelidae > Camelus > Camelus ferus. The sequence goes on from NC_045698.1 coordinate 113,942,974, forward strand.
AGGAGCCAGGCTCAGCTGGAGCCTCTTGGGGACTGAGCCAGGCAGAGATTGAGGCTTCATTTCCATCCTTCAAAGGCACCCCACAACTGCTTGTATTGGTATTTGCCTACATTCTCTGTCGCCCCACCCCACCCCCAACCCCCCCACCCCCCGCCATTCCCTGCACACAGCTTTGGTATAACCCAGCACTGATACCAGCCCCCTACCCGATCCCAAATTCCTGGGGAGATGCTGTGGTGGACCCAGACCAGTCTGGATCCAAACCAGCTATCATGGTGGGAACGAGCTTATTTGGGTTGTAGGCGTCCATCATGCATCTTGAGCCCCGCTCAGAGTTCCAGAGTTACTGACTCAGATCTCTGAGCCTCTTTTTCCTCTCTGTTTGGTTTCAGAGTGGAGAGCAGCCCAACAACATGCAGGTAACTGAAGCCAAGGAACTGAATCTTAATCAGAAGAGAGGTGTCAAGATCTGAGATTAGAGGACGGGTCTGTCCAGGGGCCATGTATGGGGCGTGCACACACAGACACACAAGCCCACTTGCACACACACACACACACACACACGACATGACACATATGCCTGCACACTTACGTGCTCGTATGCACTCGGGATTGCACTCACACAGGCACACGTTTGTGTGCACACACATGCTCCCACAAGCACGTAGCTTTCTGGGTTTTACTAGATTTGTTTCCATCAGGCAGATAGGCTGCTACTAAGGGCGTGTTTGCCGGAGAGAATACAGATTTTATAAGGAAACTCCCAGGTCATCTGACCGAGGGGTCCTCTGGTTATCATCCACTATATGGGGGTGCTTTTCACGGGGGTGGGGTGTTGCAGTGCAGAGTACTGGACTAGATGATCTCAGAGGTCCCCTTCAGTTTTAAAGTCCTAAAATTGCTGTAAAACCGAGGCCCAGAGCTCATCGTTACCGAGAACAGAACCAGCTCTGAGCTCCTTGCCGTTGACGAGGTCTTGAGGAAAGTGAGCTCGCCTCCATCGCCACAAACCTACCTCACTGGCCATCCCTGCTTTGCGTGGCACCATTGGAATTCAGGAACCTTCTAGTTCAGGAAAGAAATGGGACTCCGCTCATCAGTTTCAAAAGCTAGGGAGTGACTCACATGCCCCTTCAGTCCCGGGATGGGGGGAGGAGGGGCTTCGGGAGAGGAGGTGACTATTCCATCCATGCTCCATAGGGAGAACTCGAGGTTTGCCTGTCGGCGGAAAGGGGATGGGGTTGGGTTGGGGTTGGGGTTGGGGTGGGGGCACTAACCCTGTGCCTCTGCGCAGTGGACGTGACCTTGGATCCTGGCTCCGCCCACCCCAGCCTGGAGGTCTCAGAGGATGGCAAGAGCGTGTCCTCCCGCAGGACGGCGCCGGGCGACCCTCAGCGCTTCTCCGAGCAGACGTGCGTGCTGAGCCGGGAGCGCTTCTCCCGGGGCCGCCACTACTGGGAGGTGCACGTGGGCCGCCGCAGCCGCTGGTTCCTGGGCGCGTGCCTGGCCGCGGGGCCGCGCGCGGCGCCCGCGCGCCTGAGCCCGGCGCTCGGCTACTGGGTGCTGGGGCTGTGGAACGGCTGCGAGTACTTCGTCCTGGACCCGCACCGCGTGGCCCTCGCCGTGCGCGTGCCGCCCCGGCGCGTGGGCGTCCTCCTGGACTGCGACGCGGGGAAGCTGTCCTTTTTCAACGTGTCCGACGGCTCGCACATCTTCACCTTCACCGACAAGTTCTCGGGGGCGCTGTGCGCGTATTTCAGGCCCAGAGCCCACGACGGCAGCGAACATCCAGATCCGCTCACCATCTGCCCGTTGCCAGTTAGAGGGACCTGCGTCCCCGGAGAAGAGGAGGCCAGTGACGCCTATATACAACCCTATGAGCCCTAGGACCCCGCCCTGAGCCTGTGGCGCGGCGCGCTCTCGTGACCGCAGGACCGGGTCCCCGGCGGCTTCCTGGATGCCCGGCTCCTGCTTTGCCCTCCCGCTTCCTCTAGAGTAAGCAAACACGCCGACCCCAGTGTCTGCATCGACATCAAACTGCCAGCAAAGCCTCAGTGCAGCAGAAAAGGGGCAAAGGGTGACCTTTGCCTCTGTAGACTCGTGTGTGCACGTGTATGAATATGATTTTCTTAAAAAAAAAAAAACAGGTAATTCCAAAGCTCATTTGTGTGTATTGTAGGATAGAGCAAATGAGAGAGAGAAAAAAAAAGATTCATGTTGCCATGGTGTTCACTGTGGAAGAAGGGAAAGAAACCGAAATGGGGCAAGCAGAGGAGAAACTTTATTGGACAAGGGTAGAAGTATCAGTTACTTTGTATATTTTAATATTTTTGTATATATTTTCCAGCTCTAGGAAGGTCTAGGAACAACACCACCTCATTCATAAGCAATGAGTTCACACAGGGCTCAGATCCTAGTTTTCAATGTCGATTCCCACTGAAATGAACTTGGAGAAATGGTGAGTTCCGGGCATGGAGCAGAGAATGCACAGGTAAATCTGGAACATCTTCTGCCTAATGTACAAATGTGCTCAAAAACTGGTGGGGTCATAGCAAGAAGGAGCTAGGTCGAAGCTGCTCAATTCTGGGACAATTTGAACATTAAAATGAATAGTGACAAGAATTGTTCAACAAGGAGTTGATGAAATAAGAAAATTTACTAAGTGTGCTGAGAGGTTTCTTCAGTCAGAGAAAGGAAATAAAAAAAATACAGAAAGGGGAAAGGAGAGAATGAAAGTAATTGTGAACTCGTGGTTTTTACTATGTAATAAATGGAACACACATATGATAGATAGATAGATAGGAAGGAAGATAGTGTGTGCACATATGTATAGTTCCTAGGTCTGTCTGCTTTGAAGGCTTAAAATCAATAACACCCCTATAGCAATGAGCACACCTGTCACCCAGAACTTGGTTTTTTTAGTACTATTTACCACTAAAAGGAACCAAGACTACTTGGAGAAATGGCGGAGTCCAGGGCTGGGGCAGGGAAAATACAAGATGGTTGTGATAATCTGATTTATATTAAGAAGTATTTATTTGGCCTTCAATCTAAATTTTAGAACTGAGCTTCTAAACCCTTGGAATTTCCTAAGTGATAAGACTGATAAGGGTGTCTTTGGATATTCATAACAAGCCTCTTTTAACCACACCTGAGTTTATGTTAAATGAGATAATCTTGGAAAGCCAGTAAGGAAGGGACTGGTTTCCAGGGGAACCAGCTATGTGATCAGAGGGCTGTGATTTAGCCCCATCCCCATCCCTTACCTTACGGAGGGGAGGGGGTCTGGAGTTCAGTCACCATTGGAGTGCCAGTGATTACATAGGCAGTCATGCCTATGTAATGAAGTCTTTCCATAAAAACCCCAAAAGACTGGGTTCAGAGAGCTTTCAGGTTGGCGAACACTTGGAGAGGTGCTCAGAGAGAGCAGGGAAGCTCTGTGCCCCTTCCCGCATACCTTCCTCTATGTATGTCTTCCGTCTGGTTCATGAGCTCTATCATTTTATAGTAAACCAGCTGTCTAGTTAGTAAACTCTTTTCCTGAGTTCTGTGAGCTGTTCTAACAAATTAATAGAATCCAAGGCAAGGGTCTTGGGCATCTCCAGTTTACAGTGGGTCAGCCAGAAGCACAGGCAACCTGGACTTGCAATTGGTCTGTGAGGAGAAGGGGGAGCCTTGTAGGACTGAGCCCTTAACCTGTGGGATCTGACACTATCTCTAGGTAAATGGTGTCAGAATTGAGTTAACAGCTTGAAGGTGTTGAAGAAAAAAATAAAAAGAAATACAGCAGAAGGGGTCTAAAATATCTTCTACTGCAAAGTAAGGAAGTCCTCCAAGAATGATGGGGGGATGTCAACTGGAGAGAAAAGCCAGCCTGAAGGGACTCCCACTGGCCAAATTTGACCATCAAAGTAATTAATGGCAGTTACAGATTGAATAAAATAGGAATCTAAACTTATGTATATCTACACTGATAAGCATAAATAAATGGGGGAGAGGAGAAAGTCTCAACACAAAATACTACTTATTTCAAAAGTACGAAACACATCAGCTTTACAGTGAAGGAGCCTGGCAGACACCATCTTAACCAAGTGACGACTTAACATCACCAGATATGCCATGAATTTATGTGATGTGTCTCCTGATACAGTGCAGTGAGAGGAATACAACAGCATAACTTTTGAGGTATTCCTGCCCCCAAAGTTTATGCATCAGGACGGAACATTGGACAAACCAGCTGATACTCTTCAAAAAGGTCAAGGTCAGAAAAAAAAAGATAAATTAAGACTAAGAAATTGTTTCCAACTGAAGGAGACTATGACAAACAAATGTTATAGGTGACACTGGGTGAGATTCTAGACCTACCAAAGATATTATTTGGAGAAAAAAGAGACACTTGGAAAAAATACCTCTGGATCAGATAGTAGCGTTGGATAAACGTTAATTTCCTGATTTTGATGTGGAAGAATGTTCTTCTTTTAAGAAAATAATACACTTATGTGTTAAGGAGTAATGGGATATGATGGTCATTTTCAAATGGCTTATTCAAAAATATAGTAATACATGGAGTGAATGATAAAGGAATACAGAGGTGTCTGATAAATAGTTAATAACTGACTTTCTGGGGGAAAAAAATCTGCAGTGTTTGCTAACTTCCGTGGTGCAAATAGTCCCACTGTGGCTGATTTCAAGTTGCAGATGTGACTTCACTGATGGAGTTGGGAAAAGATCCCCTCGATAGGCTGTCATGGGACGTCAGCTTCGGCGCGTCACTGGGTTTATAGCTTCACATAGGGTATTTGATCTATTGCGATTTCTCCACCAAATCAAATACGTGCATTTTTTGAGCTTATGAAGGTATGCTTGGCCACCTGTGATGATAAAATGATCGCCTTATTTACGTACCATGAATGATATTCAGAAAAAGGAAGTTTTATTTTCTATAACCATTCACATTGTGTGCAGATATTTTAGGATCCAAGTCACAAATGCTTTTGTGGTAACATCTAAAAATATGTTCCTTGACCATATGTAACCATGATCTATTCCTTTAAGATTTGTGTGTATTAAAGAATAAAAGCGAATATATGGCTGATACAAAAGGCAACACTAAATTATTTAAATAACCAATAGCTCCATTAGCACATTTTAAATAATGGGGAAGTCCAGCCTTAAGGTTGAAAGGGATCTTAGACATTCAGCTACATGTTTTGTGAACCACAAAGGCCATGCTGGAGGCCACCTAGGAAGCTGGAACGTTCAGAATACACACCCATCTCTTTCCAGCTCATGCCCCATGACCTTCTGGACAGATTCTAATAGTAGGACATAGTATATTCAATTCTCCCCACAGTTCACATTTGTCATGCAACTATCCCTCAGAAGTTGGAAAGGGTAAAAACACAGCACTTACGTGTGGATCCCAATCCAGTGTCCATCACACAGCTGTGATGTGAGGCTCCCCCGGTCTGAGGCAGCCTTTGGGATGGTTAACTCACGAAGACTGGTAGAGCCGAGAGAGGACTTCGACTTTGACAGCAGGGAACGCGTCAAGCTATCATTGGCTCCATAGGAACCTTACATGGGAAGACACAGATTTCCAAGGATTGCGCCCATTTTTGGTGGGCTTATAAATTGGCGCAGCCATTCTGAGGTCAATTTTGGTAACATCTACCAATTTTTCAACATGGACATCCTCTGACCAACGATTCCACGTCCAGAAATCTGTTCTACAGAAATATTCACAGCAATATATAAAGATACAAAAGGATGCTCGCTGCAACAGTGTGAAAGCCGAGGTTGGGGACCACTTACTGGCTGCTAGGAGACCAGATAAATATGTCTATTCAGACTAGGGGGTCTATTCAGACTCTGGCCCTATACATTTTTATGGGGCACAGAAATTTTTACAGGGAGTGTATATTGCTTATTTAAAAAGCAAGCTGATGACTCTTTTCCTTCTGCCTCACTTTAATGGGGAAAAAAAATCACACGAACATCTTTTTAAAACGTTGAAACCATCTGATTGAACAGTCTTTTAACACCACAGGGTAGTAACTTGACACATTGTCACGTCTGTTACGGTTTTCAAATCACTGCCTTTGATTGTCTCAGTGGAATCCTTCCTTCCTGTCCCTCAGTAGCATTTTGACCAGAGCACATCATGTTCATATAACTTTGAGTATTAAATGACCTGTTCAGTTTGGAAACTCTGACCTCACATCTATTTCTGACCCCCAGCAGGTTGGGGGCCTGCGGTGGTGGGGGTAGGGATGCCTTCCGCATCTGGAAACCCCCTCCCGCTCCTTCTCACAGGCTCTTGCTGTTCCTTCAGCACTGAGGCAGGAAGGGGAGATGAGAGAAATGGTGCAGCCACAACCTCCCGTGGATCCTCCCTGTTCCTCAGTTCCCCCAGCTTTGGCTGAACCCTTAACCTCTGCTCCATCGTGCTCATGCCAGGACACCCCCGTGTTTCTTTGATTCTGAATCCCCTCACTTGGCAGAGAGCATGCTTGGGAAGGATGCAGCAAAGTGACTCCATTTGGCTAGTTTCCCAGATGGTCTTTTGACTCGTGAGAAACTCACACGTGTCTGTGCTGAGTGCAGGCTGGGCATGCTGTCTCCAAGGACCACAGCTCCCAGTTTCCTCTTCCCCTGAGTAAATCAACAATCCTACCAGACAAGATGACAAGCTCTTCTTGCAGGCATCACCAGAAGTTACACGATTCTTTGAGGGTTGGCTTAGGGGAGTGGCAAGATCCCCACTCCCACCCCCAGAGAAGGTAACTGCCTCTCACAATACGCATTCAAACTCCCAAGATTTCAGTGACCCTCCCTCCAGTTTCCTTCCCATTTCTTGCCCCGCAAAGGAAATGACCTCTTTTAACCACTGATTTATTTCACACATCTATTTCTTTTTATTTACAGCCTATGATCAAATCCATCCTATAAAATGAGAAATTATGAAGAATCAAAGCATAATCGTGTAAATTCAAAACAGGTATTCAACACAAGAAATACAAGCATAAAAGCAGGTTCACTGGTGCACACACAGAAGCATGAGACGCAGCGGATGTTTTAAAGGACAGCAGGTGCTCGCTTTTCCATTTGAGGACTGTGGCCACATCAGATACTAGAATGCCTTGGCTGATCAGAGCGCGTTTACCATGCAAGCCAAGAATTCATTTCTAAAAATGTCTTTCCATGTTGAAACTGCTGTAAAAGATCCACTTTCCAGAATTAAGCCTCTTCTCAGGCTTCATGCCAGTTTCTAACACCTAAAAACCAACTGATACAGAAAGTGTTCCAAATGTAACTATTCTGATTCTTACAGGTTAAAAAAAGATATCTTTGAAAATAATGTAAAAGGATTATTGCAGACAGTGATGCTGGTGCACTCCCAGCCTTACTCCAGCATGGGTGTCTCTCGTTCTGCATCTGCAGCCATGGGCCAGGCCTTCACCACACCCCCACTACTCCCACCACTCCCACCACTCCGCTTGCTTCCTCCCCTGGCTCTTCCACCGGCAGCTCCACCCTGGCTCCAGGCAGCTTTGTGTCTGGTGACCTTGCGAGCTCCCAAAGTCTTGGCTTGAAACTCAGTCCCACAGGGGCCAAGGCTCAGGACCTCCCCAACACTGACGAGACTTGGGGGGCTCCTCCTCCAGCCAGCGGACCCCTGTATACTGGCTGCCACAGTCGCCATCAGGCCGAGGAAATCTCCCAGTCGTCTTCTTTCCCAGCAACAACTCAGAGAAGATCTTGTAGACCAAGGTCCAAAACCTCATCACTGTTGACACTCCAGTGTATGTCACTTGCTGCTGCCTCCCTGGACATTCTCCAGACTTCCCCAGGAGGGGGCCCTTGGAGAAGAGCTGGTCAGTGAGAGACCTGGAAGAGCCCTAGGACTGGGAAACAGAGGGGCAGCAGGTGAGCTGGGCATTGGCCAGAATCTGTGTAGGGCCTGAAGCTGGTTTGAGAATGGTGACCCCCACCCGTCATCTGCCTTCTGCTAATCTGGAAGGTCGCAACCTCGTTGTCAAGGCATTTACTGACCACAGTTTTAACTGTCACCCTCTTGCTGCTCTCAACAGCACAAAGTAGCTAGAGACGGAACCACCAGCAGGAAAAAAAACAAAACAAAACAAAACAAAAAACAAAGTCAATGAAGGGAAATAGGCCCTTCAAGTGGAATTAGGTCCCTCTGGTGGCAGCCATGGTAGGGAACCTTGGGCACGGTAACCCAGACTTCAGATTTCTCCTCTGCAATATTAAAAGCTTAGAAGCATCACTCACACTCTTACAACAAGAAAATAATTGAATAAACTGAAAAACAGTATCTCTTCTTAGATCCATCAGAGAACTGAAGTCACAAGGCAGGCTGTTACCCTGAAAACTGGAGAGAGATGCAGACACAGAGACTCACAGCTTACAGGGACACCAAGAGGAGAAGCCTGCTGGTGGAGCCAGCACCGGAAGGGATGCAAACTGTAATTCACCAGCTGCTAGAGGTAGCGTGTGGACTAGCTTGAGAGTTCAGAACTCCAGGGTGGGGACCACTTTTAGCCACTGTCCTCTTTTCTTGAGTTTTACTGCCAGGAGCCCCACCAAGTTCTCCCTGTGAAGACTGGAGGAAAAGTCTCTCATGCTTCAGCAGGAACAGTGTAAAAGCAACCATTTTGAATCTTCCAGAGCAAGCAGTCTGTTCTTCCTCCAATTCTCTGTAACAAAGGGCAGCACTTAAAGGAAACTACTTTAGCTGACCTGGGGAAGGGCAATTAGCCAATTCCAGCCAACTCTAGCCTTCCTGTCATATAGAAGCAGGGAGTGGGAAGCTGAGAAGCACTTATAAAGGTCATATCCCAGGGGCCCAAAAAAGACTGAGACATATTCATAGGCCTATAGAATGTCCCCTCTCCCCAACACCTTCTTCTAAAACAGCAACAGAACCCCTGCACAGTAAGAGGATTATAGTTGAAAAAACTGAAAGTTTCAGATCAGACTCTACGTAACAAGGACTTTCTAAGGGAAACAGAAACAAACACTAGAGGAAACTAACATCTCAGTCAACTGCAGCCGCAGCAAACAGCAAGCACAGTTGTGACTCCCGGCCAGATAAACACAAACCACACTAAAATCAGTTTACCTGGTTTCGTTACCCAATCAGTTTACCTGGTTTCTGTTACCCAATCATGTTCAGTTTTCAGCAAGACTTACAACACATGCAAAAGTGCAAGGGAAAACACAGTCTGAAGAGACGATGCACTTAGCAAAACCCATGTAATATACACCACCAGGAGAGAACCCTAACGTAAACCTTAGGGACTTTAGTTAACAATAATGTGTCAATACTGGTTCGTCCATTGTAACAAATGTACCGCACCAATGCATTTTAGTAATAGAGGGAACTGTGAGTCGGGGAGGCAAGGGGCATACAGGAATCCTCTATGCTTTCTGCTCAATTTTCTGTCAACTGAAAACCAACCTATAATTAACCGAAAACTATAGGTCAATATTACTGAGTAATATAGATGCAACATTGACAAACCTTTAGATAGACTAACTAAGAAAGAGAGGAAGATGCAAATAAATAAAATTAGACTGAGAAAAAGAGAGGAAGACTCAAGTAAGTAAAATTAGAAATGAAAAAAGAGACATTACAACCGATACTATAGAAAAACATAGAATCGTAAGAGATTACTATGAACAATTATATTCCAACAAATTGTATCCCAACACAGAAAACGGTAGAACCAGACAACTTCACTGGTGAATTCTACTACACATTTAAAGAATTAACACCAATACTCCTCAAACTCTTCCCATGGAAGAGGGAATACTTCCAAACTCATTTTACAAAGCCAGCATTACCTTGATACCAAAACCCGATAAGGTTACCACAAGGAAAGAAAACTGTAGGTCAACATCCCTGATTAATATAGATGCAACAATTCTCAACAAAGCATTAGCAAACTGAATTAAAGAACACATCAAAAGAACTATATACCAAGTGGGATATATCCCTGTGATGCAAGGATGGTTCAACATATCAAGTGTAATAGGCCACATCAACAAATGAAAGATAAAATCACAAATATCTAAATAAACACAGAAAAAGCATTATCCTTTCATGATTAAAAAAAAAGGAAAGAAAACCTTAACAGATTTGATATAGAAGGAACATAATGTAATTAAGGCTATATATGACAAACCTATAGCTAGCATTATACTTAATGGAGGAAAATTGAAAGCTTTTCATTTAAGATCAGGAACAAGACAAGGATGTCCACTCTCACCACTCCTATTCATATGGTAGTAGAAGTCCTAGCTAGAGCAATTAGGCAAGATAAAGAAATAAAAGGCATCAAATTGGAAAGGAAGAAGTAAGACTGTTGCTATTTGCTAATGATTTGATCTTACACATAAAAAACCCAAAGAGTCAATCGAAAACTAATTGCTTTAACTAGGACTTCTAGTACTATATTGAATAGGAGTAGCCAGAGTGGTCTACTCAGCCATAAAAAAAAGAATGAATGAAACTTTGTCATTTGCAACAGTGTGGATGGACCTGGAAGGTATGATGCTTAGTGAAGTAAGTCAGACAGAGAAAGACAAATCCTGTATGTTATCACTCCTATGTGGGATCTAAAAAATGGAGCAAATGAATGAATATAATGAAAACAGAAATAGACTCACAGATATAGAGAACAAACTAGTGGTTACCAGCAGTGAGAAGGACGGGAGGAGGGGCAAGAGAGAGGTATGGAATTAAGAGGTACAAACTACCATGCATCAAATAAAAAGGCTACAAGGATATATTGTATAGCACAGGGAACATAGCCAAAATTTTGTAAAACCTTTAAATGGAGTATAAGCTATAAAATATTGAATCACTATGTTGTAACCTGAAACTGATATTGTAAATCAACATGTAGTTCAATAAAAAATTAAAAACAAAACACTCAAAAAAGAGAGAGAGAGAGAGAGAAAACTATTAGAATTAATCAGTAGTTTTGGTAAAGTTGCAGGATACAATATCAATATTCGGAAATCACTTGCATTCCGTTACACTAATGATGAAGCATCTGAAAAAGAAATTGTAAAAAACCTAATCCATTTACAATGGCATCAAAAACAATAACGTACATAGGAATAAATGTTGTTGAAGGGTACAAACTTGCAACGAGTAGTAAATAAGCACTTGAAACCTAATGCCCAGTACAATGAATATAGACAATATTATATTATAATTTTGTAATATGATAAATATCACTACAGTGGCAATCATACTACGATGCGTAAGTGTGTCAAGGTAACACATTGTATACCTTACATTTACACAATGTTATATGTCAAATGTATTCAACAAAAAAAGTATACACGCACAAAATAAAAAATAATACTGCTCAAAATTTTAAAAATAAAACTGCTCTAGAAAATTAAGTCTATTAATAAGAAAAAAGGCAGTGCAAAATGAGCCATCAACAGAATAAAAAGGCAACCTACCGAATGGGAGAAAATATCTGTAAATCTTATCTGATAAGGGGTTTTAACTCCACAAATATAAAGAACTCATATAACTCAATAGCAAAATAAACAATCCAATTTAAAAATAGGCAGAGGATCTGAGCAGACATTTTTCCAAGGACAGAGATGACCAACAGATATATGAAAAGATGCTCAGTATCACTAATCATCAAAGAAATACAAATCACAACCACAACGAGATTATCACCTCACATTTGTCAGAATGGCTGTTACTACAAAGGAAAAAAAAGTGTCTGCAAGGAAGTGAAGAAAAGGGAACTTGTGCACCACTGGTGGGAATGAAAATTGGTGCAGCGACTGTGGAAAACAGTATGGAGGCTCCTCAAAAAATTAAAAATAGAACTACCATATGACCCAGCAGTTCTACTTCTGGAATATTCATCCAAAGAGAATGAAAACAATAACTTAAAAAGATATCTTCCCACCCACACCCTGTTCATTGCAGCATTATTTACAATAGCCAAGATATGTAAGCAACCTGTGTCCATGAATGAATAAATATGAATGAATAAAGAAAATTTAGTGTATACATACACACACACTGGAATATTATTTGGCCATAAAAAATAAGGAAATCTTTCCACTTGTGCCAACATGGATGGACTGTGAATGCTAAGTGAAGTAAGTCAGAGAGATAAATACTGTATGACCTCACTTATGTGTGGAATCTATTTAAAAAGAAAAAAATAAGGGGAAAATGTGGCCTAGATTTGAGGAAGGTAGGTTTCCAAAAACTCAGAGAAAGGAGGGCTAGGACCCATGGCTCTACAGTCATGAACAGTCAGTAGCTCCAGAACCATGGGATGCGGGAGCCGCAGCAGAATTCCTGGAGATGTAGTGGCAGCGATCCTAACTGAAAAGAAAAGGGATGAGAAACAATACAGAACGATGTGGCAGCGCAAGGACCGCTGCAAAATCAGGCAGGATAAACAGACACGGAGTGCCACCGGCCTCGCACAAGATCTTGGAGGCCCAGGTGGACTGGGACTCAGGCCACTGTGGTCCGACTTTCAGAGAACAGGAAGCTTCACCTGCAGCAGGCGCTTGGTAAATCCATCCACCGGCAAGATTTGACTAACGCGCGCAAAGCTTAGAGGATGTCAGGCCCCTGTGCTGGGGGACTGAGGATCCAGCGTGGGTCTTAGCAGGAAGTGAGGGCATTGGCCTCTTACACGTGGCAGGAGCTCGATGGCTAGGAACTGGGAAACTGAGGAGCCACGTGGGTGCATGATGGGATCCCTATCTGAGCAGGGGATGGGGTGGGGACAAGGAGGATCTCTGAAAGGAAGAGAGACCTGAAAGATGTCTCGTCAATGCCCAGGACAAGGGGCAGGGAGAAGGAAAGGTCTAGTCCATGCCGCAGAACCAAGAACTGGGAAACGACATCAGGGCTGGGGTAAGATGAGCAACTGGAGGAGATCTGGGGACAGGACAGGGAGGCCCTGGGGACAGAAGAAGAGAGCTAGGTGTTCCCCAAGGGGCAACAGGAGACCATGGCAGATGGGTCACATCCGCAATTCATGTCAGACTTTTCACTTTTAAGTATTCTTTCAGGGTGTGGAAGTTAGAAAATGAAGAGTAAGTGTAGGGAGACAGGTCAGGAGATCATTTCTCAGGTGTAGGCAAAAGGGAACGGTTGCTTGGCGAGAGTAACCACGATGTCTTAAGGGGCGCTGCAAACGTAACCTGAATACAAGTTCACCTCTGATGTCCCACCCTCTGCCCAACCAGCTTGCTCCCTGCCCTCGCAGGGGATGCTAACTCACTCCATTCTTCCCGTTGCTCAAGACCTTGGTGCCATTTTTAACTCCTCTTTGTCACATTCCAGCCTAGACTGTCAGCGGATTCCATCAGCTTTACCTTCCAAATAAACCTAGAATTGCACCACCTCCTATCGCCTGGTCTGAGACACCATCATTTTGACGCCTGGATTGTGGCAGTAGCTCCCCCTTGTCTCCTAGCTCGCCTTAGGGCTTGTCCATTTTGATAAGCCATCCATCAGGATGAGCCTACAGGCCGCCCCTCCCCTTCAGCTTCCAGAATAAAGCAGAATCACCATCACTTCACTCCAAAACCACTCAGAATGTGCTCTGGCCAGTGCAGCCAGATTTACACTGGGGAGCTTGGTTATTTTGTTGAGGGAACAGTGAAGCATGTCACCTAGCTCCAGTAGACCTTGTACATCACATCTTACCCTGGCCACTGTTTTGCTGGCTTCCCACCACCCTCGAGATGTTCAGGTGGATTTTTTTTTTTTTTTTTTTTTTTTGCCAAGTGGACCCTCAAACTGAATCCTATCACATTCATCTCTGACTTGAAGCATTTGCACTAGGAATTCTATTTCTGCTCTTGACCGGCGGCCCTCCCCCTTCCCGGTGGTGGGCACTCACATGTTTTATTTGCAGGCTCAGCCGCTCCTCCAGACTGTGAAAGTGGACGGGGCCGCCGGAGATTCCCCTCCAGAGGAACCCTGAGCCACCGTGTGAATCGACCAGTTACACACACAGCTGTCCGCGCTTCTCCTGCAGCCCCTCTCCCTCCCTCGTCCACAGACCTCTGTCAGACACTTTCCCAGGCGTTTTGCTGTTGGTGTGGGCAGGAAGAGGAGCGCTGATCAGAGCTCACTAAGGGCCAGGCACTGCAGACCAAAGCTGAATGTTGTTCTTAAGGAGGCCAGTCTACAAGTGGGACAGCTGGAAACAATCGTAAATCAGTAGGCAAAGCCCCAAGACAGGTGGAGAGAGGAACAGGCAGGGTGGGCGGGGCTTGGGAAGCCCCCACAGCAGGCAGTGCCGGTGCCTGGTGTTCATGATGCTTCCAAACTGCCCAGGGGCTTGTCACAAATGCAGGGCCACATGCCCCCCCACCCCCACCCCGGACACTCTGATTTAGGAGGTCAGGAGAGGTGCCCAGAAACCAGCAGGTTTAACAGGGGCTGGGGGATTCTGACTCAGGTGGATCTATTTTAGGAGCCTGGAAGCTCAGACTGCTGCAAGGAGGGTGGAGCAAGGGGCTGGCCATAACCCCTGCCAGGGGAGGTCTGGAGCCCCAGTAAGTGTCTTAGCAGTTCCGGTGGGGCTGGATGTGGGGAATGCAAGGAGTATAGATGAAAAAGGACAAGTGAGGCTGAAGGGGCAGCTCTGCTCAACAGAGGTCCCAAGACAGAGGTAAAAGGAGAACCCTGTCCCAAATGTCCTCTGCGAGTGAAGGGCCTGTGCCTCTCCCAGGAGACTCAGTGAGCGACATCTGATCTCCCAATCACTTCTCTGGAACAGATTAATTCTTCTTCACTGCCCCTCCTTCTCGGGACCTGACAGTCAGGTGCCCAGTTCTTATCAGCTCTCCATTCGCACCAGCTTCTCAACCACAACACAAACAAGAGGCTTGCTGACTTTCAACTTCAGTCCTGCCTCACACTTAGGCCAAATAGCTACTGCTCTTTAAAAAGAACTCACGCAGGGGATGGCCCCTGGGAATTACAGCTATGGGCTTAAAAAAAAAAAAAAAAGGTTTTAAACTGTATGCAGAGTTTCAGAACAAGGAACAGAAAAATCTCAAGATGCGCCCCCAGGGCCAGAGGAGGTTGAATGAAACTTGCTGAATGTCAAACTCCAGGGCCAGTACCTGACTCCTTCCCCACCACCTCCACTGCCCCACTGATGATTTTTCTGCTCCAAGAAACAGTCTGGGGGAAGACGCCCAGGGATTTTGCCAGTCAGCAGTGGGAACAGGGCTCTGAAGTCACAAAGTGGAAGGTTAGATAAAGGCAGAGGCGGGGAGGGCATAGCTCAGTGGCAATGTGCGTGCTTAGCATGCGCAAGGTCCTGGGCTCAATCCCAGTACCTCCATTAATAATACATAAATAAAGATAGGAAACTGAGATCCTGACTGTGTAGACTGGCAAGGCAGGGTGAAAGACAGGTGCTAGTTACAGGGAGGGCAGAAGGCGGCAGAACGCAGGACATCAGGGAAGAGGTGGGACGGTGGTCACTGAGAGCAGGGCTGGAGGAGATGGGAGGACAAGGACAGGAAGCTGGTCAGGGGAGCTAGGGAGAGGTCAGAGGATGGAAGAACTTAGTTTTGCCCCTTCCTTAGCTCTGACTAGAAGGAATGGGTGGGGAATGGGGTTTTTCCTTTGGGATTTCATACTTTTCCTGTCTCCAGGTACCCCACACCTCAAGGCAACAGAAAGTTCTTGAGAGACAACTGAGTCAGTATGACCATGGGAGGGACTTAGCTTCCAGGTGAGAGTGACAGGTGCTTAGGGAGTAGGAGCCAAGCATGGAAATCGAGAATAGCCACCCCCAAAAGCAGTGCTTCTCCAAATGTGGGTGCCTCACCTGCACCACTGTGTCTGGTCAGCTTTTTGGAAAAAAATGACTCTCTGACCTCACACCTGACATGCTAAATCAGAACCTTTGGAGGTAGACCCGCCCCACCCCCCGCCCTCCAAATCTGCTCCATCAATAAGCAACCTGCGTGACTTTTAAGCACAGTCCACTTGAAGGGACCCACTGATCAAGGCCCAGAGAGTCCATCTGGGCCTTTCTGGTGTTTAATAGTGTGCTGGGGAGAGACAGCTACACTATACTCTGCTTTTTTCCCAGTTCAATTAGTGGGTCATTCCAATGTGTCTCCCTGCCCCAGGATTTGAGGGGGATGGGGAAGAGGTTATTGCAAGCAATAGTTCCAAACTTTAGCTGCGTATCAGGATCACATGGATTTTATTTTTTTATTTATTTACTTATTTACTTACTTATTTATTTATTTGTATTTTTATATTTTTCTATTTAACTGTAGTTGATTTACAATATTGTTAGTTTCAGGTGTACAGCTTCAGATTCTTTTCCATTATCCAGTAGCCACAAGATACTGAATATAGTTCCATGTGCTATACAGTAAGTTCTTATTATTTATTTCATATACAATGGGGTATATCTATGAATCCCATACTCATAATTTATCCCTCCCCTTTGGTAACCATAAACTTGTCTTCTATGTCTGTGAGTCTGCTTCTGTTTTGTAAATGAGCTGATTTGTATTTTTTTAGATCCCACGTATCAGTGATACTATGTAATATGTCTTTCTCTGACTTAACTTCACTTAGTGTGATAATCTCTAAGTCTATGTGTGTTGCTGCAAATGACAGTATTTTGATCTTTTTTTTATGGCTGAGCAGTATTCCATTGTGTACATACACCACATCTTTATCCATCACATGAATATCTTTTACAAGTTCCCTTGGCCCTACCCTAGACCAATTAAATCAAAAGCCCTTAGTTGGGACCCAGATGAAAGCAGACTATCCAAGAATTGTGAGACAACCACAAAAAGTGTAACATGCTCTTAGTGGGAATGCCAGGAGAAAGGAACATAACAGTTGAAGCAGTAATGACCAAGAATTTCCCCAAATTAACATCAGATACCAAGACAGGCAGAGATCAAGGAAGCTCAGAGAACACCAAGCAAGGAAAAGCCCCCAAACCCACACCTATGGACAGCATATTGAACTTCAAAAGGGAAAGAAAGAAAGAAAGAAAGAAAGAAAGAAAGAAAGAAAGAAAGAAAGAAAGAAAGGGAGGGAGGGAGGGAGGGAGGGAAAAGAAAGGAAGGAAAGAAGACAGGAAGAAGAAAAAGAAAGGAAGGAAGACAGGAAGGAAGGAAGAAATAAAGGAAGGAAGGAAGAAAAGAAGGAAACAAAGAAAAGAAAGAAAGAAGGAAAGAAAGAAAAGAAAGAAAGAGAGATAACGGGGTCCAGACTTCTACTTGGAAAACAAGAGGGAAATGGAATGAGGAACATGGAGAACAAAAATCCTTACCACTCCAATGTCTTGATTGTCAGTTCTCTACAGCCAAGACAGAGGTAGTCAAGGAAAATTAGGGGGTTTCCCATGATTTTTGGTGCCTGGAAACCACTCGGTACATTATTCTCCACCTAATCACCCATAAATAAACACCTAAGCCTCTCTGTCCAATGGAATACCACCTTTTGGAGAAGCTACTGTCTCAGTTCAGTGAAGGTCGGCAGAGATGGAAGCCCCCAGACTCACAAAGCTCAGGGATCCAGGGAGGAGGAGGAGGGAAGAGACCTCACCCTGGGTCTCCACCCCACCTCACCCCACCCACCTTCCAGACTGAGCCAGAGGGCGCCTCCTGCTGGAGAACTGGCTGCCCCACCCTGAGTAGCTGGAGGCAGTTTGCTTGCTTCAGGGGGCAGAGCCCCAGGCAGGGATGGGAAGCCCCAGTGGCACCCACCCATCAGCCTCAATCCTTAGAGCCCCAGAGGGCACAGGAGGAGACTCAAGGTGGGGACGGCCTGTACATTAGGGTAGGCTCCCAGATGCAGACAATGGGAGGAGGGTGAGGCTCAGGCTGCTGCCTGCTGGGACAGGATCAAGGAAGGTTCCAAAATGAATGTTGGGCAACACGCATAGAGAACTACTTGAAAATTTGTTCTGTCAGTGGCATAGAATGGTCTGTCATTTTTTAAGAAATCCATTGATTACTGAAGAATATATACATTTTAATAGAAAGAGCTAACAAAGAGCTCACAGTGCCAAGCAGGTTAACTGCAGTTTCTCCTTTAAGCCTTCCTAAAACCACGTGAGCTAATAATGACAGCTCTACTGTAGGCTAGAAAATCCCACTGGCTTGACCTTCAAAATGTATCGAGTACCTGCCCATTTCTGCCACCACCTGTATTTCCACCCTGGTCCAAGTGACATCATTTCTCATCTGAATTACTACAGGGGTCATGGGATGGACCTCACAGAGCTCCCAGGGTTGTTGTTCTATTAAAAAAAGGGCAAAGCCCTACCTCCTCACACCAACCAATGAGGCTCAGTGAGATGTGGGCCCTGTTCCCTGTGGCCAGCCCTCCCTCACTCTCTCCCTGGCTCTCCCTGCTCTAGAACACTGTCCTCAGCCTTTTTGCTCAGCTGTCCCCTCTGCCAGGAACACTTTGTATCAGTAGCCAGACTCCAAACACTCCCAGGGCTGGACCATGCCCTGTCCTTCCCCGCTGTGTGTGCACACCCACAGGCTCTCAGGATATGAAAGCAGGTCTCTTGGGAGCAGTGTGATTGAATGATTAAGGGGGGATTTTGGGTCCAGCATGTTCAAGGAGATCTTTGTGGAAGACATGGCTCAAGAGATTATTTCCCAAATCTCTTCAGAGCCCCTGTGATGGAAACCTAACAGAAGCCAGTTCCTGCTGGGGTCTTCTCACATCACTCCCCATTCCACCTTTGGTCTCTATGATCAAGAATCAATGATATTCCCAAATTCCTTCATTGCATGGAGTGACACCTTTGTGTCTCCTGTACCTTCTGCCGTGTTAAACTTACAGACAGACTATAACAATGTTCTGGCTGTTTTCAAGATTTTATACTTAATGCTTATATTTAATGTACAATTTCAAGACAGGACAAAACTCTTTACTTTGCTTAATAACAAGATACATTGAAATGGAGTTTGTGTTACAGTAAGCAATTAGTAGTTAGTGAGACAGCAGGGAAGGGGGAGGGTCACCACCATTAAAAGAATGTCACAGCCATTGAGGATAGGACAAATACTGGTTAGAACCAACCAGGCCCAAGATGGCAGAAGATTCAATTTCCAGTAGACCTTGGGCCTCATTACTCCCTCACTGTAATGTATTAGCATGATAAATGGCACACCTACAGGTGCCGTGACAGTTCCCAGGCTGACCATAAAAGACTAAGAAGTAGGCAGTGGCCCAATTCCTGGAAATCCCTGCCTTTTCCCCCAAACAATTGGAATAACCCTCCCATTTGTTAGCACATGAAATTACCCAACCCATAAAAACTAACCACCCCTGTACCCTGGGGCCTCTCACCTTCTGAGAAGGCCCACACTCTGTCTATGGAGTGTGTATCTCCCCGAATAAATCTACTTTTGCTCTACTTTGGCTCGCTCTTGAATTCTTTCCTGCATGAAGCCAAGGACCATCACTTGACAGGGCACGTCTCAGGGACTCGCCTGGGACCTGGGACTGACCATCCTATCGTGCCCCACTCTCCTGCAACACCAGGGAATGTTAGACTGACTCTACTGGTAGCTATAATGGTACAGACGATAAAGTGAAATCCAGAGAATGAAGTGATGCCCAAGGCTGCACACCTCCTACATGTCAGACTCTCGCTCTGACCTTTGCACCACATTTCAGGGGGCAAATGACTTCTGAATTGGGTCCCATGCTTCCGTCACTTTTAATGTGCAGTTCAGAAGAAAACTGCCCCTAGCAACCCTAGGGAAAATGTGAACAGTGGACCTAAGGACCTCTAATGGATGGAAATGGTGGTGCTCAGTGGAGGAAAGGCTGTGAAACTGATCACTGACATCTGTCACCCTGACGTCTTCCACCCAAATGTTTTCAGATTGCTCAGCTCATAGCCTCACTCCAACCAACCAGAGGGGCCCAGTGAGTCCAGAGGAGGAAGATGAGCCACAAGGGAACCCGAGCTTGCAGAGGAAGGAGCAGAACAAGAGAGGAAGCCCCCAGGAGGGTGGGCATGTCTACACTCCCCATCTCCCCAACACCTTCTTCAGGGCCCTCCCCACCTCCCTGTTCCTCAGACTGTAAATGAGTGGGTTGAGCATTGGGGTGAGGATGGTGTAGAAGATGGAGGTGACTCGGTCTCCCACCGGTGTCCTAGCAGAGGCTCTCTGCATGTAGCTAAAAATGGCTCCCCCATAGTAAAGACTCACCACAGCCAGATGGGAGGAGCAAGTGGTCAGTGCCTTCTGTTTCCCCTCAGTGGAGGGCATTCTAATCACAGCCGTGAGGACCCGGGCATAGGAAGCCACAATGACCCCCAGGGGCAGCAGCAGCATGACCACACAGCAAGCATAGA
Source organism: Camelus ferus (assembly GCF_009834535.1). Classification (NCBI taxonomy): domain Eukaryota; kingdom Metazoa; phylum Chordata; class Mammalia; order Artiodactyla; family Camelidae; genus Camelus; species Camelus ferus. The sequence continues at coordinate 113,963,397 of NC_045698.1, forward strand.
CGAGGTCCTCGAAGAGCGAGGTGTCGGCACAGGAGAGCCGCAGCAGGGCGGGGACCTCGCAGAAGAAGTGGTCCACCTGGAGGGAGCCGCAGTAGGGGAAGCTGAAGACCATGCCCACGTCGACCATGCTGTCGGCCACTCCACCCAGCCAGGATGCCAAGGCCAGGAGACAGCAGGCCTTCCAGTTCATGAGCACAGGGTACTGCAGGGGGTGGCACACAGCCACGTACCTGTCATAGGCCATGGCCGCCAGGAGGAAGCACTCAGCTCCTCCTACCATGACCACTAAGAAGACCTGAGCCGCGCAGCCGCCCCGAGAAATGAACCTCCTGCCCGACAGGAAGTTGGCTGCCATCTTGGGCACCACTGTGCCCGTTGTGGTCAGGTCCATGAGGGACAGCTGGCTGAGAAAAAAGTACATTGGGGTGTGCAGGCGCCTGTCGGCCTGGATGAGCAGGAGGAAGAAGATGTTGCCGGCCAGGGCAGCAGCAGAGGCCAGAAGGACAAGGGAAAAGAGGAGGAAGTCATAAGGTGAGTGGCTGAACAGGCCCAAGAGGATGAAGTCTGATAGGGAGGTGTGGTTCCAGATGTCCATGGCCTTGACCCTGAGAAAAAAATAAATGTGCAAACATAAAAATAAAATGCTCACCCGGCATCTCCATCATATAAGGAAACTCTCTTTTATCTTCTAAAGATCACTGCCCAGGTTCTGTCTTAGCCCCATCCTTTCCTCCTGCAGTGAAAATCCATTTCCTCTCAGTTGCCCTCAGTGGTTCCCAAGCAAGATTTGATCTTAGCTTCTCTTGATAGACTAGTAATTGGGCCCCCAGAGAAGGGGGGTGGGGGTTGTAAGTTATTTGTCTCCGAAAGGTACACAAACATTTAAAAAGCGAAATACGCTTCCAGCCAGCTTTCCGACCCAGGGATGTCTTTTCTCAAGGACTTAGGATTGGTCTCTCTCAACTGCAACCATCAAGGAAGATAAAGCCCCTATTTCTCAGGCTTTACGGGAGGGCAGGACCCTAAGTCCAGCAGGCACTTTGCTCCAAGGTGCAGAATTATCTCTTGCCATAACCTGTGAGAAGTTTGTATTTCCTTTGGATAAAGCCAACTAGCTAACAGAGACAGTCCTCCCAATTACCAGGGGAATGTAGGATGAACCCTGCGAGCCAGATGGCGCTGTCGAGTCCTCTTCCTTGAGGACAGGTTACTGTGTATCTCGAGAGCATGTGTGTAACGGGTTGCCACCGCCTGGCTGTACGAAAGGCGGTTTTCCTTCTGTCTTTGCAACCTCTTAGCAGGTCGCCTGTGATGCACGTCACATTCTGATTTAATGCTTATTCGAAAATAAAACTCTTTACTTTCCCTTCTACCTTTGTGGGGAGGTTTTCAGGGTAGGGAGGAGATTTGGCTTGTAATTATATTTCCAGAGTCAGACAATCATGGCAGCGGAGAGGGAAATCCTAGGACATACTGAGTTACAGAGACGTGCCCTCAAAGGGGGCCAGAGCACAGCTCAGGGAGGTAGATTCCAAGATCAGCACTGTCAGGAATCCCACTGTGACATGGGCCATGGGTGGCAAGGGCCCAGCAGGTCTGCCTGCCGACTTTGGAACTCAGTCCAGAGACTGGAGAACAAATGAGCAATGATAACAGTTTTGCCCAAGAAAGCCAGGATTACGGTCTTTCACGTCTCAGATGCTGACAGCCTTTGTCACTTGACAGCATAGAGGTATCCCTGTGTCCAGCCTGACACTCTCTAGGCTGAAGCCTGAAGTCAGAGTATCTTCACCACTTCCCAGTCACCTTTGGTCCCTCATCTGTTAGGTTTTCCCTCACCTCTTTAGCACCTACCACCCCTAGTCCCTTCCCCAAAGGTCACCTTCCACCCTGACCTGCAAATCTCAGCCTGGGAAAGGGTCTTACACACAGACTCTCCTCCACCTCCATGGCTCCAAGTAAAAACCTACAGCGCTAACCAAGATGCTTCTCTGCTTCTTACAGAATTGATGAGCTCATGTCCCAGGTTTATACCTCCAGTTTCAGAGCAGGTATCTTGGGACACTCCAGTCAGCTCATAATGACCCCAGGGAATAGACAGACACTCCACCCCGCAGAGGAAGCCAACATTAGTGAATGGCTTCAGGACAAAGTTCATTCCCCATAGCCCTGGTCCTGGAGAATACCCCAGACTCCCACTTAAACAAAGGAAGGAGGCATCCCCTTGACACATTCACCTACACTCCCGCTCAGGGGTCTTCACCCCTACTTCACCCCTGGGGGCTGGGAGAGAATGTGGTCACACTGAGAGTTGGAGTGAGGAGTGAGTATCTAGCTAGACTCTGGAGGTTTTGTCATAGATGACAGAAAGTGGAGCCTGCTCAGTTTTTCTACGAAACTTGTACTCAATGGATGTCCTATACATTTATAGGCTCAATTATTGGTTATTCGTTTTTCATTTAACAAGTAATTATTGAGCACTGTGGAATTAAATGAAGACCAGCCACACGAGGAAAGCAAAGGGTGTTTATTCAAAGCTTGCTCTAGCCAGGGAGTCAGCCCCTTTATTTAGATTTTGGCAGAGACTCAAAGTCGGGCAGAGGAGTTGGGAAAACTTTAGAGGGGAAAAAAGGAAGTTCCAGGAGTGCCCTGATTGAAGGATGCTGGTTTGAAGAAGCTGTAGGCAGGCTAACAAGAGCAGGATGATTGGTTAGCGTACATTTGGCTCTCTGTCGTTGGTCCTAAATTGGAAGTGGGGCAAAAATTAAGGGCTTTGTCAGTTATTAATCAAGTCTTGGCCATTTGGGTCTATTGTTACAGAAGGGACTGTTTCATTTCTGAGATTGTTACTAAAGCTAGCACCCTGACTTCCTACAAGCCTGGCTTACAGCAGGCTGGCTTTCTGCGCTGTTTATTTGTACGTAAGAAGCATGATTTCCTAGGTAAGTTTCTGCAGGTTGTAGGTCACAGTTCCATTTTTATATGTGGTCCAGTCATTGCCTGTATATTCAGTCTCTCAGCAACTATAAATATGAATATCACACTGTTGTATGTTACATACGAAAGTGAAGAGAGTAAATCCTAAGAATTCTCATCACAAGGACAAAAATTTTTTTGTATTGATATGAGATGATAATTAAAGTTAACAAAATTTTGTGGTAATCATTTCATGATATAATTTAAGTCAAGCCACTATGCTGTACACCTTAAACTTAATACAGTGGTGTTTGTCAATTACATCTCATTAAAACTGGCAGGGGAGAACACTTATAATAAAAAAGTTCTAACGATGCTAAAAAAAAAAAAAAACCAGGAAAGAAAATGTGATGTATATACGATGGAGTACTATTAATCTATTAAAAAATAAGGAAATCCTACCATTCGTAGCCATACGGCTGAAGCTTGAGGGCATTCTGTTAAATGAAATAAATCAGACAGAGAAAGACAAATACCATATGATCTCACTTACATGTAGAATCTTAAAAAGAAAGAAAGAAAGAAAGAAAGAGTTTCCACCAGCTGCCAGAGGCTGGGGGCAGGGAGAAATGTGGGAGAATTGCGTGAAGAAGGTCGTCAAAAGGTACAAACTTCCAGTTATAAGATAAGTAAGTTCTTGGGATGTAATGTACAGCGTGATGACTATAGTTAACAATACCACATTGTATTTTTGAAAGTTGTTAAGAAAATAGATCTTAAGAGTTCTCAACGCAAGGAAATAACTTTGTAACTATGTTTACTAACCTTATTGTGGTAGTCATTTCACAATATACACATATATAAGATCATTATATTGCACCCCAGAAACTTATACAATGTTATATGTCAATTATATCTCAATAAAACTGGGGGAGGGGGGAGAAAAAGAGAAAAAAGATGAAAGAAATCAGAGTTTCAAAACACGTGACTATCAAAGTCTGACTTTTGGGTGGTAAACATTCATGCATTCTAGGAATAAACCCCAATGTTTGTCATAGATTGTCCTCCTATATTGCTGGATCAACTTGCTAACATTTTGTTTAAGATTTCTCCTTCCATTCATGTGGGAGTTTGGCCTGTAATGTTTCTTCCTTGTATTATCCTTGTCAGATTATGATACCAAAGTGAAGTTGTCCGATGAAAACGAGTTGGGAAGTCTTCTGTCTTTTTCTGTTGTCTGAAAGATTTTAAATTGGTGTTATAAACATTTAGAGGAATCACCAGTGAAGCCTTCTGTGCCTTTTGGGGGAATGAGGGCGGTGGGGAGGTGGTAATTAGGTTTTTATTGATTTATTTTTTAATGGAAATACTGGGGATTGAACCCAGGACCTTGTGCATGTTAGGCAGTCACTCTACCACTGAGCTATACCCTCCCCGCCCCCGTACCTTTTTAATACATGCTTTTAATGATAAAAAATTTCTTTGAAGTACAGCAATTGTTTTTTTGTTGTCATTCAGTTTAAAATATGTTGTATCTCCATTGTGGTAGTCTTCTTTGACCATGGGTTATTTAAAATTGTGAACAAAAAATACTGCAAACCATATCAGTAAACAAAGAATGTGGAAGCCATCAAGTCGTCAGTGGCTGCCACCACCCCCCAGTGAAGACAAGCCTGCAGCCCGGCCTCTGCAGCCACTCTGCAGTGGTGCACTCTGAGGGGACTCAGAATAAGAAAGGACAGGACATTGGCCATAAATAGGTATGTACTTGTCAAAGGAATGAATTCAGTGAGCCCAAATGTTTGCTTCCTCCCATACATAGAAAAGCGCTAAATTCTTTAACTTGAGATGCCTGGTTTTCTTTAGTTAACAAGTAATCTTTTAATGTTTCAACTACCTGGTCTTTGTTGTAAAGCTCCTATATATCCTGGCTCCTCCCTTACCTTTTCAGAGCAGTCCCTCAGAGCGGTCTGAGAGGCTGTCATCCCGGCTGACACCTCAAAATTGTCCACCAAATAAAACATAACTCTCAACCTTTAGGATGTGCATTTATTTCAGTTGACAAAACTATACCCCTTAATTTCCAATTAAGCAATCTATCTTCTAGTGGTTTCATTGTTACTGATGAGGACCCTCAAATCAGAAAGGGCTTTGAGTGTTAGCTGGGGTGAACTGAAACAGCCCCACCTAATGTTTCACGTAGCCACACCTATAAGGACGTCAGATATGGGGAGGGTAGAGGAGCATGTGACAGGATGCGCTGAGCAGAGCCAGCAGGAGTCTCCTTACCCTAGATGCTCTGCACCAAAGCCAGTCTGGTCAACATGACTCATACTTCGCATGATCTCCCTTGAGAAAGGAGTCTGCTCAGATGTTAGCTTAGTGCTCCAAGCTGATGAAGACCCCAAACCCTGTGCGTAACCAAGATGATTAATGCCTCTGTTGGAAGGATAGACTCGGCTGAATCATGAAGTCTGTATTTACTACCTTTTATATCCACCCCAACCTCCTCCACATCTACCAGCTTGGCTGAGTGGCCATCTTCATTTACCTCCCACCTGGTCTGCCCCCTGTCTTTTTTGCCCCATCCCAATTAATGTTGCTGTACGGCAGGCATGCTGATATTTTAAAAATGAAGACCATCTCATACCGTGCCTTCAACGGTGTATTAGTTTCCTACTGTTGCTGTAACAAATGACCACGAACTTGATGGCTTAAAAGAACTCTTTCTCTTACAGCTCTGGAAGTCAAAATTAGTACAAAATTAGTTTCATTGGTTTAAAGTCAGCATGCCATTTCCTTCTGAAGTCTCTGAGGAAAAAATTCTTACCTTCTTCAGACCCTAGGGGCCATCTGTATTCCTTGAATTATGGCCCCTTTCTCCGTCTTCAAAGTCGGTAGCCTAGCATCTTCAAATCCCTGCTTCCACTGTCTCATCTCCTTCTACAGTCAAACCTCCGTACCCCTCCCTCTTGTGATTCAGTTTAGGGGCAGATGTCCCAGGGCAATGTCCCCATCTAAAAATCATTATCTTAATCAACATCTTCAAAGTCCTCTTTGCCATTTGTATTCATTTCCTGGGGCTGTTGGAACAAAGTAACATAAATTGGGTGACTTAAATAACACACATTTATTGTCTCAGTTATGGAGCTAGAAATCTGAAATCAAGGTGCCTGAGGGCCATGCGGGAGAATTGGTTCCATGCATCTCCCCTAGCTTCTGCTAACATCAGGCATTCCTTGGCTTTAAATGACATTCTCCTGGTGTCCCTTCACATCATCTTCTGTGTATGCCTGTGTCTGTGTCCCAAGGCTCCTTTTCCATAAGGACATCAGTCATATTGTATGGAGGCCCACTCTAAAGACCTCATCTTAACTTGACCATTGACAAAGACCTTACATCCCAATAAGGTCACATTCACAGGTACTGGGGGACTTCAATACATCTTCTTCATGAATTTATTTATAAGAGCATATGTATTAAAAGATATAATGACCATAAGTAGAATAGACACATAAAATGCTTAATGAGTAAGACAATTGTTGTTAATAACAGATTTGTTCATAAACATGAAACTGCGAAAGACCTTGCAGGGCCTTCTTGAGGACAGCTCCCTGCCATCCCCACCCCGCCACCATGTCCCCTGCCTCTTGTTTGTAGAATAGCTTTAGCCTCCTAGGCATTTCCCGAGTTCCAAAGAGAAAAATTAATCAGAAAAGTGAGAAAATGCAGAAACAAAGCAAAACAGTCAAGCAAGACAAAATAACAACAGCTAAGCCATAAAGCAAAGTCAAGGACATTTAGTTCCCCCTCAAAGGCTATAGGTGATATCCTGAGCCACATCCTTGAGTTGCTTTATAGACACTAAAACCCCCACTAGGTGGAAGAAGCTAACCGCATAATGACCCTGAGCACAGAGCCACACGGTCAGCTGGAGCCTGAGGATTGAGATGCTGATCCCTGTGACATCACACTGTTACCTCACCATCAACCAATCAGAGAACGAGCATGAGCTGATCACACACCCTGCAACCCTCTCCCTCACACTGTATTTATTTATTTTTTAATTCTTTTTTTTTATTGAGTTATATTCAGTTTACAGTGTTGTGTCAATTTCTGGTGTACAGCACAATGCTTCAGTCATACATGGATATATGTATATTCATTTTCATATTCTTTTTCACCTTGAGCTACTACAAGATGTTAAATATAATTCTTATTTTTTTATTGAAGTGTAATCGATTTACAATGTCCATTTCATGTGTATAGTAAAGCAATTCAGTTATACATACATTTCTTTTTCAGATTCTTTTCCTTTACAGCTCATTACAAGAAATTGAATATAGTTCCCTGTGCTATACAGTAGGTCCTTGTTGTTTATCTGTTTTATACACAGTAATGTGTATCTATTAATCTCAAACTCCTAATCTACCCCTCCCCACTCTTTTCTCTGTGGTAACCACAGTTTATTTTCTATGTCTATGAGTCTATTACTGGTTTGTAAATAAATTGTGTAGTTTTTTTAGATTCTACCTATAAGTGACATCATATGATATTTGTCTTTCTCTGTCTAACTTACTTCACTTAATATAATAATCTCTAGGTCCATCCATGTTGCTGCAAATGACATTATTTCATTCTTTTTTTATATCTTAATAATAGTCTGTTGTGTATATATATAACATCTTCTTTATCCAATCATCTGCTGATGGACGTTTAGGTTGCTTCTGTGTCTTGGCTTTTGTAAATAGTGAATAGTGCTGCTGTGAACATCGGGGTGCATGTGTCTTTTCACGTTAGTTTTATCTGGATATATGCCTAAGAGTGGGATAGCTGGATCATATGGTAAGTGTCTTTTCAGTTTTTTAAGGAACCGCTATACTCTTCTCCGTATTGGCTGAACCAATTTACATTCCCACCAACAGTGTAGGAGGGTTTCCTTTTTTTCCACGCCATCTCTAAAATTTATTATTTGTAGACTTTTTAATGATAGCCATTCTGACTGGTGTGAGGTGATACCTCATTTTAGTTTTGATTTGCATTTCTTTAATAATTAGTGATAGTGAGCGTATTTTCATGTGCCTGTTGACCATCTGGATGTTTTCTTTGGAGAAATGTCTATTTAGGTATTCTGCCCATTTTTTGATTGGGTTGTTTGTATTTTTGATATTAAGGAGTACAAACTGTTTGTATATTTTGGAAATTAGTCCCTTTTCAGTTGCATCATTTACAAATATTTTCTCCCATTCTGTAGGTTGTCTTTTCATTTTGTTTATGGTATCCTTAGATATGCAAAAGCTTTTAAGTTTTATTAGATCCCAATTGTTTATTTTTTCCTTTGTATTTCCATTACTCTAGAAGCTGTTTTGATTAAAAAAAAATATTGTTGTGATTTATGTACAAGAGTGTTCTGCCTATATTTCCCTCTAGTTTTATAGTATCTGGTCTTGCATTGAACTCTTTAATCCATTTTGAGTTTATTTTTGTATATGGTGTTAGAGAATGTTCTAATTTCATTCTTTTGCATGTAGCTGTCCAGTTTTCCCAGCACCACTTATTGAAGACTGTCTTTTCTCCATTATATATTCTTGCCTTCTTTGTTGTAAATTAATTGACCATAAGTGCATGGATTTATTTCTGGACTTTCTATCCTGTTCCATTGATCCCTGTGTCTGTTTTTGTGCCAGTACCATACTGTTTTGATTACTGTAGCTTTGTAGTATGGTCTGAAGTCAGGGAGCATGATTCCTCCAGCTCCGTTCTTTTCCAAGATTATTTTGGCTATTCAGGGTCTTTTGTGTTTCCATACAGATTTTAACATTTTTTTTTTTTTTTGTTCCAGCTCTGTGAAAAATGTCATTGGCAAGTTGATACGGATTGCATTGAATCTGTATTACATTGTCTTGGGTAATATGACCATTTTCAACAATGTTGGCTCTTCCAACCCAAGAACATGATATATCTTTCCATCTATTTGTGTCATCTTAAGTTTCTTTCATCAGCATCTTATAGTTTTCAGAGTACAGGTCCTTTATCTCCTTAGTTAGGTTTATTCCTAGTATTTTATTCTTTTTGATGCAATGATAAATGGGGTTCTTTCCTTAATTTCTTTTTCCATGATTTCATTGTTAGTGTATAGAAATGCAACTGATTTCTGTGTATTAATTTTGTATTGTGAATCTTTACTGAATTTGTTGATGAACCCTAGTAGTTTTCTGGTGGCATCTTTAGGATTTTCTATATATAGTATTATGTCATTTGCAAACAGTGACAGTTTAACTTCTTCATTTCCAATTTTGGTTCTTTTTATTTCTTTTTTCTCTCTGATTACTGTGGCTAGGACTTTCAAAACTATGCTTAATAAAAGTGGGGAAAGTGGGCATGCTTGTCTTGTTCCTGATCTTAGAATAAATGCTTTCAGCTTTTCACAATTGAATATGATGCCAGCTGCGGGTTGGTCATATATGGCCTTTATTATATTGAGGTATGTTCCATCTATGCCCTTTTCTGGAGAGTTTTTCTTTTTAATCATAAATGGATGTTGAATTTTATCAAAAGCTTTTTCTGCATCTACTGAGACGATCATATGGTTTTTATTCTTCAATTTGTTAATTTGTAATTCACATTTGTTAAATTTGTTAATATGTAATTTGTCTATTCGTATTTTCTATTTCTTCATGGTTTAGTCTTGGCAAATTGTATCTTTCTAAAAAATTGTCCATTTTTTCTATATTGTCCTTTTTGTTGGTGTATAATTGCTCATAGTAGCCTCTTATGATCCCTTGAATTTCTGTGGCCTCACACTTTCTTTAAAAGCCCTTCCCTGAAAGCCGTTGGAGAGGTTGAGTCTTTTGAGCATAAGCTATTCATTCTCCTTGCTTAGCCCTGTGATAAACACTATACTCTCCTTCACCATAACCTCGTGTCAATAATTGGCTTTGCTGTGCAGCAGGCAAGCAGACTCAAGTTCAGTTTGGTAACAAAAATGTTTTATATTCAGTAATCCATTCCTTTGAACCTATTGTTTTATTCTTTAGCCACACCTCTATCTCAGAGTGTCTAAGGCAGTAGTCATGAGCTGAAGAAAAAACACAGTAAGCCTTCTTCATATGTCACAGTTAACCTAAGTATAAACTTATTATTGCAGATCTTAATTGCTGCAAAGATGAATATAGAATCTGTTCATTTACATACAACAAATTACTATTATGAACTTTCAAATAGTTGAAAGAGAAAACTAGATGAACTGTTAATATGAATATTAAGAGAAAATATTGAGATTGTGCATTAGAAAGAACATTTTATTTTCACCAACAAGTATTTATAAATATTTAAGTAAAAGGGAGGAATTAGTCCCAGGAATTCCACTTATGGGAATTTATTTTGTGGTCAGAGTCACCCTTGATAGTGGCTAAGATGTGTGGGAGGGGGGTGAGGAGAAGTGGGTGAGCTCAGGAATGCTTGAGAGGTGAAGAAATTTCCCAAATAGGTTTCTTTCTTGAATGACTCAAGCTTAAATGGAATTAATTAAAAATAAACATAGCAAAATTTACTTTGTTTAATGTTACAAATATTAATCTATTATTTATTTCCCTCCCTCACAGGTCAGGTTTCCCAGAAGCAAGGTGAGACAGGCTTTGCATGCACAAGGTTAATGGAGATTCTGCTCAGTATCAAGACCTGTGAAAAGAGAAGGTGGATAAGAAAGTAAAATTGGATGCAGAGAGAATTTGCCTCTGGTGCCTCAGATGATCCCGTGGAGTGCTCTGGAGATGGGGAACTCTGGAGCTGGGATGGCCCTTCAGGGTCAAACTGAGGCAAGGTGTTCAGGCCTTTGCACCCTCCATTGACCACCTCATGGGATTCAGGCAGCCCCCACCCACCTAAGGAGAAAGGCCTAGGGCAAGGTGCCTCTCTTCAGCCATGGGAAGCCACTTGCCAACTCTCCCAGCAGCTGTGGGATGGAGAATCTGTGTCTTCTATTTTTGTAAACCTGTTGGTCCCACCTTTCATCCAGATTGCCCACACTCATCATGAACGTGAGAGATTGAACTGATGTACAAATCCGATTAACCCTGTCAGAGAATGGCTCTTATTTTTAGTAGGGCACATTCAATATTCTCCAATCACACCACAGTTGGTTAAGCCAGATTCCATGGAACTCAACCCATACACACAGTGTCAGTTCCAAACTAGCCCTACCCCCCACCACACGGGCACCTCCCCAGCAGTTTCCTGAGAGCAGCAGCGACTTCCTTGTTCCTCAGGCTGTAGATGATCGGGTTGAGCACAGGGGTGATCACTGTGTAGAAGGCAGAGACCACCTTGTCCTGCCTGGAGGAGTGGTGAGCCTGGGGCCGCATGTAGGTGATCATGGCAGCCCCGTAGAAGAGAGTCACCACTGCCATGTGGGCAGAGCAGGTAGCAAAGGCCTTCTGCCGGCCGGCAGCAGAACGCATGCAGAGCACGGTCACCAGGATGCGCAGGTAGGAGGCAGAGATGACGGAGAAGGGCAGGAGCAGCATGAGGACGCAGCACACGTAGATCATAGTCTCATACAGGGAGGTGTCGGCACAGGCCAGCTTGAGCACTGCTGGGATATCGCAGTAGAAGTGGTCAATCTCCTGGGAGCCACAGTAGGGAAAGCTCAGGGTGAAGATGGCCTGGATCAGTCCATCCACCAGGCCAGAGAGCCAGGACCCTGCCACCATGAGCCAGCAGACACGGCGGCTCATGACCACTGAGTACCTCAGCGGGTGGCTGATGGCCACGTAGCGATCGTAGGCCATGAAGGCCAGCAGGAAGCACTCATCCCCCAGCAGGGTGACGAAGAAAAGGATCTGGAGGCCACAGCCTGTGAAGGAGATGGAGCCACCGCCCAGGAGGAAGTCAGCAGCCATCCGCGGCACGATGGTGGAGATGAGCATGAGGTCCATGAGCGCCAGCCAGCGGAGGAAGAAGTACATGGGGCTGTGCAGGCGGGGGTCGATGCTGATGAGGAGGACCAGGAGCCCGTTGCCAGAGAGGGCCGCCAGGAACACGAGCACGATGATGGAGAAGAGGAGGACATGCAGGGGTGAGTGGGAGAAGAGGCCCAGGAGGATGAAGTGGGAGATGAGAGTCTGGTTTCCCTCCAGGGCCATTGCTCCTGCAGAGGGATGCGCCAGGCAGAGGGCTGGGCTCTGGAAGCAGGAGGTTTGTGTTTAGTGCCATAATGCAGAGGTCATTACTCTTCCAAAAGCTTTGCCCTCTTCAAATACCTGGTTCAGAATAAAGGCAGGGCCCCTTAAGAGAAAGAATCCAAACAAACCTGCAGGCTGTTGTTAATCGCTGCTGTTTTAACTTCTAACACTTTCTGCACCTTGTTGAGAAGCAGATGTTAAGCTCTTTTGCTAAAGTGGGCACGGCTTCTGCTTCTGCCTCTGCTGGGATGGGTCTGCAGTCCAGTCCACCTAGTTGCTGCTTCTACAAAGCCCTAGGCCAGCCTCACTCAAGGATATGCTTTTTCAGGGAAAAAAGTACTGAAGGAGCAAAGACACTTACCAGCTGTGTGAATGGGCACTTACAGAACCTCTCTGGACCTGTTTTCTCATCTTAAATTGAGATAACAAGTATCTTATAAGGTGACAGTAAAGATGAAAGAGACAGCGTGAGCAATGCCTCGTAGGACAGAAATGGTGACAGCTGACTTTGCTGGAGCATCTGCCAAGTGCCAGGCAGCGTGAGGAGCACTGTCACATTCTAGCATTCAGTCCTCATAACTGCCTGGAAAGAATGATCACTTTGGGGAAAGTGAGACACCAGGAGGCTTATTAATTTTTTTCGAGCACGAAAGGCTAAAATATTTTCTAAGAAGACAGTAAATGAGAAACTGGAGGCAACCCAAAAGCACAACACAAATGAATAACTAAATTATGGTATGCTCAAACGATAAAAGAATATGTTGTCAAGGAGATATTTATGGCATTTTTAATAGATATTGAGCAAAAAAAAAAATTATATCAACTGAGTATTTTTAAGTATTTCTAAAGACTGGAAGAAAATTTGCCAAGATATTAACCATGAGGTTCCAGACAGGTAGTGAGGTTAAGGGTTATCTCGGTGGATATACAATTTAATTTTAAAGCAACATTATTCTATATATAAGATCAATCTCCAAAAATCTGTGTCTTTCCCATACAATACCACTAATTAGTAAAAATAGTAGAAAAATATAAATGTATCTTACTCACAACTGCAACAAAACTAAACTACCGAGAAAAGAATACTAATGCTACAAATTATAAAACGTAACTGAAAGAGATAAAAGAATGCCTGAGGAAAGCTATGCATGTTCTTAGAGACATAAGCTTAGCACTGTAAACATGTAAATTCTCCACAATATTAATCTATAAGAATCCATGTGATCTCAACTGCAATTTGAAAATGACAGTGTACAGTTAGAATTCTCTCACAAGTCACCCAAAAGCAGCAAGGAGATAAGAGCAGAAACATAGCACAGGTTAGATGAAGTTGAGATCGCTAAAAGTGGAATCTACAAAATAAAATTGGAAGGGACACCGAAAACAGTAGAAACTGATCAGGATGAAGAAAAAAGTGAGGAAAGGACATCTGTGAGCATAGGAATCTTTAAAAAATGATACAAATAAACTTATTTACAAAACAGAAAGAGATTCATAGAGATAGAGAACAAACTTATGGCTACTAAAGGGGAAGTGGGGAGGGAGGGATAAATCAGGAGTTTGGGATTAGCAGATAAAAACTACTGTATATACAGTAGATAAACAAAGAGGTCTTAATGCATAGCACAGGGAGCTATGTTCAATATGTTGTGATAACCCATGATGAAAAAGAACATATATGTATAACCAAATCAGTATGCTGTACACCACAAACTAAACACTGTAAATCAACTATACTTCAATAAAAAGAAGAAAAAGCTTGCAAGCAATCTAAGTATTTACCAATATAGGAAAAATGGAATAAACAGTAAGGTAATATGCAAATAAGAAACAGAATGAGGTTGCTTTTTACGTGCTGGTATAGAATTCTCCCAAATAATATTGTTCATTGAAAAGAGCACATTACAGTGTATTACAAATACAGTATATACAGTGTATACAGTGTAATTGTACATAGAAATGTCATAATGTATACTATTTAATTACATGCCGTAATTATAGATTACAAACTAGTTCATAAGTTACGTGTCACAGGTTATGGCATATAATTATATTTCATTTCATATGATATATCATATATCAAGTAACTATATATAATTACATTATATATATGTGTGTGTGTGTATATATATACACATACAAAAATATATGTATGGATAATACATACATATAGAGATAAATAAAATCTCTAGAGTAAGACGTTAGAAATTTGTAACACTGCCTCAGAAGACAGAATCAGATGGCTGAAATCTAGGGTGGAAAAAAGAGCCTTTGTGGTATGTGATTTTGTGCGTCTTGAATTTTACTCTTTGTGAGACAATATGCACTTTAAATAAACACATAATATAATGCTGAAATGATAAACAATGACAGCAGTCATGGGAATTGATAAAGTGAAACCAACATGTAGGTACTTAATATTTTCTGAACAAAGGGCCAAACAATTTTGAAAGGGTTAAACAGTGTCCAAACAGACCAGAATAAACCGTGAAACTGCCTCATCTGTTATCAAAATATAAACAGTCTGTTACTGGAAGGAATAGAAAACTGGCCCACAGAACAAAGTAACTCCAGAATCAGCCTTACGTGTGAAGATTTACATTCTGACGTAAACAATACAATTGAAATCCTGTGAGAAAAGAAGGGCTGTTCCATAAATGGCTTGGGACAATTGGTCACCTGCTTTGAAAAAATTATATCCCTAATCATACCGCACACAAAAATAAATTCCTGGAAGCTTAAAGAACTGTATTAAGAAATTTATAATGTTATTAGAAGAAATATGGGAGAATGTGTTTATGACTTGAGAGAGAAAATGGGTGCATTAAATATAGCATAAAAAATGAACGCATTCTGTGTGTGTGTGTGTGTGTGTGTGTATGTAAATTACCTATTATATATAATAATAAATAAAACAATATAATATATTATAAAATACATATTAGAAAGAGATTCATATTATTTTCCTAATCAAAATGTGTGGCGTAAAAACACCACAAAACAATTTTCTTAAAAAGGATGAACAAAATGGGTAGTGATCGTCAGGAAAAAATCCAAGTAAACATTAAGAAAGACTGTTTTATCTCACTAGTAACTAGAGGAAAATCAAATTAAAATAGAGATACAACTTCTTACACATGGAGTTGGTACAAAGTTTGGTAATATTGAGTGTGAGGAGGCAAGAATATGAGAAACAAGGACACATAAAGTGCGGAAGGACATAGAGTACAGCAGTGGCTACCTCTGGAGAGAGGGTTAGAATTGGGTGAGGGTGGTGGTCAAGGGGGACCCCAGCTTGACCTGTAATGTTTGAGCTTTTAGCAATAAGAACATCTTCGTGTATTATTTGAATTTAAATAAAGATCGTCAGGAGCAGGTAACTGATGTATCTGATAAATCTTTTCTCTAAGCTTGCTCTGTAACATAACATTTTAAAAACACATATAAGAAGTTAACAATCTGGAAATCTTTTAAAGTCATAGATTCATAGATTAATATATTTTTACAGAAAAAGTAACAGCAATCAGATACTATTCTCAGAGTCACCTTGGGGGTGTTGTGGGGGATCTCCTGGTTGCCAAAGCTGCCTGGCCATACACACCCTAGTCACAGCACACAGGACCAAACTGCCAGCCCCGTCCCAGGCAGTGACCGTAAGCCTCATACAGCAACAGCCCAGACGCAAGTAAAGAATGAGAGAAAGAGAGTGAGGGATTCGAAGGGAGAGGGATGAGGAGCAGCGTTAACAATAGACCAGGAGAGGAAGGGAGAGATAAAAGGAGAAATGGGAAGATGTCAAGGAAAAGGAGACAAGATAAAGAGACATGATAAAATGTGGGAAAATGAAGAGGGAAGGTTTTAGATGATCAGAAATGATGTTTTCCTGGAAAAGACAGAGAAGGCAGAGGACACAGACACGGTGAACAAAGGGAGCACGGGAAACACTGAGAGAGAAGGATGAAGGGAAAGATAACGTCACAGATGGGAGACAATGGCAAGGAACAGAGAGGGCACCTGACTGCAGAGGGCAGCCAGGCAGAGACAAAAAGCCGTCCCGTTATCAATGCAGTAATGAGCACTGGTAGTTCCAGGACTCAGTGAAGGCCCAGTGTCTCTGACTCCCCCATCCTGTTAGGAGGGGCTGTGGAGCAGAGTGCATTGCTTTCAAACCCTTCTGGCTCCCTTGGGCATCCCTGCCCCCTTCAGGGTCTTCGAATCGTTGCCCCCGGCCACTCAGGCACCAGAGGCAGCTGCTTTCAATCTGGACAAAACAGTTGTAATGATCTGACCCTTCGCAGCTGCCTCCCACACCCCTGGAACGTTCTTTACGCATGTTCGAGAGCCTGGCTTCTTATACATGAGCAGTGGTCCAAGAGGCCGTAACGCCAAACCCAGACATCCCCCTGGCCTGTCTGCTGAGTCCCAGACTTCACCTCCGTCTCAGTATGCCCAAGTCCACCTGCATT
The DNA here is from genome assembly GCF_009834535.1 of Camelus ferus. Classification (NCBI taxonomy): domain Eukaryota; kingdom Metazoa; phylum Chordata; class Mammalia; order Artiodactyla; family Camelidae; genus Camelus; species Camelus ferus. The sequence continues at coordinate 113,979,961 of NC_045698.1, forward strand.
CCCCCCCAGCAGAGCCTGTGCTGGTATTCACGCCTTCCCATCTGCCTGGAATGTCCTCCCTCATCCTTCATTCATTCAGCAGACCATTGAGAATCTACTATGTGCCAGGCACTGTTGTAGGTGCTAAGAACAGAGTGAACAAGCAGATGCGGTCTTCTCCTGGGAGCTGACACCGCAGTTGCTCTCTCCTCCCACCCTCAAAACCTTACCTTTTCCATCAAGTGCCTCCTCCTCCATGATCTCTCCTCTTTCTTTATCACTGATGTCATAATTAAGAAGTTGCTGATCAAACAAGTAATGCCTTGACCAACAGAACATCAAAGGTTGCTAGTGCCTGGGATACCTGAATTCTGAAATTATATGCGATCTTGTGCTGAGTGCATAGTCATGGACAGAAAGTTCAGTTTTATTACCTTCCTTTAAAAAGTGAAAAGGCCTTGGCTTTTATTTCTGAATTGATGTTATTTATCTGGTGGTGCTGTTTACATTTTCAAGAACAGATTTCTCCAAATTTTGTTAAGTTTACTAAGCACAAAGGCCGTGATTGCGGTCTCTGCATGTCCTCCATGTACCACCTATTCACAACTGAGAGCATGTAGCACTTGGGAGAGATGGCAGCCCGACAAATGCCAGGAGTACAATCTCCTTGCCCTTAAAGGTGCCGAGGAGGAAATTCTCATCTGTTTGGATGCCGAAGAGGCTTCCTGGATCCCAGGAGGTGAAGCTGGATCCTGAAGGATCATCGGAACATCTAAGCTGAGCAGAAGCCAATTAAATATTTCGAGGATAAGGAAAAGGCAGAACTTGAGGCAGAGAGAAGAAAGCAAAATATTGATGGGGGAGGTAAACTGGGTGCATTGACTGAGCAGGGAGTCCACGTTAAGGAAGCAGTGGAGAGAGTCTGTGCTCCTGAATGGCAGACTGAAGGGGCTGGGACCTTAGATATCACTGGGTCATGGTTAATAGATGAATTTGGCCAATTATTATCTTTGAGCAAGTGCTCACTGAAGCTGTCATCTCATCTCCAAAATGAGGACAAGAATAGTAACCTTCCACGGTGGTTATGGAGATTTAGTGAGTCCATGTGTTCAAAAGCATCAGACACTAGCCTGGCTCACACAGAAAAGGGCTCAACAAATAGTGAGCATTGTTGACTGTTAAGCAAAGGAGCAGGTCGAAGTCTGCTCACTGGATGGCAGAGAGACAGGGAGACAAGAGAAGGGGAGACGCTACTGGTAAGCAGCATGATGGTCCAGGCAGGAGGGGGCCATGGGCTGTGTTAACCCTACGAGCCCCAGTTTCATCACTGGCAGTGAGGATAAAACAGGATAATGTATGTAAAAGCCCCTCCTCTAGTGCCTGGCACATAGTAAGCCCCCTAAACCATAGTGGCAGTCCTTTATGATGTCTACAACCTTCATCACTATTATGCCCTGGACAAAACGTGGCAGCAGGAAGAAAGTAAAGAAAAAAAAGGTTTTAAAAAATGAGTTGCATTGAAAATCAGAATTTATCATTTCAAAGGGAGCTCGGATACTGTTTACCCTGACTCATCAGATACATTAGTTGTGGTCAATAACTGAACAGAAAAACTAACTGAATAGAAAAACTAATCTTTGTTAATAAAGAAAGCCCCACGATAATGTAATCTAATCCCTTGTTACTAACTGAGATGCGAGTTCTCCTGACAAACCTTAACCAGGCGGCTGAAACAGAAATGGTTTCACTTGCGCAAAGCAGGAGCCATCCTAGGGCAAACAGGCCTTCCTGCAGCCCTCGGGTCAGACTTGCCAAAGCCCAGGGTTGTGCATAAAAGACTCGCGCAGACATGTGCCGGGGAGTATCGTCAGAGAGCCCTGAAGCAGAGAGGGGAGAAGTCAAGCCCACATGACAGCTTTGTCAAAGAGAAGGAAACTACAAGGTAGGAATAGAAGGGAGCAAACACATCAAAACATGTTTCTCAAAATAAGAGCAGAGCTCTGAGTGACCTTAAACGAGATGGGATATAGCAGAGAACATCAAACAGAAAACACAGATAGATAGATAGATAGATACATAGAGAGATACATAGAGAGAGTTGGGAGGCAGCGAGAAGAAACTTGTTTTCAAGTGTTGGAAACGTAGGCATATGTGTAGAAACATAGAAATATGTGTAGAAATTGTACCACTGTCTTTCAAAATCGAACAACCAGATACCATCAGAGACAGATAACTCTCCCAATGCCTTGAAAAGTCCACTTTTAGGTGGTCTAGCCATTGTCACATCCTCTCTAGACAAGAAAAGACAAAATAATTCTCATCTTTCCTACAACCTGTGACGAGACCCTGAGGAAATAATTTCCTCCTTTTTCTGGGTCTCAGGTCTCTCGAGCTTTCATATGAAAGTTTGGAACAAACCACCCTCAGGTCTTCTTTAGTTTTCTACCCATGGAATAAAAGGTTAAAAGGGAAAAAAATTCAGAAACAAAATCTAACCACACAAGAGTTCTCTACCTTAAGAGAAATGGCGAGCAGGAGAATGGCAGGGATTGTTGGAGGATCAACAATCATTTTAAGCATCTGAGAGCAGAGACGTCAAACACAAGACACGGAGAGGAAGAGCCTTACCTGAAACCATGTAATTAATGGCATCGGGAAGGCCTGGAGAGTCAAGAAGCAGGTCCCACTGGGAGCCTCGTGTCCTTGGTGAAGAGACTTCACAAGCCAGGAAGGGCTGCTCTGATCAATCAGTTGGGTCTGCAGTGGGGTCTCTCTCATTGGGGGGAAACCTGCACACCTCCATCTTCCTGAAGGAAATGGGCCTGAAATGGAAACACGTGGGAACTATAAAGGTAGAGAAGAGACATCTCCAGGAGAAAGAAAGTCTTGTTTGGTCAGAACGCCTCTAGAACTTCCTCCCACGCTATGAAAGTAATAGTTGACTGAGATGCTTGGGGCAGTCCCCATCCATATGCAGAAAATACCCAATGCTTTCCACTGGTGGAAAGGGTTTGAAGAAATGCATTAAGACTGGTTAAAATGGGAAGAAAATGGGTCTGAAAGAAGAAACGATCACAGAAGACAGAGATTTGTGCTAAACCCCTGGCAAAATCATTAGGGATTAAGAAAAAGTCTTTCAACATTGCCCTGCTAGTTTCAATTTTAGTGAGAATAAAATCTTTAGCAGTTACGCAATTTTCAGAAATTGATAAATGTCAAATGTCCTTAGGCTCTCAAATAGCTTAGTTCATACAAGGGATGAGTCAAATATACAATAATATGTATGCTTCATTGATTTGTTAGTTATTTGGAATGTATTTTTAAAAGTAGAAATAAAGTGCTGGTTTAATTACATTTATGAGGCTAACATCCACACAAGTGTCTTCCATCATGTTGTCTGTGGCTATGATTCCCTGGTAAATACAAAATGTGAAACAAGGAGATGAAATATGGCTCCATGTCTCATCAAAAATCTCATTTTTCTAAGCTACCCATTCATAAGATGAGTCTACAAAATACTCGTACTCTAGTTAACTTTCAGCTATGTTTTAGTTTTGAATTTTATACTCAGAAAATTTTTGAAAATACAAAAGTATAATAACAGGGGGAAAAAAGAAAAAAGGAAAAAGCCTTTCAGAAATAAGAGTTAAAGCACAGAGAAACCATACATCCCTCATTCAGAAGGAAAGCAGGGTGGGAGAGGGCTGGATGAGGATGGGTGGGTCTCCTTGCTGGGAGCCAACGCAGAGCCTCTCCCCTAGGGAAGAAGCCCCCTGGTGTGCAAGGTCCAGCACGCAGCTGAGAGGTTTTATAACTTGCCGTTTTTCACTGCCATCCATTGTTCTCCCTTTTGCTGTAACTCAGAAAGTTACTTCTGTTCTTACAAGTCCTTAGAGAACCCTCCTCTGCCACGTCTCTGTCCCCAGTCTCCTGTAATTAAAGCTCTTAGGGAAGGAAGACTCCTGCAGAGTTCTCTGCTCAATCTCAGCTCACCAGTAAACAAACACTCTCCCAGGGGTAGGTGGAGAGGAAAAGTGAGGAGAGATTTTCTATAGGTCAATCTGAGAAGAGTTGTCTGTCCCTCCATTCCAAAATGGAATGAGAAATGTTGGCTTTTGTCTTGGGTTGTGGCCCACATTGTGAATACTCACTAAGTAATATATGTAGGTGAAGCCAACAGGGATCTTCTAGAGTTTTCCAGACTGTTTCCCCTCTGGTTCCTTCTTCCTCCTCCCATAACCTGGGCTAAATGAGAAGGCTCCCATCCAAGATCACACTGACCCTTCTAACTTCAGAGCTCAGTTCCCCTGGAATTCAGTGAAATCCTCAAGAGGTCAATATAAAATAAACGTTCTTTTATGACAAAGAGGTCGTGTGTCCCTGGACTGACCCCTCTTCCCCAATCTTCCGTCAGCTCCAACTTAGCTGAGTTTCTGTCATACTAAGAAATTTACAAAAATAAAGGTAGCATAGCACAGACACTTGACCCTGAAGCCAGACAGAGCTGGGTGGCAACATTTTTTAGACTTTGCCTTGGGCCCTTCCTCTTCTGAATATCAGTTTCTTCATCTGTAAAATGGGAATAATGATTTTCACTGGAAAACATTTGTTGTGAAAATTAAATGGAATAGACAACCTAAAGTCATCTCTCTGCTATAGAAGTTATCAGTGTAACCTCTCTCTGTTCTCTCCCCATAACAGAGACAAAAACACAGACCTTACAAAAATAATTTATGAAGCTCTCTAAACAAGTAACCAAAGCCTACAGTAAGCAAGATAAACAAATTCTGAGAAGGGAGAATTTAATTTCCAGGTTACCACATTATAATACTCAAAATATTCAGTTTTCAATGAAATTTGCAAAACATGAAGATAGTAAGAAAGCATAATCCATTCACAGAAGAAATGATCAGGAACTAAAGAAACCTGAGAAAGCACAGACTTAGACTTACCACAAAATACTTTAAATCAACCAACTTAAATATTCTCAGATAGCTAAAGGAAACTGGAAAAAGAGCTACAGAAACTAAGCAAGCAATGTATGAATAGAGAATACCAATAAAAAGATACAAATTATAAAATGAAACAAGCTGAAGTTCTGGAGCTGAAGAAGTATAATAACTAAAATGAGAAACTCACTGGGGAAATCAACAGAGATTAAAAATGCAGAGGAAAAAAATCAGAGAACCTGATGACTGGTCAATTCAGATTATTAGGTCTAAAGAAAAGAAAGAAAAAAGAATGAAGAATAATGAAAAGACCTTAAGAGACCTGTGGGATACCCTCAAGAACAGGAGCATAGGCATTTGGAAATTCAAGAAAGAGAAGAAAGAAAGATACAGGAAGAATATTTAAGGAAATAATTGTTGAAATCTGTTCACGTTTGATGAGACATGAATCAACACATTTAAGAAGTTCAATAAATCTAAGAAGCACAACACAAAAGAGATCCTTACAGAGACACATTATAATGAAATTATTAAAAGTTAAAGACAAAGAGAGAATTTTGAAAGCAGCATAAGAGAAACAAGTTATCACCTACATGGGAGCAATAAGATTTACAACATATTGTTCATCGGAAACCCTAGAGAAAAGAAAGGAGCGAACTGACCATTTAAACCACTGGGGAAAAAACTGTCAGCGAAGAATTCTCTATCTGGCAAAACTATCCTTCAAAGCGAAGGAGAAATAAGACATTCCCAGCCAAACAAAAGCCAAGAAAGTACACTATTAGTAAACTTCCTCTGCAAGAAATGACAAAGGGCATCAGTCAGGGTGAAATAAAAGGACACTGGACAGTAACCTGGAGCCATATGAGAAATACCAAACTCTAGTAAAAGTAGCAAAAATAAATATAAAAATAAAGGATTGTATTTTTGGTTAGTAATTTTTTTATTTCCTGCACTATTTAAAAGATTAATATTAGTGGGGGAGGCTAGCTCAATGGTAGCCTGCATGCTTAGCATGCGTGAGGTCCTAGGTTCAATCCCCAGGACCTCTACTTTTAAAAAAAAAGATTAATATATTAAACAATAATTATAAACCTATGTTAATTGGCACACAATGTATTAAGATGTAACTGTTGTGGCAGTAACAAAATAAAGGAATACAGAGCTATGTAGGAGCAGGGCTTTTGTATGTTACAAAAGCTAAGTTTGTAAAAGTCAAACTAGATTATTAAAAATTTTTTAATTAAAAAAATTTAAGGTAAGAATTCTAATCCTTATGGCAAATGCTAAGAAGATATATTTAAAATATGCAGAAAAGGAAATGAGAAGGGAATCAAAACAGTACACTACCAAAAAAATCAGTTACACAAAAGAAGACAGTAATGAAAGAAATGAGAAACTTAAAAAGTATAAGACATATAGAAAAGAAATATCAAAACAGCAGAATTAAGTCTGTCCATATCAGTAATTACTTTAAATTTCAATGAATTAAACTCTCCAATTAAAAAGCAAAAATTGGCAAAAATAAATGTCTTAAAACATGATTCAACTATATGTTGTCTATAAGAGATTCACTTAGATCCAAAAACACAAATAGATGGAAAATGAAAAGATACTCCATGCAAATATAGCCACAAAAGAGCTGAGGTGGCAATACTAATATTAGAAAAAATATTGTTCAAGAAAAAAAGACTGTTACAAGGGCCTAAGTACATTATATGTTGATAAAATGGTCAATTCATCAAGAAGCTCTAACAATTATAAACATATATGTATTTAACAGAGCCCCAAAATATATGAAGCAAACTTTGTCAGAACTGAAGGAAAGAGAGACAGTGCTATGATAATAGTTGGAGACTTAATACTTCACCTTCATTAATGGATAGAGCATCTAGACAGAAGATCAGCGAGAAAATAGAGAAAACAGAGGATATCAATTATGTTCTAACCCAAATGGATCTAGTAGACATATACAGAACACTCTACCTAACAACAGAAGAATACGTATTCTTCTCAAGTGCACATGGATAGACCATATATTAGGCTACAAATCAGGTCTCAACAAATTTCAAATATTTAAATAATGCAGTGTCTTCTCTGAAACTAGAAATCAATAAAGTGAAGAAAAATGGAAAAATTTAAATATGTGGAAATTAAACACCACACTCTTAAACAACCAGTGGATCGAGGAAGAAATCAAAGGTAAATTAGAAAAAAAAAATCTTGGGACAAGTGAAAATGAAAACACAATATACTAAAATGTAGGATGCAAGGAAAGCAATGCTCAGAGGGAGATTTACAGCTGTAAAATTTCAGCCTATATTAAAAAGGAAAAAAGAGCTCAAAATGACTACCTATCTTTATACTTTGAGGAACTAGGAAAAGAGAAAACTAAACCCAAAGCTAGAAGACTGAAGGAAATTAAGATTAGAGTGGAGATAAATTAAACAGAGGTAGAAAAACAGTCAAGAAAACCAACAAAACCAAAAGTTTCTTCCTTAAAGATAAACAAAATGGACAAAACTTAAGCTAGAATGACACACAAAAAGAGAAGACACAAAATAACTAAAATCAGAAATGAAAGTAGGGACCTTACAGAAATAAAAAGGAATATAAGAGAATACCATGAACAATTTCACACCAAAAAAGTAGGTAAGTAAACTGAAATGCACAAATCCTTAGAAACATACAAGTTACCAAAACTGACTCAAGAAGAAATAGAAAATGTCAACTGACATATAAAGAGAGGGAGATGTTGGTCAAAGGGTACAAAATTTCAGTTACACAAGATGAGTAAGTTCTGGAGACCTAATGTACAGCTTGGTGACTCTAGTTAATTATACTGTATTGTTGACCAGGCCGGGGAGGCCAAGAGTGGCAGCTGGGGAGTCCTCAGGCCTGCAGAGGGTCACTGAGTCCATGTAAGGTGTTGATGCATCTCCTTGGGTTTACAGAAGGACAGAGCTTGCACAGTGGTGAACGTTTCAGTAAACCCTTGTGCAAGCAAATACCTAGGGAAGTGTTAGACTGCTCCAAAATCTTCCTAGGCATGCAAAGTGGGATACAGGCCAGCAGTCTGGGACAATTCCACAAACCCCGCCTGAAGTCGACCCAATCTCAAATCAGACTGGAGCTTAGCGTGTCTAATGAAATTTCCGCCATTGCTGACTTCAAAGCCGAGGACCTTTTCAAGGACAAGTTTGCTTGTGTAGATAAAAGACCCAGATGCCAATTATCTGAGGTAGAGTGGACATCTGGTGTTGTGTACTAGGCAGACAAACCATACTGGTTCTCTGAACTGTAGAGGGAGGTTCATTATGGTAGAAAGAACAAGTGAAAGATCAGGAGCTTCAATTTCCTGCCAGATAGTAAGCAAAAATTAATACTGCATCTCTGGACGGATTGTATGTGTTAACGCTACCATAAACTTGAAATAGACACATCTTCTTTGGCCTTTACAGAAGGCAAATAGATCTTAGAAAATTATTATGGATTACTGTAAAATTAATCAGATGGTAACTCTAACTGCAGTGGCTGTTACATTGTGTGGTCATCTTTACTGGAATAGGTCAACATAGCCCTTGAAACCTAGTACGTAATTTATTGACCTGGGAAATTCTTTTTTTCTCTATAACAACTTGCAAGAACCACTAAAAGCGGCTTGCTTACCTTCCAGAGCCAACAGTATGTTTTCACAATATTGTCTCAGGACTACATCAATTATCCTGCTCAATAATATATTCTACAGAGATCTTGATCATTTTAACTTTATGTTCTGTGAACAACTCTTGTGCTCGTTCAATAGGCTAGATACAAATGGGCTATGAAGGTAGGGACAGAGATTATTCACAGGCTTATAAACATGGATTAATCCTCAGCAAGCTGATTTGGTCACTACTACCACTGAGGGCCTAACCTTCCAGCAGGAGAAATGAATTTTGAGCCCCAATATCATGCATTTCCTTTGGGAAATGAACAGGCCACCTAGTGGCAGGTTTATTACATTGGAACCCCTTCATCAGGAACAGGGTAGCAAGTTGACTTCACTGGAATAGAATTCTATTCCAGAAATAAATGTGCCTGCCTTGCCCATATGCTTCTGACAGCACCACTACCTATGTACTTACCGAATGCCTCAGATGTTGTCAAAGGACTCTACACAAAGTTGCTTCTGATCAAGAAACTTGTTTCTAAGCAAAGGAAGGGTGGCAATGGACCTGTGTCCATGGATCTGACTGGTCTTTTATATATACCATCACCCAGAAGCTGTTGGCCTCAGTTTTGATACCAGCTCATTTACAGTGTCATTTTAGAAACAAGACCCTGAAAATACGGGGTTCGATCTCACAGAATGCAATATGTGCTTTGATTCAGTAATCAGTAAATGGTACTGTTTCTCCCATAACTGACCAAAAGTGGTCCCATTCAATTAGAAGTTGAAACTTCATCTGGTTGTCTTGAACATCTCATGCCAGTGAACTAACAATTTCCTGAGACAGGCGACTTTCTGGGTCTCTATCAGTCCTTCCATGTTCAGAGGTAAAACATAATGGAAAGATACAGCTACCAGAAGTATAAGCGGTACCACTGAGGATTCAGACCTCTTTGGAATAAAGATGTAGGGTACACCACTAGGTCAATTATCCCAAACAAATGAGGTTCTAGCTGAGGGCAAAGGAAGTAAGGAACAGAAAATGGAAGAAGAAACTTACAAATATCAATTATGGCTTTATGAACAATTAGCCTGTTGGTGTGTTTGTGTGTATGTGTGTATACACATATGTGAGCTATTTTGTTCTCTCTCTCTCGCTCCTCTTTCCTCTTCTTATTTATATACTGATTGTTGGTGGTAGTTAATATACAGAGATTATGACTGAATATGAGCTGTACCAATATTGCCCATAGGTGGCTACCATGGCTAATGATGGATACCATGTGTATGGAGAATAGTTCCACATTGTTATGCTGTTGTTACTGTTTAACGGAAGCTCAAATACAAGTTAAATGGTCTGGATGCTGAGCAGCCAAAGGGGTGGCCTGTGCCAGTTCTTAAGCTGTTGCCTCTACTCCAAACCCACAGTTCTACACTCCAATTTCTGAGTGTATGCTGGGGCTGCTTCGTCATCAAGGTTCACCTTAGGATCCGCCAGCAAGGTCACTGAAAGGCTACTGTAAGCCAGGAGAGGAGAGAAAAAACTAATTCCTCCATGATTTCCTGGTTTTCCTCTCCAAATCATCTCAGCCATGTTTCTTCATCTTGGCAGTTCATCTGATTTGCAGTTTACTTTCACACTCACAGAACTGGTTTCATCTTGTCCTTCAGAGGAACAAGTACTGGTTGACCAACACCTAATCCTCAGCGGTCTGGAAACAGAGACTCTCCTGCGAGCTCCTGGGGTGTCATAACCAACTACACAGCACCCACTTGCCAGAAGTCTGGGGCCCAGCTCTGTAAACCCCTCTTCTTCCTCTCAGCTCTGGAGGAACCACCATAATAAGTCAGGAGAGGGCGGTCTTCCCCATGTCTCCTATGGAAGACACCGCCATAGGCACCTTCTGAGATATGAATACCAGCTGGTCAGTGCTCACGCCTCAGACATCTGGGCTCCAAGAGTCCAGGCTTTAATGACCTTAACCTCTTCCTGTCCATCCCCAGGCCTAAGAATAGTAGTTTCTTTCTATAGGTTTTCCTTCTCTGCAATCCCTCGTGTTCTTCTTTTGCCATTTCAGATCTCAAATATCCGGTTAGCAACTCTTTATATTACTTTTTCTTTCTGTTAAAATAACTGATATGGTTTACTCCTGGCTAGATCCGGACTGATATCTAGGTTGTAAAGTAATGGCTCAATTCTGTCTTTAATCCTGTTCTAATCTTCATCTTCCAAAACAAATGCAGTTTCAATTTTGCAGAACTTGAAGTACAGAAATAATCATAGCTACCATAGAAAATCTGACATGTGAAGGGTGCTTTTTAAAATGTGTTCATATATATTATCCCATTTGATGGCTTCTTACATTCATTCAGGAAGGTTTTATTAAGCAACTGCTTTCTATAAGGCACAGAGCCAGGTACTGGAAATACACGAATAATTTCTAAACACTTAAGTATATATTTATATTTCTTAAAAGAAGCTTATAACACCTCTAATGGAACATGGGAGAAGGCTAGGGATCATCCAAGAAGAATTGCAGAGACTCCATTTCTGGCATCTGGAAAGTTTCCACTTAAAATACCCATATTTATCAGGCTGAATCAATAATTAAATAATATAAATGATATGTAAAGGGAAAAGGGCAGAGCCCAGCACATAGTAAGCACTCAATAAAATGCAGCTATATCCAAGAATTAAGAGATAGAGTGAATTTACCCCAGGGACTTTATAAACGATGGATAATCACAATAATAACAATGCACTGCTTCTTCACAGGGCTTTAGATTTACATGTATTGATTCCTAAAAAAATTCTTGTGAGGTAGGGAAGGTGTCATGTTTCCCATTTATTTTTTTAAACACCGTTACTGTGGTATGGTTCCTGTACAGCAAACTACACATATTTCAGATGTACACTTTGATGAATTTTGATAGATGTATACACCAGTGAAACCACATGATTCCCATTTATTGATGAGGGAGTGACACTCACAAAGGGTGAGTGACTTATCAACATTATGCAACCAGGAGGTGGCCGTACCAGGTACCAGATGCCCTGGCATTCAGTGCTGGTCACCAATCCTGCAACCATCCAGCCTCTTTCTCAAGGACCCCATCACCTCCTGGTTCCTCAAGCTATAAATGAGGGGGTTGAGCATAGGAGTAAGGACTGTGTAGAAGACAGAGACCACCTTGTCATGGCTTGGGGCCCGGTAGCGCCTGGGCCTCAGGTAGATGAACATGGCTGCCCCATAGAAGAGGGACACAGCTGTCAGGTGGGAGGAACAGGTGGCCAGAGCCTTTTTACGGGCCTGAGCAGAGCGCATATGGAGCACAGCCCCCAGGATGCGAGCATAGGAGGCCACGATGATGGAAAAGGGCAGGAGCAGCATGAAGACACAACAAGCAAAAAGCAGGGTATCAAAAATGGATGTGTCTGCACAGGCCAGTTTCAGCAAAGCCGGCACCTCGCAGAAGAAGTGATCCACATTCCTTGAGACACAGTAGGGTAAGCTCATGGCTCCCACCATCTGTATCATTCCATCTATTATCCCAAAAGTCCACGAGCTCCCAGCAATCTGGAGACAGACCCTCTGGCTCATGAGGATGGGATAGTGAAGTGGATGGCTAATGGCCACGTAGCGATCATAAGCCATGAGCCCCAGCAAGAGCCCTTCAGATCCCACAAGAGAGACAAAAAAGCCAATTTGTATACCACAACCCACAAAGGAGATGGACTTCCTGCCAGACAGGAAGTTGACCGCCATCTTTGGAACAATGTCACAGACCAACACGAGGTCCATGAGGGAGAGCTGACTGAGGAAGAAGTACATGGGTGTATGAAGTCGAGGATCAGCGTAGATGAGGAAGATGAGGAGGACATTCCCACAGAGGGCCACCGTGAAGACTATCATGACCACTGAGAAGAGGATGAGATCAGTCTGGCTGTGAGAAAAGATGCCCAAGAGGATAAAGCCATCTAGAGACGATTGGTTCAACCCTATCCTCATGGTTCACTTATTCACGGTCACCTAGGAACATGGACAGAGAAATTATGAGACTGAGTAACATGTCTTTATTTATCTTTGGATTCTTCTTCTTCATTCAGCTGTATCTCTTGTAATTCATGAGAGCTTAACGATATATGCTTAGGAACATACAAGAAGATACTCTTTCATTTTCCTATGACACAGATGATAGGATCTTTGCTAGCTCATAAAACTGAACCATATATCTACATTTGCATGCATCCATACCAAGAAGAATAGAAACTGAGTTATATTATGTGTCACGGGACTACTGGACAAGCTTTCTTCCACAGGCAAAATATTGGCATTCCCTTATGGCACTGACTCTTTTCAGCGGGGATTAAATGGACTCAATAAATTATCTCTAACAGGACTTGGACCATTTTATTCCTGAGATACTATTTATATGTGTTACAATAGGAGAGATAATGGAGACTTGAGATGTTCTTTGTTTTGCTCAGACCAAATATCTTAGAATCATTTTTAATTCTGCTATATCTTTTATTCCCTAGATCCCAACAATCAGAAAAGCCTTTTGACTCTACATTCAGAATATCTCAGAATCCAATTAATGCTCATCCCCACTGCAACTGCTCTAGTCCATGCCCATCGTCCTCTCTCAGATGGACTGTTACAGGGTCTTACCCAGTTTCCTGGCTTCTATCCTTGAATCTCTTGACTCTAGTCTCATAGCAGTTCAAATGATTATGCTAAAATGTGAGTCATATGATGTGATTCTCTTGCTGAAGGTACATCAGTGGCTTCCCAAATTACTCCAAATAAAGCCCAAATCCTTACAGTGGCACACAAAGTCCTACACAACACACATGCACGTGCAAACACACACACACACACACCGATACCTCTGACCTCAACTCCTACCATGCCCCCTTAGCTCACTGTGCTTCCTTGAATTTCCTTGGATGAACTGGACACACCCCCATCTTTGGATCTTTGCATTATCTTCTCTTTGGGATGGTCTTTCCTCAGATTTCCATTTCTCACTTGCTTCTTATTTTTACACAAATGCCACCCTCTTTAGAAATGCCTTCTGTGAGAAGACCTGAACAAGCAACTCTCCAGTGAAGACATACAAATGGCCAATAGGCCCATGAAAAAAATGCTCAATATCACTAATTACCAGAGTAATGCAAGTCAAAACTGCAATGAGGTATCATCTCACACCAGAATGGCCATCATTCAAAAGTCCACAAATGATAAATGCTAGAGAGGCTGTGGAAAAAAGGGAACCCTCCTACACTGTTGGTTGGAATGTAGTTTGGCCTAGCCATTGTGAAAAACAGTATGAAGATTCCTCAAAAGACTAAAAACATACTTATCATATGATCCAGCACCCCGACTCCTGGGCATATATCCAGAGGGAATCTTAATTGAAAAAGATACATGCACCCCAAAGTTCATAGTGGCACTATTTACAATAACCAAGACATGGAAACAAGTGTCCATTGACAGATGACTGGATAAAGAAGCTGTGGTATATTTATACAATGGAATACTACTCAGCCATAAAAAAGAATAAAATAATGCCATTTGCAGCAACATGGATGGACCTAGAGATTGTAATCCTAAGTGAAGTAAGCCAGAAAGAGAAGTAAAAATACCATATGATATCACTTATATGTGAAATCTAAAAAAAAGAGGGGGGAAAGGACACTATGAACCCATCTACAAAACAGAAACAGACTCACAGAGTAAACAATCTTATGGTTATTGGAAAAAGGGGATGGGAAGGGATAAATTTGGGAGTCTGAGATTTGCAAACGTTAGCCACTATTTATAAAAACAGATTTTTAAAAAATGTTTCTTCTGTATAGCACAGGGAACTATATTTAATAACTTGTAATAACCGATAATGAAGAACAATTTGAAAATGAATATATGTATATATGTGCATGACTGTGACATTGTGCTATACACAAAATACTATATGATATCACTCATGTGTGGAATCTTAAAAAAGGAAAAAGGCACTAATTAACTTACCTATAAAACAGAAACAGACTCACAGACATAGTAAACAAGTTTATGGTTACTGGAGAGAAAGAGGGTGGGAAGGAATAAATTGGGAGTTCAATATTTGCAAATATTAACTGCCGCATATAAAATAAATAAGCAATAAGTTTCTTCTGTATAGCACAGGAAACGATACTCAATATCTTGTAGTAACCTATAATGAAAAAGAATATGAAAACGAATATATGTATGTATATGTATGACTGAAATATTATGCTGTACCCCAGAAATTGACACACTATAAATTGACTTTACTTCAATTTAAAAAGAGAAATGCCTTCTGTGAAAGTCATTACAATTATAAATGGCTTGCATTCTCAAGCCCTTCCCTGTTCTTGCTTTCTCTACAGCACTTACCATCTAACACACATATGCTTACATTTACAAAATTTTTATCGTCTGTCTCATCCCGCTGGAATGGGAGAGCACCATGTAGTAGCCACCATGACGTTGACAGTCCCAAGAATGGTTGCCTGGTTCATAGTATAACCGCAATACATATGTGCTGATTGAACAAAATAATCATGATGAAGTCATACATGGCTTCAATTTCCATTTTCTGAAAGTGGATAGCCTCCCCCTTTAGTTGCTAGAGCCCTTCTTCTTGACCTTAATGTACTAGGTCACTGCTACATTCCTCCCTCAGAAACAGACTCACAGACGTAGAGAACAAACTTAAGGTTACCAGAGGGGTAGGGGGTGGGAAGGGATAAACTGGGGGTTGGAGATTTGCAGATACTGACAGGTATATATAAAATAGATAAACAAGTTTATCCTGTATAGCACAGAAAACTATATTCAATATCTTGTAGTAGCTTACGCTGAAAAAGAATATGAAAATGAATATATGTATGTTCATGTATGACTGAAGCATTGTGCTGTACACCAGAAATTGACACAGCACTGTAAACTGACTATAATTTAATTAAAAAAAAAAACAAATTATGTATAAATATACTTTTGGGGACAAGATGACCCATATCTGCCCTCTCTTTCCTGCCTCTTCACCTGCACCTCTGCCCACACATCCACTCATCCTTTGTCTTCCTGCTGTAGATCACTCTTCAACCCAGGAACTCAGTGCTAAGGCCCCCAGTCCAAACAGAGGGGGGAAAGAAATGAAAAGGACAATGAGATATTAAAGGAAGAAAAATAGAGAAGTGGATCAAATGAGAAAGACTAGAAGAAAGGAAAGACACATAACACTAAAAGCTATATGCCCACCATCCACCCTCAAAAAAAAGGGGGGGAAAGTGAAGGAGGCAGGCAACAACAGGGAAGAAATGCTGACGAAAATAGAGACTAGAACTGACCAGCAATCACAAGTAGAAACTGCAAAGAGAAGGGAAGAAGGTGACGGGGGGAAGACCTCACTCACCTTTAAGTGGGTTCCCTGGAGGAAAACAAATTCAGCAGATGCCCTGCGGAGGAGATTCCAGCACCAAAAGCTTGTTATTGTCCTTCCCTTGTTTGTACTTACTGGGTCAGAGCGGGCAAGGAGGAGCCCCCCAGCTCTTACCTCCTTCCTCTGCCCCCACCAACCTCTCAGCCAGGCTGTGAATGTCCAGGTCCTCAGCCTCCCTGGGACCCTCTAGCTCAGACAGCAGGGCTCAGGCAGACAATAGCTTCTTCTTAGCAGAACAGTAGGAGAAAATGAAATTAGTCAAGGAGATGGTGGTGGCCAGGTGGGGACAGAACCAGGATCTGTGTATCTGAGACCACCTCTCATGCCCATCCATCTTCCATGGGCTGCCTCTCTGCCCAGGCTGCAGAACCATCTCCCACTGGCCACGAAGTACTTAACACTGAACCCGAGTGAGGAAGTTAAAACTGTGAAGTCCCAGGGGAGCCCACAAACTCCAGCCCTGGAGCAGGAGCTCCCAAGCTTACAATTAAAGAAAACCAAACAAGGAGCTTGGGGACAGGACCAGGAGCCGGGCCAGTGGGACAGCGTGAGGAAACCTGGTCATGGGAGGGCTACAGGGCAGCCAGGGCACAGGAAGGGAGACAGGTTTCTTGCCACCACAGACACATTCCACACTTCCCAGTGACTCCATGGGGTCTCCAACCTTGGCTGCCCCAGTAGATTTTCCCGTTTTGTTTTTTGCTTTTTTTTTTTTTTTTTTTTGGAGGGGGAGGTAATTAGGTTTATTATTTATTTATATTTGGAGGAGGTACTGGGGATTGAACCCAGGACCTATCACTGAGCTACACCTTCCCCCGCCCCAATAGGTTATCCGTATGCCCAGCAGTCCATACCTGGTTTTGCCTGCCCTGTAAAGCTGATCTACATTTATTGAGACCCTATGATATACAGAGCACTGGGTGAGCTGTCAAGCTGGAATCAAAGGTAGAGACTCGCAATCCTGGACCTGAGGAGTCTACAACCCGATGGGAAGCACGCACCTTCTCGAGAGTCAGATGGTGGCATGGCAGTTGCATGTCATCCCAAACCCTGTCCGACATTTCTGTAAGCTCAATGCCCTTCACAGTTTGCTGTGGACAGTCCTGAGATCGAGTCATTGTGCCTGTCTTCCCAGTGCAATCATGAATACAGTCCCTTTCACTCTCAAGTGTGTCCCAAGTTTGCTGGTAATTTAATAGTCACTTTAATTTTGGCCTTATGTCCCATGGAAACAGGTCCATTTTCAAAATGGCCAATTCATTGGAAATCAAATGGCAAAATCACCAATTTATCTTTTCCTTTTAACTCTTTGATTTGTATGAGTGATCTTTATTTTATTTTCACAATAGCAATAAAATATGTTTCAACTGCCATACAAAGCTCTTGGAGCCTTCAGCTGGAGGCTGATGCACGGAGAGGAGAGATTAGATCAGAGGGCTAAGAGAAGAGGGATCAAAAGGAGAGGCAGCAAAACACAAGGATGTGAGATACAGGGACCTAGGGAAAAATAGGTCTTTTATCAGGCTGGTTCCAGACACACCAAACTGGCTTTTGAAGAAAATCTCTACAACTACCTCACGCTCTTCTGTTTCAGCATCCTTCTCTGTCATTCTCCCCAGCGTACCGACCTATTCTCGTTCCCTATAGGTACCTGAAGTTTTTCCACTTCCCCATTTTTGCTCAAGATAACCTCCCATTGGAACTTACACTGCCTGCTTTGTCTTTTATTACTGAATCTTTATTCTATAAAGAGCCACCAAAAGCTCATAGCTACAATTCTAACCTTCCAAAGGTCCGATCACATCCCTTCAAGCCTCCGTGAGCTCCTACAGACTATTGTCTGTAGAACTGTCAAGTTATTCTGTTCTGCCATGTGAAGTCTGTTACTTTACTGTTTATTTAACCTACATAGTGATTGGGTGAAACTCGATTGCATACAACCAAGAAACGTCCGTATGTTTGGCTAGGACCACCTTCACTCCTGGAAAATCCTTCCCCACCTTTGACAGAGGTCAGGCTGATCCCAGAGCTGTCTGGGCAGTTTCAGGTATAAGTCTCATCCCACTGAGCTAATCAAGACCAGCTTTCAGGTAGGCTAATATCCAGGGCCAGATCTGCCTACTGGTTTTGGAAGGTCTCCTGGGGATGTATTGGGCGGCCGAAATTTGGTTCGTGTTTTGTCTACATGAGCTTTCCTGGAGGCTGATCTCCTCCTTGGATCATTAGCACCAAGACCTGGCCCCACTCAGCAGCATGTAGGCTTAAGTGCTGGGAAGCCTCAGGCCAAACAACGTAACACAGCCCCACCCATCAGCAGACTTCCTGAGCCCATAGCCACCTCTCGGCATGGCCCTACCCACCAGAGGGCCAGGATCCAGCTCCACCCAGCAGTGGGCAGGCACTGACTCTTCCTGCCAGAAAATCTGCATAAGCCTCTAGTCCAGCCTCATCCACCCAGGGGCAGATACCAAAAATAAGAAAACAATACTCCCAAAGCTTGTGGAAGGAATCCACAAACACAGGCCAGGCTCTACCCTGGGGCCAGCTGGACAAGAGAGGAGAGCACCGCCAGGATGCATAGGACCTCTCCCACAGAGAGCCACCCCTCCAAGGTCAAGAAACATAACTAACCTACCTAAAAATACAAATAGAAAGGTAGACAGTAGGAGGTGGCAGAGGAATATTTCCCAGGCCAACGCACAAGATAAAAATCCCAGAAGAAAAAATAAGTGGTAAGGACATAAGCAATCTATCTGAGAAAGAGTTTAGAGTAAAAACAAACAAAAAAACCATTGTCAGAGCTTATACTACGGACACCTAAAAATATAAAGATCTAGAAGAAACAAGTAAGTCTGGCCACTTAGTCATTTGGCTAAAGAATTGCCACCATCATGACCAGTGAGAAAATTGACTAGATTCTATAGGACATAAAGCCAGTAAGTAGAGTAACCATAAGATTTATCATCTAACCTGGGACACCCTTGAAAGTGAAAGGGGGTGTTACGCATGATTATATACCCAAGGTATGATAAGTAACTGTCCACAGCAAACTGTGAAGGGCACTGAGCTTAGATAAACATCTGACAGGGTTTGGGACGACACGCAGCTCCCATGCCACCGTCTGACTCTCTCAAAGGTAAGTGCTCTTCCTTCCCTCCCACTAGGAGAGCCAGGATTGTGCTCAGTTCCCACCTTCGAGTCAAGTGCAGCATCTCACCCGGTGCCCTGCGTGTCATAGGGCCCCATTAGATGTAGGCTGACTTCACACGTGTGAACGGCGTAGTGCAGGAGGGCCCACTGGGGCAGTCACGGGTACAGACGCCATGTAGACCCTGGAGGTAGCTGGGGAACCATTGGACTGTGTCCGTGGTGGGAGGTAAAGCACTGGGAAACTTGCCCCCCCTTCCTGTGCCCTGGCTGCCCTGTGCCCCTCTTATGACCACGTTTCCTCACGCTGTCCCACTGGCCCGGCTCCTGGTCCTGTCCCCAGGCTCCCTGTTTGGGTTTCTTTAATTGTAAGCTTGGGAGCTCCTGCTCCACGGCTGGAGTTTGTGGGCTCCCCTGGGACTTCACAGTTTTAACTTCCTCACTCGGGTTCAGTGTTAAGTACCTGCATGGCCAGTGGGAGATGGTTCTGCAGCCCAGGCTGAGAGGCAGCCCACAGAAGATGGATGGGCATGAGAGGTGGGCTCAGACACACGGATCCTGGTTCTGTCCTCATCTACCCACCACCATCTCCTTGACTAAGTCCACTTTCTCCTTCCTCCCCCTTTTTTTTTTTCCCTTTCCTTTTCTATTTTTGCTGAGAGAAGGCTTTTGTCTGTCTGAGCCCCGCTGTCTGAGCTAGAGCGTCACAGGGAGGCTGAGGGCGACTTGGACATTACAACCTGGCTGAGAGGTTGGTGGGGGCTGAGGAAGGAGGTAAGAGCTGGGGGGCTCCTCCTCGTCCTCTCTGACCCAGTAAATACAAACACAGGGAAGGACAATAAAATGATTTTGGTTCTGGAATCTCCTCCATGGGGTATCTGCTGAATTTGTTTTTCTCCAGGGAACCCACTTAAAAGTGAGTGAGGTGTTTTTCCTGTCACCCCGTTCTCTCCTCTTGGAAGTTTCTAATACTGATTGCGAGTCATCTCTCATTTGTATTTATCAGCATTTTATCTTTCTTCTATTTTCTGCCTCTATTAGCTTTTTTTTCTTTTGGGGGCATGAGGGGGTGGGTATATACCTTCCAGTGTTGTGTCTCTTCTCATTCTTCTAGTCCTCTTCCTTTGACCCACTTTTCCCTTTTTCTTATTTTACTGTCCCATTGACCTATGTCTTTCTTCCTTCCCTCTGTCTGGATTAGGGGGCACAGCGATGGGTTCCTAGGCTGAAGAGTTTTCTAAAGCAGGAAGACAAAGGGTGAGTGGGGAGAGGTGCCGATAAAGGTGCAGGGAAGAAAGGCAGACGTAGAGCATAGAGTCACTTTGTCCCCAAAAGATGGCTTCCTTTATGGTGTCATTTCTAGGAAGAAAAATGAAGCTATTAACTAAACACCCAGAGAAAAGAATGCTGTTACAAAGCAAGAAATGAGGACGCGAGATGCCAGAATAATTTCTTGAGTTGTTTTTCATAACACAATTAATAATTCAATAAATATTTGCTGAGAACGAAATATGTGCCCAGCACTGTCCTAAGAGCCTAGGATCCCACCGTGAGCAAAACTAACATCCAGGAATGTAGGTTCTACTTGGAAGATTAGAAGTATAACAAATCTGTATGCATTAAGTATAGCGTGCCCAATGATGTTGAATACAGTAAGACACATAAGGCAGGGAAGGAATGAGGAGGACAGAAGAACTTCAGCTCTAAATAGATGCTGACAAAGGCCTGGCTGAGAAGGTGGGCGGGAGATGAGGGAAGAGGGTGGGACATATCTGGGTAGAGCCATTCCATGTGGAGGGAAGAACAAGCCTTATGTCTGCCTGCTCTGTGGGAGGCACAGAAGGGAAGCCAGTGAGACTTGAGTGGAGACAGTTGCAGGGAGAGCAGAATGAGAAAGATCTAGGTAGTGGTGGGGGGGCCAACCAGATGTTAAAAATCTTGCTTTATTCTTCAAGAGTGCTGTGTGACAAAAAACTGGCAAGCAAAGAATGGGGAGGAAGGCAAGTCTGGTCAGGGGTCATTGCCTTCATGTAAGGGAGCAGCGATGATGTGGCCAGGTGGGGCGAGCAGGAGTGAGAAGTGGTCGGGGGGAGAATATATGTTGGAGGAAGAGCCAGGAGGAGTTTCTAACGTTGGGATGTGTGCGGGAGAAGGAGTCAAGAATACACTGCGTGTTGTTCCTTGGGCAACTGAACAGTCTTTCATTACCTGAGCTGAGTAGAGGGGAGAGTAGTTGTGTGTTTTCCAGGAGAGACCAAGGGTTCAGTTTGACCACTTTGGGAAGGAGAAACCCACTGGACATCCAAGAAAGATGTTGAGTACAGTACACAGTGGATACAAGAATCAGAGTTCAAGGGAGCCATCCAGGAGAGGGAGAGATCAATGTCATCAACCAACTGCATGGTATGCGGTTGGGGGAAGGAAGAAAGGGTGTGTAGTGCATCTCCTTGAAGGTACATGCAGCTGAGCGCCTCTGCACATGCTAGGTAAGGCTGAGCGTCCTCAGCACAGGAGAAGGAAATGCCTGCTATGAGGTCTGGGGGCACTTGGTTTTTTTCAGTTGGTTGGTTAAGTTTTGATATAGCCAAGATGGATTTAAGGCTGTAGGAAGAGTAATCTGGTCCTGTAGAACACCACCCCCACCAGATTACACCTGGGTATTATTGTTGGCAAGGACACCTGGGCATATCTCCTTGGGCGTGTCTACGGACAGAACTTAGTGGCCCACTTCCCGGGTCATGGATCTGAGCAGACCCATCCTAGTTTAGGCAATCACCCTGGGTCTTTGCACAAAGAGCATGTTCCACGGAGTCTCCTTGTTTTGACTTTACAGTGAGATAAGGTAGACTGATACATGCCTCGTAAATGTCTCCTAGAAATGACTATCATGTATTTGCAGAGAACATACTTGTCATTTGAAAATACTTGAAAATATTTATTATGTTATCATGCACTGCCCCTCATAGAAAGGGATCTAGAAGTGAACTCATTCATTGAACGAGTGAATAGGTCATTCGCTGCATGAATGCTGGCAGTGAATGCTCTGAATACAGTGGTAATATGAAGGATGAAATAGAGGGTCAGCTGTAAAAAAGCACGTGTCCCCATTAAGGGCACATCTGCAGGACCTGGAGGGAGAGTTAATTTGGAGCGCTTTGATACCCAGCATGGGTGATTCTGAGCTTGAATAATTGGGGCCCTAAGTATCATTTCAAAGAAATATGGAAAGAAGAGGAGATATTGCTTTTCTGGGGCGTGTACATAAGAATTAATGCCTAGTTGTTTTCCACTTGAGGTGTCAGAAAGGAATGTAATTGCGTACATTCTGCAGGGAATTGGAAGTGTGGGGCTGGGTCTTAGGAGGGGTGTCTGGAATCCAGTGAAGATCTTGGTGTCATTTGGAAAGAGAGGTGGGCGAATGGATTCTCTGGCTTCTCCACCTCAGCCTCAGGGTCACCGCTCTGAGGTTTTTCCCTGCGTTCCACAGGATCAGAAATAAATCATCTAGGCATAGAGAATCCTATTCATTCTACCCAACTCACAAGACGGGAACTTAACTACATTCATGTATTCACCTATTTTGCCAAAAGATAAACTATGAAGACTTTTAAGAGTTTATCTGAGCAAAAGTCAGTTCCGATCCGGCAGGGCCAAGCCACAAGCGGTCATGAGTGCTCTACTGACAGGAACCAGCAGAAAACCTTTTACACAGAATAAGCAGAAGAAACACAAAGAAATTATTTGATGGGTTGTACTGAAGTATTTGACTCACTGGAAAAGCCTAGTTGCTGTTGGCGGTTGGGTGTCCTTTGGTTTTTTATGTCTTAACCTTGAGACATTCACAGTCTTAGATTTGGGGTTGCCTCATGGGCTACAAAGGCCACTCAGTCTAATGGCTTCCTTGTCTAATTAACTGAATAATGTTGAGAGCTATATCCAGCAGTAAACCAAAACTGCTCTCGAGCAAAAAGATCTTCAATATCTGCGTCCATATTAGGGATCAGAAGGCTGCAGAATGAGCCAAGAATTAGAGAAAAATGAATTCGAAGCCTCTGAGAATTTCTCGAGAATAAGGTAACTTGCCCTTCTAAGAATATTTTTGCACAGCAACAGCCTGATTTAATGTAAGGTACCTGGAACTTAGATTGTAAAGGCCCCTTAGCAAGTCTTGGTTCCACAGGTACTGACTGTGTAACCTTGGGCAACCCAGCCAACCCTTCAGAGTCTCACTTTTTCATCTGTACAAGATGGCCCGTTTTAATAAGATCACTGTACCTTCATCGCAGGATCACTATGAGGTCAAAAGAAAAAGGAATGTGAGTGCTGTGGGATGCAAAAGACAAGTTTATTTTTATTAATTTGGCATTGTCTGTCAGTAGAACCAGGCAGAGAGCCCTGCCTCTTCTCAACAGATGACAGACAGACTGACAACTTCTTTGAGTCTTTTATTTTCTAGGCAAATCGCAAATCACCATCTTTCTCATATGACAAGATCATTTGTTAAAATTAATCTGAGTCCAGTCTATTTATATCAGTGATCAAGACTCGAGATGGAACGGGAAAGGCAATGCTAGACAGCCTCAAAGATGGTCTCACTGGCCTCTGATTCATGATATTTTTACCTTTGTGTCTTCCTCTCCCATTAAATGTGGGCTGGATTTAGTGACTCACTTACAACAAACAGAATTCAGCACAACTCATGGGAAGTGACTTCCAATATCAGATTATGAGTCTCCAGCTTCTACTAGGGTGCTTGTGCAATCACTGTCTCTTGGGTCACTCGTCCTGGAGGAAGTCAACTGCTGCACTGCGGAACAGGAGCAAAGCCTGACAGCCACATGCGTGATCTTGGCAACCTGGCCAACAGCTTCATGGAAACCTCAGGTGAGACCTACGAAGCCAGAGGCAACTAAGCTGCCCCACCATTCCTGATGCACAGAAACTGGGAAATAATAAATGTTTCCTATTTTACTTCGCGCTGTAAATTTGGAGCTATGTGCAACAAAACAATAGACAGCTAATATAAATTGAAGGGGGAAATTCTGCACTGCTATGCTACTGGTAGCAGCTTGAAAATGTCTGCCCTGGATTGTACAGCCCTGCTTGGATAAAGGGATAGATGAAATTCGAAGGAAGCTGATGAGAGAGAGAAGAAGGAAAAAAACGAAAAGCTGGAAATGGCTTTGAGGATGAAGACAAGGGTCACCTGGTGAGGGCATGAGCGCAAGGGTTGTGGTCAGAATATGGTAGCACTTTTTACCTAGTTCCTTATAATTATTTATTCTTTCATTTTCCTTGAGTTCAGATATTGTCACTATTATTGAGGGAGTTTTGTCTTTTTTAACATGCATGACTTTTATTTCTTGGTTTGAATTTTGTCCGGGCCATGTCTCTGGTTCTCTTCCATGTAACATATTTAGAAAAAACATTCTTGACCAGATTCAAGAGAAGTCCCATTCCACTGACATGCCCCAAGTAATTTAATTGGATGTTTTATAAGGTGGTTAGTAAATGGTTCAGAAAGCCATGTGGAATATGTTAGTCAGAAAGATTTTATAAGAAGGCACTTTGATTTCTACTCAGGAAGACCTAGTAAGCAGGCACTACCTTACGTGTTTATCAGCCAACTTCTGCTGAGGTCCTGATCCTGGGGTTATATTCAAAATCTCATCACAACTGAAGACCTCACTGTTCTTAAGAGATCTGGGCACCAATCATTTCTTTTCCCCATTGGCCTTGTGATTGTCCTGTCAATAAAGATATGTCAGTCAATCCAGTATCTTTTTGTCCATGTTCTCAGGTGACCAGGAGTGTCAGCTGAACCATGGAGATAGGGTTGAACCAATCATCCACAGATGGCTTCATCCTCTTGGGCATCTTTTCTCATAGCCAGACTGATCTCGTCCTCTTCTCAGCGGTCATGGTAGTCTTCACGGTGGCCCTCTGTGGGAATGTCCTCCTCATCTTCCTCATCTACGCTGATCCTCGACTTCATACACCCATGTACTTCTTCCTCAGTCAGCTCTCCCTCATGGACCTCGTGTTGGTCTGTACCAATGTGCCCAAGATGGCGGCCAACTTCCTGTCTGGCAGGAAGTCCATCTCCTTTGTGGGCTGTGGCATACAGATTGGCCTTTTCGTCTGCCTTGTGGGATCTGAAGGGCTCTTGCTGGGGCTCATGGCTTATGATCGCTATGTGGCCATTAGCCACCCTCTTCACTACCCCAACCTCATGAGTCAGAGGGTCTGTCTCCAGATCGTTGGGAGCTCCTGGGCCTTTGGGATAATAGATGGTTTGATCCAGATGGTGGTAGTAATGACCTTCCCCTACTGCGGCTTGAGGGAGGTGGACCACTTCTTTTGCGAGATGCTATCCCTGCTGAAGCTGGCCTGTATGGACACGTCCATTTTTGAGAACGTGATATTTGCTTGCTGCGTCTTCATGCTGCTCCTGCCCTTTTCCATCATCGTGGCCTCCTATGCTCGCATCCTGGGGGCTGTGCTCCATATGCGCTCTGCTCAGGCCCATAAAAAGGCTCTGGCCACCTGTTCCTCCCACCTGACAGCTGTGTCCCTCTTCTATGGGGCAGCCATGTTCATCTACCTGAGGCCCAGGCGCTACCGGGCCCCAAGCCATGACAAGGTGGTCTCTGTCTTCTACACAGTCCTTACTCCTATGTTCAACCCCCTCATTTATAGCTTGAGGAACCGGGAGGTGATGGGAGCCCTGATGAAGGGGCTTGACCGTCGCAGAATTGTCAACCAGCACTGAAGGGCCAGAGTATCCTGTGCCTGGTTCTGCCAACCTCTTGACTTCGAGATGTCAAGTAAACAATCTATTCTATGTGAGCCTCAGTTTTTCTCATTAATAATGAGGCTTATGCAAAAATAATGATAATGAGGCTTACGACGCCTGAAAGGTAGAAGAGATCTTTTTAAACTCTAAAGCAGTACTCTCTGCCTCTGATGAACCACCAGCTTCCCCCCACAAAAATAATCTCTTCTTTTGTAAAATATATTGAAATGGAATGTAGAACTTGGTAAAAATCAAACACTGTGTAGAAGTAATGAGCTGAGATTTCTATCATTTATTATTTAAAACTGGATTTGCTTCTGATATCAGAAACTGCCCGAAGTTCGACTCCTTAACTCTTACTGCTCATCTCTACCACTGACTGAGAACCCACTGTGGGCCAGGTGTCCCGTTATGCTCCTTGTGAGTACACAGAGATGTCACTTTTTTTCCTATTAATATACGGTCTCACCTTAGTGACTTAGATGAAGTGCTTCCTGATGACAAAAACCGAGCTAGTAAAATCCTCTTGGAGAGTGTTCACCCTTCACACTGTGTCACCGAGAACTTTATAAAGAGTTCTTAAAGCAGTTATATTCTTCCAAGAACAAAGTGAGATTCCTGAGGAAAGTGGTAACGACTTATTTACTGGGTCTCCACAACATCTGGCACATAGAAAATTCACATGAAAATGCTGTGTATATACAGTCCTCCAGCAAAAGTAGCCACTTGCCATCATTTCAGTTTCTAAAACAGGAAATTGACTCTCCTGTTTTTCCTTTGGGGGATGAAGGCTGAAATATAAATGGGAGAATTTGATCTGTTACTTGAAAACTTATTTTCAAACGTTTTTATTGGAACTGTCGGTATTGTTGTAAGCTCTGTAACAGTTCTTGCACACGTTTGCAATAAAAACCATCTTTTCCTGGAAGAAAATACTCTTGGTTGCATGAAGAGAGAAGACAGAGGATGGGACTGGGTGCTGGAAGTTAGACTAAACCACAGGACCACAAGTGTCTGCTCTGTTTTCTGTTTCCAAGCTTAGAGAGCACAGAAGGCAGCAGCAATAACAGTAACTACAATTCTTAGAACCGACCAGAGGGACGACTTGATAGTCTGCTCAGTTTAATGTCAGTACAAACATTTTGTGGCGAACATCATTGTGCCCCTTTTGCAGACGAGGAAACTGGGGCTGAGACTGGTTAAGTCCCTTGCCCTCACTCCCCAGTTTTCCTTTCTCCCCCTGGGACAGTTTGTTTGTTGGAGCAGCTGAGATGAACAGAGGACTTCCCAGGAGGCCCCCTTCCCTTGGAGTTTAATTTGCAGACTGGGGACAGAGGTGTGGCAGAAGAGGGGTCTCCAAGGATTTGTGAAAACAGAAGCAACTTTCCTCAGTCACAGCACAGAGGGGACCAATGGGTGGCAGTGAGGGGTGGCAGGGAATAAAACCTCTCTGCCAAGAGCTGGACTGGGCCCAGCCAGGGGTCTGTTCAACAGGTGCGACCTCCCTGCTGGCTCTGAATGAGCGGCCCCTCCTGTCCTGGCCCAGCGCTCTCCCACTGTGCTCCTCTTGTGGGTGAGGGGGTGTATGATCTCTCTGTGCCACAATTTTTGTTTCTGGAAAGATTTTCTTAACCCCTAAAGATTCTGCCAGGGTTTTAGCATGAAGTTCTCTCTTCCAGGTTTTTCTGGGTGACTTCTTTCAGACCTACTGTCTTCCCATTTTGACCAATCATAATGCATTTCTTCAGAACCTTTCCAGAGCCCTGGTGGCAGGCATCAGGCATACTTCCCGCCTGTGGATGGGAAATACCCCCAAGAATGTCAGTCAGCTCCTATTTTCAAAGGATAGGAGGAGAGTCTAGAGGAGTTCTGAGGGCACAAGCCTTTCTTTCTCCTGGAAACTTCCCTTCTCTAGCTTTCCTCGGCCTCTCCTGCTTCCATTTCAGGCCCATTTCCTTCCAGGAGACGGAGGTGTGCAGGTTTCCCTGCACTGAGAGACACCCCATCGCAGACGCAACTGACTGATCAGGGCGGCCCTCGCTGGGTGGTGGAGTCAGTTCACCAAGCACGCAGGGCTCCAGGTTGGAATGCTGCCCTCCTGACCCTCCAGCCCTTCTTCGTGTCATTGATTAGGATGTTTCTGCTAACATTCTTCCTCTTTGATACGTTTCTTTCCATCTCTGTCACCATTGTCTTTTAATGTTCATTTTGATTCGTTATCTTAAAAACTGTTAAGAAAAGGGAATAATTGAATTCTATATTCCTTTTCTGTATGAGCTTGTCAAAGTTTCACAGCAAATGCAAACTCATACAATAAGGATTATTTTCCCCCCACCATCCATCCATCCAACATACATCACCAAATGGTCAGACCATGAAACCAGATTTTCAGTTATTGCTGCCATCAATGGGGAATAATTTGTCAGTCATGTGCAGCACAGAACCAGAGCCAATCTTGCCCAAGAACTAAAAACAAAAGCAAAGACACAAACACAGACCACCAAAAATAAAAAACAGAGACTCAGCAAAGATAAAGTTCTTAGCCCCTAGGAATCATTCTGGGAGCCACACTTGGGTTCAAGGGGCCCATGAGGTATACTTCTTCAGCAAAGTTTACTTGCCCCCTCAGGCGAGTTCACCCAAACAACCAAGAAGCACCTCCAAAGCTGTCCACATATAATTTTTCGAAAGGTAAACATCTGATTCTCATATAAATATAAAGTAAACATGTGTCAAGTATTTTATTCCACTTACATTAATTGATGAAGCAACCAACAGGATGGTAAAGCTGGTTCAAAGAGCATTTG
Source organism: Camelus ferus (assembly GCF_009834535.1). Classification (NCBI taxonomy): domain Eukaryota; kingdom Metazoa; phylum Chordata; class Mammalia; order Artiodactyla; family Camelidae; genus Camelus; species Camelus ferus. The sequence continues at coordinate 114,008,758 of NC_045698.1, forward strand.
GTGGAATACTACTCAGCCATAAAAAAGAATAAAATAATGCCATTTGCGGCAACATGGATGGACCTGGAGATCGTCATTCTAAGTGAAGTAAGCCAGAAAGAGAAAGAAAAATACCATAGGATACACTTATATGTGGAGTCTTTTAAAAAGATACAAATGAACGTATTTACAAAACAGAAACAGACTCACAGACATAGAAAACAAACTTGCGGTTATCAGGGGTGGAATGGGGATGGAGAGGGATAAATTAGGAGTTTGGAATTCTCAGAAACAAAGTACTATATATAAAATAGATAAACAACAAGGTCCCACTGTATCACACAGGGAACTATATTCAATATCTTGTAATAACCCATTATGAAAATAAATATATGTATTTGTATAACTAAAACATTATGCTGTGCACCAGAAATTGACACAACATTGTAAACTGACTATACTTCAATTAAAAAGAGCATTTGAGGAGTTGGCAGTTTATAATCAATCTAATAAAGAATTGACAGAGTATAATACTAAGTTAGGTACAAAACTGGTCAATGTCCTACAGAATAATACATTAAATCTTTGGGATTATTTTTTCCATCAAACAGAATTTACAAGTTAATGGTAGAATGTCTGGGGTCTAATCACACAGTAAATAGCAAAGGCAAACATGTGTATATTCTCCTAGAGCATTAAATAATCCTTAGGTGAGCCTGTGAATCAATGACTTTGAAAGGACATGCATTCATCCTCCAGCCATATTTCCAAATTTTGGATGACTTTTCTTAACTCAGAATACAGACGATATTTACGGCTGCGAAACTGGATGAGCTGGCTCATGAACCCTGAGTTGTCTGAAAACAGAATGATTATGCAATCCCTCCACCCTTTTGTGCTTCTGCAAATGGCTAAGGAACTAACCACGAAAGACCACCCTGCTCCCACACAGTCTAAGCTAAGAGCTGCCACCACTCTTCCTCAGTGACTCCCTTGTGCTATAAAACCCCGAGTTTTCCTCCTCTTCTTTGAGAACTTTCCTCATTACCAAATATTCTCCATGTGACAACAGCCTGAATAAAATCATCTCTTTAATTGTCCGGTGCATTTTGTCTTTGACGATCACTTAGGCATGGTAAAAAAAAAAAAAAAAGGCAAGAGTCTTTGCTTTTTTCTATGAAACCCTCCATTCTTTGCCTACATTTCTCAAAATTGTTCATGTAAGTTATTGTGTGCCTTTTTTAATGATAATAAATTGAAAACATAGAAAAAGATACATAGTGAAAAGTGTCTCCTTTTCACCTCCTGCCACCTCGTTCACCTCCCAAAGCAATCACTGCCACAAGTTTATTTCATTCTTTTCAAGAAAGGCCATGTTTTCCATGGTTTGGATGGACCATAATTTAATTTACTGATCCCCAACTGATGGCCAGTGGCGGATCAGTAAACGCCCCATTCACCATATTAATCTTAAGCTCTACAACATTAAATCTCTGGTTATCCTCCTCAAACTTACTCCCTCTCTTTGCCTTGTCTTAATTTCAATTTGGTCTAAAGTCTCCACTCCCAGGAAACATTCTCTAATTAAATCCTTGCCCACTCAGATTTTTCCAGATTTTGTACCCCTCAACCTATCGTAAGTGTATTGAGTGTTTCAACCAGAACTGTTTATCTATGACCACTGACTGGACTGGAAGAAAATCCAGAGGAAACTTAATTCAGCCAAATCCAGGGAGGCGGGAATTTGTACTACAATTACCCAAACGTAAGATTACCAGTCTTTGCTTTCACCAGCCCGGTGAGTTCCGATTTCATTTTATGTGCGTGTTTTATATAGTCTTTGTCTTCGATTCCGTTTCCTGGACAAAGACCAAGTTTTTAATTGACAAATATATACTGGCCACCGACTAACACCCAGAAAATGGTAAGTTCTGGGTCACAGAAGAATCCCACAGGTTTACCCTCTTGTCCAGTCACATCATACAATGAACTAACTGATGCTCTTAATGAAACAAGAGTTATAATAATCTCCTAACTAGTCTCAATGAACACAGCTCCGAACTTAAAATTTTTCTAAAATAAGGAAATGAGAGAGAGAATATGCGTGAGACAGTAGGGGGATAGAGGAACTAGAATCTGGTTTAAAGGGACAGATGTGAGGGTTTGTGATAACTCCTCAGCCTTTGTGTATGCTTGACATTTTCTATAATAAACAGTTAAAAAATGTTCACAGGCCACTGTATGTTGCCAATTACCTTACTAAATCCTTTCCCGCCAAGTTTCCAGTTCAGCAACTCGGGGATTTCTGTGCATGCACATGGCAAATCTCCATCTCAAATAGGTAGGTCAATTTTTTTAAGTATACAAAAAATTGGGGGGAAGGCTGTAGCTCAAGCGGTAGAGTGCATGCTTATCATGCACAAGGTCCTGGGTTCAATCCCTGGCACCTCCTCCAAAAATAGATAAGTAAACTTAATTACCTCCCCCCGCCAAAAAATAAAAATAAAAGCAAAAAAGTTGTAAAGACTATGTAAGTGTTTGAGTAGTTTAAGTTTATTAAAGAGCAGGGATCCTGTATGTTGTGACCCTCTGAAAGCCCTTATCAGTTGTTAATGAGTTGGGATCAGAGATTATTACCTTGCCCTGCCCAGGAAAACCAACAGCCACAGGAGGGCAGCAGAGAGCCAAGAGCCAAGAAAATAAGGGGTAGATGTGAGTTGGTGTTGCTTTGGGAGCTTCTTCTTAAAGAAATGCAAGAAGGATCATTTTCTCCAAAAGGTGAAGGTACGATTAGACACAAGAAACAGAGCTGTTGAAGATTTTTTTAAGCTGATTATTAAAATACAGCCTTGTGCCCTCACACTGGTCTGAACTAGCCAGGGAAGTTTGCACAACGATTTGAGTTGGACCTAGGAAAATAGAGCTCATGTTTAGCAGAGCAGGGATAAAAGGAGAGTCTGGACTATCCCATCTTTCCTAGCTGCCGCCCTTGACGCGTTTCCTAGCCTCCCTGTGCCTCGGGTCCTCATGTGTGAGATGGCGATAGTAGCACCTCCTTCAGAATGTTGTTGTCACAGTAAAACCAGCAAAGTCTATGAGTGTAAGCGCAGACCAGGCACACAGCACGACCTGGTGCTAGTTCTTGCTTACTGTTACGAATCTTAGCCAAGGCACACTGGAGAGGATGGCTGTGGTGGGACTTAGTGGAATGCGTGCTTTGAAGAGCAGTGGGAAACACATGCAGGCAGAGGATGGGTCACAATTGTGGGGACCTCGAAAGCCAGACGTGGGAGCCTGGCAAGGGTAAGCTGGCGAGGAAGGGACTAGTTGGGGGGAGCTGCCAAAGGCCACTGAGGATGTCCTAATGGGCTGAGGCCCTTCTCTCTCTACCCAACAGCCTCCATCATTCCTGAGTTTCCTGGGACAATAGTATGGCTATGTGCCTCCTGAGGCCCCACTGTGGTAGCTGGCAGAGGCCCAAAGAGGACTTCTTGGGGACTTACACCAAGGGCCACCCAGGAAAGACAATTCTGGGCCTCTCCGTAGAGTAGACAAATTCGCTTCTAGCATCGTCTGCCTCCAGGGCCATCCATCAAAATCCCATTTATTTGGTTCTTTCTGAGTGTGGTCCTGAGCTAACACCTGAGGGTTACAAAAACCTTCACATGCTTAAAAGTTACAATACAATATGCTCTTGCCAGCAAGAGCTCACATTCACCACCCCTAGGAAAACAGAACTGCAGGGAGGAGATGGTGTGAGGGCTCCACAAAAGCTTTGGCCTGTGAGAGTCCCTGAGCTCACAAGGGGGTAGAAACTTTAGCCAAACCTGAAAGAGGAGAGGGTGGGCAGGGAGGCCATTCCAGAAGGAAAGGGAAGTAGTCAGGGGAATGGTGAGGTAAGAAGTTGTTGCCAAATCTCAGCCTCTGTGTTCCGACACTGAATTGCAATCTGGAGACAGAGTTTTGGGGGAAGCAAAAAAGAACAGCTTTATTTCTTTGCCAGGCAAATTGGGTCACAGGAGGCGAATGCCTCAAGACTGTGAGCCCGATTTGGGGAGGGGAGGCAGGGAGTTTTATAGTGAGAGTCCAAGGAACAGAGCTTCTGATAAACATCTTTGAATGTGCAGGGACTGCATTCTTTCCTCCCTGACACGGCTGCACTGACGTCCAGAAAACCTAGTGACACGGCTTCTGTTTCTGTGGTTATTAGACCACGTCCTCCTCCTCCAGTGGACCTTGGTCTGGTATTTGTCTTGTGCACCAGGAATTAATGAGTCATATCTCCAGTCATATCTTCTGTGCCTGGAACAAAGGGTGTGTGAGTGGGAGGGGGGTGCTCTAAGGAAGAGAGAAATGTGTGCCATGTACCGTCAGGCTAGAATGTGCTTTAGCAGGAGGGAAGCCATTTTTTGGTTACTATTATCTGGGTACTTCAGAGAGGAACTACAGCAGAGGATGTGGGGGCGGGTCTGTCCCAAGAAGACCCCATAAGGTCCTGCTCGGTTACAAGGTGAGTGGCCAGTTGGCTGAGGATCCGAATGTTGCCGGTGACCAGGTTCCTGTCCCATCACAGAAGGAATTCAGAGAAAAGACACAGAGATTAAGGAGGTAAAGTGGGGATTTATTAAGGGATGGACAGCACATTCTCAAGGGCAGAGCGGGCAGGCTCAGGTGAGCAGCTGCCCTGAGTTTTTTTGACAAGTTGGTTACATAGAGTGTAAAAATGAATGAGCAGAATATTCACTGGGGAGGGAGGGGTTTGGGGTCATATTCCCTGATTTTCATCCCAACTCCAGCTTCCTGAAGGCAGGAGGGATTTTTGTCCTTATTTAGCCTGGATTGGAAGTGTCATAGCGTTGGTGCATGATGGGTTCTTCTAATCTGCAAGGCTAATTTTATTGAAATGAAGGCATAATGTGCAAAACATTACATTTGGAGATTCCTGCCTTTTCTCTTCTTTCTTTGTTGGCCTCCAAGCCCCTTGTCACCCCAAAATGTGTGATCACTTATCAGCCCAGAGGTTCCTGCTTTTCTTTCCCTGCCCAGGGACCCCTGTTGTTTACATGATGGAAGATTTCCTGTATTTGGCCCCGTGCCCCTCCTTTTTGCCCAATTCCTGCCATTTGGCCTGTGTCCCCCTTTCTCCACTCATATCTAGCTATCTGCCTGCTCTCACAATAATGTGTGGGACATACAGCCAGCTGGGATGGTGGGCTGGAACCAGATGATTAAAAAATGTGGTCTGGAAAAATGAGCATAGGTGGGGGCTTTGTAGTAGGCAGTAAGAAGAGGGCAGACCCACCAAGCTTCCTCCTGGGTACGTGTCCCCAAGAAATCCTCCAGGGTAGGGTGGGGACCAGGATTTTCAGCATGACTGGAGGTGAACAGCCAACATGGATGAGCTGAAAGACACCAACAAGGGAAAAGGGAGAAATTGCATGAAATTAAACACAATACCATTCACACGTGTTACAAATCCAGACATCCCAGACCAGGATACAGATCTGCTAACATGTCAAATGTCAGGGGAGGAAAGTGAGTGGGCTACAAGCAAAACAGACTTAAATGAAGTGAATTAAATGAATATCTTTAAAGACTAGAGAAGGGCCGGGCACAGGCCATTCCTGAACAAAAACGAACTGAAGAGTGATCAGCTCTGGACCTTAAGTCCCAAACTTAGGGTGTTTCTTCTTAATCAGGGCCTGGAAGTAAGAGATCAGGAAGCAAAGAGGCTTCAGATAAGATCCAAATAAGGAACATCCCCACGCTCTTGCCCTCCCAGATGCTGGAGGAGAGAGGCAGCCTGCGTCAGCCCAGCCTTCTGCTCCCAGTTTCTCCACTTGTGAAAATGGAGGCAGGGGATGCTGTGGACGTTTGCCATATAACCTCTAAGGCCCTCTCCTGTTCATCACAGTCATCTGCACTTTTACTCCTTGAGTTCTTGCCTTTGAGAAGGACTTTTCTGACACGCTCACCCTGTTAGAGCAGGCAGATGGCTAGATATGAGCAGAGGAGGAGGATGGACGCACAGGCCAAATGGCAGGAAACCACACATCTTGTGAACAACGGAGGTGCTTGGACAGAGGAAAGCAGGAACCTCCCGACTGATAAGAAATCACACATTTTGGGGTGACAAGTGTCCTGGAGGCAAACAAAGAAAGGTAGAAAAAGGCAGGAATCTCCGGCATCCACATGTAACTTCTTGCTCACTACGCCTTCATTACCATAAAATTAGCCTTGCAGATTAGAAGTACCCATCATGCACTTACGTCATGACACTTTCAATCCAGACGAAATATAGACAGAAATCCCTCCTCCCCTCAGAAAGGTGGAGCTGGGATGAACATCAAGGTATATGACCCCAAACCCTTCCCTCCTCGGTGAATATTCCACCCATTCATTTTTACAGTCTAAGCAAACAGCTTGCCAAAGAAACTCAGGGCAGCTGCTCAGCTGGCCCTGTCCGCTCTCTATTCGAGAGTGTAGTATCCATCCCTTAATAAATCCTCACTTTACTTTCTTGACCTCCCTGTCTCGTCTGTCTCTGAATTCTTTCTACGACAAGACAAGAACTTACTCTCCAGTAACCACCTTAATTCTGTCGTAATGGGAATGGTGGGGGGGGGGGGGATGTCCCCAGACCCTCCCTGTCAACAGGGACACTCTCCCCATGTGGGTCCTTCTGAGACAATGGCCGGCTTCCTCCCAACCTGGAGCAGAGCAGGGGAGCCAGTGATTGTAACAGCTCTGGTGACAGACTGCTTCTTTTCTGAACTGCTGTGTCCCAGACCCAGGTTGGGTGGGAAGAACAATGGCGCGAAAGGATGCTTGGGAGGTGTTTGGGGGTGGGCATCTCATGGCAGATCTCAGGGGCCACCTTCTCCAACAATACTTAGGACAGTCCAAAAAATGGGCTCTTGATCTTGGCCTTAACTCGCCCTGATGATGGGCAGGATATTCAGCAGAGACATTAGAAATAGGGTAAATCTAAATGCCTCACAAGCAGGGACATTTCAGAGCCAGAGGGGACCTTTTGAGATTGCCGCATTCTACCCTCTCATTTTTCTGAGGTGGGAACCGAGCTCAGAGAGGGGTTTGGCTGGCTCATATCACAGAGCAGGTCCCCACACTCCGTGTTCAGGTCTCCCAGGTCCATGCAGCCTGGAACTGAACCCACACGGAGTTCCAAATGGACAGAGATCAGCCAACCTGGTTTCCCCCAGGATGCCTGACTCAGGACGGGCCCCCTCGTGAAACTTCCAAAGCTCCCCTCCAAGTCTGGGCTGTGCCTCTATGCTGAGCTGGGACTGGAAGTCATTTTCACAGGAGACCTCAGCACTCTCAGGTCCCTTTCCAGGGGACGAAACATCAAGGGACCCTGAGCCCAATGCTGGCCTCCATGTCAGACGAAGCAGGTACATGGGGGTGGGGTGGCTAGTCTGAAACATTCCCCAGAAAGCTGCCCTGAGTCCCCAGGTAGAAGATGTCACCCCCTCCTCCCTAGTCCCTCTTTTGGCACCTGCTTCATCCTATCCTATCAGGGACACAGTATTTACGTTCAGTTAAGTTTTGAAAACCAAGCTCCCTCCCATCCTCAAAGCAGCCCTGAGAGGGGATGACTCAGGTGGTGCCCCTATTAAATAGCTCGTCCAAGAAAGAGTGCTGGCAAGGGGGTCTGGGCTGAGGAGGGGCTGCCAGGGGACATTTGGGCTGGTAAAGGAAGGGTCCAGCAGAAAGAAAGAGAGAAAGAGAGAAAGAGAGAGAGAGAGAGAGAGAGAGAGAAAGAAAGAAAGAAAGAAAGAAAGAAAGAAAGAAAAAGAAAGAAAGAAAGAAAGAAAGAAAGAAGGGAAGAAAGAAAGAAAGAAAGAAAGAAAAGGAAGGGAAGGAAGAAAAGGAAGAAAAGGAAGGGAAGGAAGGAAGGAAGAAAGAAAAAAAAGACACTATGAACTCATCTACAAAACAGAAACAGACTCACAGATGTAGTAAATAATCTTATGGTTACTGGGGACAGGGGGTGGGAGGAGATAAATTTGGGACTTTGGGATTTACAAATGTTAGCCACTACATATAAAAATAGATTTTTTAAAAAGTTTATTCTGTATAGCACAGGGGACTATGTTCAATATCTGGTAATAGTCTTTAATATAAGAATATGGAAAATGAATATATGTATGTATGTGCATGACTGGGACATTGTGCTGTACACCAGAAATTGACACATTGCAATTGACTGTACTTCAGTTAAAAAAAGAAAGAAAGAAAGAAACTTCCACAGGAACAGAGGAAAAGATACTAGGGTATGTCCTTGGATTCTGAGGAGGTAGCTGTGGGATAAGAGAAAGGTCCTGCATTTTCATCAGCTGGATGCATCCTCTCCCCTGTTGTTAATCAGGTAGGGTCAATAAGCCTGCCTAACCACCTTTCTCAACTACACCAACTGGCCCGTCTGAAACTCAGTCACAGCCTCTGGTTTTTGTGGTAGCTATCACTGGGGGCAGCTCAGGGGTCCAACAGTGAACAGGGTAGGCTGCGTCCCTGTTGTTACAACCTTACATTCTTAGGGAGAAGACAAACGACAAACCAAATAAACTAATAAAAAAATTTTTAAAAGAATCATAGAGCCAGGAATGTAGATGGCTGTGATTTAAATGTGCAGCATTCTCTGAGAGCTAATACAGTCAGGAGTGGGAATGAAGAGTTCCTGTTTGGGGTAGTGGAATGGTTAATTTTATGTGTCAACTGGACCAATCCATGGGGTGCCCAGATATCTGGTCAAATATTAGTCTGTGTTTCCACAAAGTTCTTTTTGGTTGAGATTAGCATTTTGATTGGTGGAGTAAAGTAGATTGCCCTCCACAGTGTGGGTGGGCCTTATCCAATCAGTTGAGCCTGGATAGAACAAAAAGACTGACCTTTCCCCCAGTAAGAGAGAATACTCTTATCAAACTGTCCAGATTTTATCTGTAACATTGCCTCTTCCTGACTGAAGGCCTATCCACAGAGCTCCCTGAGCCTCCAGCCTGCTGGCCAACCCTGCAGATTGGCTCTGTTTCTCTGGAGAACCGTACCTACTACAGGTACCCTCTGGGGCAGAGGAATCCAAAAGGCAAAAAGGAAGGGTTTTCCAGGTACAGAAAACAGCAAACAGAAAGATCTTTGCCTTGTTCTAGGAGGTACAGGCCTCCAGGTTGAAAGCTGGGGCAAAGCGTAAAAGGTGGTATCAGAGCGCAGGCAGGGCCTCGAACACCACAGTTCAGCCTCCTTTCCAAGTCAAATATGGACTCATTAAAGGATTTACAACATGAGGCACCAGGACCCATATGTGTTCTAAAAAGATGACTTCACAGAGACGTAAAATCCAGATTGTAGGAAATATGTATGAGACAAAGGACCAGGTTCCTATGATAAATTGCAAGAAAAGAGAGACAGAGAGAGGGAGGGAAAAAAACACTAGATGAAGACACAGGAGACAGATTAACCTAATACAATGTAAAGAATTCTTTTCACCGCTAATTCATACAAACTTGTTTTAAAAAATTATAAGACAGGGAAATGTTCATATGTGACAGTTGGTCATATTAAGGAATTATTGCTAGTTTTTTTTGGTGTAGTAATGTTATTGTGATGTCTTTTAAAAATTATCTTTTAGAGGTTTGGACTGAAATAGGCATAGATGAAATGATATGATAACTGGGATTTGCTTGAAATAATCAGGAGAAGAAAGGTGGAGAGAACACAGAAGTGACCAAAAATTTAAAACTGCTGAAGCTGGGGGATGGGTATGTCAGGTTCATTGTAATACTATATTTTCACGTCTGAACTTTCCCAAATTAAAATCGGTGAGCAAATAGGATTGGAGGCAGGCCTGAGCAGCCCCAGACAATACAAGAGGCTGGTGGTGGGCACTCTTGGCATTCTTTGTAGGGAACTTCCACAGGTTTGTTGATGGATGGACAGAAGGTAGAGGCGGAAGGAAAGAAAGAGACCAATGCTGACCCACAGCTATCTAGATGAAGTAATAAAGTTGAGACAAGAGGAAAGAGGGCAGGACATAGCCATTAAAAGAATGACACAGCAATTATCGCCAAGATAGTGGGAGATTCAACTCCCAGTAGCCCTTGAGCTCCAATCTATGCTCACTGTAATACAATCGCATGCTAAATGGCACTCCCACTGGTGCCAGGACAGTTTCAAGGCTGACCATAAAAGGTCAAAAAGTGGGTGATGGCGCAGTTCCTGGGAATCCCAGCCCCTTCCCCAAAGCAGGAGGAATAATCTTCCCACTTGTTAGCATATGAAGCTACCCAGCCCATAGAGACTAAAAAGCAGGCATCTCAGGGCTCTCTGTCTCTGTCTCTGTCTCTCTGTCTCTCTCTCTCTCTGCCTGTCCCTTGCCTTTTGAGATGGCCCACACTCTGTCTATGTAATGTGTATCTACTTTAACTTTACACACCCACTCCCCCATGCCTCGTGGCCTCTCTGGCCTTCTGAGACAGCCTATACGCTGTCTATATGTAATAATAGAAAAGAACAAATCTGACTCCATATTAGATCTGTTGTTCCTTTGGCTTTAACCCTGTGGCCTGTTGTCTAGGCTTAGTCTTGCCAGCTCTGCACCTTTTGTAAAAGAATGTTGCCTTTAGCCTGAAATAGACAGCCTATTCTCAAGGCTCTGACCTTTACGGATAGGAACACTTTTGCACTCCTATAAAGATAACAAGTTGCAGAATAGAAAATAGCATTTGTTATATTGGAGGTTTACAGGGGCATCATGATCTGGTGCACATGGACAGCTGCAAGAACAAAGGATTCCGCCAACAAAGAATGCCTACACCAAGAAGTTTGCAACAACCAAGCATACCCGCTCTCCTTAATTCTGACTTGGAGAAGATGGTTCTCCAAGACATTAGTCTGCCATCTTCTCTGTCTGCCGGCTTTCGGAATAAAGTCGCTATTCCTTGCCCCAGCACCTCGTCTCCGGATTTGTTGGCCTGTCCTGTGATGAGCAAAATGAGATTGGACTCGGTAACATAAGCACCAGGAATAGATCTACCGGGATGCAGTGTATTCTTCTCTGGTACTGACTGCCCTCCTCTCTTGGAGGCAGGCAGCGGGAACTGGGAGCCATCCCTGAACCCCCACACCTGAGCCCCGCCACAGCCCTACCAGGAAGGGCCAGTGGAAGAGGAGGAGGCCGGCCATGACTTCAGGAGTCGGGGAAGATGGCAAGGAATTTAATGACTGGGAGGATGACCACGACTATCTAGAAGAGGAGCAGCTGAGTGGTACAGGTACAGAGCATCAGCAGCCCTTGAAGAATCCAACAAGGTGTTTCTGAGAACCTCCAGCACTAGAGAAGCAGCTCTGGATGGCGGGTTTCAGATGCATCATGAGAAGACCTCGTTTGAGCAGTTGGCTTTTATCAAAGAGCTTTTTTTCCCCCACTTATGGTTGTCAATCGTCTGACTGAAGAACTCGGTTGCAATTAGACTATTGATAGAGAGTAGTTAAATGATGCTAAAAGAGGAGGAAAGTACTTGAGGAGAGACCCCAGATTCCAGTCTCTTGAGTTCATTCCGAACAGTTCTGTCAGTGAAACACTTGATCTTGCAGAATAGAGTAAGGCAGTGACTTCCTCATGAAAAAGGAAGAAAATTGTTAAAGAAAAAGGATCTTAGTATTGTTGAAACCTGTTTTCAAGAACGTCCTGAAACACCATTACAAGAGCCCACTATATTAATTATATGAGAAAAAGGAAATAACTCGTCTGATTGAGGACACAAGATGTCTTTGAGTTATTTCGAATAACAGTGCATCCAGAAAACCTTGGCGATTCCACTTTATGATCTATCCCAGCCACAGTGATCAAAGGCTAAATTTTAGTGTAAGATAAATTGAGTATTCTTCAGTATCCCCAAAGGATAATCATTCCCCAAAAGAAATACATATCTTGTGAGCTGTATCTTAAAATGTGTTTCCAGGAGCATCTGAGAATTTGCTTGTACTTCTATCTTGATCACTTAGAAAGCTACTGTGATCTATAATTCAAAGAAAATTAATTGTCTTGACAATTTTTAAAAGTCAAACATCTAACATCCTTATACACTAAGGAAATTTTGTTTTACTCTCTCTCTCTCTGTTTTTCATTTAACTTTACAGGCAAAAGACTTTGACCTTAATAAGAATCGGTGAGTGAAAATTGTCAACTAAAAGGAAAGCCCTACATCTAAAAAAGACTTTATGAACACTCATGTCAACTCTTAAAGGTTTTAAACGTGTTCCAAAATCCACCTTAGTATCTGAAGTTTCCGTCTCCTCCTCTAATTAAGCTTGTTATTGGTTATACACGACATTCGAGATAATTTTTTTAAGCGAGATTCAAATCTATTTCTATAGCAAGATCACAAATAAATATATAGACTCACTGGTGCAGGTAAAAATCAACAGAAAACCAACTGGAGATTAGTTCACCAAATAGTGATGGTTATCTCAGTTTGGGGCTTGCGGGGGAATTTTTTTCTATATATTTTTCTCTTGGATTTTGCTATTTTTTTTAAGAAATGGATTTTTATAATTAGGCGGGTGGGGGTAAGAGGGTGTCTGTAGAGTGTGCAATCAAGCGTGTTTTGTCAAGACCTGAAACTTCCAGCTGAAACATTTGTTTCAAGGGTGGAAACTTCAGGCAACAGAGCTGCATGGATGGAGGCCTCTGAGATTGTGACCAACGTGGTCACTAAAGAGCCACTTCTGAATGTGTCAGTGTTTCTGCCAAAAAATGTAACGGGTTTAAAGAAAAGGAACTGGGAAAGGCAGTGCAGGATTTCCCCTTCCTTTAATTTGTAAAAACAACACACGCTCATAGTTAAACAAACAAGCAATCGTGTAGAAAGCTTACTCTGCATCCACGCCCAGTCCCCAAAGGTGAATGGTCCGGGTGACTTCTTGAGCATCCTTCCAAAAACCGTTGTGTGAGGTCTGCGCTTGGCGAATTCTCTTTTGTCAAAGCGTTCGTACAGCACAGATTCCACGCCTGTGGCTGTGGCCAAGCTAATTCTGTTGGTTGAAGTTTGGTTTCTGTGCTGACCTGTAGGCCCATCCCAACATTCGGTTTTCCTCAGGACCCAGTGGATGTTGCCTGAATTGAAAAATGACAGCCAAAGGCACGCCGGCATTCTCCAAGTAAGGTAGCGTGGCCGAGCGGTCCAAGGCGCTGGATTAAGGCTCCAGTCTCTTCGGGGGCGTGGGTTCGAATCCCACCGCTGCCAGGGTGTGGTGATACTTTGCACTTTTTTCCACACAGCATGCGACTTGTACAAAAGTAGTATGTGAATTGGAGGCCCACCTGTGGACTACGTTTCTCCGGATGTGCGACTCCCTTTACCAGCATGCGGCTATGAAATACCCCAACTCCGTGCGCGCCCATATTGTTGACAGCAAGCGGGGTGGGTTACAGTCTACACTGGTGGACCAACTTCAAAATTATAATATTCAAATAGTAAGAAAAGGGAACTATAAAAGAAAGCTTGTTTCCGCCCGGTTTCGAACCGGGGACCTTTCGCGTGTTAGGCGAACGTGATAACCACTACACTACGGAAACCCACAAGGGGTGGGCTCTGCATAATGCTATTGATTGTTGGGAAAACCTCTTGTAGGTACAATAGATACAGTTTTATGAACGTTAAAGGATGATCCCATGACCCAGACAACTGGAAACACTCGCAGGAGGCTCTGCACCCAATCTCCCACCGGCGATCTCCGGTTCTGAGGCGGCTTACTCACCCTGCTACCTGCTCTTCTTTCAGATCCACAGCTCTTCCGGAACCCTTGGTGAGGTCAACTTCCCATCCAGGACAAAAACGGCCCACGGAACAATAAATTTAATTAGGAGGTAGATGAGGAAAAAAAAAAAGTGGGCTCGTCCGGGATTTGAACCCGGGACCTCTCGCACCCAAAGCGAGAATCATACCCCTAGACCAACGAGCCACTCCGTAGGAGAACTCGTAATTTTAGCTCCAGATATGAATCTACATAGAATTGCTTAATTGCTGAAAAAGTGAATCTTTATTTCTGGCATATTCAAAGCACCTCCCGGATTTTCGAGTTTCCCACGCCCAACCTATCCCTGTTCGACACATATTGGCGCCCTCTGTGAACTCTCAGCCGTAAGTAGCTCGCTCAGCGTTAATGCTCGGTATCACTTGACCCCTCTGAGATCTGGAATCCGAACGAGGGCCTCATTGCTAAGGCTACTCGGGCAGCAGGCCAGGACATCCCTTCGTTTTAGAACTCCCCCTTTCTCGAGGGAGCCCAAATAAGGCGCAAGTCTGGAGGCCCAGGGGCAGGGAGCAGAAGCCGGGAGAGCCGGAGGGCTCCTTGAGAGAACTGGGCCCTAGGCTTGGAGGGGACGCGGTATGGACTAGGTTCCGAGCCGCAACAAACGAAATGAAACCCTCGTAGTCCTTTCCTGTGGGGCGCCTGGTAACGAGACGGGGGCTTCTCTTTATCGTTTTACGAAAATAAAGAAACAACATATACTTATTTGCAAAATGTTCATAAAACGTAGGGAAGTGAGAAATAAGAAGCAGAAATGAGATAACCAGGAAGCCGGCTCCCCCAATGGTGACCGACCGCGGTAGTTCGTGCGCCGCCCGCGAAGATCACAGTGCACGCGCGCGCACACGCGGCGCCCACACCGCGCGTCCTGGCTCCCCGCCCTCGCTGCGTTCTCTTGGAATCGCCCCAGAACAGTCCCCCGCCCAGAGAACCAGAGGCCTGGGCCGGGCGAGCGCTTTCCTCCTGCAGTTCCACTGGGTTATTTAGTAATTTAAAGAATAAAAAAAAGTGATTCTGATTCCCTGCTTTAGGAATTCACGAAAATCCACTCAGAGCTGACCCAAAGGTTTATTTTTGTGCCACCGGAAGAGAAATTCCCTACCCAGGTGGCTGTTACAAAACATCGTGGGAGACGAACGGTGGTTAACCGACTCCAAGGAAAAGTGCTATTTTTTCCATTGGCACTCTCCGCAGTCTTGCTCAGGCCGCTGCGCTGACCTCTCCACTCGCTGCTCCTTCTCTCGGCCTCTTCCTTGGAGACCACGATGCTAATGAATCCCATCCCCACCTAGTGTTGTCTCCACCTCCTCCAGGGCACCCTCAGCGTTAGGTGGGCTCCCCTCTGCTCACGGCAGCTGAGCGTCCTTGGCTTCCTTTGGGTCACTACGGCCTCCGTGTTGTAAGCATTCGCGTCTCTTCTCTATGGAATTATACAAAGAAAAGGGCAAACAAGTGTCCACATCCATGACACCTGAACCTAAAGACCATAACTTTGTCACATTCGCTTCCACTGTGTTTTTTTAAACAACTATTTAGTTTTCCTTTTAAACAAACAAACCAACTAACATATGCTACCCTTCCGATTGATTCATTTATGCTGTTAACAGAAATCAAGTGTACAAAATGAGCCTAAATCCTTAACGAACAATGGGGGTGCTGCCGCATAAGCAGAACCTGGCCTGCAGGAGGTCGCCCTCCCTCCGTGGCCTTCGAGGGCACGACCCATCCAGGCGGCCTAGGCAGAGGCAGAGGACCTTCAGAAAAGCCCTGAGCGAGTGGCCATCCCACTTCAGGACTGACTCCGAGCAGCAGTCTAGCTTGGATCAGGGCTCGAAATAGAACCCGGGCCAGGTACATCAGAGGAGAGAAAAACACTCGCGGGAAACTGGGTAGACGTCCAGGAGAGGTGAATGAGGTGGGTGGGGTTCGTGGCAGGGGAGGGATGCGCTCCCCTCCCTCACCCAACCCCGCTCCCATCCAAAAAGCCAAACTTTGCGTCAAGACCCGAACGGATTTGCGGCCCTTGCGCATCCCAGACTCCCGGGATTCTTCAACTCTTATGTGCCTACCCTATTGGAAGGCCACCCCACTACAGAAGCCATTGCGGGAACCAATGGCGAGCTACGCGGGGGCTTAAACATAGCCCTACTCCGGACTAAAATAGTAGATTCCCAGGGTCCGAGGGGAGGAAGGCCGTTCATAGGTGGTCCCCACGCAACAAAGAGGAAAGAATTAGAGATCAGCCCTGGTCCAAGTGGAGCAACAGGTAAGGGAACGGAAAGTTCTGCCACGAACTCGCAGAGAGGGCGCGCAAAAGGAAGCGAGAAAGGGACCGCGGGGAAGAAGGCGCGTGGATCCGGTGATCGCACAAGACCGAGGTCGTAGCGGGTCTGGCCTTCTACAGATTAGGCCACGGGAGGGAGGGGCCAATAGGTGGCCGGCACTTGAGGGGCAAAAGTGCGGAGCTCCGCCAGTGTCTGGCCTTTCAGAATGACAGAAATTCGTCTTGTCGCGGGCATCTTCAGTTCCTCCACCCTTCGGAAAAGGGTAGAAAAAGTAGGCAGGAAAACGGTGGCAGGCCCCAGCGAGATTTGAACTCGCGACCCCTGGTTTACAAGACCAGTGCTCTAACCCCTGAGCTATGGAGCCAGCTGCGAAAATCTTTTCTGCGCAGGAGCAATTAATGCCACTAACGTTGCCGCGCAGCCGCAGACCATCACAAGGAGGAGCTAAGCGGCGAAAGGTGGGTCGACGTCCCCGGGCAACTGTGAGCTGTGTCCGGCTGCCGCCGCCTCACTTGCGGCGTCAGTAAGTGTCAGCGCCGTAAGCTGAGCTACAAATCCTGGGAAAGAGCCCGGCGAAGAGAAGGCGGGAGCTGCGCGCGCGGACGGGCAGAGGCTGTGAGCGATCGGGTGACGGCGGGGGCGCCGCGGGCGGGGGCCGGGCCTCCGATAGGCGGAGTCGGTGGAGGGCCCCGGGGATGGAGCGGGGTCCCGGCGAAGACTCGGAGGGAGGGGTCCGCCGCTTACTGCGTACGAGAGTAGGGGTCCGAGGTCAGGGCACTGAGGGAGGGGTTAGAGGACGGGTGTCAATAGGCCTGTCCTGAGAGGAATCCAGATCTGAGCTGGTAAGATGGGCAGGTGGAGATCAGGAGGGAAAGGTTGGTGGAGGATGGGGAGGAAATCAGAAGGACTGGATCGGGACTGGAAGCTCCTGGCCCCTACTGCAACTTGAAGCAAATTAGGAAAAGGCAGCCTTTAGGACCTGTCTTGGACTTTGGGGGAGCTGGCTCCGTCAGGGCCCCCAAAAGGACCCACGAGGTAAAGGGCAGGGAGAGAGATGGAGAATCCAGGTGAGGGAACGGGAGCTCTAGCCTGGCAAAGGTGAGAAAGTGGCAGCAGTAGTTGGTGGACCTTGGTCCGGTGGCCCAACCTGCCCTTTGGTCCTTGCAAAGCCAGATGACTTAGGTCACTGGGTCACCAGGCCATAGAAAGGTCCCTGGTGACCTCCAGTCTGGATGCTGAGGAGCGGTGTGACAGTCTGGTGTCAGGGATGTGGGTTCTTCTGTCTCAGCAGCTCAGGAGGATCTAAGACCAGTTAAGGGGTGGAGTCAGGAGGACTAGAGTTAGGCCAGCCGTTGCTCTCAGAGGCCCAGAGATCTTATGATGGTCAAAGGATGAGAGGAAAAATCACACATGCAGGCATACTCTCACACCTAAGTCATCCTTGTGACATCCTAAGTCACTGCACCACCCTGGTGACGAAGAGTAATCTCTCACAGTCCACATGGAGTTGTTATGTAACTGTTGTTACATCTCTTCAGATATATGGATATCTACATAGTCATTCTACAAACTCTGATAGACACACAGTCACATTCACAACACAAAAGCTGAAAATATACACACAGACAGCCACCCCTGCAGTGCCCAGACCTGAACCACGAGGCACCTCACCAGTCACCCTACCTTCTGTGACCTGTGATGTGTTGCAGTATTTCAGCGCGGTTGTTAGATGATATAATGGGAATTGTGATACTCAATCCAAAAGCCATATAAGCCCAGATAACATTGGGGCTTGATGATAATATCCGGCAATTTAATTAGTAAATGAATGTTAGAAATGGATTTTCCTTGTGGAAATCAGTGATATTCAGATACGTGGATTGGCTACAATGTTCGAGAGCCACTCTCCATGTATGAGCAAAACAAAGGATTCACCTTCTGGAATGCTGCTGTAGGCTGGATGATTAAATGTTCCTGTCCCGAGCCCCTAAGACCCTCGTATGCAAAGTGTGCTTGAAGCATCTCAGGGACAGACCACGGAAACTCCATGATGCTTGCAGACCAGACTGTTGGATGATCACTGTCCCTGCATGTCAACATGTCCATCTAAACAATCTGTGCGGGACAGAATTAAGTCTGAGACTGGCTTTCATATAGCTGGGTAGCCAGGTAGTGGGAGAAGGAAACATTTGTCCCTCACCTAAATATGGGGTGGCTAGTATTTTACAACAAATCAATAATAGGTTATGACCATACTGATGTAGGTCTGTTTGCACCTAAACCTATGTGTGTGATCCTAATTGCCCTCTCCAAAATCCACGTTCCCCCCGCCCCCATCCCTGAGGTCAGAGATGTAAACTCACTTGCACAGTCCTCACATGCATAAACACACATACTCACCATCTGGCAGAAACCCTTGCTCATAATTGTGTTCCTCCATTCAGACTGAGGGAGTTAAGAATGAGCCAAGGCACCCTAGAAATGAGCTCACAGTCTGTATTTGCATCTCCCCATCCCCCTCTCCTGGGACCACTAAGAAGGGAACAGCCCATCTCTACCCTGCCAAAAGCCCAGCCATATAGAAGCTGGGGAACAATTAGCCAAGGGAATAACACCCACCAAGGCACAGGGCTGAGCAGTCCTTGGCACCAAGGTCCTCTGCTGTTGGCATACATTTGGGAAGCTCCAGGAAGGGTCGGTCAGGGGCATGCCTGTGCCCCCTACATTTCCATGCTGGTGTTAGTTGCTTCTGTAAAATTATAATTGCTGTCTTGTGTTTCAAAACTCCAGAATCTTTGGTCTCCTTACCCAAGGGAGACTGTACTTTGGCACTTGAAAAGGGTTTAGGCAAACGTGAGAACATGAGGCTGTCACTGTGGCCAAGGATGTACATGTCACCAAGCTAAGGGGTGTTGGACGGTAGCAATGCATTTATGCTGCTGTCCTGGGCTCTTCCCTCATGTACAGATCAAGGATCTCCTTCCAGTTCTGGCCCAGACTCTCCTCTAAGCTGGGAGTACAGTGCTTCTCCCTGAGTAGACTTCAACAGGCCAGCCAGATCCAGGTCTCTGAAGCCAGAGCTGGCAGGTGACAAGAAGGCAAAGCAGACGTGATCATGAACCTGGCTGGCCCGGCAGGAACCTGCATCCTTGTAACTGAGGACAGCACAGAACCAGGGCTTGCTGTTGTTCAACAAACTTCTGAAATGATCCTCTTGGCTCAGTGATTCTGTAGCAGAAGTCAGCTTTCCTCGCTGAGTCATGCATGCAGAGAATGGAAGCCAGGCACCCACCACGTTTCCAGGGGACCTTCCCAGCTGCCCAAGTAGAGATTTCCAAAAGTGAGCGTAGGTAGATCATGGAGCCAGAGGCCTTGCTGAGCTGGGGCAGTGATAGGAAGCACCTGTGTCAGGAGCTGGGCTCCTGTCCTTATTCACCTCCGCCTCCTCACTGCTCAGGCCAAATCTACAGGCCTAGGACAGGCAGAGGACAGGCCTGGAGGGTCCAAGGCATCTCTTCTCCTGCTCTATTGACCTCGGAGCCCTTTCCCCAGCCGCCCACTCTCAGGTCTTTGATGTTGTGGTCTGCAGAAGCCCTTCTAAAAGCAGCCTGGGGCAAGAGTCTGGAGGGCAGACCCAAAGTGACCAGGAGGCTCCATCGGAGGACCACATCCTACCCACAGGCAGCCAGGACTAGGAGGAGGTCACCCACTGGCAGGCCAGGCAACGCCCCCCTCAAGGCCAGATTCGCAAGTAGGTGCCTGTGGAGCAGACAGAGAAAAGGGGAAACACGCGCTCTTGGAAGTTGACGCGGAAGGTGTAGATGTGACGCATGTCCTCTGCGGCGTAGAAGGACACGGCCCCCACCTCCAGGTCCAGGGCCACCCGCACGCGGGACAGGTGCCCACAGCTGAGGGGCGTCCGCTCGGGGCTGGTCACCGCCCAGTACTGCCCGCTGTTGAGCTGCAGCGCCCAGACGCCCTCCTCGGGGGTGAAGGGCGTGAGGCCCTTGCGGCGCACGCTCTCCCGGGCCACCCCGAAGGCCCAGCCATCCTTGGAGCCCACTTCCACCTCCCAGTGGTGCCGCCCGGACGAGAAGCCACACGACGCCAGGACCCGAGTGTTGGTGTCAAAGCGGCGCGGGTGGCTAGGCAGGTCCTGGGCCCGCTGTCCAAGACGCACGCTCTTAAGATCCAGAGAGAGGATGAGCCGGGGGTTGGCCGTGTCCGGGTCCAAGGTCAGCTCCACTGTAGGGGGGCGGGGTGGGGGGGGGGTGGAGAGACACAGAGAGATGTCCCAAGCAAGCTCCTTGCACAGCTCCCGCCCCCCTGTTATTGATCCCCCCAACCCCCCCCCACCCTCCCCACCCTCCCCACCCCCGTTCAACAAGTACGTGTTGAAATCAAACAAATACATTTAATGGCCCTGAGTTGGATCGTGATTCAAACAGATCGACAAATGCAACTGAAAAGACAATTGGATTTTGGACACTAGATACTGGAAGGAATCATTAAGTTTTTACTTATGATGATGGTTTTGTGTTTACGATTTTTTAAAAGAAAAAAGTCTCTCTCTTTGGAGACAACATACTGAGATATTTATGGAAATGACAGTTATCTGTGATTTGCTCCAAAATAATCCAGTGGGCAGAAGTGGGGAGGGGTGTTTATGAAAAATACTAGTGAGAGTCAGCAATTGCTAAAGGTGATGGGTACCTAATACTTGATATGCTCTCCTCCATACTTTAGTGTATGTTTGAACTTTTCCATAATAGATAGTTAAAATATGCACACTTGTTGTACGTACTACTATGTTCCAGGTCTGTTCAAAGCCCTGAGAATCCCACAGTGGAGTATCCCTGCCCTCCTGTAGCTTCCTTCCTCAGGGGAGAGGGAGGAGAGACAAAAAATGATAGAGGAATCAGGAGAGCAGACTGCAGTTTCAACTAGAGGGTCCAGGGAAGGCCTCACTGAAAAGGTACCTTTGAGAAAAGACATAAAGGAGACGAGGGAACCAGACATGTGGCTGTCTAGGGGAAGGATGTTCCAGCCCCAGGCATAGCCAGTGCAGTGCAAAGGCCCTGAGGTAGGTATGTGCTTGGTGCATTCCAGGAACAGCAAGGAGGGTGTGTGGCTGCACAGAGTGAACTAGGGGAAAAGTGTGCAGTGAGGCCAGATCCTGTGGGGCCTTGAAGACCACAGTGAGGACTCCAGCCTTTACTGAGTAAGGGGGAGGGGGGCTGTCGCACAGTTCTGGGCAGAGGAGGGATGTAGTCTGACTCAATTGGTTTAGATTCTTCCCAGGTGAAGTCTGATTTAGCTCAGCCATCAGCGTCAGGAATATGTGCTCTCCCCTCCCGACTCCTCCTCCACTTGGATCTCACGCTCGCTAAGAACCACCTCCCTTCCTGTCTTCAGTCCCCTCCTGCTTCCCCTGACCCCTGCACACAACCCCTGTCCCCAGGAGAGGTCTCCATCTGTCTGGGAGTGGGGACAGGGAAGAGAGGCTGGTCCAGGTGACCGACAAGCCCTCCCCCCTCATCTAAATACCCCAACGTGCAGGGCACTCCTGCTCCCGACCGACCCAGAGCTTCTAAGCCTAGAGGCCTCACTGTGGCCTCAGGGGATCCGAATTGGGAGGATGAGGGAGAAAGGGCAGCAGATGGCAGCGCTGCTGAGGTGGATGGGCAGAAGGAACCAACCACGCCCAGAACCCAGGGAGACAGTCACTGGAGGGGAGCGGATCTCTATGCGGCCAAGTGACAGATACTCACTACAATAACCATCCTACCTTTTTCCTCTTTCTCCAGCTCTCCCCGGAGATCTTCTGAGAAGGAGAAACAAAGCAGCATGTGCATGAATGACATGGGAGACTTCTCTCTGGCAATGACAGTGGCACCAGCTCCCCGCTGGCTCACTCACTCCCCAGATCCCTTGAGTTGACGGGCAGGCGCTGAGCCAAGCATGGCAATGGGGAGAGGCCAGTATTCTTGCTCTTCCTCTCCCACCTCGCCCTCTTCTGCCTGGAGCCATTCTGAGCTGAGTTCTCCTTCCTCATCCCCCTTTCTGCCCCCAATGCCCCTCTATCCATCTGTCCCCAGGGGAAGCTTCATGCCCTGGGGTAGAGGTGGGGTTTCTAAATAAATTAGTCGCCAAGACCTGCCCGGGTCAATCTGGCCTTTGACACACCCTTGTCACTGTTTTATCACACAGCTTCTGGAAAGGCACATCCTCCGGACCCCAACCCACCAGAAACACACCGCCACCACCAGCACTGCATGGCCCAGCCCCCCACACAGGCCCCTACCTTTGAATTTCTTGAGCAGCCCCTTTAAGACAAAGGTCTTGAGGGAAACATTCCAGACTTTATTCTTCATCTCCGAAGAGACTGTGGTTGGCTTGGGGGCAGGCACATTGCTGCATCTGCGGGACAAGGACCCTGAGGAAGGCTCACAAACAAGGTCCCGCTCCCACTGGGCTGTGACAGTTAGGACAGTGAGGTTGTCTGGGTGGGGAGATGTGGAAAAGGAGAGCTTGACCTTGTGCTGGAATACCCACGGCCAGGCAGCAAACGTTTGCCTCAGAAGGTAGCCAGGTAAAGCAGTAGGGGGTGGGGACCAGGAGGTGAGAGGTCAGAGGTGGGGAATGAAGAGAGAGAACTCAGTGGAAAAGAAGAGCCAGAGGCCCAGGGAATTGTTAGGTCCACTCACCTGCTTAGTGTGGTTTTGAATTCCTGGAAAGAAAGATGAGAGAAAACTAAATCAGCCCTGGGTAACCTCTATTCACCTTTGAGAAAATAAAATTGGCCCCTTGCCCTGCTTCCAGAGAAACAAGCAAGAAGCAGGGGTATCACTACCCCACCTCCCACCACTGCCTGCAGGGGCCCCAGGTGGCAATGGCTTCCCGATGTGGCTGGCCACTCAATGTCTCATCAACAAGGTAGACCCCCTCAGCCCTGCCCACACCTCTGCAAATGCTCCCGTCATCATAGAATCGTCGTCACGGGAGCCAAGTGCTAGGACCCAGCGTTGCCTCTGCTTTCAGCATCACCCAAGACAAGTGACAGCCCTTAAGGCAACAACTGGTCACTCAGACCAGTGTCTTTTAAATGACCATTCTTAACCCATTTGTGACTTGAGAAGTTTATTTATTGTCACAGGTGTGTGACAAAAATAGAATACATTGATTAAGATACATTATGTGGATCATGGTTAAGAAAGTTTTATCACGTCTCCTTAGGCCTCTAACCCCAGGAAAATCTGGGCTCCTCTTTCCAGTCCCCTTTGGCTCCAGATTGTGGGATTCTACTAAACTCATAGGGGTATAACTCTGTTCTCGTTCCATTCTTGATGTCTTAGGATAAATGACTCATACCTCTGGCTGAGCCAGACTCACCTGGAGAAAGTCAAGGTCGGGCTTGCAAGTTGTCTCCTGGATCTGGCTGCTGAGCTTGGAGAGCTGGGCGATCTCGCTCCCGAGCTGGGCCAGGTTCTCATTCTGCTTCTGCGTCACCTCCCGGGACAGCTCCTCCAGGCGGCCCAGGAGCCGGCCCTCCTGCTCCACCAGGAAGGCCCGCAGAGCCTGGAACTCCGCCCCCACCTTCTCTCGCTCGGCTGCCATCTGCTTCTGTCCCAGGAGGAGAAGGGAAAGGGGGGAGAGGATGGGGCCATTGAGACACCATATGTGGACAGGACCCAGGGCAAGGTTCCAGCCCCCTCACTGCTCAGGGCTCAGAGACTCACCCACACATGTCCACCATGCCCACACTCTAAGTTTCAGATCCCAATTCTGAGCACACAGCAGCCTCAATGTGTGCTTTTTTCCCTTCCCCTGTCACAGATGCACCCATGTGTCTCTTCAGATCTGGGCTCTCCCACCAACTTAGGGCAACTTCAAACTCACCCTGGACCCACCCAAGGCTGCAGTTTCCTCATTTGAAAAGTGGGAGGGATGCATTAGTAGCTCCTGCAGTCACTGTAAGAATTAAACTACGGTCACTTTTACTTCCCCAAACACATTTACGTTGTGTTAAAAACAAAACAAGGCAACAGGCCCAAAGTGGAGTTGCTTATGCCAAGCCCCATGTCACCAAACTAAGACTTAATTAGAGTTTCAGTTCTCCTATAAGTGTCATCTTAAACCAGCCAAAAATGAATCGCCTCCAATTAGTGTTTGTTCAGTAATCTGCCTGACGAGCCCCTGTCATCCCTGCAGCAAACTTGCAATAATCAATCGCTTTTTTGCCTATTACAAGTCAAGAGACCTGGGTTCAGGCCACTGCTCTCCATTCTTCAGGAAGCTGGGCAAGCAGGCAGCAGCGGCACAGGGCACTTTACAGGTGTTAACTCCCTCAATGCTGACAACAACCCAATGATGTGGGTACCGCTCTCATCCTATTTTACAGATGAGGAGACAAAGACAGAGAGGTGTACCACCAGGAAGCGGGAAGCCAGCATTTTTTTTTTAACACCTTTATTGTGGTATGATTCCTGTACGGTAAACTACACATATTTCAGATGTACAATTTGATGAATTTTGCTAGATGTGTACACCCATGAAACCTCCACCACAATCAAATAGCTAACTTGTCCATCACTCCCCAAGACATGCAAATTTCAAATTCCCAATTTATCCCTTCCCACCCCCTTAAGCCCCTGGGAAGCCAGGATTCTAATCCAAGGAGTCTGACCCCAGAGTCTGAACTTCTAACAACTACAGCATATGGCCTCTCAAGGAAGTAACACAAGTGGAACAGTATTTGCCAAAATACTCTAAATCAGGGTTTCCAACCTCGGCGCTATTGATATTTGGGCCAGATAATTCTTTGTTGTATGCGACCATCCTGTGCATTGCAGGATGTTTAAGCAGCACCCTCACCTCTGCCAGTAAACACCAGTAGCACCCCTGCCCCAGTGTTGACAACGAGAAATATCTCCAGACATTGCCAAATGTCCCCTGGGGGCCAAAAATGCCACCAGTTGAGAACGACCCCCTCTAAATGGAAAGCACATTCTCAAATGAGAGAGTGTAGCTCAAATGGTAGCGCACATGCTTAGCATGCACAAGGTCCTGGGTTCAATTCCCAGTACCTCCATTTAAAAAAAAAAAGACCCAAACTAATAATAAGTAAGTAGACCTTGATGACCTCCTTCCACCCCTGCCAAATAGAAGTTTAAAAAAGATTCATTCTCCTTGTTACCACAGCAGCAATAGTTGTTTCATTAAGCAGGTATTTTATAATTATAAAGAATGGGGTGTGGGGAGGTGGCTGGGTGGGTGATGTGTTGGCAGAGGAAAGAGTAGAAAGTGCTAGCAATGTCATGGGGCGTGGGGTCAGAGACCATGAAGCTACTTAAGCTGTGGAAGGCCCTCTGGGTCATGGGTGTACACCATGTCATACACTTACTCCTTTTTCCAGCAGATGGACGTCTGGAGGGGTGAGAGGTGAGCTTGTGGAGGGAAGTGAATGACCAGGCAGGAAGGCCTGAGATGTGCATGGGATGCAGGAGTACCAGGTGAAGCTCAGGGTCAGGAAAGGACTCTGGGACATCTGAACTCAGAGTCCTCCCCTTCTCCCCACTCCTCTTCTTAACAGTGGTGGTGGTGGGGCGTGGTCCTCAGGTTTCTCTCCCTCCATTTTCTAATTCCAGAACTGAATAGCCCTGCCCTAACAGGCCCTAGTGGATTCTTTCATTCTCTTACATCTATTTATTGAGCTGGGAACTGAATTTTTGAGGTAGGAAATGACAGTGACCCACGTTTGCCCGCCTTAACCAAAATGAACCCAATTTCACTTTCCCCTTCCACTTCAAGGAAGACAAAATACCACCCCAAGCCACCAGGGGGTGCTGGGCACAATCGGCTCCTGAAAACCGGTCTCCAAACCTCCTGCCCTCTGCTGAATGGGGAGCAGCTCTGCCATCCTCTTCTTCACCTCCATTCCCCCTCTTCCCTAGCCTCAGTTGCAAAATTTCAAAAATTCTAAAAATGAAAAAAGTTTTTCGTAACTCCTTTGATGGTTAAATATGCCCTAGACTGACACGAGGCTGTTTATTTTTTGTTCCCACTTAATACGGATATATTTATATTTCTCCTCTGAAACATTAATGTGTTCAGTTGCAAGATGCTCCACAGACCCTAACTGGGGTGTTATGTATTACTGGGAGGACTATACATCCTGATTCACTGGGACAGTTCCAGTTTAAGCCAGCTGTTCTAAAACAATTATTTCAGCACTCCCCAAAGCCCTGATTATATAATATTACATAGTCATCCTATATAATATGCATTCCATTATATTTCTAAAATCCACTTCTGCTGTTCCACAGGCACACACTCCAAAAGCACACATATAGAGCCAGGGTGATGAGTGACCCTTTGCTGTCGCCCAGGAGGGGCCAACCTGGGGATTGCCCTGCTCACCAGGAGCTCCTTGCTCTCCTTCTCTTCGGTGGAACGAAACACCTCATAGTCATCCAGATCCTTCTTCAAGACCTTCAGCCTGGACTCCAGGAGTTCCTGCGGGAGGGTGAGAAGGGAAGCGTTTTGGGAAGAGGATTCTGGAAACCCCGATATGTGCCTTCCTGGAGACACCCAGGAGAAAGGGAAGGCCCTGTTCACTGGGGAGGAGGAGGCAGGGCTGAAGCTCTCTCTGGATGTGGCAATGGATATAGCCATTGCTGTATATAGGGGAACAGGGCAACTGCAGGGTGACTCGAAAGGGCCCAGGGTCTCACGTCCTCAAGACCATCTGTGCACAATCCACGCTGAAATGCAAGCCCCCTAGCAGCCTAACCTGCCTGGTCCTCTCTTTGCTCTCCTCACTACCATCAGAAAGCCCTCTGGGTGGGAGGGCTGGAGCAACGTAAGAGCAAAGAAAGACTAGAAGCTGTGTACCCCAGGCCTCCTCGCACACCCAGCAAGTTGGCAGGAAAGGGAAGCGCCCAGAATCGACAGCGTTGACACAACCCAGATGGCTCTCGGCGCTCTGCTCACCCAGGAGCCACCCACCCCGTTACCCCGACCTCTTGGGAAGGTCGTCCCACTCGGTCCCAGGGGGTGAGAACGTCGAACAGAGCCACGCCCAGGGAAGGGGCTAAGAGTGGGGGTGGCGAATGCGTGGGTGTGACGGAGACGCCGCTAGAAGCCAGAGACCAACAACAACAAAAAATCTCCAAATCCGTGGGGGCATCGCGCAGACCGTGCAGAAGGGGCCCAAACGCGAGAAGGGTGGGAGTGTGGTATTGGTGGTTTGGGGTTGACAGGGAGAGCTGCGGCTCAGTCCCGGAGCCAATGCCGAGCAGCACGGGATCGGAGAAAAGAAGCAGGGGTTCGCCTGGGCCTTCCTGCTCGCCCGCCGGTCGTCTACAGTGTGTGCACGGGAATGCAGAACTGGGGGGTCCCGGGGACCTGCAGGGGTGGGCTCGGCCCTTACCTTGGCCTCCTGCACGGCCTCGTCGAGCGGCAACACGGCGTGCGCGCGGTGCTCGCGGGCGCGGTCGCACACCACGCAAATGGCACGGCCGTCGTCCTGGCAGTAGAGCTTGAGCGGTTCGCCGTGCTGCGCGCACCCGGCCGCCACCGCCTCCGGAGCCCCGCGCTCCCCGGGCGCGGCCGCTGGCAGGCTGAAGCGCCGCAGCAGTGTGGCCACCGCGGCCAGCTGCCGGTTGGGCCGCAGCTGGCCCGGGCGCGCGGGCTCGCGACACTGCGGGCAGGGCAGCGAGAAGGGCAGCGTGCGGGACGCGGAGGTGACCCCCACGCCGGGGCGCTCCCAGCATCGCGCGATGCAGGCGCGGCAGAAGCTGTGACCGCACTCGACGGACACCGGCTCGCGGAAGAGCTCCAGGCAGATGGAGCAGGTCGCCTCGCCCTGCAGCTCTGCCGCCAGCGCCAGCGCCTCGGCCCCAGCGCCTGGGCCGGTCCGCGGACCCACCGCCGCCATGCGCGCCCTCGCGGCACCCAGGTCTGGCGGCGCCAGGGAGGCCACCTGATCCCACAGCACACGGCACGGAACGCAGCGGCCGGGGCGGTTCTCCGAGCGCCCACTCGGAGAGGAAGGGCGGGGCCGACGCCGGCTGGCTGAGACTTGAGCTGAGGGTGGGCCGGGCTGGAAAACGGGAGGGGAGGCTGCGTGTTGATGGCAGGCCGGGCGGCACAGGACGAGGGAATCTAAGTGCTGGCCAGTGCCCTGCGTTCCCGCTCTGGACCCCTCAGTCCCCCGCCTCGGCCCGCGGCCTCCTCGGTCCCGCGGCGCCTTCTCTCCGTCTCTCCCTTCGCTCGGCCTTGACGCAAGCCTTGCCTAGGCCGCCCCAGTCTGACACGGTCAGCCGTGGGAAACGGGCCGGGACAGGTGGATGCACACGCCCACCTGGGGGCCACTCTCAGTTGCCGCCCGCCGCGGACCAGGCACAGCCGGCCCGAGGGCCTGGCATCCGGACCACAGTGTCAGGTTCCCAGAGCGCAGGTTTGCCGGCTGCTCAGCTAAATTTGGAGTCTGGAAACTGGCTATTGCCTCCCAAGCGCCACCCCAAATCGTGGCATTGTATCCACCTGTCCTCTTCTCACTCCCCCTTGTTTATTCTTTATTTTTGTTTTTTAAGCAAGCAAGCAAGCATTTGCAATCAATTTCCCCACTTTATTCGGTGTTACCCACCCCCGCCCCAAACCCAGTCCTCTATTGTCTCTCCAGCTCATCTCTACCAGCCGCCGTCCAGAGCTGCCAGTATTATTTGCTTCCGTGCCCTCTCTCCTCATTCCCTCTGAAGGACACTCGGGCAGGTTTTCTTCCCCAACCTCCTCAGAAACCGCTCTTGTCAAGGTCACTAGTGACCATAGCGATCGTAACCCAAAGGTGAAGGCCCCTTCTCAGGCTTCACCTTCCCTCTCCTCTGATGCTTCCTCCTTCCTGACACCCTTTCTCAGCGCCTTTCAGGACAAGCAAACCCAGGCCAGAAAAAGTTACTTAGCTGACCAAAAACGACAGATTTAATTAGTCAAAACCAACTTGCCTGATGGAATAAAAACATTAAATAACTTCGTGGGATATTAATATTCCTTAAAGCCGTCTCTTTCATTGTCTTCATGTTATTAACCTCAGCATTAAAAACGTAAGAGTGAAAAAAAACAGGGAAATAATTTGCAGGCCCCACCCCTAGTCCTCAACATCTCATTCTCTTACCCCTTCCACTGCATCATCTCCTACAATCTGGTGATCGCAACAGTTCTCTCTCCTTCTATCCCGATCCCCTGCCCTACCTTCTCCATCCAGCTTTGAGAACAATTCTGTTAAAATGTTAAGTTAGATCAGGGCCCTCTTCTCAAATCCTCCAGATTACTACATTCTCCCCCTGAACACCGGCTCTATTTCTCTCGAGCACTATTCTTCCACTGGAATGTAAGCTGTTCGAGGGAATGGACTATGTCAGTTAAGTTCACGGTTAGACCTCAAGTTTTCTAAGAGCAGTTCTTAGTACGTGTAATAGCGCGGGGTGAACTTTTCTTCGATTGAATTGACTTAAACGTGGCTCAAAATTCAGATATATAGGGCAATTCACAGTGAAAGGTCTGCCCTTCGCCTACGCCCCAGTCCCCTTCCAATCTCCAGCAATGAACTTTGAAATTCTGAATTATTTTATACAAATATTAAATATTTTACCACATTCTCCTTTTTTTTTTATTAAACGTAGCATCCTGCACCCAGTCTTTCTTTTTTCGGTTCACAGTTCATATTTGGGCATCGTGCTGGATGACTTTCCCTTCTTTTTCCACCGCTGCCTCCAAGTATTTTTCCCGGCCCTGTGCTCCTCCAGGGCGTCCGTCGGTGGAGGTCCGCTCGCCTGGTGTCAGTAGAGGACGCTGGAACAGCTTGCAGCGCTATCCGCCAGACTTGCAGTCTCTGGGGTGTCACGGCGAGCGGATGCAGACCGTCCACCCCGCGCCCTAGGCCAATAACCGACTAAGGCAGCATGGGAAGAAAAGCAAAACAAGTGGGGATGTAGCTCAGTGGTAGAGCGCATGCTTTGCATGTATGAGGCCCCGGGTTCGATCCCCGGCATCTCCAGCGTGGGTTACGCGTTCGTATTTTTCTTTTTTCTGTCACAAGTTAAGAAATGCGCGGTGTTTCCAGAGCCCTAGGGAAAATCCGCAAAGCCTGGAGTTTGTACGGGTTGGGAGGGGTCGGCGGCAGCTCCCACTCACTCCAAGCCAAGCTCCTGACGGTACCTTTAAACTTAGGACTGAACAATCAGAGTGAGCGTGTGGATGGCATGTTTTCATTCCTCTTTGCCCCATGCGTTTTCCCAGGGACCAAAAGAGCTAGGACGCTGGCAGAATAGGGCAAGCAGAAAACGGACGTAAGTCAAAGGGACGGTTAGTCGAGCACGATCAGTCAAGCACAATGGGCAGATCAGTCTCCCAGGTTGCCAAGCACCCTTTAGTGGTACGATCCTGTCTCAGGTAAACGCCAACTTCAAAAGTGGAGTAAGATTAAGATAAAAATTGGAAACTCTGACTTTCACCCCGCCCGGCTAGCTCAGTCGGTAGAGCATGAGACTCTTAATCTCAGGGTCGTGGGTTCGAGCCCCACGTTGGGCGCAAGGTCCTTTTAATCATCTACCTGGATTGAAACAATTCTTTGCTCTTTCAGAAAATACCAAAAACTCTGATAATGTAAATTTATAATATGCAATACTGACTTGGTTCTTTTGCGGTTGGTTATATCCTTCATCTATTAACAAATGAGTTTTTGAAACTGTTTAAAACGTACGTAATAAAATTTACCATTTTAATCATTTTTAAGTGCACAGTTCTGTGGCTTTAAACACATTCACATTGTTGGGCAACCATCACCACCATCCATCGCCAAACTTTTTCCTATTCCCCAACCGAAACTCTACCCAGTAAACATGAACTCCCCGTTCTATCTTTCTCCCAACCCCTGGCAACCGCCGTTCCACTTTCTGTCCCTATGACTTTGACTACTCTAGGGAGATCATATAAGAAGAATCATATAGTATTTGTCCTTTGTTGATTGGCTTATTTCACTTAGCGTAATGAACATGCGTGTACTAATAGCACACTTGTTCGAATTCCTGCTTTCACTTCTTTTCGGTCTATATCTAGAAGTAGAATTGCTGATCATGTGGTATTTTTTTATGCTTAATTTTTTGTGGAATCGCCATACTACTTCCAGAGTTTGCACCACAACATGAGTATTTTAAACATCTTTTGAGTAGGTAATATACAGTACTGCTCAAAAATGGAATCACCTATAAAAATATTCAGCGAAAAGAATCTAACTTCCCTCCTTCCTCCTTAGATAACAACTTTTGTATCTGTGTACATATTCTTCGAGTTTCTTTTGATGCAAATATATTTTTATTTGCCCCTATTTTACACAAAAAGATAATTACAGCTCTGTTGCATTTTGAAGGTTTAGCCATCTCAAGACATAGAAATTTCCCTGTTTTTTGCAGCTGCATAATATTCCACTGTAGATGAATCCTAGTTTGTTTAACAGATCATACTGATGGATATTTATAGTTTACACTCTCTTTTATTATAATCAATACTGCAGTTAATAAGCATGTAGCACTGTCATTTTACACTTTTGTCTTATATCTGTGCAGCAAAATTCCCAGACATGAGTTTGCTGGATCAAAGTTTATACGCAGTTATAGTTTTATTGAAAAAGACAAATCACCAGGCTGTGGGTCCTACAGGCTGATATTACCTCCCACCAGTGAATGAAACTGACTGTTTTTCCATTGCTTTGGTGGCAATGGGCTACTTTAGCAACAAACCTAACATGTGACTGTCCCTACCCCTTTAAAATTGCAGGGGTCCCTCACTGTCCTATAAGATAATAACCATTGCAGGGTCCACAGGGTACCAACCTAGCCGGGAGAAGCATTTTCATTTTGCCCCTCACAGGAGCATACTTGAACAAAAGGTTTTAAAGATCACATTATCAACTCTCATTTATGATTTCTCATGCAATTCTAAAGGACAACATTATTTTCTCTGTTTTCAGACCCGTTTCTGCGCTGGTCATCATGTTTTCTTCACTTGCAAAGCCATGATGTAATTGGAAATGCCTGTTTATTTATTTTTCACTCTGCAAATTTCCTCCCTTGTACAGAAAGACTCCAATCAGAAATAAGAAATTAAATTTATATCTGATTTTCCACTTGGCCTTGGTGTCATGTAGGACATATGTAAATTATTAGATCATGCATGTAGTTTGTGAAGTGTTCTATAGTAATGATAACTATATAATTTATATGAAAACTATTAATCAACCAGCCACTTGAATATTTTAATTTAAAAACCTCACTGAAACACAAAATTATCTCCAGGTTTAATACATTCATGGCTATATTATAACTAGTCTAGAAATATTCCAGGAGCATCTCTTTCTTTAGCAGTCACTTGTTTCCCTTACCCAGACTTTACAAAATCATTCTCCCACTGTCCATGTAGCATGAGGACAGATGGCTCAGTCATCATCAAATGCTCACCCCGTTATTTCATTGCTGTTCATTTAATGTCACATCAAGTTTAAAGATGCAACTCCCCTCAGAAAAAAAGGCAGGTCTCAATCACATGCTGGTGTCATGGGGAATGTGAATTTTGGGTAAGGAGGAAGATAAAATGTCAACCAGAGCAAGCTAATTCTGGAGGACTGCCTGCCAGAGGAAGAGTGGCCAAAAGAGATTGACCCAGAATGACCTGCTCCACCATTCTGTGTTAGGACCAACTGGATTAAAATCACTGGATATTTTGGGAAACCCTCTCTGCTGTCATTTGAGATGTTTAGTGTATAAGGGCAAGGAGCAGCCTTTTAAATATGGAAAAGAATACATACTTCTTTTGTGACTAATATTCAATGTATTTATAGTTGCAGATGTTAAAGTCGAGGTCTTCTCAAGAGTTTTAATTCAACTTACAAATATTGTTTTCCTTACAAAGCTAGAAATTTTTGAAACAACAGGAACAACTCCTTTCACTGGTTCTTTTGTGAATTAAGGTTACCAAAAGACATCATCCTAAATCTCTAAGCCACTGGTGACAGATTCTCAGACACTTCCAACGACAATTACAGACTTTATCTGAACCTCTCATTTCATGGTGAGGTGAAGGACAAGGCACAGACTGGTTCTCATATCTGGAATCTTGAGCTGGTGCCTGAATGTTCTCTATTGCTGCTGTAGGCTCCCTGCTTTAATCACTGACCCATAGCACTTAGAAACTCCAGGTTTGTTGTTTATTTGCAATTTTCTGAGTGAACCTATGTGTTCATTTATTTGTCCTTAAAATATCCACCTTGTGTTAAAAGAAAAAACAAAAAACTCCTACTGTGTTCCTCTTTGTCTGGGAGTCCTCTAAGACATAAGATCCAGTGTCCTCCATTAATTTTTCTATCCACTTGCAAACAAAACCATGAAGTGGTGTGGATGCAGTCATCAGGTTTCAGAGCTAAGGAGGTAGAGCTCCTTAGCCTCCAAGCCCCTCGTCTGCCCTCTGTCCTTGAATCCACCAAGTTTACTCTGACTTCAGAGCCTTTGGACTCTGCTTCCTCTCCCCAAGGCCTCTCCCCCCAAGATCTTTGGAATGCTGGTCTTTCTCATCTTCCTGACTCAGCTCTTTGCCACATCTTCTGATGCACCTTTCCTCTGCCTGCCACTCTATCAGCTCACCTTCATTAACTTTCTCATAGTGCTTGTCACTCTCTGAGATTATTTTTCTGTTTATTTGTTTGTTATTTAATTACCTATCAGAAGGTAAACATTGAAGACTCCGGGGACCTGACCTGCTTTTTCACTGCAATGTAAATGGATGAATGAATGAAGTTTCCTTTGAATAGTGACTCACTATAGGTTTGTTGCAAAGATACAAAAGGGTCAATGTATGTCCAGCACCTGGAACAGTTTCTAGTCCGTGGTAAGGACCCAATTCATGGGATTTGTAGCTCTTTGTATTATTTCCTAACTCTGAAGGTTTACGGAGTAACAGAACAACCAGAGGGAAGGGGAAATGACCAACAGAGTGACCACAGAAGGACAGGCCATGAGATCTATGAGGACTATTAAGAAAAGAGTGAGTGGAGTGGGAAGTAGTAGAGGCAGAGATAGAACAGGAATGGTGGAGGAGAGACAAGTGTTGAAGTTGAGTGATTAGTATTTGGGATTTTGTAATACCGTTCTATCTACTTTAAATTTTCTAATAAAAGTTTTAAAAATAAAGCAAAAAGTAATACAATTACTTTTGAGCGAGAGATACAGGTAAATCATTTGGAATAGTAATGATGTTGAGGTTTTTTTTTTTTTTTAAAGTAAAGATCTGGCAAAGCTACAATTAAACAGAACCCCTAGTGTAAGCTCATACCCTGTAAACTTTTTCCCTAGGGTAACTCAGAACTGGGGGAGCCCAGGGACCTTTGGCCCCATGCACTGCCCTAGCACCCAAGTTTGGCTCTTTTGTTTTACTCTTCACTAAACAAATAAACAAATAAACAAACAAAAGAACAAGCTCCCTGGTGCTTTCAGATTGTCGAGGCAATGCTGAAAGGACAAAGAGACCAATTTAAAGGGGCTCCCACTGACAAGAAGGTATAATTTAAGCATTAAAAAAGGAATAGTTTTAGCATTAATTGAAACAAGATGAATCTAGGAAAGCTGTAATGCCCTATTGACGAGTTAGCATTAAATGTAACTCAGAAGAAATATGACTCACATGAGACAGTTTCCTGTAGAGCTTCTTGCCCAGCCCAGCTAGTTCTTTGGGGTTGATTGTGTTGTTCTGGATTTGTTTACTGTCTCTCCAAGGAGGACAGATAACTCTCATGTTAGCCGAGGCACAGACCAAAATCCACCTGGAGAAGAGTGATAGGACTGAGTGATGGTCCTGGCCTCCCAGAGTCCTGGGGCCAACCAAGGAGGTCAGCTCGGAGAGGGCAGTCCAGAGCCCAGGATGGGGGGAATGTACTGATCATCTCACATCAGTCAGTAAAACATGAGGACAAAAAAGAAATTGGGTCAGCAGGGGAAACTCTGGGTAAATTCTTTCAAGCGGGGTCCAAAATCCTTCATGGCTCAGTCCTCTAGGGCTCTAAGTTCCATGGCTGGGCCCTGGCCTTCTTGGTTGGATTTATATCTGTAAATTCTGATAAGGTATACAAACAAGTATAAAAGACCGATGATAAAGAGATGAGCATGATATTGATTATTTTGTGTGTAAGTTATGCCAATGCACGTGGCCTAACAACTTTTGCCATCACTGGACTATTTTTGGTTATGCTTTGTCTGCATTTAAAACGTGTGAAACTGTCAAGAGAATTTCACTTACCACGTTAATATTTTATTTACTTGCCTTTCCAGCTTGACAGAGGTGCTGGGAAAGAAGCTGCTTCTCGAGTGTGTAAGTTGGCTGCCTGTCAGGTGTATGAAAGCGTGAACCCTGTCCTCCAGGTGTAGAAGAGTGCTGCACGGCAGAGGTCCACACCGTGTGCGTCTCTGCTGACACCTCTTCGGCCAGGAACTCTGGATTGAAGACTCCAAGCAGTGCTTGTTCTGTCTCATTCTCGCCGTTTGTCGCCTTTTAATCGGCTGGGATTGTAACTTCTGTGGAGGTAGGGTCTAATGACATAGACCACTTTTTCGCACTGTAGGCCTAGAGATCTGGAATATACTAGTTGAAGGGAACTGGTAATAGATCAGAAAAGACAGGAGCACAGATAAAACTGCAGTAAAACCTGCGTGCTTTTATGAGCAAACCTTCTGGCAATCAAAGACAGTAACAGGTACATCAACTAATCAGAACAATGTTCTGGGAGGAATGAAAAACCAAGGAAACCCCGCTGTTTCCGCCCGGTTTCGAACCGGGGACCTTTCGCGTGTTAGGCGAACGTGATAACCACTACACTACGGAAACAGGCGGCGATGGGTTTTTCCTTAAGTCTTATACGCCTTGTAGTCCTGGTCATGGCCCAGCTACCCCGGCCTCACCTGTTAGATCAGAGCCCTTGGAACCATTTTCGCCCCAGAATATCGGTCGGTCGGCTCCAGGATAACAATGTATGTCTCACTGCGGAAAGCAACCTGTTAGTGGGTTGCGAAAACAAGTCGAGCAATAAAAATAAAAATGTTAAAAAAGGAGTGAATAAAAGCAGCAGGCCTTGCAGAAGAGAAGGTAAGATGTGGCTTGACATTGGATGACCTTCATTAACTCTCTTCTAGGGAGACAGCTGAAGGGTTTAAATTTTCACATAATTTGTGCTCCATTGACAGGATTGACCTAAAGGATTCAAAAACGCAAAGTGCATTCAAACTACAGGAGATTCGAATATATTTGCGTCAAAATATAAATTAAAGCAAATATGAACAAGCAAAAGTAAAATTAATTTTACATATGCTTTCAAAATAATTATGTATTTCTTATAAATTATACAAAATTATTAACAATAAATGAGAGATTGACATTAATTGATTTGAATATCAAATTTTAAGTCGATGTTATTTAAATAAAGCTGAAATTTTTTGTTAAATTTTGAAAACGTAATGGAATCTTTTAAGTATTTTATAAAAATAAAACTCATTAATCCTAGCATTCAATGTCCAGAATTGGGTTGAGGTTTAACGTTGTATGTAGACCAACATGTATGCAAATTAATAGTACCCATGATTTAATATTGCAAAGCGCTTTTCCATCGCCGACGTTGGTTCCCAAAGACTTAGGCAGCCAGGAATTGGAGCGGAGGCTGAGTCCTACTGAATAGGGATCCTTAATATGCCTGTGACTCTAAAAACCCCGCTCCACCGGAGCACAGGGCCGGAGGCCCTGCTGTCCGAGTCTAGTTCAAGGTCACCGGGGGCCTGTAGGTGGCCCAGTCCATGCACGCTTTACCATTTTCCCTTATTCTACTACAATTTGATTTTACTCATCTGTCCCCTCTTTGTTGCGCATCTTGACTCCCTTGGATTCAATGGAAGCCTCACTGCTGGCTTTTCTCCTATACCGACTCCTCCTCCATGTACCCAGGTCCATCTCTCCGACGGTCAGATTCCAGCTCTCAGCTTGAGCCACCCTCTACCCTCGCATCTGACTCCAGCTATGACTGTTCTCCACAAGTATCAAATCCGCGTATCTTGGATATGTCCTTTTAGATGTCCCACAACCTATTCAAGACTGAAATCACTACTCCTCTCTCCTCTCTCCCCCCCTCCACTCCCAAACTTCAGTCTCTGATCTTGGCTATTAAACCACGTAAAGCAAAAATCCGGAGAGCCCTCTCCTGTCCAGGACACAAGCCACGCATCCAGCCTTCTCCAGCCCCCCGCGCCGGCCGCTTCCTGTTTGGACCTTGGCTGTGTCCTTCCAGCCCCTCTCCCTGATGCAGCCTCACTCCCCTCACAACTCCTGCTCATCATTCCTGAAAGAATCCCTCTAGAACATAAATCAGAGCGAGTCCTTCTGCCTCTGCGGCCTTTATCACCGCTCGAAAAAAGACCAAAGATCTTACTACGCGTTTGCTTAAGGTTTGAACTGGTGAAAGCCAAGAGCAACGTAGGTCACGCTGCTTACTAGGAGGGGATTCCAAATCAGACCTGGCCAGAGGGGCGGGGGTGGAAAGGGTGGAGAGGAGAGACAAGCGGGAATTGCAGCAAAAGGTCAGACGGGCGTGTCCTTGGTTTGTTGGGAGACAGAAAAGAGAAAGCTGTCCACTTTGGCTGTCTCAGTGAAAAAGCCTGGATCTCTTAAGAATGTTTTCCAGTCCCAGTGAAGGTGGTAAAAACGACCTTGAAACCACTTTGCAAACGAATCCACAAGCTTTTGTGTAAGACAAAACGCCAAAGTTCAAACTCTTCGAACACCAGCCTGTTTAGACTCCTACGTTCCAAGCAAAGACCACAGTAACAGTGACTCCCCAGGGACGCGTTTTACAAACTCTGCCCAATTCCTGTCCAGACTGCCCTCAGAGGGTGTAGTGCTAAACCCTCCCTAACTTCGCCCTTCCATACACTTCCGAAACTGAAGGCGATGCTATCCTTCGCTAAGCAAGTTTAATAAACCGGCTTTGTGTGATCAACAGACTTCTCTTGTGATCTGGTATGTCATGTGGGGAGACTTCTAAGGACGGAAAATGGAAAATGGGCTGAATTTGCAGGACTGAGAAACAGTAAATACAAAGAAATGAATTCAAATGAAGTTAAGGGAGAATTTCGTGACAAGACCGGTAAACGGAGGATATTCATGTGAGGGTGTTTTCCCCCAAAAGGACATTTTTACATTCATTTATGTGTGGGCGGGATGTGGAGGCTGGGATGTGTGGGGTAACATTCCACAAAAGATCGACTCTTAATACCGAGCTTAAAGAGAATATACTTAACATGAGGGTCTCCAATTACAGAGTACTTCTTTCTTTACCAGATATCGAAACCGAGAGTCAGCGGTGAGAGCGCAGAATAGTAACCTCAAATTACCTCATAAGGTGGTCGCCAATCAGGTGGCCCTGGAGTCCCACCGCAGGTTCCGGAGGCCACTCCATGCCCTCCCCCCCAGGGTAGCTTACCAGGGACACCTGGGCGGGACGTCTCGCAAGTAGAGGGTGACTAATAGACATTGGACATTGGTAGGCAAATTTCAGCAAGCGAAATGGTGGCCTGAGGTGCCTTTACAACGAGTTCTTGATCTTCATTTCCAAAAGGAAGACAACGCCCAACGTGGGGCTCGAACCCACGACCCTGAGATTAAGAGTCTCATGCTCTACCGACTGAGCTAGCCGGGCAGTTGCCGGGAAACTGGTCTCCGTCTCAGGGGACCAAGACCCACAAGCAAGGATATATATATATATATATATATATATATATATATATATATATATATATATATATATATATATATGTGTGTGTGTGTGTGTGTGTGTGTGTGTGTGTATATATATATATATATGTGTGTGTGTATATATATGTGTATATATATATATACACACACACACACACTTTGAGAAGCAACTGCACAAGCATTTTGGAGGGCCTACTGTGCGCCTGGCTCTGTCCCAGTGATTAGACTCGAGGGATCTGACATAGGAGAGAGGTGGCCGTGCGGGCTTCCGAGGGGAAGAGCAAAAAGACTAGCTGAGGTGCTAGACTTCAATTTACATCACAAGACTTAATGGAGAGTGTGGTCTACTGCGGTGCTCCCTCGTTACCTGACACAGAGATGGACATATACCATTTCTTTCACTGCTTCTGACAGCTTCCACTACCCCGAAAGCGGGACAAGCCGTGACTATAGAATTAAAAACTAAAACAAAACTTGTTTCCGCCCGGTTTCGAACCGGGGACCTTTCGCGTGTGAGGCGAACGTGATAACCACTACACTACGGAAACAACCTGTCTTTGGCAGAAGCTGATAACTCCCTGAATCTAGGCACTGCCGAGAATTGCAGCGGACAAGGAATTTACTGCGGCCGGCTGAGCTGCATTTAGGTCTTATGATTGTACTTCTTGCCACAGCAGGGCTCGCAGCTCCTGGCACGGCCTAGTATAATTCACCCACGAGGATCCGTAGTTTTGGACCGTTCAGACCACCCCTTAAGAAGCACGCGTACATCTGAAGTTTCCCCAGGGGACGGGAGGCGCTTCGAGAGCAAGGTAAATTCTGCGTACAGAGTCTAACACTCACTGGGGAGTCTGTACATGAGTAACGGTCCTGTAACTTCCCCCGCAGTTTTTTTTTTTTTTAATTAAGCGAGAATTTTTGCTTAAGCATCAAGCATTATTTCTATTGCACAAATAATCCATTTGGCAGGGACGCTCTGGGTACTACAGCAGCATCTTTACTAATACTAGTATCAATCTATATCCCGGATAGGATTCTCTCAAATAAGATCAATTCTTCAAACTAATTGAGTCCTTGCTCTTAGATTGCGACTCCATGAAGACAGACTTCGAGGTATTTTGGACGTGGAGCACGCGTGGTGCACAGCGAACAAAGTGCTGAATGAATTGATAACACCCGTTTTTTTCCTTTTTTCTTTTTCTTTTTTTTTTTCTTTAAGGCAATATATTGACTTGGTTCAAATTCAAGACACATAATGACATACACGGAAAAGTGTCCTTCGTATCCCTTACTTCCCAGAGACTCTGCTATTAGTACACTTCCATAGATAGACGACGATAACAGTGGGTAGCTAAACCTTATATCTCACTATGTGTTAAGTAACATTCTAATCGTTTTGCATGACATTAACCCTAATGTCACTAAACCCTCTGATACAGGAACTATTGCCCTCATTTTAAACACGGAACTATAAAGCTATCAAATACTTTTAACATCCTATCCCCACCCTCTTTTTTACAGATATTCTCTACGGTGTTCAGCACTTTGCTTTTTTCACTTCAGAATACATTTCGAATTTTCACTTTAGAATACATTTTGAAGAGGATTCCCTTTTTACATCTAAAGTGTTCCACTACGCACGAAATGATTTGCTACCATTCCTTTACTGGACAGTTAGTGAAGCTCACCTAAAGGATGCTATAGTCACTGACAGCAGTTTCTAATACGGATGTGGAAATGCCATCTACTATGGGAAGGAGCAGGGGGTGTCTTCAGTCCCACCACCACCGCACTTCTACAGGCCCCGCCCCCTAGGCTGTCCGGGAGCGACGCTCGGAGTCCTCAAACAACAAAGTCCTCCGCCTAGAAGGGCCGGAAGTACTTCAGGGCGCTCACCGACACCCGCCTCTCCGCTTCCGGAACTGGCGGTGGGGAGTCCCTGCTGCAGTTCTCCGTGTCCGTTCGGTAGGATGGCTCTGGGCCGATGCGGTCATAGTACCGAAGGCGGACGGGCGCCAAGCCCTACCACTGTCCCCCGAAATTTACCCCCAGTGGCGGGCGATGGGGGAGGCCTGGCCTTCTGTTTCGTCTGCATTCCCAGATCCCTCACATCACAGAGACTTGGGCCTCTATCCTTCTAGCCTCTCGCCCTTTTCCCGAGTGTCTGCTAGAGCGTCCCCTCTCTGTTTCCTGTCGTCAAGGGGGCCAGGGCGGGGTTGGGGGGCAGAAAAAGGCGTAGCGCGACCGCGGAGGGAACTCGCGAGCTTGGGTAGCTCGTAGGCGCCGGAAGTGTTGGGAGGAAGGCCGGAAATTAAGGGGAGGAGCCAGGAAGTGAGGAGGGGCGGGGGTTTATGAGGAGGCCGAGGGAGCGCTGGGGCAGATTTGCACTCAGGGCCACCTGAGGGACTTGGCGGTAGCGCTTACCTCTGTCCCCACCCCTCGCAGGGACACGGTTATCGTGCGGGAGTAGGGAACTCTGTGGAGGGGTGGGTTGTCGGGAGGACATTTCTCTGGCTGCGCTTGAGGCAAGGTGTGGAGAGGCAGGGCTGGGGGTGGGGCTGGGTCGTCAGGGCGTCTAAGAGGGAAGACCCCCGCCCCCGCCCCCCACCGCCCATCTACACTGGCTGGCTGGACACTAAGATGGCTGCCGTTGCCATGGCACCCAACCCTGTGCAGACCCTTCAGGAGGAGGCGGTGTGCGCCATCTGCCTCGATTACTTCACGGACCCCGTGTCCATCGGCTGCGGGCACAACTTCTGCCGAGTGTGTGTAACCCAGTTGTGGGGAGGGGAGGATGAAGAGGACAGGGACGAGTTAGATCGGGAGGAAGAGGAGGAGGACGGAGAGGAGGAGGAAGTGGAGGCTGTGGGGGCTGGTGGGGGGTGGGACACCCCCATACGGGATGAAGACTATGAGGGCGACATGGAGGAGGAGGTCGAGGAGGAAGAGGAGGGTGTGTTCTGGACCAGTGGCATGGGCGGGTCCAACTGGGACAACATGGACTACGTATGGGAGGAGGAGGACGAGGAGGAAGACCTGGACTACTACTTGGAGGACATGGAGGAGGATCTGAGAGGGGAGGATGAGGAGGACGAGGAGGAAGTGCTGGAGGAGGACGAGGAAGAGGAGCTAGATCCCGTCACCCCACTGCCGCCGCCTCCAGCCCCTCGGAGGTGCTTCACCTGCCCCCAGTGCCGCAAGAGCTTTCCCAGGCGGAGCTTTCGCCCCAACCTGCAGCTGGCCAACATGGTCCAGGTGATTCGGCAGATGCACCCAACTCCTGGTCGAAGCAGCCGTGGAAACGAGCAGGGCATTTGTCCCAAACACCAAGAAGCCCTGAAGCTCTTCTGCGAGGTGGATGAAGAGGCCATCTGTGTGGTGTGCCGAGAATCCAGGAGCCACAAACAGCACAGCGTTGTGCCATTGGAGGAGGTGGTACAGGAGTACAAGGTGAGAGAAGTAGAAAGATGGGAGTTTAGTGGGGGTGGAGAGGAAGTAAGAGAATCTGGGAAAAGGAAACATGTCTTACCCCCTTAAAGTATCTCATACACTGCTGAGCTGATTCTCCTGACCTAAGCACTTACTGGCACTAAGATGGGTTAGAGTGAGACAAAGTAGACACAATGAAGAATAGGGAAGAGTGGCTTCCTCATAGGAAATCGGCAGAACTGGTGATGCCATATCACTGGGCTTTGTCTCCTGGGGAAAAGCTACCGCTGTTTTACACTTCCACTGTCTTAAGTATAGGAGTGCAAGTGACAAGCCCCTAGGGCTTTACCACCAGTCTCATTTAGCTCTGAATGATTCTTAAATCTGTCCCTAGAAATGGAAAAGAACTTGGGCCTCAAATAAGAAAGGAAGAACAGGAGTGTAGTATTGACTCAAATAGTATCAGACCCAAATGCTCTGCACTTATTTCCTAATAGGTTCCCCACCCACCCCGTGATATGGCTTGGTTCTCCTCTTGAGGAATTTTGTTGGATCTGCATCATTCTGGTGAAGTGGCCAGGACTTCTTACCTTTCCTGAGAATTTAGAAAAAAGAGAGAGGCTTTTAAGTCAGAAGACCTGCCTCTTGGTCTGTGAATGTCTTTGAACTTTAATTTACCCAGGATTAAAAGTTAATATTTACTGAACGCTTAGCATGTACCTCAGGCACCATATTAAGCACCTTTTGTGGACTATCTCATGTAAAACTCAGAACAGCCCTGTGAGTTTGATGTGGTTTCTGTTGCCATTGTACAGATTGGGAAATAGAATCAGACAGATTTAAGTAATACATACAGGGCCAGACAGCTACTAGTAAGTGATAGACTTGGCTATGCCCCCTCCCCCGGCTCAGGGCTGCTTCCCCTGGCCTATACTGTTAACAGCGTCACCACCATTTAGATGCCTCCTGTTTGTTTGACTTTTCGGACGTGTGACTTTTCTCCTTGGAGTCTGATTCTAGTTTAGTTAATATCTTGCCTCCTACTTCTGATCCTGACTCTTTTTGGACTTGGGTGAAGGAGATTTGTGTGTGAGACAGCCAGCAGAGAGAACATTATTTAGTGAAGGCCCAGTTGGGTTTGAAGCAGTGGGACAAGGAAGAGAGGGTAGCTTCTTCTATGTAGTCTGTACAGAGCTTTATTGTTTTATGACTTGTGTTTTCACATCTTCTCCTGATTCCTCCAGTAACCTCATTTTGGTACTGTTGTCAT
The DNA here is from genome assembly GCF_009834535.1 of Camelus ferus. Lineage (NCBI taxonomy): Eukaryota > Metazoa > Chordata > Mammalia > Artiodactyla > Camelidae > Camelus > Camelus ferus. The sequence continues at coordinate 114,052,390 of NC_045698.1, forward strand.
TAACCCAATTTTAGAGTAAGGCGTCTAGAGTTTGTTAGCTACGAATGGTACATATAGCTAAGACAAACCTACCCTTCTTATGACAAGTAACTATTCCTTCCACAGAGTGATTGTCAAACCTGGCTGGTTGAATTATTAGTGGAGAGTCTCAGAGGTACAGTGGGCCCTACCATTGGAGATTCTGAACCAGTGACAGGGAGAATATCTTTAGAAAGCCCAGCCTACTGTAGGAATCACTGCACTGTAATACCATCTTCCTTTCAGGCCCTACATTATCAGGCGAGGTTGTGAGCTCCTTTTGTCCTTCCCTTTTTATCCCCTCAGTTTCTAGTTAACTGTACTCATCAAACGATGTGTAGTCACTTTGTTAACTGGATCCCAGGGTGGAATATCCATGGGCATCCCCCTTCTCCACTCTCCCCTTGCAGACTCTTCTGGAGAGCTTTCTGAAACTGGATTTAATTTGTGATAGCCATGTCTGTTGAATGCTAGCCCTGCAGAGCTTTGCAATTTGGAGAGGCCACATAGACACAAATAATCTGACATTAACTGATTAGCAAATGTAAATACATAAGTTTTATTATATGGAACTAATTTGAGTGATTCCCTTTCTCACTTACTTAGGGTATTTTACAGGCAGGTAGTTTCCTTTCCTATGTACACTAACCAGCACTAGCGTGGCAGTGTTGTTCTGTAGAAATATGTCTTTATTGAATAAGTAATAATGCACAAATGGTATACGAAGAAAGCTCCAAAAAAGTTGGAGATCCTTGAAAATTTCACTTAAATAGCCTATTTGGATTTGTGCGTATGAATTTTTTGTCAACAATTTCAGAAAAATACTAAATGGGAAATTTAAGCATCATAAATTCTGAATTAATAGAGTTGAAATTATTGACACTCCTGGAGAAAAGGAGAAAGTAATAGCGAAAGGCAAAGTTTTGTGTGGTTTGTGCTATTTTTATGTCATGGGTTGATTGTAATATTGCAATTTTTTCTTCACCCATTACCTTGTGCAAACAGCTGCCTTTTGTACTCCAGGTCAGTAACCTCTTTAGATGAAGGGTCATTATCAGGCTGTCGCTGGCAGCTTAGACCCAGGTGAGGAGTTCTAGATAACATTTAATACTGATCTTTTGCTACATGCCAGACACTGTGCCAAGCGTAGCATCCATGAAGTAGGTTCTGTTATTCCCAGTTCCCTTTTTCAGATGAGGAAACTGGAAGCACAGCTTGCAGCAGGTCACCTGGCTGCACTCAGGTTCAGATTGGCATCTAGGCTTCAGCTCTTCTACCCTTTCTTACCCCTCAAGGAAAAGGAGGGAGAGAGGCAGAAAACGTAGAAGACATAAAAAAAGGAAAGAGCCCCAAAGTCAGGCTTATCTGGTCTCACAACCCTTCAAAGAAAAAGACTCTCCTACGAATGATTGGAATACAGAGCTCAAGTGCATGTTTGCTGTGAGAGTGAAAACCTTAGGAGGAGAGCGTATTTGTTTTCCATTTAGCAACTAATTGCATGGGAGGGAAAGCCGATGGGCAGAGAAAAGCATTGACGTTAATATAAGTAAAGGGAGGTCCCTGCTCCCATGAGGCCCTGTGCTGGGGACAGCACACTTGTCAATGACGATAGCACCTGGGAAGGATTGCAGAGGTGTATTCTTGTTCCTTGGAACCACAGAAGAGGTTGGAGATGGGGTTCACTGGGGCCATGGTCAGGTAGATGGGTTTTAAAGGAAAATGCCTTGGGCCAAGTGGAGAAGGGCAGTCCCAGGCAGAGGGAACAGCACGGATAAAGTTACGGAATTATGCTCAGGAAAAGACACGGAGTTTTATATGACTAAAACTAAGTCTGTGTTGAAGGGGTAGGTGCAGGAGAGGAGGCTAGAAATGAGAGAGCAGTGAGAGCCTCATATTTTGCAGGTGGTGGAGAACCATTGAAGGATTTTTAGCACAGGTATAAAGTCATTGGAAAACTATTTAGAGATGAAAATTATGAGGAAGATTGCTAATTAGGAGGGGGGACACCATATGGGAAGACTGTGTGGTGAGTGGCTCAAGCCAGGTTCATTCTAGCTCTGAGTGTGCGGTTATGTAGTTGTCAGGATCCTACCTTTAGAGCGTGGATCTATATGCGTGCAGGCGGAGAGTTGGAGGCTTTTGTCATCTGAAGAGAAGGAAGGGGAGGAAGGGAGTGTGATGCTCATTTGATTTCTCTGGTGGGGCTCAGGCTTTGAGCCCCAACCCACTGCAGGGAGAAATGGCGGATGTGTGCAGGTGCCTCCCCCATCCCAGGTCTCTGATCTTCCTTTCTCCATCCCCCCAGGCCAAACTGCAGGGGCATGTGGAACCGCTGAGGAAGCACCTGGAGGCTGTGCAGAAGATGAAGGCCAAGGAGGAGAGGCGGGTGACAGAGCTGAAGGTGAGTAAATGTCCTTGACAGGGCTGACTGGCTCTGTGGTCAGAGCAGGGAAGGTGGGCTTCCCACTCTCACAAATGGCGACTGGACCCTCTGAAGAGGGGCAGTGGAGAAAGGTAGATACCTTCCCAGGGTTGTGAGGAGAGAGGGGCCTTTGAGGACCAAGAAACGTGTATTCCTAGGTTCCAAAATGGAGTGAAAATAGGCCTAGTTTACAGAGGTTGAGTGCCTGGCCCCCAAGGCTGCAGAGCAGGCTTACCACCCCAGACACCTAACCCCAGAGCCACTGCCCCATACCGCTGTGCCCACCACGCCAGACAGCACAGAGGGCAAGGCAAAATGCACACAGCAGCCATCAGAGAAGCCCGAGGCCCCAGGATAGATGGTGGGTGGTGGGCAGAGCAGCCCTGAGCATGAGAGGGGGCCAGGGTGTTTAATGGAGGGGAGGAATTAGTGAGTGTTAGCATTGCAGAGACCTGACGTCTTCTAGTCCAGTGTTTCTCAGCCTTTTTTCATTATTGCTCACCCCTCCCCAAGGAGTATTTTTAGGTATTTTCCCCTTCCCACCCCTTACCCCTGTCTCTTTTTGTAAGGCCAGCAGGCACTGGAATGGCCTGGCACTGAATTTCAGGGACCAAGCCAGGACACCCCTCCTGTCTGACCTTTTCCCCCATCACCCCAACCCCTGGCAGGGTGGCTGAACCTTGCCACTTCCCAGAGCCCATACTCATTCATCGCCACCTACACATTAGGGACTCTGTGGCTGGCAACTGCTAGGCACTGAATGGTGGAATTTGAGTCTGGGAGTCAGGGAGTTACCTTGCTTCTAGCCAGCTGCCTAAGTTGAGATTTTTGGGCTCCTGGAGTGCAGAGAAGGCATCAGGATCTGAGTACCTTTGGTACAGAGAGTGAAATTGACTGTTTCTTTCACCCACTTGGCCAGCCAGGACTTCCTCCCAACTCTGGCCTGTCACTCTTTTTCCTAAGAATGTCTCCAGCGCACCCACCATCCAAGATTGCCCAGCGCAGGCAAATGGGGTGGGAATGGGCAGAAGTTTTCTCTCATACATCGATGTTACTTACTTATCAATATCCTTGATTTTGCTTCTTGGTCCTTAAAGTATAAAATATTATCTGGCCGTTTACAGCAAAACTTTGCTGTCTCCTGATCTAGAAGGATTGAGTGACTTTTCCCAAGGTCATTAGTGGTATAGCCAGGCCCTAACTTCAGATCTTGATTCCTGAATTTTTTTATCCATTTCAAAAAATTCTTACCAAGTACCTACTCTGTGGTCGGCACTGTGCCAGGGTCTGAAGACCCTGTGGCAGCAGAGCTTACAGAGCAGTGGGGGACACAGGTATTAAAAGATACTCCAATGTAAACATAACATTTCAAGTTAAGAAAAGTGCCATGAGGAGATACAGTGATATTTATGGGGGGTGGTCCTGATTTCGATCTGGAGGAGAGAGAAGGCTTTTCTCAAGGGAACGTTTAAGCTTAGACCTGAAGATTGAGTCAAGTTAGGTAGCCAAGGTGGAGATAAATGTTGTAGGCAGAGGTGGGTGAGTTTGGGACCAGTGTGCTGGGAGCGAGGGAGTGGTGCCTGCTAACACCAGGAGATGGGGAAGGGGTTGGGACCTTTTCCGTACAGAATGTAGGGCTCCTTTCCCTTGGACTGAGGGGCCGCAGTTGTAAACTTGGAGGTTTATGTTTCTGTGTGTTGAGGTGGTATCCACCATCCCCTTTGCATCATCCCAGAGCCAGATGAAGTCAGAGCTGGCAGCTGTGGCCTCAGAATTTGGGCGGCTGACACGGTTTCTGGCCGAAGAGCAGGCAGGGCTAGAGCGGCGCCTCCGGGAGATGCACGAAGCCCAGCTCGGCCGCGCGGGAGCCGTGGCCGGCCGCCTCTCGGAGCAGGCCGCCCAGCTGAGCCGCCTGCTGGCTGAGGCCCAGGAGCGGAGCCAGCAGGGGGGCCTGCGGCTGCTCCAGGTGAGCAATGGCCCCTTCCCTGTCCACCCGTCAGAGCCCTGTGTCCGCTCTGTCGCGCGGTGCTTCCCAGACACCTGTCCAGAGCTGCCTCTCGTCTCATTGGGAGGAACCCACATTGGCGTAACCTGAAGACCAAAAGGTTTTTTGAGGCTGGAGACAGAGTTAATGCAGAGTGTGGTGTGTGTGATGATGATGCCCACTGAAGAGAAAGGAGATGCGGTTGCAGAAGGAGGGTTTTAAGTGAGTTGAGGGAAGAATTTTCAACAGTGACATCCTGAAAAAGGCGACCAAGTCATATTGTGAAAATTCTTCTACTGGGGTTGAAAATTCATTGGACTCACAGCAGGATGAGTTGAACTAGGCGTGCTGAGGCATAGGGGTGATTGAGATGGATGCATGTTTATGGAGGGCCTTGAGTGTGCTTTTTCTCACTCCCTGTTCAAGTTACAGTCCTTTCTCTGGCTGGAATCAGATGGGGAGAAGGGAGCCGTCCCTGTGCAGCTGACTCTCTCTTTGTCTCTTTCTCCCTCTCCCTCTTTTTGTTTCTGTTATTCCCAGGACATCAAGGAGACTTTCAATAGGTGTGTTCCCACCCTTTATCCTTTGTGACCCAGTGGCATCTGGTTCCCCATCCCTGCCTCTCTTGGATATCCCACTCCTCTCCTTCCTTCCCCAGGACCCGAGTTTCTGCCTCCTGGACCCTCCTCCCCTTCCCCTCAGTTTCTGCTCTTCCCTCTGGGAATATCATGGTCCCACCCCCTGCCCGGTCCCCTTCCTCCAGGTGTGAAGAAGTACAGCTGCAGCCCCCAGAGGTCTGGTCACCTGACCCATGTCAACCCCATAGCCATGACTTCCTGACAGACGCCATCGTGAGGAAAATGAGCCGGATGTTCTGTCAGGCTGCCCGAGGTAGGGAGGTCACCTGTTCGGCCTTCCTTTGCCTTTCCCTTCACAGGCCCGAGATTGGGTTCTGAGGGAAGCTGGGCCCTGGGAGAGAGTGGGTGCCGAAGTGGAGCACGATACAGGCAGGCCACCTGGGGCTTCAAGAGTAGCTCTTGTCCTAGCCCAGGTAGGTGTAGGGGTTGGGGGGTGGCAAGAAGGGCCAGGACCAGAGGGAAGATCTGTCTGGTGTCCTAGGAACAAGAGTGGGGAAGGAGGTGGAGCTCATGGGAACTTGAGCCCGACTCTAGGTTGAGGTGGGGAGCTGAGGACAGATGGACGGTGGGGAGGGAGAGAGGCGAAGGGGAGGGCGGCAGGAAAGGCCAGACCTCGGAGTTAGCTGCTGATGGGGAGCAGTCGTTCCATCCCTGGTATATTTGTCCTCCCTCCTCCCAAGTGGACCTGACGCTGGACCCCGACACGGCTCACCCGGCCCTGATGCTGTCACCCGACCGCCGCGGGGTCCGCCTGGCAGAGCGGCGGCAGGAGGTTGCTGACCATTCCAAGCGCTTCTCGGCCGACTGCTGTGTACTGGGGGCCCAGGGCTTCCGCTCTGGCCGGCACTACTGGGAGGTAGAGGTGGGTGGGCGGCGGGGCTGGGCGGTGGGCGCTGCCCGTGAATCGACCCATCATAAGGAGAAGGTGGGCTCTGGGGGGTCTTCTGTGGGCAGTGGGGATGCCAGCTCCTCCTCGCGCCATCACCATCGCCGCCGCCGGCTCCACCTGCCTCAGCAGCCCCTGCTCCAGCGGGAAGTGTGGTGTGTGGGCACCAACGGCAAACGCTACCAGGCACAGAGCTCAACGGAGCAGACACTGCTGAGCCCGAGTGAGAAACCACGGCGATTCGGCGTGTACCTGGACTATGAGGCCGGGCGCCTGGGCTTCTACAATGCAGAGACTCTGGCTCACGTGCACACCTTTTCGGCTGCCTTCCTGGGCGAGCGTGTCTTCCCCTTCTTCCGGGTGCTCTCCAAGGGCACCCGCATCAAGCTCTGCCCTTGATCAGCCTGCCACCCGCAGGGGCCCCTCTGGTCAACACTAGGGGGGCGGGTGGTGGTGGAGGGTGGCCCGTTAAGTTTGGGGGCTCAAAGGCCCCTCCCACTATTTGTCACCGCATTGCTTCCTGCTCCTCCTTGACCCCAGGCCCCTGCTTCTCCCTCCAGGAGCATAAAGAACTCTCCTGGCCTCCAGCTCAGCCTTCTCTCACCTACTCTGTCCAGCAGGTCTGCATGGCTCCCTGATGAGAACAGCTGCCTGGTCGTCCCTCCCTCTGTCCGCCCAGGGGTCTGAGTTTTTGAGTAGGGGATGAGGGGAGATTGTAATCTCATTTACTTAATTTCCCTTTCCCCACCCACCCCTGTTCAACTATTATGTCAATTCTGAGGATGGACGATTTGGGCAAGACTCAGAACAGTCCTCTTTCCAGTTCCATTTTCTGATGCACATCTTAGCTAAGGGATTTGGAAGCTTTCATAGGGAGGCAGGCTGGGAAAAGGGTAGAGCTGGGTAGTAAACAGTCTACTCTCCAGGGGAAGTAGGAAGGGTTCTACATTTTCCTTCCATTCCCAATTTCTACCTCCATAGACTGGCCAGAATTTAGCTTCAGTGAGAGATCTCAGATGGTCAACACAATTGAAACTACACATCACCCGATAAATTATTTTCTCCCTTTTTTTTCAGCACTTAATCTAGGAGCTGAAGCTCACCCCATCCCTACCCCTCAGGTCTTTTCACTGCCAGGCTCCTTTCCCTTTAGTTGAATGGAGTTCCTTTCGTCAAGTTTCCAGCCTCTCTTCATCTCTTTAGTTCCCTCCATTTGGTGAGCCTTGGAGGGGAGCCTGGGGACAGGGATTTGAAACCCTGGGAGGAGAGCCTTGGGCAGAATCTATTTTTCTAGTAACCCTTTGCCTTGTCACTTATCAGCTTTTGTCCTCTGCTTTGATGGCTGAGGTCAATTTATGCTCCTGGGGGAAAGGGAAGGGTTGTGTTGTGGAAATAAAAAGTCTATTTGCTGCTTTTGTGGACTCCATTCCTTTAGATGAGTAAAGATTAATTTAGAAGCCATGTAACTTTTTCCATAGCAAGTCTGTCCCTCCTGTTTAAATGAGATGCCACAGAATGGGGGGCTGATTGCCTTCCCTATCAGGCATGATTCTGTTTCCGCAGATTGGGGTATAAACTGCTACCCCCCAATTTGAATACCCTACCCAGTTTCTTATGGGCAGGCCCTTCTGAGGATCTACTTGAAGATCATTTGTCACTTTTCTACCTCCACAGCCATGGCCCTCAAGCCCAGGAGTTTTAGGCACCCTGTATTTCCAGTCTTTGTGTCAGTGAATCTAGTTGAAGCCACAGAAGCTGAAGTCAGAGGTCTCATGCCACTCATTATGAGTTAGAGAGTATGTATAGGCAGCCCTCTATGCTGCACGTGTCATTTATCTGCTACTTAAAGCCATCTGACTGTGTTTATGAACACCTCCAAACTATACTAGTGCAAGAATTTAAAATCTTCAATTACAGAAGGAGTACAAAGGATTTACTAAGCAACAGCTATTCTGGTGAGAGTTGCCCTACCTTCAAGAATTAAAGCCAATAAAATCATGAACTCCATTTTAGCCAGAGTCCCAGTTTGATGTACACTGCACTAACCTGATGAGTTCCAGGAAGTTTTCTGAATAGGCTTTTTTTTTGCTTATCAGAGGAAAGACACTTTATAAAAGTCAGGAAACCAGTTTATTTTTAAAGCTCTGCCATGTTTCTAGCGGGTGCCGATGGTCACCTGCCACACTCGCACCAGGTTGTCCGTGTAGCCAGCAAACAGAGTCTGCAGGGGAAAGATAACAGCCATAGGTCAGAGCCATGAATTCTGCAGACCCACTAGAGCAACAAAGATGGCCCTTTTAAGAGCTCCACTCTTATTACTACCAGTCATGGGTGGTGGTTATGTATTGCTAGAGAAAGCAACAGCTGGTAGTAAGGATTCATGCATTTGGGAACAGGTCAAGTTAATCAAAGTCTTCAATTAAGACAGGTTAACCACTGCCCCTCAGATCACAATCTTCCTACTGATGCATAAACATGTGATCTGTGTTCACTGACACAGCAAACCATGTCCTGGCAATCATTTTTATGTCCAGGACACTGGTTTTGTAACTGGCTGACGAGAGCAGAAAGGGTAGCTCAATCACCTGAGGACAGACCCACTTACCTGGCCGTCAGCAGACCAGGCCAGAGAGGTGCACTGGGGTGGCTCTGCCTTGCTGCTGGTGCTGATAACTTCTTGCTTTAGTTCATCTACAATGATCTTGCCCTCCAAGTCCTGATGAAGAGGTAAAACTAGGATTAAGTACACTCAGCTCTTTATGCCACTGACATTAAAAACAAACAAAAGAAGAACTCAAAAAAGCCCCTTTAATCTCTAACAGTGATTCTCAAGAAAGGATGATTTTTCGCTCCCTTGGGGACACATGGCAATGCCTAGAGCCATTTTTGGTCACTAAGAGTTTGCTACAGGTACCTTGCAGGGAGTAGAGGCCAGGGATGCTGTTAAACATCCTAAATTCCACAAGATGGCCGCATCCAACAACATTACCCAGACCAAATGTCAGTTGTGCTACAACTGGTCAGTAGACAGAGCTCTCCCACAAGTGCAAATCCCAATCCCAAGAAGTTTTAACTCATTCTTCTTGGGTATCTGCAGACAGCCTCATGGTTCAAGAGTTGTTCAGAAGTTCAAATCCCAGCCATGAGTCAAATGATGTATCGGGAAATCACCACAGTGCCTGGGCTTGCAGAGGACAGCCAGGCACCCGGCCCCGGCTGCAGCCCGCACTCACCCAGATCTTGATGCTAGGGCCCGTGGCAGCACAGAGCCAGTAGCGGTTGGGACTGAAGCACAGCGCGTTGATGATGTCCCCACCATCTAGTGTGTAAAGATGCTTGCCTTCATTGAGGTCCCACAACATGGCCTGGCCATCCTGGGCAGACAGGAAATGAAGAGTCAGGGCAATACAACTTCTTCCATGCGTTAATTCCATTTCAGGATTCTTTCTTAACCCTTAACTCCCCACCACAGTACCCTGACTTCCCCAAAGCCAATTTCTCAAGCATCAATATTTATCTCTGTATGCCTTCCCTTTAATACATGACACCACACCAACCCTATCAAGCATCTCTAACAACTTGAAAATGCATCACTACGTTAAGCTCCGAAAACACAGGATCCTAACCTCAACAACAGCTTCCAGAAATCAGCTTCACAGAAGACAACCTTTCTATTTTTTTAATTTTTATTTATTACATTTGTTTTTAATTGCTTTTTAAAGTTACTATTCTGTTTCTTAATGGTTTTTTATTGAGGGGGGATTAGGTTTATTATTATTTTTTTAATGGCAGTTCTGGGATTGAACCCAGGACCTTGTGCATGCTAAGCACGCGCTCTGCCACTGAGCTACACCCTCCTCCCAAACCTTTCTCTTTTAAAGAGCATGCCTCATCTATGTCATCTCCGGAAACATTTATTCTTGGGTTGCTATTCTGTTACCTTCAGTACTCTAAGATACTGTCCCCCATTGAGTAGGAGACCATGGACCTCTGATTACCTTGCCTCCAGAAGCACACAGGGATCCATCTGGAGAGACAGTCACGGTGTTCAGGTAGCCCGTGTGGCCGATGTGATTGGTCTTCAGCTTGCAGTTTGCCAAGTTCCACACCTAAGATTGCAGGTCACGGGTGAAGAGCTATGGATCCACCCACCAGGGTTAAGAGGGCTCAGGCCAAATAAAAAAGGCATGGCACCATGTAGAGGGCAGCCAATTCCTATTCCACCAGTAACAAAAACAGGTCAAAGAGTTTGTCTTGGACATTTAAGGGCAATGAGAATTAAAACCAGAGATAAATGCTTTCCATGCTGTCACCTTACAAGGGACTCTGGGCTACTTTAGACTAAGTATCAAAAATTAATGGCCTGTACTGAGAAAATAGCGAGGGGAAAGATCAAATGAGAGGCAGAGCTTTCAAAGCTGGACCTATGACCAACTGGGAGGCACTGGGCACACATTCTGGTTGGTAAGGGCCACACACCCTGGCTCCAGGCTCACCTTGACCAGCTTGTCCCAGCCACAGGAAACAATAATAGGATTGCTGCTGTTGGGTGAGAAGCGGACGCAAGACACCCACTCTGAGTGGCTCTCATCCTGCAGAGGATGGAAAGGAAATAAGAAATCATCTTGGCCTATGAAATGCTGGACCCCACCCCTCTCTTCAGTTACATGGGACGTATGTTCAAAGCCTGTATCCACACCCCTAGAACCCAAACCTTTTGAACTGATAGAATCCCCTTAGATTCCAGATGAGGCTTGAAATCACCATAAGGGCACTGCTGGGTGTGAGAAAATGTTCAACATGTGTTCCCTGCACGTGCCTTCACTTTACCTGGACAGTGTATTTGCACACACCCAGAGTATTCCATAGCTTGATGGTTTTATCTCGGGAGCCAGAGACAATCTGCCGGTTGTCAGAAGAGAAGGCCACACTCAGCACATCCTTGGTATGGCCTACAAATCGGCGCGTGGTGGTGCCCCTGAGAGGGAGGACTTGGTTACTTTCTAGACAGACTTCGCAAACATTCTTCCAGCCAGACTGTCTCCCTGGTCTGCTTCCTGTCCCACTGGACCTGCTTTACTCACACAACCCTGGACATGGCTGTAACAGTAGGCCCTTGGCTGAAAATATGCCAGAGAATCCCTTCAGAATTGCAGGACATGTCCTCACTCCCACATGGGGATTGGCTGACAATGTCATCTGTCATCACCAGGATCCTCTGCTATGCCTGACCATCCAAGGACTGAGCTCTCCATATACATGTTCAAACTGTTGCCTACTCCTAAGTGCAGTATCTGATAAAACTGCTCAACCACACCACTCCTCAGCAATTCTGCATAACAAATTCAAAGCAACAAGGAGGGAGGCAATTATCTTCTCCAGGTATTGCCTGCCTTACAGTTCCCACAATGGACCCGACTGCCCCTGGGAAACCACCTCCCAATATTATCTACCTCATTTCTACCCAGCTCTCCCCCAATGCCCCAGAGTAGCTACTTGCGTTGTGAGATCCCAGAGGCGAAGGGTTCCGTCCCAGGAGCCTGAGAGGGCAAACTGGCCATCTGAGGAGATGACCACGTCACTCACAAAGTGGGAGTGACCCCGAAGAGCACGCTGTGGGATGCCGTAGTTGGTCTCATCTCTGGTCAGTTTCCACATAATGATGGTCTTGTCTAAGGGAGGTAAAACAGAAAAAGAAAAGTCCAGTAATAAACCCCGTGGCCCATTTGCTGATCTACTGGATAATCCAGGATGCCTCAAGGTGATTGGTGGGCTCACAAGACGAATCAAGGCCATTTAGAGGGTAGGGGGACTGCAAGCTATGAAAGCAATTAATAGCCCAAAGCCAAGAGCCTCACTATTCAAGAGTGAAGTAGAGCTAAGTGGTACCATGAGAATTTAACTCAGGTGCACAGAATTTTACCAGATTATGGACAGCCCTTTCAGAGATTCAGACCAATTCAAGCACCCATTTCAAATCTTTTCTGAGGTCTAATGCACGAACACAGCTGCCTGGGTCGGGGAAGACTAGCTGCGGGCCTCCAGAGACTACTGCTGAGGGCTGCAAGTGCTGGAATTAGAAAAGCCACTTTAGGTGCTACAGCATTGGATGCTTTCACTACTGTGTTTCACTCAACAAGATTTCCAATTAAATGCCAGACACGATCCTAGCTCCTGATGATTTTTAATACCATGGGCGCAAATGCAAGGCACAAGAAGCCTCCAAACGCAGTCAGGTGCAAAGAAAACAAGAAAACCGAGGGCAGAACGAGCAGGCCCGTGATGGCCGTGATACTGGAGTCACAGGGCTCCCTCAGAGTCCCTCAAGTTCCAACCCAGCAGAGGGTCGGGCGGCAGCTCAGAAACAGCCTCTGGATTTCAGCATGGACACTCAGATGGCATGTTGGGATCATCACCGCCCCGCCCGACTCGTAGGCTCCTGGGCACACAGCCGCTAATGCGGGGAGCTGGGCCAGAGATTAAAAGGCCCCCAACCTTGCAACCCTCCTGGCAGCCACTGGGTGAAGCATGGGTCAATTCACACCCAAACCGAATTATCGCGCCCCATGGCCCAGCCATGCTACGCGCGCAACACCCCCCCCCCAACTCTGCACCTCAGCCCATACCTCGAGAGGCGGACAGTATCATGTCCGGGAACTGGGGAGTGGTGGCGATCTGGGTCACCCAGCCGTTGTGGCCCTTGAGGGTGCCACGAAGGGTCATCTGTTCGGTCATGGCGGCGGCGGGTGCGGGTGTCGCCGCAGCGACGAGGATGGTGCTGGATAGCTCAGAGAGACGAGCACCACAGCCGCTCCCGCCACGGCCCAGCCGAGAAAAAGAGAGAGAAACCCCACGCCGGAACCGGAAATACCCGCCCTCTCGAGCAAAATGGCGCACTCCCATCATTCCCTGCTGCCCATGATGGCGGTGTCATGTAGAGTACAGGGCGAGGTAAAATATGATCGCATAGTTCCCTTCGCCGCACAACATAATTTGGCAACGCTGTACGAATACATTCCGAAACCAACATGAGTGTTTAAAAAGGGCTCCTCAAACGTTGATTGGGGCTTGATTTTAAGAAGTGGAAGAGGGGAAGTGCACGCCACAGTCCCATGAGGATCGCCTGGCGTCTTCCCTGCCCCTACGTGGCACAGCGCGAACTCTGCCGTTTCCTCGTGGTGTCTCAGAGGACAACGCAGAGGGAGCTTAATTTCAAGGCAACTGTGAGTAATGGTGGGCAATGTGAAAAATACGATATTAAATTTTAAAAATAAACTATGCTCAGATGAACCATTAAACGCTAACAGATTTCCATGCGCGGGGGCGACTCTTCCCTCGGGAGGTTTACGCTCTGATGGTTTTGGCCGAGGCACTCCATGTTCGGACTTAGTCCACCGAGGACTAAGGCAGGAATGGGTTTTGGAGCGGAAAACCGGGGGTGAAGGAAAAATAGGTCTGTGGACTGCTGAACAGCCACCCCGCTCGCGCCTAGTCAGGAGCGCGGAGAGCTCTCGCAGAAACGGAGAGGCTCGGTAAGGAAGGACCTCCGGGCTGATTTTTGGGGGCCCAGTCGAAAGTCGGCTCCCGGCTTAACCACCTCATAGGAAGGCCCGTGGGTCTGGGGGTCCCCTTGTGCCCCAGCATTTCTGTTCTGCTTGTAACAGGTATTAAGTTTCTCATCTGTCAAATGAGATTGGGAACAACGGTACCTACCTCACGTGGTGTTGTGCAGAGTAAATGAGTTAAGACAGGTAAAACGCTCAGAAAAATGCCTGGCAGAGTAAATGCACGCAATTTAGTGAGCAAGTCGTGGATACCAGACCCTATTTTATGTCTTGGTGGAGATACATAGCTGTGAATAGGAGAGAAGAGACTTTTTGTTTTTTTAGTTTACATTCGATGGGGTGGGGAGAACAGAGATTGAAGGGGAGATTTTGACAAAGACAGGAACGAGATGTGGGAGAGAGCCCTGTGGATATATGGGGGGACTCTAGGGGGGTGGTTAATGTTCAGTAGGAGGGAACGTACTTGGGGAAAAATGTTTCAGTTGGAGGGAAGAGTCAGTACAAAAGCCCTGAGCTGGAGCCTTGGAGGCGCTGAGGATCAAACAGTGAGATGGGGGTGGGGGGCAGTTGACAGAGGGCCTTACAGGCAGCAGGAAGGACCTTGGCAAGGCGGGCTAGAATGCCTGCTTTTGGGAAGGAAGGCACGGGGTAATAGTAAAGCTGCCGTGGGTTATAGCTGCTCAGGTGTGCGAAGGCGGCCAGAATCCCTCCCTCGAGAGCACCTGCTCTCCTGGTCACCTTGCAGACCCGTGCCTGCCTCCGCAGCCATGTTTGGGCTCCTCAGGGTGCTGTGTTGGCTATGCTTCTCCACAACCTGATGACCTTCCTCCAAGGGCTTGGACATAACCCGCCTTCTTGGCACTCCCAGCTGGCTGTCCTGTTACTTTCCCAACACTGAACCTTACTCCTACCCACATGTTTTGTTCCTCCTGTGGTCTTGAGAGACCCTTGCCTTTACCTACCCCAGCATCCAGCTTGCTAACCACTACTCTGACCATACCTGCACCCCCCTGGGTGCCGGGCCCACTGGGGAGATGAGCAGTTTTACGAGCATCTCAGTGTGGAATGTGAGATGTGCTGCGCAAAATCTCCCTGCCCTCAAGAACACTCACTCCTCCACTTTCTACCTCCACTCCCCAAAGATATCATCACTCAATCACACTATTACATTTTTCCCCCTCAAGAAACGTCATTCGGCTCTGTTTCTTGAACTTTGTCCAGGGAACCCCTGTGGAATCAGCATCCCTGAGGTAGGGTGCCAGGAGACCAGGTTTTACACAAACCTGCCAGGTCCCTCACCCCAGCTCAAAGATGGGACCTTTCTGTGCTCCACCCTCCTGGGTCCCTCAGCCCACCTCTGCCAGAGACCTCCCTGCCCTGCCTATGGACCCAGATTTGGGAAAATGACTTTCATGTCCCATGGGCCTCTCCTCACACTGGTATCTACTCTTGAGACCATTCTGGCGGCGCCCCCTCCTATGGGGCCAAGGAGGAATTCAGGTTTTGCCCTGGAGCCCACCAGGAGTAAGCCAGCTGAGTCCTGTGAGGACAGGGAAAAATGGAATGTAGTGGACTTTCTGGTCTACTAGACTCCTGCAGGATTCAGGCTTTCCACTTCAAAGTTTTCCTCCAACCACCACCTGGCCTCTCCACTCTTGGAGAGGACTCAGATAGGCCACAATGCCACTGAAGGAAAATCCTGAGCTAAAGGAGGTGTTGCTTCAACCCTGGGGATGGGTACAGGGTGAGGGAAGTGGAGCGGCCTTTTCTGGCCCCGCTCCTGCTGCAGTTGAGCCCCATCCATGCCTGCTTTCCTCAGGCATCCCCTTCAGCTCCCTGCTAGGCGTACAGGTTTGGGGTCCGCCTGGATTCCTTACTCCTCTCCTGGAGGAATCTGTGGATTCATTCCCTGTTAGTAAAGGAAGCTCAGCCCCTTCCAGCAGGGCGATGTCCCTCCAATGCAGGATAGTTTGAGAATCGGCTGTGTGCCTTTCATAACTCAGGCCCCTTCCCTTCTCACCTAGGGCATCTTTTTGCCAACCTGCTGAAGGCGCCCATCTGGCCTTTGGGGAAGACTCAAGCTCTCCTGAAAGCTGTCTTCCCACTTCTCCCTGCCATCCATGCCCTGTAGGCAGAACCAGTCCTGGCTGGGCCCACCGCTCCTGGCCCAGAATTTAATGAGGTCTCATCCATTCATCATAGGAGCCCCTGGGCTGCCCCATCTTCCCCCTGTCCCCACAGGCACCACCTCCTTTCCACACAAGGTAAGAATCCCAAGGAAGAAATTGGAGAGGCTCTTCTAAGAAGTGTATCTCACCATTTGTTTTCTGGGAGCCCCCAGGACTTACACTAGAAAGAGCCCCTTAGACTTCCTGCCAGAGGCCCAAGACCTCAAGGAGCAAAGGCCCCCGTCCCCTCCTGCCATCATTTAAGAGGTAAGACTGTTCTTCCCTTGAATGCTGAGGTGAGGGCTTCTGTCTGTAGTGGGTGAAGGGCTGAGGGAAAGTTGTGCGCCCAGGACCAGAGGGCCTGCTGTCAGCCCTGGGCAGGTGGCTTTGCCTGCTTTATTGTCCCTCTGCAGATTCAGTGTGGTTGGCGCTGGCATGCCCCATACTGTTTTGTGGCTACATTGGCCCTCCTTTGTTCCTCCAGCTCATCAGTTCTCTCCCCCATAGAACACACATTGTTCTGCCTGGAAGGCCCACCATATCTCACCCCCTAGCCCCTTTTCTTAGTTAAATCTAAGCTTCCCTCAGGCTCTGCTCAGGTGGCCAATCTGGGAAGCCTTCTGTGGCCCTCAGATGTAGGTCAGGCTCCTTTACTTCTTGCTGTCATATTGGTGGTGCAGTGTGTCTGGGTCTCATTTGCATCCTTCAGAGCTTTCCTGTCAGTGCACTAAGGACAGAGAGTGGGCTGTTTCTGCTCACATGTTGCACTCCCAGCACCTCGTAGAGGGTTTGGCATGTGGAAGATTCTAATCTTGGTGGCCAGCCCCACAGGCTGAGCAGTTAAGGGCAGGTAGTTAAAGGGAGGGTGTTCCAGACAGAGGGATCAGCTTGAGGAGGAGGTGTGCAAAGGGTTTGCATGTGCAAGTTTAGGGGGGATGGTTTTAAGAGGGTTGGCAGGAAGCCCTAGTCGGGAATCTGGATTTTGTTCTGAAGCCCAGGGTGGTCTCTTTAGGATGATCTCATCTCTCTGCTGCCCAGACTTGATTTTACTGAAAGGCATTTGTTGTCAGAGTGAAGACTAGGTTGGAGGAGTAAGACTAGAAACAAGCCTAGGTCAGAAGCTGGACAGTAGGGTCTGTAAGAGGATCATGGGAGTCTTATGAAGGAAGGGACAGAGGACTGGCTTACAAAGGCCTTAGGAGTGAGGGCTTGAACACCTCTTCCAATACATCTCTACCCTGCCTCCTTCACTCCAGGGTCTAGAATCAGGCCCTGTATATAGAAGCTATTTAATGACCGAGGCCTAAAGAATTAAGTTCAAAAAGGTTGGAGACAAGTAAACATGAGAGTGTAATTACAGGTTCTGTCTATTCCTAGTGAGAGGTGGGGATGTGGCATTAAATCAACAGATCTTACAAAGGAATCACATGCCATTTTTCTTAATGTCTCTTGAAAACGATTCCTTGTCTATCTTAAGCAGAAATCTGAGGTATGTCCTCCAGAAAACCACTAAGGCATTCTATTGGGTCTAACCTGGGAGATGGGACAGTGGGGTTCCCCACACCCTTCGTGCTTTAGCAAATGTGCAGAATCAGAGGCTGTGGAAGTGGGCATGATCTGGGCAGGTACCCGAGGCAGGACTTTAAGAAATGCCAGCAGAAGGCAAGCTTCTGGCTTCTTGTTAAAGGATGTAAAGCAGCATTGGGTGGTAGGGAGAGACAAAAGGTGACTCAGGGTGCCTGTTCTCAGCTTTTTACCAGGAAGAGGATTTCATATGAACCAGGGCTGGGAGATTATGTTGAAATGGAACTTTGAGGCTAGCGAGCTCACTCCAGGATATCCAGGGCTGAGGAGGAGGTAATCTTCCCTGTTCACACTTGGGTTAAATAACCAGAGCCTGCTGAGAAATTCCGTCCTTCGCTATAGGGGAGAGAAGGGATTTTATATGCCAGGAAATGGCAGGCAGAAAGAGGGTGTGACCTCCAGGGATCCAAATAATACTTAAAAAACTGAAACAAACAATTGCCTTATGGCCCTGTTGAAACTGAGAAATAGCTGAAGCGATTGCCTTTTATTACTCAGTTTCTAGGTCTTAATTTCATGTACTGCTTTGTCTGTCACAGTCCTTGATGGCAGTGATATAGGCAGCTCCAATGTTTAAAAAAAAGGTTTGCTGATCCTGCCATCTGTGTGCCAAGAGCTGGGAGAAGTGGGATCGTATCAGTTAATTCACTGCTGCTAAGACTACATTCAATAAAATTCCAGCTAGGTGAAGCTATTCTTCCACTGAGCTTTTCTAAACATCCGTGCCAGGCACTGTCTATCAGGCCCAAGTGAAGCTAGTAATGGCACATCTCTGGATGTGACCACTTTCACTGAGTCTAGACCAGTGGTTCTCAACCGGGGATGTTTTTGCACCCCACTCCCCAAGACATTTGGCAGTGTCTAGAGACATCTGTGATTGTCACAGCTGGTGGAGGAATGCTACAGACGTCTAGCGAAGAGAGTCAAGGGATGCTGCTAAGCATCTCTAAAAGCGTAGGACATCCCCCTGCCCCTCCACCCCAAAACACACCTCAAGCAAAGAATTACCTCACTCAAAATGTCAATAGCACTGAGGTTGAGAAACTCTGGTCTAGACCACAACATGGATCAGTTTTTATGCCAAGACTAATCATGAGGTCCAGGCTCAGTAGGGTAGTAAGTAAGGCTAGCAAGTGTCTGATAAATTGGGAAAGAAAAAAACTAGGAGTCAGTGGAACAGTGGCCTCCATAAGGAGATGAAGGGCAGGTATAACTAGAGTGTGTTTAACTGCACTAGAATGCTAAGAGCTAAGGTTACGGTGCAATTGGAGCTGAGTATTTCAGATGTGTAGCAAGTCTGTGTGAAGATGAGGTCCAGGGTACAGCCACTGAAGAGGAGAGGAGCAAGTTTAAACAGTTTATCTGACTTGGGATACAGCGGTCAACAGCTGCACCCAGTGGGGAAGACATTCAGTAAACAGATGAGCATCTGGTGGATATGGATATATACATATATATATATATGTTTTCCTCCATGTTTTTGTAACCCACACCTTTACTTTCCATATACCTTAATATCTCATATTCTCCCTCCTTCAGTGTTATTTAACATTTCAAAATTAAGTTTCATGACTAAAATTAATCAAAGCAATGGGAGTTTTAGAAGGCAAGAAATTTATTCAGATGATGTAATAACCATGTCATTGTTAAGCCTTAACTTTTCTTTCTTGGGTGGTGCAGAAGATGCAGCAAAATACAAGCTGCTTTGACAATCCTCTTGCAGTTTTTTCTCCGTAGATAGTTATACCAAAAAAACAAAAAAGAGAGAGAGAAAAGCTTTAAGCTGTAAGGAGAAAGTAGAATAACGAAATGGATTAAAATCTTCTTATCTGTTTATAGACATTGTACATCCCAATTTCTCTAGAGTATTTATCTTGAAGTCTCTGGTCAAAACAGTCAAGACTTTGAATTCCACCAGCTCCACGTGAAGTTCTCCCAGTGAGGATTTAACATCATTGTGAAACACATTCTTCCCAAAAGCTGCCACAGGTAGGTTTTAAGAACAAGGTCAAGAACATATCACCCAAAATAGTTTTGGATTTTTTTTTTTCTCCTGGAAATAATATTCATCAATCTGGTTCTCGAAAGGTCGGCCAGGAATATTAAGACATTTTTAGTATGAGTTTGCTATCTGTAGCTGTCTTTTTGGCAAGTGCTTAGCATATTTCATAACGAGCAATGATGTTGGTATTTGCTTCTTGACATTTCAGGGTCAGGGTATTTTAAGCTTCAAAGTGTTAAATTCTACTGAAAGTTTTAGTTTTTGA
This sequence comes from Camelus ferus, assembly GCF_009834535.1. NCBI lineage: Eukaryota > Metazoa > Chordata > Mammalia > Artiodactyla > Camelidae > Camelus > Camelus ferus. Next base: position 114,071,922 of record NC_045698.1, read on the forward strand.
AATTTTAAAGTAGAGATTCTTTTTCATTGGTGCTCCAAGATCAGCTGTTCTGTCCATAAATTCAGCTGAATTAAGCTGACAACCAAGGAACTTCAGTATGTGACAGAAAACACTGAACAGCATTGAGATCTTCAAAAACCAACGCAAACTGGGATCAAATGTACTGTTTTTCACAACAGTTATGCTGACAGCAAGGCTGAAGATTTCCAGTACATTACGGGCAGACTGATGGAAGTCAATGCTTGGGGGTGACTGCTGCAGCACATCTTGAATGCCAGTTTTCTTCAATTTTTGACAAAAACCCAGATCTAAAACATGCCATTACTGTAGCACCACCATAGACTCCTGTAACTTTTCCTACAACTCAGTTCACTTGATACAACTTCAAAAAATACTTTCTTTAGTGGTCAAGTACTCGGCTTAGTGAAAATAGCACATCCACAGTTTTTAAAGCCTTAATCTGAACATAAGCAAAGCACAATTTTCTTCATCAGCAGATTCATCTCAACTAATAGCAAAGAAGGATGAGCTGATGTTTTTTAAAACCTGACATTTGATGTGCTCAGTCAATCAGTTCAGACACAGAAGTAGATGAAGAAATTCTGGAGTTCAGTTTCCTCTCAAAGTTGTGGCAGTACCCGGAATGCAAGACTTCGTAAGTTTCTCCATTTTTTTCTCCTTTGCAATTAAAAGGGCTATTTAATAATAAGCTTTCATGGCCTTCGAAGATTCCTGTTAATACTCCCATACTGTCCAATCTTAAAACTGCAGAGAATTGTGCTTTGCAGAACACTCCACTGTTGTTAGTGGCACACATTTAACAGTGTTTGGCATGTGTCACTGCCCATCACTTTCAGATAAGTGAAAAAGCTGACCCTATCTTCTGCATCATACATGACTATATACTTAATATAAGCCTCAAACATTTTTTTGGCTGCCATCTTTAGCTACCTCAAAGGAGAAAACAGAAAAACAAGGAGTAATGATGCTGGAAGCATCTGGTCCCTTTTGCAGAGCGACGAAGATTTTATTGCCCTATATTGGCGGCAGTGGGTGGCCAGGCAATACAGGCATCCAGTTATGCCTGAGCCTCAATAAGTGAAATGTTTTTTCATTTTCTTTTTATACACCTGTCTGCCGCCTAAAACCTGACACCATTTAATGGTGCCCTCACTCAGTCTAAATGATCTTACTTTCATAATCCTCTGATTCTAGCTTGAAGAGCCAAGGAGAACTCTAACTCATGGGATGGATAAAATGGAAGATGTAAATAAGTAAAAGTTTTCGGAGCTAAAAAGCCTCTTCTTATACAAAACTAAACTTTAAAAACATTGACCTCAAAACAATGTAACTGTCCTGGATATGCAACAGAAATAGCAGTATAAATGGCACCATATCCACCACAAACATCTCTGGGTACCCAACCTGTCATACACCTCATTGATTATAGGCTTTACTCTGAATGCTTCTTACTCTACTTTCTCTGTGTTCCTACCAGCCAAGGAATTCTTTCCAATTTATTTCCTATATTAAGAAAAATTAAATATTTTTTCTTTTTAACATTATAATACTAAATCTGATTTTATAAACTGTAACTCTCCCCATACCCTGCAATGCTGATATAATGTGGGGTGGGGGGGAGAATGCCGTTCTTTCCTGTTCCTGAGAATCACTGACCTATTCCTTGAGCCCGTGAGTAACAACTCCCTAAAACAGCATAGTCCCTAAAACCAAAAAACCTTGGTCACCTCCAAAGCAGATTAAAATTTTGTTGAATTAGTAGCTGACAAGAGAGAATTTAATGTAACGAGAACTGTGCAGTGGATAATGTATAGCATATTAAATAAACCTTTATACAAAAATAGTTCCATATAGTGTTAACTATTCTGGTGAGAGTTTTGTTTAGTAAGATTCTAAATTATGGTACTATAACAGTGCATGTCTGTTTACCAATGAAAGGAAGTGACAAAACCATGAACTATGTATAAAGAATGAAAGAATATGTCAGTTACTATCGGTTTATAGATAACTTTGACAAAATAACAATATTTACATCTTCAGTGTAATTCCTGTATTGGGCAGCACCATATACCTAAGTTCTGGTATATGTTTGAAAATAAAAGTTTTATTTTCTTTTAAATATTATGTATTTTGGAAAGGATTATCCTCTATTTAACTTGGTTTTGCTGTTTATACTTACTAATGTGTAACTTCTCCGGTTCCAAGTGGGTGTTTCTGGCCTCTCCTCATGAAGAAACTACCTCTTTTCTCTTGTCTAAATTGACGTTCAATTAAAATCTTGGTTTCAAAATCCTTTCTAGAAAATCCTAGCGGAGGAATGGAAGGACACCTCCTCCCCTCAGCTTCAAAGTCCTAAAACCCAGAAGAATAGGGCATATTTTCTAACATAAGGCAAACTTAATTATGACCCTGGGGTACTAAAGTTTATCCTTATAGTCATATTAATATGATGGACTTCGCAGTGGTTTGTAGTTAAGATATGTGTCTTAACTGTGCACTTACCAATAGTGACTGCGAAATGGGGGTGATAATATCTAGTATATAATGCCTGCAGAGCAGTGTTCTGTTTGTGTTTTGACTGCAACTCAGAGTAAGCAGTACACTTTACTTTGAGACCAAGTATACACCTGTGTACATATAATTTAAAAGTTTCATAAAACAATACTTACCCTTACTATGATCCCATGCATTCTGCTATTTTCTGTTTCATTTAGAAATAATGCTGGGGGCATAACCCATTTATTTTTTGGCCAACTAATTGGTCAAAACCCACAGTTTGAAAACTGCTGTAGGAGAATATGAGAAAATACATTTTATAAACTGTAAAGCCCTACTGAGTCATGAGCAGCTGCTACTAAATATACAATTAAGAATTTTACAGGCCTGAAGACAACCTCTCCTTCCTTGGGTCCTGCTAGGAGTCACATCCACCTAGGCTTTTTCACATTGAGACATTTCTCTAATAGTCAGATCAAGGCTAGAAAGCAAGGCATTAACCAAATCAGAACCCAAAGAAATTAAAGGAAATTAGGAGAAAGTCAAAGAAACAAACATCTCTTTAGTGCCGTATGGTTTATAAAATACTTTCATGTATATGATCTCTTTCAATCTTAACAAGCCTAGGGAAAAAGTAAAGCTAAGAGGGTAAGACTTGCCCAGGATTAGACAGTAAATGGCAGAGCCAGGTCATCTGATCCTAAATCCTTTACTCCTTCCACTACGTTAAAATACCAGGAAAGGAAAGTGATCAGGACAGGAGGTTTATTCTGATCCATCAAGGATGTTTATGTCTTCTGCCTTTCTCTACAGGGGAAATGGACCCTACTGAAAGTGAGGAAGCAACCCCCGACTTTAGGAGGGAGGTGTGTCCAGTTGCTCTTATTAGTCCAAGACTCACACCTGGCATTTTGGTCTAATACTAGTTCTCTGTTTTGCCATTGCTTGTGCTGAACTCCTAAATGTCTATCATCTACAAGTACTGTGGTTTTCCATTCCTGTGTATTAAGGTTCCTAGTGTCCTAGCCAGGTATGGATTCAGGACGCACACCAGAAGGAAATTTAAGTACTAGGGGGTCTGTCACTTACACCCCCTTATACTTGGGCAGACTGAAAGGGAGTAACAACAGTGGCAGCTCCAGGTTGCTGTCGTAGTATCTTTGCTCAGCTTCCTCTGGGGAAGCCAGTTGCCTCAGCCAATGTCTCCTTTGTCCATATATGCCCATCTCTCTCCACCATGCCCCCCATCCCTTAAAAATAAGAGGTTCAACTACCCAGTGCCCATCTCTCCCAGCTCCCCTTGTTTCTTCTCCACTCCCTTCAAATCCCCGTATTCCCTCATGCTGCTCACCTTGTACTCCTGCACCACTTCCTCCAGTGGCACCACACTGTGCTGTCTGTGGCTCCTGGATTCTCGACACACCACACGGATAGCCTCTTTGTCCACCTCACAGAAGTGCTTGAAGGCTTCTTGGTGTTTGGAGCAGATGCCCTGATCATTTCCCTGGCTCCCTTTATTAGGAGTGGGGCACATCTGGCGAATTATCTGGACCACGTTGGCCAGCTACAAGTTGGGACGAAAGCTGCGACGGGTAAAGCTCTTGAGGCACCGGGGGCAGGTGAACAGCCATGGAGGGGCCGGGGGAGGAGGCAGGTGGGTGTCGATACAGCTCTTTATCGTCCTCATCGCATTCTTCCAATGTCTCCTCTTCTTCGGGGTAGACGTCAATTCTCAGGTCATGTCTCAAGCCTCCCAGGTAACAGTCTATATTCCTCCTCTTCTTCCTCCTGGCCCCACACATAATCCATGTCCCAATTCCTTATGCCACCGTCACCGACCCAGAGTTCATCATCCTCTTGGTCCTCGAACAACAACTTGTCAGCATTCCCCCGGTATAAAACTTCTCGAATGGGATCGTCCCATACACCGACAGCCCCCACCGCCTCGTGGTCCTCCTCGTTCTCCCATTCATCTTCCTCTACGTCCCTGTCTTCCTCGTCATCTTCCTTGCCCCACAGCTGGGTCACACACCCTCTGCACAAGTTGTGCCCGCAGCCAATGGACACGGGATCCTTCAAGTAATCCAGGCAGATGGCGCACACCGCTTCCTGCTGAAGGGTCTGCGTGGGGTTGGGGGTAGAGGCATAGCCAGTCATTTTAACGAGCTGCCGACCAGTGTGGATCAGAGCTGAGGAGCGGGGGACGCGCCCCAGAGCTGTCCCCAACCCTGCTCTCCCTCCTCGGGCCCTCAGAGAAGCCTTGCTCCTCTCAGCCTCTTCCCAGCTTTAGGAGCGAAGGCCCCAGGCCTGGACTCTGAGGACAGTGAGGGGCAGAACCAAGCTGCAGTCCCCACTTCCCTTAGCTACTCAGCTTGCAAACTCAGGTCCCACTACTTTCTCGCCTCCCTCCAGGTTTGCCTGACCTGGCGGCGCCCTCCTCAAAAGCCGGCGCTCCTCACACAGCCCGAGGCGACGGAAAATGACGTAGGCGCGCTAACCCACACTCGGGAGGGGGCGGACTGGGCTGACGGAGGATTAAGTCTCTATGGTGCCCCAGGCGCAGGGCCCGCCGGAGCCCCTGCTTCCCATTTAGCCACCCCAGAGAGGAAAGACAGCCTGGTGAGAATGGGCGCAGGTGGGGAGAGAATCAATTTCAGCCACTGAGCGCTCTAATCAGCCACACCCAGAGGGCCCAGCAGCTACTCAGGAGAGCCGGTATCCCGAAGGGAGGCAGAAGAGTGGGGAGCCGTGCGGCCACTCTCTTGTGCGTTCGTGTACTTCCGGCCCTTCTACCCAGAGGCCTGTGTGGTAGGGAGGACTCCTTTCCCGCGGCGGCGCTCGGGGCCGTGGTCTGTAGGAACCCGGCGGGGTCGAGCTCCCAGTGCTGCAGAGCGGTGGTGAGGTTTAAGAATATCGCGTGGAGACTTGGGTGTTTCCAGCTTGCCACTTCAAACCAATTCTCTTTTTCCCTGTTACCTACATTCAGACGCCCCAGATGCCTCAGACTCAGCATGACCTACACCGACTTCTGTACATCCTTTCGCCTCCATCCATAATCTTTCCATTTACTCACCTATTTATGTATGCATGCATGCATCCCTCCACCCACCCAACTATATATTCATTTTTCACCCATCCACCTACCCGTCCAACTATCATATGCATGCATAACCCATCCATTCATTTATCCATCCACGTTACAGGAACAACAACAACAACAACAAAAAGTAAGACATGATGAGTTCCTTCAAGGACTACAGAGTTACAGATGTGTGGTCATCCTTCACCCGAAATTTTACAAGTTTTTTTTTTTTCTTTTTTTCTTGTTATACTTGACCCTCAATGAGAAGTACATTGCACGTATTGATTCAGAACATCTTGCACATATGTGACAAACAAAACTTGGGAAAATTGTTCTTTCCCTTCAAGTCACACTTTTCCCATTCAAATCACCCTGATAGATTCTATTTTACTTCCGTAAGATGCTGTTCAAGCCCCACTGGAGTGATTGCACCCACAACTAATTGGTCACTTTGGTTTGAGGAAATCCACCTCCCCTAATGGAAACTTCAGCAAACCCTGAAGCCCTTCCTTTGGGCCCCAGCTTGAACTGTAAGTCCCACAGAGTCAGAATCGTAAATATGCTGTTAAACATTGTACACACAGTTCCTCTATCATACTGCTGAGCATACAGTGAGTACTCCTTACATATCTGCTGAGTAAATAAATGAAACCCAACAAATTGCTACCATCAAGTCCTGCTGATTTTTTTTATCTCCTCAAATATACTCCTTTTCTAGCTCTGTCCCTGCCAGCCTTTATCTGACCTGTCACCTTCCAAATGAACAAAAAGTTTCCTGAAGGGTCACTTGCTCTCATTTCAGTCCGTCTTTCAGCCACCAGTACCATCCACCTGAAATGAAAGTGTGACACAAGCTGTTGCCTCACTGTCTTTGTTCTCCCACCTAGAAGACTCTCTCCTCACTGCTTCACCTGGATGTAATTCCTAATGATCCTTCAGATCTCTGCCCAGGCACCATCTCCTGAAGGAGACTCTCAGGATGGCACCCAGGCTGTGTTCAGACCCCAACTCTGCCACTCACTCTCTGTGTGAACTTGGATTAGTTTCTTAACCATCCCTGTGCTGCTGTTTTCTCACCGGCGACATAAAGATGATAGTAGCACACACATGGATTGTTGTGAAGTCAGATTGACATCTGTAAAGTGGTTGGTACAGTGTCCCCTGGGGTTATCTTTGCCACTATATTCTCTCCTGTAGTAGATAAGGCTTAGAAGAAGCTCCCTCATCTCCTATTCTCTCCCACTTTGAGGGTCAAGTGATTGGAACCCTGTGACGAGAAATAATCCACCGTGTGTCACCCTAGTGGTTCTGAGAGTCTTATGTCTGGAGAGGGAGAGAGTTGCAACCCAGGCCTGACCCGCCTAAGGTGGATCACCTATTGGTGATGTTCATTTGTTAGAAAACTAACAAGTAAACTCCCATATACAATCTGGGAGCCTTCCTGAAGGTCTTGCCTGACCTGGAGAAGACACAGAGGTCAATCTGAGCAACAAGAACAGGAGCTGAGCTTCAAGGCTGGAATACTCCCCCATCTCTGAATGCAGGTTCTGCCCTGTACATGGAAGAGGGTGGGCATACAAGCTGGGAAGCAGACCAAGAGAAGAGGGGGCTGCTTATAAAAGCAAGTTCCTGCTTGCCCCCGGGAGCTGAGCCCAACTGGGAAGGACAGCTGGAGAAAGAGCAAGGGGAGAGTGAGTGGAAGAAGATGGTGAGAAAAGACTGGAGAGAGCCTCCTGAAGGAAACGGTGAGACTTAAAAGGAACACAGAGTGGACACCCATCCTCAAGAATACCTAGGTAAATGAAGACCTCTAACGTTCAATGCCTATTTTCTTTTATCTTCCTTTTCTTCTAAATTACCTCTCCTCAAATCCAAGTGGCAGCTAGGAGAGGGACTTTGTTAAGATTCCCTCACACTGTTGTGAAGCTTAGCTGATATTTTCCAGGGTACATGGAAGGCTTGGTTTTAAGCCCTCTTGCAACCGCCACAGCCCCAGGACCAGGCACACTCTCCTATTCACAGGAGGACTGCTAGCCTTCTCCTGAACTCAGCTGGGAACTGTGGGTTATTGGAGAAGGCCATTTGGCACTCACAGGGCCTCAGGTGCCACTGTCCCAGGGGCACTGGTGGTAGTTGGCAGTGCATTTTTCTCAGGACTGTCTGATTTCAGAACATCTATCCATGGAAACTCATATCAGCCTTTTTAGGCTAGAGAATCCCTTACAAGAGTTCAACAGCAGATGATTAAATTCCAGTTTATGGTGAGGAGGCAAGAATTTGTCACACGAGGGACCACTTATCAGAGGTACCAGAGAAGCAGTCTAGCATGGGCTAGGTCCCACAGGGGTTGGCAGATCTGGCCCTCGATTTCTTTTTGTAAGGCCCAAAAGCTAAGAACAATTTTAAAGTTTCAAAAGGGTTGTAAAAAAAAGAAGAAAAACAAAGGTGAATATTCAGACAGAGACTGTGGCCAGAAAAGTGTAAAATATATTTACTACCTGACACTTTACAGGAAAAGTTTACTGATTTCTGGGCTAGGAGGCTGGAATGGACGACCTCCAGAAGGTCTTCTGATGTTACAATTCTGACTTGTGTCTCCGCTCTGGGTACAAGACTCAGGCTTGTCCCCCACACCCTGGTGCTCTCCCCTGCAGTCAGATTCCAGAGATCCTGGCTGGACAGAGTGAGTGTGACCAGTGGGTCAGGCCCAGCTTCTCCTCCGCCCCCTCTGCGGCGCAGATGGCTCTGGCTTCCTAGGTCTCTTCCCTGTCCTGGACTCAGCTTCGGCACGTGGCTCTGGCAGCATGGAGGGGCCAGGCTGAGGGTCAGACCTTTAGCAGAGACAGCCGGCAGGCTGATTCCCTCTTCCCTGGCTGTCTGCTTTGAGGTGACGCTCTGTGGTCCCTCCATCTTGGCTCTTACTATTCAGCTATGTAGCAGCAAGGAGAGGTTAAAAAGACACCAGTCTGATTTCAGAACATGCCTGTGCCCTTGGTTATTCTGCTTCCACCCTGGTCTGTGAACTTCTCCAGGAAGTTAGAGGTTAAAAAAAAAGACCAGCCAAGGACAGGGTCTTCGTGTTGGCCTTTGTAATGTGTGCCTATCTGGCTTTCAGATGTGTCCTGCATTCCTCATCATGGTATCCAGGGCTGGAATGTCCAGGTCTCAGAGAGTTCTAGGAGGCTTCAGGGAGGGCAGGTGTGGCTGTAACAGTGAGGGTGACTCAGGGAGTGAGGCTGTGTTGAAGATGGCTTGTAAGAAAGCCTTGCCGTTTGGAGAATATGGATTCTAATGTTACTGGTTGGATACCCACGATTCATTATTATTCATTAATGAATTCTTTCATTCATTTGACACATAATCACAAAGCATCCAACTCGAGCCAGGCCACACTGAGAAGAGAATTCTGCTCTGAATGTGGCAGCCCCCTCAAAAGTTGTGGTTTGGTATAATTGCTGCTGAAGCAAGCCCGAAAAAAAGTTATGGTATGGGACAAGACTCCCAGGTGAGTGGTTAGTAGGTGAGATTTGTGCAGATGAGGGTGGGAGTGGTATCCAGGTGACCTGAGGACTAGAAGTCTGTCTGATTTAGCATTCCACCCACAGAGCGAGAGAAGGGTAGGTGGGTGGGTCTGCGGGTGGAGATCCCACAGTTCTGAGCCACAGCCAGCCTGGTCTGGCTGACAGAGGGAAGCAGTTCCCAGAAGAGGCCTGTGGCCACTGCCCTCAAGACACAGATTCAGAGCCCTGCTGGGTAGAAAGGCTGTGCCCTCAGGTCGGTGATTTGAGAGAAGCTGCTGTCCTTTCCCTGCCAGATTCGCACGCCCCTTCTCTGCTTCCAAGGGCGCTCCGAGCCCTCCTTGCTTGCCTTCCTGCCTCTGTCCACTCCTGAGACTCTGGTTGCCATTGGGGGCACCAAGGGGAACGCTCAGGGGTAAGATAAACTTCCCTCTGCATTGCTCTCTGTCCCTTCACAAGTTTCTCTTCTGGCAGGCGTGGCTGAGGAAGGAACCCAGGAGAGGGGCAGGCTTCCAGGCTAGTCCTGCCTGTCCCAGAGCCCCAAACTTTGGCTGAGAGTACTGACCAGCTGCTTCTAAGCAAGGAAACAAACACAGGAGTGGGAACAAGGCCTGGGTGAGGGGGGCCTGCCACACTTTCCGGGCCTGTTCGTCCCCTCTGTGGAATTAGACTCAGGCTCTCCCTGGGCTCACCTCCTACCTGGCTGTGGGGTGCTAGCTGAATCATGTTCTTTGCTTCAGTTTTTGCAGGTACACTGGACTCAGACCAATATGTGTTGGGGTGCGGGTGGGAGGTAAGAGAGAGAGAGCTCATGGCCTGGACAGGAAGGACTGTAACATGAGAGGCTGAAAGACCTCAGCAGAGGGAAGCAGCACGATGGGGGCGGGGGTGGTTAGTGAGAGGGTCAAATTTTCAGGGGCTGGTAGAGATGCTTGAGGAGCCCTTTTGGTCTAAAATGCATTTCATGGTTCTATGGGCAAAGCACTGAACTTCGCCTCTAAGGGAACTATGATATACACAAAATAAAGTTGAAGTTGCCCCATTGCCAAGGATCTCACAGTCCAGTTATGGAGCAGACACTTCCTGAAGGTCAGGACGGTGGTGCCGTTGGCAGTGTCAAGGCTGGTAGATTCTGCCTGGTGTGTGAAGCCGGGGTGGGGGCTGTTCCAGCAGGGGTTAGTAGGGCTCAGGAAAGAGGAGGAAGCCCCCGCTACCTCCAGGCCAGGGTAGGCAGTGTAGCGGCTGTCTCCGCTCCTTGGTCATTTCTGTCTACCAGCCTCCTGGTCCCAGAGCCCCAGGTTTCCCTGCAGATGTCATGTTCTGGTAAGAAGGCAGGAGGCTGGGTGGACAGGGGGTGAGAAAAGCCAGCAGGAAAAGGCAGTGTGCTGCAGAAACAAGGGTTTGCTGACGGATATTCAGGACAGGGGTAGACAGCTCGGCTCTTGCCTTCAGGCAATTTCTAAACCAAGTAGCCGATGAGGAAAACAGAAAAGGGAAATGACTGTAGCCTTTGGGTGGCAGGTGGCGGGGGCCTGGCTGCTGTCCTGTAGGGGCCGTCAAACTATACCAGTCCCTGGCCTCTCTGCCCCTTTTCCTCATCTGGAGAGATGGTCCACCAATCCCACAGTCCCAGAGGCATTCAGGGTCCTTGACAGGGAGGAGCACAGAACTGGACAGGAACTTCCAGCCCATTCTGCCCAGGGCTCGCATTTATAGAAGCCAGACCCTCTAGCTAAGGCTCCCTGAACATACAACACTCCCTCCATCAAAGAAGCCATGCAGGTTGCCAGTCTAAGGTCTATGCTTGCCTGGATGGGACCAAAGCTGGCAGTGGGTGGAGGGGGGAGGTTGAGTCTGGAGGGGCCTGTGGAGGAGCCTGAAATCTTGAGGGTGTGTGTGGGGTACAGAAGTGTGATACAGCTGTACCAATTCAAAGTGATGGCAGGCCAGGAGCCTCCTTCAATCTGCTTCTCCCCAAACACACTGTGCCTCCACCCCTCTGCCACTTCCAGGAAGGGCGTTTCACTTCTGCTCAGGAGGCCCTAAGTGCATCCCGGGCTGAGGGTCCACCTGGGCTCCTGCACCTCCCAACAGTGGGGGCCAGACCCACCCTGTGCCCTAACTTGTCTCACCATACAGACACACAACTGTAAAAACAAAACACATTTATTACCCCAAAACCTTATTAATACAGGTCCACAGTCCCTTACCCGAAACCCTTAGGGACAGGTGTATTTCAGAATTTCAAATTCTTTGGACTTTAGAAAGGTACCAAGGTGTGGATGCTGAATATTACATAACACTACCAGAGGAGTCTGGGGTGGCACCCCGTAATCCCCCAAACCAGTATTTCTATGGAAAATTTTAAAAAGGCACACTAGAGGAAGGGATGGACAGGTATTTCAAAATTGTAGAACAGATAAACAAGATTATACTGTACAGCACAGGGAAATATACACAAGATCATGTGGTAGCTCACAGAGAAAAAAATGTGACAATGAATATATATGTGTTCATGTATAACTGAAAAATTGTGCTCTACACTGGAATTTGACACATTGTAAAATGATTATAAATCAATAAAAAAAAAGTTAAAAAAAAAAGTGTATGAATAACCTCACTTCACTTTGGGGTTTTTTTTCTGTCCCCTCCCCCAGGTCAGGTTTTGTTAAAAAAAAAAGTTAGGAAGAAGCTTCTGGCTTCTGGAGGCTTTTTTCTTTTCTTTTTTTTTTTTTTTGATTTCAGAATTGCAGATAAGGGATTGCAGACCTGTACTTACTTGGCCATTTACACAGCAGCATGGTTGTCACTGAGGCTTTTGGTACAGTGGTGAGGTGCCCAGACGGCAGCCAGACTGCCTGGCCTCACGCCCCAGCTCCGGTGTGAACCAGCTGTGGGACCCTGGGCCTCAGTTTCCTCACCTGTAGCACAGAATTATTCATTCCCCCACACAGGCGTGCTGTGAGGGTTGAACTGCTTAGTATATAGAAAAGTGCTTAGAATCCTGCTAGGGGTTAGGACAGCATATGTGGAACATGTTGACATCACTGAGAAATTCAGACATTTAAGACAGATCTTCAGTACACTCGGATAATTCTGAGCTCACTGCTGAGGTCCTGCAGGCCGTCAGGACAGGCTAAATCTTTTTCTAGTATCACAGCCGTCCACATCCTCGAGCTCAGGGCCTCCCAGGGCTGCAGACATGGAGGTTTCCAAGTCCCCATAGGAGGCGACATGTCACATCTTTGGGTCAGCTGAAGAGGAGGCAGAGGGTGCCCTGGAAGGGGACTGGCCTTGGGTCCTTTATGACCGTGGAGTGTTCCCTCTCCCTGCCAGGGCTCTGGCGTCCCAGTCCCGAGCACATCACGTGGCTATGAGACTCGAACTGCTGGTGGAATCAACAAACGTGTGTGGTCCCAGGGAGATCCCTGTTCACAGAAGAGACAAGAGGTTTCTGCTGCCCTGAAAATGTGAAGGGGAGGCAGGGCCTTCTCCAGACTCACCCTCCACAAGCATTCCCCCAGGACACAGTGAAAATGGGTCTTTCCCTCACTGTAAACGTAATGTATGCTTATTGTAAAAATTCAGACCATTCAAAAGGACAGGAAATAATGGAAAATAAGGCTTGTGTTGCTTCCCATCCTCCAGCTGCCTGGGACTAACTAACCGGCTTCTGGGCACCTGACCCTCTGAGCTTCTCCTCAGTCACAAGGACATCCACACACCACATATCCCCTCACCCTCAAACACACACACACATCTCCACCCTAACACACCCGCTCACCCTCACGTACATATATACCCACCCACTCTCACCCTCACCCACCCCCCCATACCCCCAACACTCTAGTCTTTACAAAAGGAGATCTCACATACATACATACGTACATACAAGAACACACTTATAAAAGAGGCGGGCATTTGGCAATTCTTCCTGATGCAAGCAGATGGATGCTGCCTGCCCCCGTAACTCTGACAATTGTTGTGGTTCTTCCTTGAAGGCTCAGACCCTTGGTTTTCACATTGGGGAAGTGGGGATGAGGGTAACATTGCCAGACTCACAGGGTGCCTGAAAGGCTCAAGTGGGATTTACAAGCAACAAGAAATCATTTCGCAAATTGTCAAGTGTAAACCCATCTGAGGAATCATTACTGCCCTCTTCCCCACCCCCTCCAACAGGAAATAATTAGAATTTTAAAAGGACTTCAGGAAGATGGCAAAACCATCTTTGTGGCACAGGTTGCTTGTAACAGGGCTGATGGGGGTGAGGAGGGCTCAGTTTTGGGGGCGGGGTGGGCCCTTCACAGTCAGATCACTGGTGCAGGGGGCCTTCAGGCCCCCAAACACCCTACAAAACGTCTCCTTGATCTCTGACGGTGAACTTCTGTCAGCAGATGAGGTAAGTGGCCCCTCTTTTGCTGGGCTTTAGGAATTATGGGGGTCCTCTCCACCTGCAGGGAGAAAGGAGAGAGGTGACCCCAGCCGGCTCCCCTGCCCTCCCCCAAACCCAGGTGGTGGCACCCCAGGATGCTCCCTACCCCATCTGCCTTGCTCCAGGATGGAAGGATGGGGCAGGGAGCCGAGGCCAGGGAGAGCACCGACCCCATGGCCATCCTTAATTCTAAGGCATCTCAGTCATGCTTGGGAACACCTGGGGCTCCCTCTCCCCAGTCAGCCAATCCCACAATCACCTGTGGCTTGTTTCCTGTTCCTGGCTGTGGAGAAAAAGAACACAAGAGACGAGGTGGGTGGTGGGTAGAGGTGGGGTTCTGGGGTCCCCCTTCCCTCTCCACCTCTGGGCCCTTTCCAAGGTCAGGTCCAGTGGTGTCCCCTGACTGTGACATCGGCAGGGTCCTCAGGGTGGTGTGCAGCTGTGGGGTGGGGATATTCGGGCTTTTCCAAGGTGGGGGCAGGACCTCAGCAGTAGTTGCTGCTCCCCAGGAGGAGCAGGGATGGGAGCACAGCATTCCTCCCTAGAAGGCTGGACCAGCCAGAGCCCCTCCCACTCCTTTGTTTCTTCCCCCCTTACCATGAAGGCACTTGGTCAAGATCACGCCAGCCACCAGCACGACCAGGATGAGGGAGATGATTATGGCAAAATGCGTATGATGGGAGGGCCATTCTAAGAAAGACAGAGAAAAGGGGGCACCCCCTCAGACCATGGGTCTGCCCCTGGGTGCCCCGGGACCCTCTCCTGCCTCTCCTCACCCACTCCCGGCCAAGCCTAGCTCCTCACCCCAGGACCCAGTGAGTGTGTGGTTCAGGCTGGAATGCTGTACATGGCAGGTGTACCGGCTCTCCTCTCCGGCTGGCACCTGCACGGCCACCCATGTCTGATAGGTGCCGTCCCCACTGGGGCGTATGTCCACGTATTCAGTCTTTGAGATGAGCTGCTTCTCATCCAGCCACCAGGTCAGCGAGATGTCTTGTGGATAGAAGCCCAGGGCCCAGCACCTCAGTGTGGTGCCCCCGTCCTGGGCCGAGTGCTGTGTCACCCGCACTGTCGGTGGCTCTGCAGGAAGAAGGGGAGGGACGAAGGCTGGTCAGTGGCTGCTCTCTGCCCATCCTTCATGCTCAGTCTTGGTCTCCTGCAGCATCTTCCAGTTTTTTCCTTGAGACAAACTGGGACAGGAGAGACTCCAGAGCCCCCAACTCCATCTCACCCGGAGTAAGGGCCTGAGGCCTGGGTTTTCTTCCTGCTCTGTAGGAAGGAGCCGTGGCTAGTTGGACATCTTTCTGGGCCCCAGTGGGTTTATCTGAACCCGGGGGGGACACAGCCTGCCTCCTCACTCCCCAAAGGCTTCTCTGTCAAATAGGATGGCTCTCGAGAATGGGAGCATGGGGCCAACCTGCATGGCATGGCCACAGCCTGGGCCTTACCTCTCCTGCTGAATCTCTGGCCCCCCAGTTCCAGGTATCTGAGCAGGTAGGGGAGGCAGACGCCTTCCAGATAGGCCTTGTCGTACTCGGCATAGCAGCGCTCCGTCTCCCACCAGCGCTTGGTCCGCACGGCCACAGGCACGGCAGACACCCAGCTCAGAGATTCCAGGTCCAGTGACAGGTGGTCCTGCCCATCATAGCCAAACTGCCAGAAGCTGCTGAAGCGGCCGTCTTCCTGGATCTCACAGCCGAACATGCGCTGAGTGCTGTGCATACCTGTGCATACAGGTAAGAAGGCTGAGGTGAGTGGGGGGCCGGGGGGCTGAGTCCCTGAGAGCCCAGGAGAAGCCCACCACCCACAGGGGCCTCCAAAGACTGGGGAGAACAGAGTGTCAGCATTTTTAAAAAATTCTCCCAGGTAATTTTTGTAAGCAGCCTGGGCTGAGACACCTGCTGGGGCTCTCATGGGAGGTGAACACTGTAGTTCATGATTACACACATCCTGATTTTATATGCCACACTACTTAGGGGTGTAAAATATCCTCAGTGGTCAGCCTAAGTCATGCGATGCTTATGCTGGGAGCGCTGGGCTGATGCACAGCCCATCCCAGTCTTGGTCCTCCATACCTACTCTTTCTGAAGCCTCTGGGGACCTGAGGCTTGTAGTCTGGTCATTTGGGTGTCCAGGCACAGAGCGGGAGGGTGCTGTGTTCCACAAGCATTTCATTTAGAATTAGCAGTAGCTCTGGCAGTGGGTGTGAGCTCTCTCTTGCTGAAATGGGGAGCCTGAGATGGCATCTGAGGGCCTAGGGGTGGAAGCGGGTGTGACTGGAGGGTGGGGAGAGAGGTAGGGAAAAGCCCCTCCCAGTCTGAGGTCCTGAACTCTGTGTAGCCAACGGGGAGGCACGGGGGAGGGGGAGGCATCATGGGCCCCCAGCTCCTGTGGATGCCTGCTGCACTGGCCGCTAAAGCCACAGCTGATTCTGAAGGCCCCGTGGCCCCCGCTTGGCAGTGGGGGAGGGAGACTGAGAAAAGCCACGTATCCAAAGCGTGCCACACCCTCTGAAGGGCTCCGCAGAGTCGCCTCTGTCCCCAAGCAGACAGGCACAGCTGCCTGGAGGATGAGCGTGCAGAGTGTGAAGGAAGAATGGGGGGCAGGAGGAAGGAGCCCACGCAACGCACCGCTGCTCTGATTGTGGTAGCCCACCACCGTCCACATCTCCACCTGCTGCACCTCCGCCCAGATCCTCTGCTTCTTGGTCTCCGTCTCCCAGTACTGGGCATCCATGGATGCCGCCCAAGGGGCCTGGGGCTCGGCCTGGCCCACACGACTGTCATACTGGATGAAGGGCTGGTCGTCCACGTAGCCTACAGCCAGAAACTGCGGGAGGCCGGGGCCTGGCTCTGACAGGGCCAGATAGTGGTAGATGAGGGAATGCGTCCCTGTGGAAACACAAACCGGTCTCAGGCTCACGTGCCCGGCCAGGGTCTGCCCTGGGGGCGGTCAGCGTGCTGGGTGGGGTCAGCAGTGGAAACTCATCCAAAGAACTCAATATCACCAAGAGCAAGAACTGGGAATTTCAGTTAAAAAAAAATAAGTGCATCCGAAGAGTTTAAATATAGACAGAATCAGTCACACATTGACGCCAAAGTTTAGGCATTAAGGTTTATGGACGTTACTCCTAGAAAGTTTCTCAGCCCCTCTCTCAGGGCCTACTTACCCACACTTTATACTCCTCTCTAATAAGTGTGATTTGTCTGGTTTCCCATTCCACAATTAAAAAGGATGTGATTTTTTAAAAGTTGGTTATTTGGAGGCTTAATTTAATGTGGGATTATTCATTTCCCAGAGATGCCTGAAAAAGGTTGGCCACCATTCTTAGCTTGAACCATTGCTGCCAGCTGGTGGCATCTTGACTCCATTCCCTACTCCCTCCTGCTCCCACAGCAGACATTGCTAGTCGATCTCTTTTCTCTTTAAGTCCAAATGCTGCCACTCTACCATGTCTCCAAAAGTGCCAACTCATCGATTCAATTTGGTGCCGGAGATGAATCTATTTAGCAGCCAGTCCTGACTCAAGCTACTAAAACAAATGCTGCTATTTAAAATAGCCAAGACATGGAAACAACCTAAATGTCCACCAATAAATGAATGGATATACAATGGAATACTACCAAGCCATAAAAAAGAATGAAATAATGCCATTTGCAGTGATGTGGATGGACCTAGAGATCATCATATTAGGTCAGACAGGGAAAAGACAGATATCATTTGATATCACTTATATGTGGAAGCCAAAAAGATACAGACTTTATTTACAAACCAGAAACAGACTCACAGACATAGAAAACAAACTGTGGTTACCAAAAGAGAAAGGAGGGGAGGGATAAATTAGGAGTTTGGGATTAACAGATACACACTACTATATATAAAATAGATAAACAACAAGGACCTACTGCATAGCACAGGGAACTATGTTCAATTTCGTATAATAAGCTATAATAGAAAAGAATCTGAAAATATATGTGTGTGTGTGTATATATATATGTATAACTGAATCACTTTGCTGTACACCTGAAACTAACATTGTAAATCAACTACACTTTAATAAAACATAAAACTAAAAAAACTCAAAAAACAAATGCTATATCTTAGAAAGCTCAGCCCACATTTCTCAGTGATATCCCTGGCTTACTCCCTTATCTAGTTTTTAAAACAGTTTTTGCTCAGAAGTTTTTACCCTCCAGCACTCCTGTCTCTGTGTTATTTTTCTCGAGGGCACTGACTACACTTCCTAGAGAGTATGCACTTTGCTTGTTTGTCTTATTAATGGGCTGTCTCTCCTCTGCAAGGTCAGCTCCCTAAGGGCAGGGACTCCTATAGGATTGTTCTCTTTCCCCAGCACAGCTTCTGGCACATAGTAGGTGCTCAATAGTTGAATATTCAAATGTTCAAGAAGGAGTCGAACATATCTCTACACTCACAGCTCTCTGTTTACTGCTTCCTTGTTACTTGTGACCACACCAAACTCTGCCCAGGCCTCTGCACCTGCTGTTTCTTCTGCCCTAAGCACTCCCCTGTCTTCTCTCAGCCAGTCTCCTAATACCTCGGGTTGCAGTCAGGTGTCCCTTCCTCCAGAAAGCCCTCTTGATTTTAGCCTGATGTCCCTCAGAGGGGTCGCAACAGGGAAGGCCAAGTACAGCATTCAAAGGCATCACTAGAAAGAGGGCAGCCCAGATTCTCTCCTCAGGGCTTGCTGCCTTTTTCTAAGCTGAGGAAAGAGGTGCTCTCTTCTGATGGCTGGAGAGACCCCCTCATGGGAGGCCAGAGGAGTCAACCCTAAGAGTGTCAGAGTGAAGGGCTGACATCAGGCCTGGGCTGGCGTAGGTCTCCTAGGAAATGAGTGGGATCTCTCTCACGGTGCTGTTTCCTTGTAAACCATTGAGGTTAAGGTCATTGTGGGGTGCTGGCAGCTGTGAATGGGCATGCAGGCGTTGGGGGGAACAGAGGCTATGGTTTGGTTTCTCTGTGTCAAGGTGACCCACCCGCTCCTTGGCTCTGATCTGCTGCAGCTCCACCTGCCCTGGATGTGAGGTAGGGCAGAGAGCCTGTGTCCTTGGGTGGCTGCGGGGCCTCCTGGGTGGTGGGGAAGGCATGCAAGCTGGGCTTCCTGTCCTGCCTCCCTCACCACAGCTAAGGAAGCACAGTGTGATAGGCTGAAGAAAAAGCCCCCCCGCCCCCCACCCCGGAACCTCTGAATGTTACCTTATATGGTCACAAGAGTTTTGCAGATTAAATTAAGGCTCTTGAGCTGGGGAGATTATCCTGGATTGTCTAGGCAGGTGCTAAATGTATCCTTAGAAAAGGGAGGCAGAGAGCGAGTCTATGACCGTCAGAGAAGGTGATGTGGAGATGGAGCAGAGAAAGATGCAGGAAGGCAGCATCAGCCAAGAAACGCAGCTCTAGAAGCTGGAAAAAGCAGGCAAACAGATTCTCCCTTAGGGCCTCTTTAGGGAGCTAGCCCTGCTGGCACCTTGGTTTCAGCCCAGTGAAACCTGTGGAGCCAGCTGTCGCTCTCAGAATGGCGCTCTCGGAAGCCGCTCTGAAATCCATAGAAGGAAGGACCTGGAGATCGTCATTCTAAGTGAAGTAAGCCAGAAAGGGAAGAAAAATACCATATGAGATCACTTTTATGTGGAATCTAAAAAAAAGACAAATGAAGTTATTTACAAAACAGAAACAGACTCACAGACATAGAAAACAAACTTACGATTACCAGAGGGGGAAGAGGGCGGGAAGGGATAAACTGGGAGTTCAACATGTGCAGATACTAACTACTACATACAAAATTGATAAACAACAAGTTTCTACTGTACAGCACAGGGAACTATATTCAATATCTTGTCGTAACCTATAATGAAAAAGAATATGAAAATGAATACGTGTATGTGTATGTATGACTGAAGCATTGTGCTGTACACCGGAAATTGACACAACATTGTAAACTGACTATACTTAAATTAAAAAATAAAATAAAATAAAACCCCCACTTCTGGGCTCTCCATGTGCCTGGAGAACTGGCACCCTTAACCCTCACTCCTCACTGTAGGACCCTTTGAATACCTGCATTTCTTTGAGATAAAAAACATCTTCCACTGATGTGTGTCTACCCTAAAAAACCTAACTGCCCCAGGAAGTAGCTAGTCTCACTATGCCGTAGGCATCCTGCCCTTATCAGAGTCGTAAATCCCATTATTCAGAGGAGCTCCTGACAAGGCTAACCTCACTAACAACCAATCAGGCTCCTGTGCGTGAACTGATCATATAGCCCCTATGCCTTGTGTTCACAGCCCCCAGCCCCTAATAAAAGACCCTGCACATTCACCCTCAGGGCTCACCCAGGCCCTGCTCATCTATGTGGCCCGTTGCTGTTTGTAGCACAATATCTGAAACTTTCCTTTGTTCTTAAACTTCTCTTTGTATTTGGTAAATTCTTTCACTGCCCTGGTACCAGCCCACCGTATCCACCAACAGAACGCATTTTGGACTTCTGACCACCAGGACTGTAAGAGAATAAAGGCGTGCTGTTTCAAGCCACCAAGTTGTGGTCACCTGTTACAGCAGCTACAGGAAACAAATACAGCCCACTAGGTCTGGTGAGTTTGGTGGTCAGTTCAAACCTGTGAGCCCTGAAGGTCATGGCTGCTGCTGCCCTGAGACAGAGACAGGGGAGAGAGAGAGGAGGGAGAGAGAAGGATGGCAGGAGGGAGCAACTTCTCATGCTCCTGTGGACCGTCTGCATTTCCTCTTTTGGAAAAATGTCTGTTCAGTTCTTCTGCCCATATTTTAAATGAGTTGGTTGGTTGTTTGCTTTTAAAGTGAAGTACAGTTGATTTAAAATGTTGTATTAGTTTCTGGTATACAGCATGGATGGACTTGGAGGGCATCATGCTAAATGAGGTAAGTCAGACAGAGAAAGACAAATACTGTAAGATATAACTTAAGTGTGGAATCTAAAACAAACTAGTGACTATAACAGAAAAGAAGATGTGGAGAAGGAACGGGTGGTTACCAGTGGGGAGAGGGAAGGGGAAGGGGCAGGATGGAGGTGGAGGATTAAGAGGTACAAATTATCAGGCATAAAATAAGCTACAAGGCTGTATTGTACAACATGGGGTATATAGGCAATATTTTATAGTAACTATAAATGGAGTATAACCTTTAAAAACTTGTTAATCACTATATTGTATACCTGTAACATAATATTATATATCAACTATACTTCAATTTTAAAATATGATATTATAAAATACATACATAAATAAATAAAAATGGTTTTGAAAAAGAAACGAAAAGAAAGAAGAAAAAAGGAAAGTACCCATCATGCACCAATGCCATAACACTTCTGGTCAAAAGTAAATAAGGACAAAATCAGGAAATACAACCCCAAAACCCTTCCTACCCAGTGAATTTTCTGCTCACTCATTTTTACACCCCATATAACCAGCTTGCCAAAGAAACTCAGGGCAGCTACTCACCTGAGTCTGCCTGTCTCCCCTTAAGAGTGTACTATCGCTGAACAAATCCTGGCTTTGCTTTCTTGACCTCCATGACTCGTCTGTGGATTCTTTCTGTGATGAGACAAGAACCTACTCTCTGGCAACACTACCTCCCATGTACGCAGTGAGGGGCCTGCCATCTCTCCCTCCCTGAAAATCCCAGTGCTCTCTGCTCTGCCCACCAGGCGGCCCTGAGACCCAGCCTGCTCTGTGCAGGGGCTCACACACTGCCCTGCCCTTCTGCTGCCTCAGGAGGACGGCCTCAGCTGGGCCTAGACTTACACTTGCTCACTGGACCCAGGAGGGGTAATTATGCCTCAGGCTCCAGCCCTGAGTTAACAAAAGAAGCCGAGGGAGGCCATCCCTGCCAGGATGGGGTCAGTGCCGGGCACTGTTGGACCATGGCAGGGGGAAGCGGGGAGCACATGGTGGGCGGCAGGGGATCTGCTCCTGCTATGACGTGGCCTGAGGAAGTTGTCACATGCCCATTGCTGCTTCAGGGCCTGTGTCATCACACCCCCCAACCCCACCACTTCCTAGGGACGTGGCCAGCTCTCAACAAGGAAGCAGTCTTGCCCCCTCGTAAGCACAGCCGCCCTCTTCCTCTGACCTGTGGTCATGGAGGGAGGAGCCAGCCCCTTTCTCACCCCTCACCGCCCCTACCTGAGACTTTTTTTGCATCTGCCCCACCTCCCCCACAATCCATGTAGCGCTGCCAGTCCCTAGCTGTGTGGCCTTCAGGAAGTTATTTCACAGCTCCAGGCCTTGGTTTCCTCACCTGTAAGTGGAGGCAATTAACTGACATGCTCCACGGAGCTGGAGCATTTATGAGATAATGAACATAAGGAGGAAGTGCATGGAGACGTCATCTTTTCAGTCTTAGTCCTTTCCTATTCTGAAGGGAGGGGTGGCCGTGGGAAGGGGAGAGCCGGAGTCAGGGGCGGGGTGGGGAAAGATGCCTGAGTGAGAGGCCAGCTCTCTGGAGGCCAGGTCCCAGTCCCCAGGACACCCTCCAGAGGCTCTGGCCTCTGTGTCCCCCACCCTAGCAGAGTTCCCCTACCCCAGAACAGTCCACCAGATTCCCAGACTCTGGACGCAGCCTCCTGAACCTAGGGGCTCCTGGACTCCTTCATCCTACCCTTCCTTCAGCAAGGCAGGCAGGGTCTTACCTTTAGGCCATGGCTTGTTTTCCAACTCCAGGTGGGCCAGCTCTGCCATCACCACCTTTGCCCTGGAAGCCGGGCCATCAGCCACCAAGGGCAGCCCCCAGGGAGTCTCTGTAAGGGGGGAGATAGGAAAGAGAAGTATGAATCCCAAGGCATAAACATCTTACACCCTCTTGTGTCTACTGGGAGAGACAGTATGGAATGATGGCGAGAGGCATGTTGGAAGGGAAGAGGGATGTGGAGGCCTGCCTCTGGAGTGACTGGAAACTTCTCCAGCCTGTAGGCACAAAGCCAGCGGGGCTGAGTTCTGGGCCTCAGCGCCAGGCGTGGTTTCTGAGCTTTCCAAGAACAGATTCATGGTGTTTTCACTGCATTTGCGTGAAGCAGGTCTTTTTTTTTTTTTTTTTTTTTAATAGACTTTATTCTTTTAGACCAGTTTCAGGTGAGGTAGGTCTTGACTGTTCCCACTAAGAGGGAAGGGAAGCCAGGGCTGGGCCGCCTCCACCTCTGTCAGACGTTCTCCACCGGCTGCCCCAACACTGCCTGGCAGTTTTGACAATCCTGCCATTGACATGGATTTAGTTGGGGGTAAGGGAGTACTGGACACCGGCAGGCGGTGAAACCACTTCCCATGTGATGCTCATGAGCTGCCAGGAGGAGAGCCCATGCAGTCCTGGCTCCTGCCCAGCCCTGCCCTGCCCACCTGCTCGGCTGTGCCAGCCCTCACCTCTCCCCTTGCAATATTACTCATCTGACAAACATCTATTGAGCACCTACTGTAAGTGAGCCAGGTGGGGCTGTGGGTAGGGGCAGACAGACAGACAGACAGACCAGACATAGTCCCCAGGGAGCTCAGGCCTGGGCAGGGCAGGAGACAACGGAGCAGTTAAACAAGCAGATCCAGTAAGGCAAGTGGGGGCTGACAAGTGTTGGGGTACAGGAGGTACAAGGCACGGGGAGCACCCTGGAGCACCTGGGAAGGTGCTGAGGTTAGCCGTCTTGCTGAAAGCTGGAGACCTCACCAGCTGTAAGCTACCAGTGGGGTGGGTGAGTGGGGTGGGTGAGGAGGGAAGAACATTCTAGGCTAGTGAGTCTAGTGTGGTTCCAAGACTCACTGCATTAGCTTCACGGAACTTGTCAGAAATGCAAAATCTTGAGTCCCAGCCCAGACCTCCAGAATCAGAAGCTTCGGGGGTCAAGCCCAGCTTACTGTAGTTCAACAAGCCCTCTGGGTGATTCTGACATGATTTTATTTATTTTTATTGAAGTACAGTCAGTTACAATGTGTCAATTTCTGGTGTACAGCACAATGTCCCACACATATACATACGTTTGTTTCATATTCTATTAAATGTTTTTTTTTTGGCGGGGGTGGGGGGAGATAATTAGGTTTATTTATTTGGGGAGGTACTGGGGATTGAACCCATGACCTTGTGTATGCTAAGCATGCGCTCTACTACTTGAGCTATACCCTCCCCTCCTCATATTCTTTTTCATTAAATGTTATTACAAGATATTGAACATAGTTCCCTGTGCTATACAGAAGAAATTTTTTCCCCCTAATTATCAGAGAAATGCAAATCAAAACTACAATGAGGTATCACCTCACACCAGTCAGAATGGCCATCATTCGAAAGTCCATGAATGATAAATGCTGGAGAGGTTGTGGAGAAAAGGGAACCCTCCTACACAGCTGGTGGGAATGCAGTTTGGTGCAGCCATTATAGCAAACAGTATGGAGATTCCTCAAAAAACCAAAAATAGACTTACTCTATGATCCAGTAACCCCACTCCTGGGCATATATCTAGAGGGAACTCTAATTCAAAAAGATACATGCACCCCAATGTTCATAGTAGCACTATATACAGTAGCTGAGACATGGAAACAACCTAAATGTCCACTGATCAATGAGGTGATTTTAAAGTTTGAGAATTGCTCTTGGCAAAAACATTAGCAAATGGAGTGAAAACACGAGACTGGAGTGAAAAAGAGTGTGGTGTGTTCAGGCAAACCAAGGTCGAGGGACAGCTGCAAATATAAGAGATGAGTCTGAGGAGGAAAGAAAGGGATAGGTTGCCTCCCGGTGCCTCTGTTTCCCCTTCTGAAAGTGGGGAGAGGCCAAGTTGGGGCAGGTCCTAAGGGCTGGAGGTCAGGGGCAAGGTCTGGGCCAGAGAAAGGGCGTGGCTATGATAGGCGTGGAGGGGACCCTGAATCCACGGCTTAGATGAGCCTGTGCTGGAAAGCAGGAAGAGGGAGGCAGAGTACCTCCTGCAGAGTCACCGGAGGAGGACAGGTGGGAAGGGGTCGAGGAAGACCAGAATCAGTCTCAGGGGTCACGGCCCTTGATATTCCATAGGACTGGCCTCTGCAGTCCCTCTCCTAGCCTGCCCTTGATGGAGCTCCTGTCTCAGGGCCAGAGGTACATCCAGCCAGGTGCCCAGGCCAGAACCCTCACCCCACTCTCACCCTCCCAGCCCCTAATTCCAGTTTTGCTGTAGTAACTGGCTTTGTAATCATCTGTCTCTACTTACTCTGTCTCTAACAGATCCCAAAGGCCACTAATTAGTTCTGCCTTCTCCTCTTGTTAGAGCAGGCAGATAGATAGAAATGAGCAGAGCAAGAGGGGACAGAGGCCAAACAGCAGGAATTGGGCAGAAAGGAGGGGCACAGGCTAAATGCAGGGAAACATACATCATCTAAGCACCAGGGGTCCCTGGGCAGAGAAAGAAAAACAGGAACCTCTGGGCTAAGTGGTCACACATTTTGGGGGTGACAAGTGGCTGGAGGCCACCAGAGAAAGGTGGGAAAAGGCAGGAATCTCCAGCATCTGAATGTAACCTTTTGCACATTATGCCTTCATTACAATAAAATTAGCCTTGCAGATTTGAAGAACCCATCATGCACTGACATCATGACACTTCCGATCCAGACAAAATAAGGACAAAAATCCCTCCTCCCTTCAGGAAACTGAAGTTTGGATGAAAATCAGGGAATATGACCCCAAACCCTTCCCTCCCCAATGAATATTCTGCACATTTATTTTTACACTCTATGTAACCAACTTGCCAAAAAATCTCAGGGCAGCTTCTCACCTGAGCCTGCCCGCTCTCCCGTTGTGCGTGTACTATCCATCCCTTAATAAATCCTCACTTTACTTTCTTGACCTCCCTGTCTCACCTCTGAATTCTTTCTGCAGCGAGACAAGAACCTAGTCACCAGTTTGGTACACATCCAGGACTATCTCCACTCCTTCCCTCCTCCTTGGTTTGGGGACCTGTCCCCCTGGGCCAGCCCTGACCATTCCCCTTATAAGGAGACAGGGGCTTTGCACACATACCCACGACCACACCTGCCATGCAGAACTGGAATGACCTGTGTGCCCCTGTATCACCTGAGGGAGGAGCTGTAAGAAGCCTCCCCAGGGACTGTGGGAACAGTCTTGGCCCAGAGACACAGTGGCCCACTCCCCTGGGGTCTCTGTTCCAGGGACGTTGGCCAAATTCTTCCCCATCCCTGTTTCACTCTCTCCCCAACCTCCTGCCCAGACATCCTGGGTGATTCTCCTTTAAGTATTTCCCATGGGGAGCTGAGGGCTGAATCCTCCCGTAGATGCATCCTGTTGAGTTCAGGAGCCTCAACTTGGAGGGAAAAAATAACCTTTTTATTTTCACTGACGTCTAGCTGAAGTTTGGCCGTTCTCCCATGATGAATGGAGGCAACAAAACTCAGCAGGATTAGCAGAACTTGTGTTTTGGTCCCTGCTGGAAGCCATAGGTGTTTTCGAATCACACGATAGTTGCTGCAGACACCTGGAAATATGCTTTACCCTCACTGCTTTCAAATTCTGGGAATTGTTATTTGATGCATTATTTAATGTGTTAACTTAGAAGCACAATACTACATATCACAAATTTATATTTCTAGTTAAATTTTTAATAGATTTATAGAAACATAATTGGGTTCCTTTGGAAACCTACATATATCATTTTATATATTAAAAATATTGAGACCGAGTCCAAGGCTAAGTCCAAATAGGTAAAGAATTCCGACTCTAGGTCCCAGTGCTGCCACCTAGCGTCCTCTCTGCGCCCTATTTTAAATCTGTAAATTGTAAATTGTGGATGTTCTGAGAGCCGAGATGGTTCTGGTACGTGAGGCCCTTAGAAAAGAGCCTGGAATAAAGGACATCAGCTATTATTACTGCCATGATGGTGGGCACCTCCCCGCTTGTGCTAATAAATATTCAGGCATCTTTGCGGTCAGGATGGGCGGTGCCCTGAGGGAGCGGACCGGAAATCAGGTGCACGGAACAGAAACTGAGAAAGAATGGAAATTCCGGGCCAGGTCAAAGAAATCCCCGTTGCCCCTCCTCACCCTCTAACCCAACAAGGGACCGCCCGGGCAACCCGAGAGAACCCCGCCAAGGGGCCAGGGAGACCTGTAGCGGTGCGCAGGTGTCCCAGGCAGGGGCCGTGCAGGCCGCGCGCAGATTCCTGCGCCCACGGAGCTTCCCCAGGGCCTTCCTGGAGGACCCCGCCCAGCCCTGGGAGCCGAGCGCGAGCGGCGTCCTCCAGAGGGGCCCAGGGGACTGTGGCGTAAGCTGGCGCCCGGGCGGAGGAGGGTGGGGGGGAGGGTCACAGCCCCTTGAGTCCCCGGGATTCCCACCGGCAGGGCCGCTCACTCTGATCACGGGGGTGCAACGGGAGGGGACAAACTTGGCCCCTGCCTAGGCCGGGGTTCAGCGACCCCCTCAATCCTGGGTCAGCGACCCCAATTCACCATCCTCCCCCAAATCCGGAAGTGGCCTCCGCATTCTTGGCCGATCTCTCCCTCGCATCCCCACCCGCGCTCGGCTCGGCTGGGGGACGATTAAGGGACGATTGGGGGCCCACTTCGGGCGCCCTGCCTCTCCGCCCTGTTACCTGCTGCGCCCTCCGGCACCAGCCCCAGCAGCAGCAGCAGCAGCAGCAGCCGCCGCCGCAGCAGTGGTGATGCGCTCCCAGGGCTCCGCGGGCCCCGGGTCCCCAGCCTCTCGCGCTGCCCCGGGGCGTCCGTCCCCATGCAGTCCTTCTTCAGCTGTGGGGCCAGTGGCCTGATGCCAACGCCGACCGCCGGCCGACTGCAGGACGCGTCCCTTTCCTGGCCCTGTCGAGCGAGCGCTCAGCGCCCCCAGAGGCGCCGCAGCTGCGACCCAGCGCTGGCTTGAGGCTCAGGCTCTGGCCCGGCTCTGGCCGCGGCTCTGCGGCGCCCCCGGGGCTCTCACGCCGCTCCTCAGTGGCCCCCTCTGCTGGGCCTCGGAAGAAAAATATGGGGGGTCGGGGGCGGGGAAAGCCAATCACGTTGATGATTGTGAAATACACCGTTTACGCTACAAAATAAAGAACTACCTTGTGAAGCCAGGAGGTGGAGCTAATGTCTGCAACAGCTGTCATGATTCGGAAACACCTGTGGTTCCCGTTGGGGACCGAGGCACAGGTCCTGTTAACTGAGTTTTGCAACTTCCCTTCATCACAGGGAGAATGGCTAGATTTCAACTAGAAGTTCACAA
Source organism: Camelus ferus (assembly GCF_009834535.1). Lineage (NCBI taxonomy): Eukaryota > Metazoa > Chordata > Mammalia > Artiodactyla > Camelidae > Camelus > Camelus ferus. The sequence continues at coordinate 114,099,694 of NC_045698.1, forward strand.
ACCCCTGAATTCTGACCGACGACCCCCATGTTCAGGATAACAGTTCTCAGTTGGGCATTTTCTGATATTCAAAAATTCATAACAAAAAAAAATTCATAATGAAGTGATCCTGATTGGGGTGGGTAGGAGGAGGAATTTACACATCAGAAGGCGGGGCCCGGAGGGCCAGAGGTGCAGCCCTCCGCTGTCTCCTGGCCACCATGCACATGGTGTCCTGCCAGGCCAACACAGAGGGGAGAAGCCTGATTGTAATGATCTGGGTCTAGAAGACAACGTTTGTTGAGTTTTACTTTTGTCAAAAGAACACATCAGGTGGAAAGAACGGAGGAAGATGTAAGCATCAGAAAGTCTGGTCAAATAAAAAGTAAAGGGAAAAAACCCTACAAAGTCTGCATTATGATATGATTGTTATATTCACAAAGGTTGACCTGAGTCTTGACAAAGAGGGCAAGGAAGGTGAAGGTACAGGATGAAAAGCAGTTCTGGGCAGGGAAATGCAAGTATACCTTAAGGCAGGTAGAGAGGCATGTGGGGAAACAGAGGAAGCTGATGGGGGAAGGGAAATCCACGTAGCTGGGCAGTTTACTGTGTCCTAACCACAGAGGGTCTTGAGTGTCGAGCTAAGGAATCTGGATACTAACCTCAAAGCACTGTAGGGTCACTGAAAGTTGTAAGCAGTCAGGTCCACCCATACATTTAACTGGGTGGGGATGTCTGCTCTGCACTAGGCACCCCATCAGACACTTGGCACAGGCAGAAACCAGGTAGGGTCACTGCCAGTAGAAAGCCTACAGTCTGCAAGGAAGTAGAGTTACATTACTTATCCTAGTAAACAGCCAACACCAACACTTAAATAACCGAGGATGGGCCAGGCAGGCCTTGGTCTAAACCCTTTACTTACAGCTGCCAGTAAATCTACTCAATACGCCTCTGAAGCAGGACCATCATTATGTCCATTTTACAGATGGGGAAAGTGAGGCAGATTGAGATTATTCAGGCAGCTGGTAAGAAGCTGAGCTAGGACTTGAGCCCAGGCAGTCTGGCTCCTGATATCATGCTCTTAACCTCCACTTTTGAGCCCATAAGGGGCTGCAGGGCATTCTGAGTGCTGTGATTGACTGGGATTTATTTGACTCTATAGAACAAACTGGGGAAAATGATACCATCACCTTATTGAGGTCTTCAATTCATGAACACGATATGTCTCTACCTGTATTTGAATCTTTTTTTTCTCTTATCAGTGCTGTGTAGTTTTTAGTGTATAGCCTCGCTTCATATTTTTCTGTTTATACCTAAGTATGTTATTTACTTAGTGCTATTATAAACAATTTTTTTTAATTTCATTTTTTCTTTGCTGGATTATATGAATACTTTTGTATACTGGACTTGTATTTCGTGACATTTCCACTTACTTATTAGTTCTAGGAGCTTTTTGTGGATTTGTTCAGATTTTTTAATGCAGATATTAAGTCCTCTGAACAGAGACTTTTCTTTTTTTTCCCTTTCCAACAAGTATATCTTTATTTTTCTTGTCTTATTACACTAGCTAGAATTTCAATACTATGTATTATATAGAGTGGTGAGAGAGAATATCCTTGTCCCTTATCTTATGGGAAAGCATTCAATCTTTCATTGATAAGAATGATGTTAGCTAGGGTTTGTTTTTTTTTTTTAATATAAATTGGTTTTTATTAAGCTAAGGAAGTTGTTTTCTTAGTTTGCTGTAAGTTTGTATTGTGAATGAATGGTAAATATTATTGAAAGTTTTTTTCTGCATCTATTAATATGATCATATGGCTTTTCTTATTTAGTCTGCTAATCTAGTGAATTACGATTGATTTTTCCAGTGTTTGAATGGCTTTGCTTTCGTGGAGTGAGTCTCACGAGGTCATGATGTAGCATCTTTTTCATATAGTGCTGTAATTGCATAGATAACCTTTAGTTGAGTATTTTTATGCTTATGTACATAGGGGCTACTTCTTTATGGTTTTCTATTGTTGTCATTGTATTTTCATTTCTTTGTCAGATTTTGGTATTAGAGTGTAGTGGCCTCAGGAAATGAGTTGGAAAGTGTGTCTTCCTCTTCTGGAAGAGCTTTGTAGAATTAGAAGTACATCTTCCTTACAAGTTTGGTAGGATTCACCAGTGGAACTATTTGGACCTGGCGTTTTCTTTCTATTTTTTGATGAATTTTAATGACAAATTTAATTTTTTTTAATAGACACAGGATTCTCACATACTCTAATTTTCTTGTGAGCTTTGGTCGTCTGTGTCTTTCAAGGAGTAAGTCCATTTCACCTACGTTGTCTAACTTACGAGTGTACAGTTCTTAGTATTCTCTTATTGTCCTTTTAATGTCCATAGGATCAGTATTGATGGCCCTTGTTTCATTCATTTTTGGTAATTTTTGTCTTTTATATTTGTTTTTGGTCGGTCTGACTAGAAGTTTATCAATTTTATTTATCTTTTTAAACAACTGACTTTTTGTTCCGTTGTTTTCCTCTGTTTTTTAATTCCTTTGATTTCTGCTGTAATCTTATTTCCTTCCTCTTCTTGGTTTCATTTAAACTTACTCTGAAGTTTCTTGGCTCGGCTCTGGCCGCAGCTCCGGGCCCGAACCCGGCCCCTTGACCATATTGTGCGGCCGCCCGAGGAGCCCCCGGCGCAGGCTCGTCGCGCTCCCGTCGCCGCCCGCACCCCAGGACGGCAGCACCGAGAGGCCCGGGCTACAGGCGCTGAAGAAGACGGGCCTGATGGAGGATGCGGACGTGCAGGCCATGCTGCGCGGCTCCCGGCTCTGCAAGACCCGCTCGCGGATGTGGCACAAGGAGCCGCTGTACCTGCTGCAGGAAGACGGCCTGAGCGTGTGGTTCCAGGGGCGCATCCCGCGCGCGCCGTCGCAGCACATCTTCGAGCAGCACATCGAGGCCGTCCGCGAGGGCCACCAGCCCGAGGGCCTGCGGCGCTTCGGAGCCGCCTTCGAGCCGGCGCGCTGCCTCACCCCCGCCTTCTAAGGGCGCCACATGAACTTGAACCTGGCGACGCGCGTGGCGGAGGAGGCTCAGCGCTGGGTGCGCGGGCTGGCCAAGCTGCGCGTGCGCCTTGACGCCATAAACCAGCGCGAGCGCCTCGACCTACCGGCGAGCGGTCCTATCTGCACCTGGCGGACTCCAACCAGGACAGTAAGGTGATTCCAACGAGGTCAAGAGCCTGCTCCCAGTGCTCAACGTGGGGCACGAATATGTACGCCTACTGCCTCTTCAAGGAGTGTGACCGCTCCGGCAGTGAGCAGCTCGAGGGGACTGAGATTGAGGAATTTCTGTGGCGGCTGCTGAAAGGCCCGGAGTTGAGGGAGATCTTCCATCGGTACTTGAGCGGGGACCGTGCGCTGAGCGCCCTTGAGCTGCTGGAGTTCCTGGAGGACCAGGGCAAGGACAGCACTACGCTGGCCCGCGCCCAGCAGCTCATCCATACCTGTGAGTTCAACGAGACAGCCAAGTAGCACGAGTGGATGACACTGGGGGGCTTCATGCTGTATCTGTTGTCACCTGAGGGGGCTGCCGTGGACCTGGCCCACACGTGCGTGTTCAAGGACATGGACCAGCCCCTCGCCTTTCCTTCATCTCCTCCTCCCACAATACCTATCTGATTGACTCTCAGATCGGGGGCCCAGCAGCACCGAGGCCTCCGTTAGGGCCTTTGCCCACGGATGTCGCTGTGTGGAGCTGGGCTGCTGAGAGTGGCCAGGAGGGAAGCCGGTCATCCACCATGGCCACACCCTCAACCCCAAGATCCTCTTCCGAGATGCGATCCAGGCAGTGCGTGACCACGCCTTCACGCTGTCCCCATACCTGGTCATCCTGTCCCTCGAGAACCACTGTGGGCTGGAGCAGCAGGCTGCCATGGCCTGCCACCTCTACACCATCCTGGGGGACATGCTGGTGACACAGATGGTGGACTCCCAGAACCCTGAAGAGCTGCCATCCCCAGAGCAGCTGAAAGGCTGGGTGCCAGTGAAGGGGAAGAAGCTGCCAGCTGCTCGGAGTGAGGACGGTCGAATTCCATCAGACCTGGAGGAGGAGGAGGAAAAAGAGGAGGTGGGGGGCCACAGAGCAGAGGCGGAGGGCCAAGCAGATCTCCCCAGAGCTGTCGGCTCTGGCCCCCCGCTTGTGGACCCTGTGCCTGGCCCCTCCGCCGCCCCAGCCCTGCTAGATCAGCTTCCTCAGGGAAGCTGCAAGGTCAAGAAGCTCATCCGAGAGGCAGGAACAGCTTCGCCAGGCACAGTGCCCCCCAACTGACCCGAGTCTACCCGCTGGAGCTGCGGATGAACTCGGCCAAGTACAGCCCCCAGGAGACGTAGGACTTGGGCTGTCAGCTTGTGGCCCTGAACTTCCAGGTTATGTGATGGACCTCAATGCCGGGCGCTTCCTCATCAACGTGCAGTGTGGCTAAGTCCTGAAACCCGCCTGTTTGCAGCAGCCCGACACAACCTTTGACCCTGAGTGTCCTGGACCGCGCAGAACCACTCTCACCAGCCAGATGCTGACTTTGCAGCAGCTGCCTAAGCTGAACGCCAAGAAGCCAAACTCCATCGGGGACCTGCTGGTGTGCATTGAGATCAATGGGGTGCCGGCATACTGTGCTCTCAGAGATACCAACTGTGTACTCAACAATGGCTTCACCCCGCTGGGGGCAGACCCTGCACTTCCAGTTGCCGGCTCCGGAGCTGGTGCTGGTGCTGTTCGTGGTAGAAGATTATGACTCCACCTCCCCCAGTGGCTTTGTGGGCCAGTTTACGCTGCCTCTCAACAGCCTGAAGCCAGGGTTCCGCCACATCCGCCTGCCTTGCCAAGGACGGGGCCTCACTGTCATCAGCCACGCTTTGTCCACATCTGTATCCAGTGCTGCTGAGGGCGTGGCTGACCCACCTGTGGTTCTGCAGGTGCCAGTCCTCATCCTGTGGCAGAAGCCCTCTCCTCCTCTGGAGTGGGGGGGTGATGGGAGAGCCAGCCCCTCCAGCCTGCCCACTCAGCCTGCTCACCAGGCTCTGGTCTCAACTGGGTGCTGAGGGCTGCCTCAGCCCCTCCCGAAGAACAGGCGATTATCTCCTACTTGGGGCCTCAGCCCACCCGCCGTCATGGCTTATGAAGAGCCAGGACTTCCAGGAGACTTGAGCAGCAAGACGCGTAAGTCCTCAGCCACTCCCTGCTCCACAGCGGGGCCATCCCAGCCCCTTCCCATAAGGAGCCCAGCCACCCCCTTGCCCCCATCTCCAGGCATTAGCCCCCCACTAAGACCTTCCTTCCCCCTGCAGGCTTTCCTGGGCTCTCCCTCCAGCTCTTGAACCCGTGTTCCCTTCTCTTGTTAAAAGCAAGCTGGGAGAGGTCGGCTGGGGGCCCTGGAGAAACCTAGGAGTTGATTTTTAACTTGTGTTATAAAAGAGCCCTGGAGAAGACAGCAGAACAAGACTATTTAAAAAATTAAGAAGCAAGTTTATTTAAAAAAAATTTACTCTTTCTTACTCATATTTTTAAGGGTACAACATATTGATTTGATACATTTATTTCACAATATGATTGACATTATAACATTAATTAACACACTTGATATAATTGTCATTTCTTCTTTTGGTGAGAAGAGTTAAGATCTATGTCTTAGAGTTTAATGTTTACAGTACAGCTCTGTGTCTATAATCAACTTTACCGCGCATTATGCCTCCAACTTATTTATCTACTAGTTGCAAATGTGTACCCTTAAACAACTTCTCTCCCCTTCCTCCAGCCTCTGGTCACCACTATTCCAGTCTCTCTCTTTTTTTTTTTTTTTTTTTTTGAGTTTGGTGTTTTTAGAGTTAATATACATGAGATACCGTACATTATTTCTCTTTGTCTTCTCTTTTTCACTTAGCATAATATCCTCAGGTTTCATCCATGTTGTTGCCAAGGGCCAAATTTCCCTTTTTCTCATAACTGAGGAATATTCCATTATATGTATATGCAACATCTTTATCCATTCATCTGTTAATGGACAAATTCTCTGACTATTTACATGTCTTGGCTATTGTAAATAGTGCTGCAATAAACATGGGAGTGTATATATTTCTTCAATAACCTGTCTTCATTTCCTTTGGATATATACCCAGAAGTGTGATTGCTCGATTATTTGGAAGATCTGTTTTTAGTTTTTGTGGAATTTCCGTTCTGTTCTCCATAGTGGATGAACTAGTTTACCATCCCACCAACAACAGTGCACAAGAATCCTCTATTCTCCACATCTTTCAGCAAGACTTGTATCTCTTGTCTCTTTGATGATATGAAGTCCATATTATAAATTATTTATTTCATGGATTGTGTTTTTGGTACTTTAATAAAACAGCACTATACCCATGGTCAATCTAGGGTTTCTCCTGTTATCTTCAATGAGTTTTACAGTTCTGCATTTTACATTTAGGTCTTTGATACATTTAGGATTGTGTGTGTGTATGTGTGTGTGTGTAATGTCAGTGCCTAGTTTCATTTGGGAGGGGGGGCATGTGGATGTCCAGCTCTTCCAACACCATTTGTTTAAGAGACTATCCTTGCTCCCTTGTATCACCTTTGCTCCTTTGTTATAGATCGGTTAATAATATTTATGTGAGTTTCTTTATGGGTTTTCTATTCTGTTTTCATTAATCTATTTGTTCTTTGGACAAAACCACACCATCTTGATTACTGCAGCTTTATAGCAAATCTTGAAGTGAGGTAGCATCAGTCTTCCAATATTGTTCTTGCCCATCAATTTAAAAAATTAAGGCTCTGGTCTCAACTGGGTGTGGACTAAACTAAGTCTTTTCCTGCTCCCTATGTACTTTAGAATCTTTATGTCAATGTTCATAAAATAATTTGCTGGAATTTTGATTGGGGTTGCATTAAATCTATAGATCAATTTGAGAGGAACTGATATCCTGAAAATATTAAGAGTTTGTACCCATCATAGACATCTTTCCATTTGTTTAGTTCTTTGATTTTACTCATTAAGATTTTGTAGTTTTTCTCATATAGATCTTATACATGTTTTATTAGATTTATGTTAAAGTATTTAATTTTGGTGTGCTAATGTAAATGGTATTGTGTTTTTAATTTGAAATTCCACTTGTTCATTTGTTAGAATATTGAAAATCAATTTTTGTGTGTGTGTGTGTGTGTGTATTAACCATATATTTTGAAACCTCGTTATACTCACATTATTTCAGAGGGTTCTTGGTTCTTGTTGATTCTTTCAAGTTTATCACTTATCTGTATTCCTGAACTATGAAACTATGAACTATGAACATCTGGGCTAAGGAATAATTTCTCTTGATAAATAAACAGTTAACAAATACTGTAGGAAAAATATTTTAGCTTTTCTTATTGACTTACTGAATGAAGAACAAGGACTTTCAGCACAGTGTTTAAAAGCAATGTTCAGAGGGGACCTCCTTGCCTTATTCTCGATCTTAGTGGAAAGTTTTAAGTGTCTCATCAGTAAGTCTAATGTTAACTGTAGAGTTTTCTTCTAATGAAGGTACTGAGGATTGAACCCAGGACCTCATGCATGCTAAGCACATGCTCTACCACTGAGCTACACCCCACACTCCACAACTGTAGATTTTTTATAGATAGTCTTTATAAAATTGAGAAAGGTCTCCCCTATTCCTAGTTTACTGAGAGTTTTAATTATGAATTAAATTATTGGATTGTGTATTTCAAGGGACTGCTTCATTTCATCTGGGTTATTAATTTGGGAGCACAGAGATATTCTTAGTATTTCATTATTTTCCTTTTAATTTCCATCAAATCTGTAGTGATGGCCCCTATTTCATTTCTGATACTAGTAATTAGTATCCTCTCCCCCAACATTTTGTAAATATGGCTAGAATACTTTCAATTTTATTGATCTTTTCAATAAGCCTGCTTTTGGGTTTTTTTTTTTTTGTATTAATAATCTGTTTTCAATTTCACTAATTTATGTTAAAATTCTTATAATTTCTTTTATTTTGCTTATTTTGCTTTCTTTTTTAATTGAAGTATAGTGGGTTTACAATGTTGTGCTAATTTATAGTGTGCAGCATAGTGATTCATCCATAGATATATATATTCCTTTTCATATTCTTTTTCATTATAGGCCATTACAAGGTGTTAAATATAGTTCCCTAGGCTATACAGTGGGATCTTGTTGTTTACCTATTGATTTCAATTTGCCGTTCTTTTTCTAGTGTCCTAAGGTGGAAACTTAGAGGATAGACTTTAGATCTATCTCATTTTCTAATATATGCTTTTAATGCTATAAAATCCCCTCTAAGTACCACTCTTGCTGATTCGTCCCCAATTTGATACGGTGTGTTTTATTTTCACTGAGAACAAAATATATTTTAAAAATTTATCTTGAAATTTATTTTTTGACCCGTGAGTTATTTAGAAGTGTGTTGTTTAATCTCCATGTCTTGGTATTTTTCAGTTATCTTTCTATTATTGGGATTTCTGGTTTAATGTTGGTTGTGCTTGTGGGCAGCATATGATTTCTGTACTTCTAAATTTGTTAAGACATATATTAAAATGTCCATTGCTTATAGTGTGGTGTATCTTGGCTAATGTTTCATATGAGCTTGAGAAAAATGGGTACTCTGCTGATGTTAAATAAAGTAATCTATAGATTTAAATAATATCCAGTTGATTAATGGACTTCTTGAGTTCAACTATTTTTACTTATTTTTTTGCGTGATAAATCAGTCCATTTATGAGAGATGGCTATTGGCGTCTTCAATTTTTGCCTCACTTAGTTTGATTATCTGTTGTTAAGTGCACACACATTAAGAATTATTATGTCCTCTTGGGGAACTAACTCTTTATCATTACATAATGTTCTTCTGTATTCCTGAAAACTTTTCTTACTTTGAGTCTGCTCTGCCTGCCATTAACATAGATATTCTTGCTTTATTTTGAAGTGTTTTTCCTCCTCCTTTTACTTTCAATCCATATGTGTCTTTATAGTTTAAGTAGGGTTCTTTTTTTTAAATTTTATTTTAATGAGTTGTAGTCAGTTTACAATGTTGTGTCAGATTCCAGTGTAGAGCACAATTTTTCAGTTATACACGAACATACATATATTCATTGTGGCATACTTTTTGACCGTGACCTACCACAAGATCTTGTATACATTTCCCTATGCTATACAGTATAATCTGGTTTATCTATTCTATATATACCTGTTAGTATCTACAAATTTCGAATAAGTATAGTGTTGGGTCATATTTTGATGCAGTCTGTTTCTTTTAATTGGTGCATTTAGACCACACACATGGAAAGAGATTATTGATATAACATCTGCCATATTTGTTACTGTTTTCTTTTTGTTGCCCTTGTTCTTTTTTCCTATTTTGTCTTCCACTCTTTTTCTGACTTTTTTGGTTTTAATTCAGCATTTTATACAATTCCTCTTTATCTCCATTTTTAGAATATCAATTGTACTTCTTTTTAAAACTTTTTTGGTAGTTGCTCTATAGTTTACAACATATATTCATGACTAATCCAAGTTCACTTTTAAATAACACTATACCACTTCGTGGATAATGTGAATACTGTATAATAACAAAATAATCCTGAGTTCTTCCTTTCTTTCTCCCATCCCTCCTGGGATCATTGCTGTCATTAATTTAAGGTTTTTTATATATATATAATATTAGTGTTTTGTATAATATATAATATATATTTAATATTAGTATGTGTGTATATATATAAACTTACTCCTTCAATGAACTTTCTTTTCCTGACCTCATTTTTCTTCAAGTATTCTTTCTTTCCCTTCTTTTTCTTCTCTCCTCCTGGAACTTAAATAATGCTTGTGCTGATGTGCTTGATGGTGTCCCAGAATTCTCTTAAGATGCTAGTGAGATTATTGTACATTTTTGGTTACTGTTTTACTCTTTGATATTCAGAATGGAAGATTTCAATTGAAGATTTCAATTGACATATGTTCAAATTTGGTGATTTTTAAATGACTGTTGAAGTCTGCTGTGGATCCCCTCTCATAATTTTTTTTATTGGTTGTACTTTTCGGCTTCAGAATTTATTTTTGGTTTCTGTCTATTTTATTTTATGGGGGGGCAGTGGGAGGTAATTGGGTTTATTCATTTATTTATTTTTAGAGGAGGGACTGGGGGGTTGAACGCAGGACCTTCTGCATGCTGTACACGCTAAGCATGTGCTCTACCCCTTGAGCTATACCCTGCCCCCTTTGGTTTCTGTCTATAAACACTGTCTCTATGGATATTGTTTATTTGATGAGAGATTGTTTTCCTGGTTTCCTTTAGTTCTTTGTTTAATTTTTCTTTAGGTTCCTGAGCATATTTAAGACACTTGATTTAAAGTCTTTTACTAGTATGTTTAATATTGGACCTTCTCAGGAACGGTTTCCATTCGTTTGTTCAAATTGTGAACGGGCCATAATTTATTTTTTGTATAGCTTATAATTTTAACATTATAATGTGGTAACTCTGGAAATCAGATTCTGTCTCTTTACCTGAAATTTTGATGCTGCTTGTACTGTATTTTAGCTGTGTATGGGGGCGAGGGGAGAATTCTAAAATTTTTTTTGTGAAGACTGCATTCTTTGTCATGTATTGTCTTTAAAATTTATGTTCCATTAGCTTAGTGATCCGTAAGTGATTTGACAGATATCCTTTAATGCCAGGCCTCTCAAAATAAATCCCACATCTTCCAGCTGAGCTCTCTGTGTTTCACATACGCCTTTTTGCCTTTACCATTTCTTCATCCTTGCTTAGTTTGATGTTCAAATATAGGTGAGTGGTTAGGACCTTCTAGGCTGTTTCTGATGATATGTTCCACTCTAACCATTCACATGGTATTCTTGATCCCTGGAATTTATGGTTATTTTTCAAAGCCCTAATCTCCAAGGCATCCCATTCTCTGTTCCTTCCGCCAAGGTTTTTAAACATGTTTATTGATTGCCCCAACTGATATCCTTTTCCCAGTCTCAAACATTTTCCAGTTTTTTTTTTATGGTTTGTTCTTTGATCTATTTCTCATTTAGGAGTATATTGTTTAATTTCAACCTATTCCTAAGTTTCATCAAATTTCTTGAATTTGGTGATATCTTGAATTTGGTCACTGGTTCTAATTTCCTTCCAAATGGTCAGAGAATATACTTTGCATTATTTCAATCATTTTGATTTTATTGAGTTTTTTTATGGCCTTACTTATGGTCTATCCAGGAGAATGTTCTCCAAGCACTTGAGAGGAATATATATTCCACTGTTATTGGGTGATATATTCGCTGTATGTCTGTTAATTCTTGTTAGTTTCTCATGTTGTTCAAATCCATTTACTTGTTGATTTTTTGTTGTTTTATCTATTACTGAAAGTGATTTATTAGTCTCCCAATATTGTTTTTTACATTTTTCACCTTACTTAAAAAAATTTACTCTATTTTTGTGATTTTTGTTAGGTACATATAATTTTTTTTTTATATCTTCCTGATGAATTGACCCTTTTTATTATAAGATGTCCCTTTTATTTCTCCAGTAACTGGCTTTCTATTGTTGTTCTTGTTTTAAAGTATTTTATCTGATTTTAGAATGGCCTTGCTAGTTGCTCTAGTGCTTACTGTATACATTTTAATTCATCAGAATCTCCTTCATGTTATACTAACAAAACTCTGGTGAGCTACAGAAGCATTACTTTTATATGGCTCTAGTTTCTTTTCTCTCCTTTTTGTGATGGTAATGCTATGGTTACTACATCTGTTTATCAAAATTACACTGTTGTAATTATCACTGTATGTAATATCATTCCTATTAAAGAAGGTGAGAGAAGAAATGGGAGCAATTATATATTTATATTTTTAATATTAACTTTACCATTTCCTGTTCTCTTTATTTGATCCTATGAATTCAAGTTATTATCTGGAGCTATTTCCTGAGCCTCAAACAGCTTCGTTTCCATTTTCCTTTTTGTGCATTTATTGAAAAATATATTACGTTTCTATATTTATATGGCCAACAGTACAATTATATACATATTTTATGCAATGGCTTTTTAAAATCAATAAACAAGGAATAGTCTTTCATGCCGTCTTTTATAATTACAAAATTACTTTTACTAATACTTTGTCTTTTTTGTGCATTCTGTTAGGATCACTCTCAGACTGAAGTTCCTTAGTACGTAAGATGGCTAGCGATAAATTGGCTCAATTTTTGTTCACCTGGAGTATCTTCCTTTTGCCTTTATTTTTCATAGATAATTTCTCGGTACATAACTCTTGGTTAAAAGTCTTTTCCTGGAGTACTATACAAAAATTTTAAAAGGAGTTAAAAATCTTCCAAGATGGCAGACAACCCCAGACCTAAGAAATCCACCTGGATTAAGCAACAATGTCATAGTAAAGGTGGCTGATGATAAACTGGGCTCAGTTGGTGATGGCAGGATTAGTTTAATTTCAGACTTTAGAAGTCTGTGTGGTAGGTGGTCCTGACTAAGGCCAAACAGATTTCTTATTTGTCAGAGAAGCAAAAATAACTTGTGAGTTGTACAACAGGGTGAATTCACACAGGCTAAGGGCTGGGCCCTGTGCTACTAGTCAAAACTCTAGAGGAATACAAGTTACCAATTTGTTATAAAATGATATTTTATTAAGAAAGAGGACAAAAAATGTGGCAGTCATACTTCAGGTGAGGGTTAAGTTTAGGGTAGTTATAACAAAGATACAGTTATGGATGTCACAGAAAATTATTGCAATGGTTAAAGAGTGAGTGCTTTAATATTGTGTGTGAAATAAAATAACCCTATGAATATTAGCAAAAGAGGAGGTCGGGCGATGTGAGAGACAGAGAATACAAAGGAATCTGACGCTTCATTTCAGAATAAAACATTTAGGACAGACCTTTCATATCTCAGACCTCAGCACGTTTTGGAATGGATGTGTTCTTCCCACACTCTATGAATGCACCTGGAAAATCAGATGGAGGAGTAAAAAGCAGCCAGCATCCTGCTCCCCATGCCAGGTGCCCTTGCACAAAGCTGTGTCTCTGTAGGACAAGCTCCTTGCCTATGTATTTCAGGCTGAGAGTATATTTTCCTAATTCCCACAGAGGGGCTTCTAGTTTAGTTTTGGCCTTAAAAATAGAAACCAATGGATAACGCATGTGAAGGACTCAGAGCCCTCAAACCAGTGGGGATACTTTGGGGAGGGTTCATGGTGTTCTACTCATTTTGAAATTAGGGTGATTGTTCAAATTGGTTTTTTTTTGTGGACAGGAACTGAGATGATACAACCCACCCGGGCAAGGTCATCCAGAAAAATGAGCTCACGCATGGGGAAGATTGGAACCCAGCTGTTCCTGGTCGAATGTTTCCCAAGAATGAGGTAAGTTTAGTTTTTCCTTGGAGGCTCCCATGTCTAATGGTCCCAAGAGCAGGGCTGTCCTGCTTCTGCAGGTGGCATGACAATTATGGGCCTGGAGGAAGATGAGCTCATGACATCCCTGCCTTATAACCATGTGTTGAGGCTCTTAACTCACATACATGGACTTACTCCAAAGACACTGCTGGGTGAGTGTCTATTCCTCAGCTTCATAAACTGTGAATGCTCAGGAGTCTGTGAGATTGGTGAGATGAGGCAGATACTTCTCATTAAAGTGTTAGGAGAATTCTTTCTCATAATTTCAGTCTAATAGTTAGTGAATCAGAACTAAATGCAGTAGATATTTCCAAATGAAAAAAAACTCAATTTCATGAATCTTATGAGGCCATGCATTTATAGATTTTTGAAAGCATCTTTAGAACTTTGTGAGGTGTTTGAATTGGAATTGCACTTAATTTTTTTCTTACTTTTCTCAGTTTTACTTACTGTATGTACTTAGGTGGTTTTATCTTTACAAGTTATCTGAACTAATCCAAAATGATTTCATCATATGTCTTTTTCCTTTTAAGTTTATAGATATCTTAGTATGTTTATAATGTTGAAGACTATTTGGAATTATAATGTTATAAAGCACGAGACATGGCGGTGAGGAGAAAACACTGTCTGACAGGACTTTTAGGGTTTATCAAATTTGTAGCACAAGATTTGTGATCAAGACCTGCCAGTGTTCTTCTGTCTTTTTCTTATGCAGCGACACCTTCTCTTCCTATGATTTTTTCCCTTGGTGGGAGTGGCTGAGAATTCATATCTTGAAGTTGTAAATATCCTTGTTGGCAAGCATTGTGCTTCCAGCCACACCATATGTTAAATTCAACTGCCATGCAACAACAGATGTAGTTTACTTATTCAGTGGTTTCTGACATTTATCCTATTTATTACTTGGCATTTTTGCATTTCATCAAGGCCTTTTTATAAACTAATCATAATGGAAAGGTATTTTCTTTTAATGACATTGCCAGCTTTGTTTTTCCTGTTACTGACGATTGTCACTGAACAAAACCTCTCTCCTCTTGTCTCCTGCAGTTCTCATAATCACTTTATGCTGTCAACGTCCAATCATAGATCTTCTAAAGATACTCATAGAATATGGCAAATCTAATGAGAAAAATGACATTTTCATTAATAGTAAAACAATATGCAGAATATTATTTTATCACTTAGAATACATACCTAAATAAATACACACCAGCCTGAGTACAAAAATCTCTATATAATAGTTATTAACTAACACACTCTGGCAATTCCATGTTTTTGTTAAGCTAAAGAAAATGTTTTATTAAACTTCACTTTCTTCAAAAGAACATAGTCATCTTGTGGAAAACAGCATTTGGGTTCTTATAAAAGTCTTTTTCTTTTCATTATACTCTTTCTTTTTGATACAGGCATTTGATCTAAGACCAAATTTATGGTCAGTCTTTTTTTTCTTGTCCATTTAGTGACATTTTTGCAAATTCTCCAATTCTTGCATGTTTGGGTTTCCAGGTTCATCAAATAAATAGACAAAAACACATGATTAAATTTAAAATTCAGACAAATATCAAATATATATATATTTTTTAGGTACAGAAGTTTGTGCTATTAGTTGTTTGGTTCTTGCAGGTGAGATAAACTTCCAAAATATGAATTAAAATTAATTATGTTTTTAGTGGTCAACTGAAATCCATGGGAACCATGTCATTTTTCTGTTCAGGCTGACCACCTTTCTCCTCAAGGGCCTCATTGAAGAAGGATACCATTTGATGATCAAGAAAATCAACTCCTTTTCAGGAGGTGGTAGTCATTTATTGAGTAAGGGACATCAGTTAGAGGAGGTGACCTGGAAATCTCACGGGGCAAGAATAGAAAGTTCTAAAATTCTTCTGTATGTTATTTTTCTAATTATTTTTATTTTCACTTTTTAGTTTATTTCTCTATTTAGTTTATTTTGTATATTAATAAAGTTATTCAGATATGTAGTTATCATGTATATATTAGTACTTATTTCATGCCTTAATATTCCCTTACTACTGGTGAACTATGATCCTGAAAGTATTAAGAATGTTAAGCCTTTAAGTCAATATTACTCTGGTGCTTCTCCCAAGTCCAGCGTATGAGCAGAATTAAATAGTTGGGAGCTTTCAGATGTATATTGCTGGAAATTATCAGATATTTGATCTTGGTGTTTAAGATATATGGATCCCTTCACTAGATTAAGCTTTTGGAGATAGAGTAACAGTCATAATCAACTGTACCATTTTTCCTTTATTAATTTATGCATTTAGGTCATTTTAAAGCAATGAATTTTTGGGCATGAGCCAAAAACCCCATCTGTCAAGATTTTCAATTTGTCTTACATATTTATATATATTGGTCACCAAGTTATGTGACCTTGAATATATAACTGAGCCCTATTACATATCAAAAGAAACTGAGTGAATATGGTGGTTTTCCATTTTGTCAGTGTCATACAGCTGATTACTGGATTAAAGTAATTTGATAAAAATAATAATAATGTTTACATCCAGGGAAGGTGATATGATATGAGACAGACTTAGTAGGGTATTTTTTCCAATTTTTAATTTTGATAATTCTTCCCAAATTTATAAAATTTTGCTCAGTTTAGCTTTACAAAACACAACTGAGTAATTTTATATTTCATCATAGTTTGGAATGTTAATTATTAAACTAGGAAATGTGGGACAAAAAATGTTTTGTAAAAAGTAAAGTTCTGGTATAAGAGGAGAATAGCCAATGACACACACTAAAGACATAATTGTGGATAAGTTGGGTTTTACATGTGTGTGTGTGTGTGTGTGTGTGTATGTGTGTTGTGGTGTAAAGAATTAGGCTGAGGCTTTTACAAAATTATATGAGATAGGATTAACCATGAATAATTAGGAAAAATAAAAATACGATGGAGGCAGTAATTTAGACAATTGAAGAAAGAACATTGATGGTATGAGGTCTATTTTTCTTTTTTTGGCAGGCATACAAAATACATTTCCTCCATGCCATTAACATCAGCTTCCACGTACGTTATTATTAAAAATATCTCTTTTTTCCAATCTGGCAAATTGGCTGAGACGCCAATGCTTTTCTCCTTTTCTTTCACGTGTTCAGCCTCAGCCTGGATTGCAGGCCCAAGCCCTGTGACCTGATCACCTGTCATTTGGCCTTCATCCATATAGTGATGCTCCTCACTGTACTGTTTGGTTGTCTCCACGCCTGTTTGAGTCACTGCATTTTCAGAATGACTTGAAATGTAAGGTATTTTTCTTTGTGAACAGAGTTACGAGGGGCCTTTCCATTGGTACCACCTGCCTCCTGAGTGTGTTCCAGGCCATCACCATCAGCCCCAACACTTCCTGGTTTGTGAGATTTAAACAGAAATCCACAAGTTGCATCATCCACGTTTTCTTCTTCCTATGGCCCCTTAATTTGTCTCTCAGTAGTAACTTGATCTTCTCCACTGTTGCATCTTACAATCTGACCCAGGCCAATCTACTGAATGTCAGTAAATACTGCTCACTTTCTGCCAAAGACTCCATCATCAGGAGACTGTTCTTCATTCTGACAATATTCAGAGATGCCTCCTTTGTAGGAATCATGCTGCTTGCAAGTGTATACATGGTGATTCTGTTGTTCAGACATCACAGGAGATCCCAGCATCTTCACAGCACCCACCTTTCCCCAAGAGCCTCCCCAGAGAAGAAGGCCACCCGGACCATTCTACTGCTGGTAATTTTCTTTGTGGTCATGTACTGCGTGACCTTTATCACCTCATTCTCCTCAGTCCTGTTGTGGGCATATGACCCAGTATTTCTGGGTATCCTGAGACTTGTGATCAATGCTTATGCTGTGGTCAGTCCTTTGGTGCTACCCAGTTCTGATAAAAGGGTAACCAATATTCTACTAAACATGCAAGGAAGTGCCACCGATTTATAGAAAAATTTTCTGCAAAATAAATTGTTTTGCCCACTGGTTTAAATAAATCAACACACAATTTGCTATTTAATTATGTAAAATGTGTGGAATTACACTTTTCATATATTTAAATAGTTTTGAAACCAGTGTTGACAAAGATTATTTTGTTCCTTTGGTTCAATATTCACCATTATTTGATATCCCCAAATAAAAGTAACTTACCTTCCATTTTCATTTCTTTTTTTTTTTTTTCTTTTTTAATGGAGGTACTGGGGATTGAACCTGGGACCTTGTGCATGCGAGGAACACACTCTACCCTTGAACTATACCTCCCCCCATTTTGATTTTCAGAACTTCACTAAAGAAAAATTTTCTTCCTTCTTGAATTAAATTCTGAAGATGTCTTATATGTAAATAAATATCTCACTGTTTTTACTTTAGGAAGTATTTCATTTTACTCTTATTTATTAAAAGTGCTTTATCTAAGCATTCATTTCTAGCTTAAATAATAATTTATCCTAGCACTCAGTATCTTTTTCCCTGTGATCTGGCTGTATATAGGCTGTGGGCATTTTTCTCTCAACTTTGTGGGTTGTCTCTTTCTCTCTCATTGCCTTTATGTTTTCTCCTTTTTTTGATATTATGTGGTTTGACGATTATTTATTTTTAGTGTTTTTCTTTGTCTCTTTTTTGACACAGTTCAATTATGAATGCAAGGATTCCAGTCTGAGTATTTTCTATAAATATTGAAACTCCATTTACTTTGATAATTTTCCTTTATTCTTTTAATATATTCTTTTGAAACAATTAGGTGTTCTATATGTCTTTATATCCTAGTATTAAAATATATATACATATATTAGTGTTTTCTATCATTTTACCTCTTTTACTGTATTTACCTATATTCTTTCTGCTAAATATTTTAGCTCACTAATCATTTCTTCAGCTCAGCCTTATTTAATATTTAGCCCATATGTGGTATGCTGAGTCAATTTATTATATTTTAACTGCCTACTTTCTATTTGTATATCTTCCAGATACACCTTGGCAAGACTATAATGTCTTTCTCTTTCCATAATAGTTTGATTTCTTATTTTTCCCATTTATTTTATCATTTTAATCATAATTCCAATTTTATCATTTTAATCATAATTCCAATACCTGAAGTTTATGTGACATTAAATTTCTTCTGACCCTTCATCCTGGTAGCTTATTTCCTTGTGTAACACATAATGTATAATTTGGTTCTCATATTTGGAAAAGATATCTCATTTGAGCTGTCTCCAGTCTGTTTATTTCTTCGTTTATTACAATTCCTCTGGGAGCAAGTTGAACAATCCATAGGCGTTTGATGCCCTTGCAATCAGCCAGTATCTGAAGGAAGTATTTTGTCCTATATTGATTACTCCTTGAGATCATTTTCTTGATTTACACCTGTATCTGAGAACTCTTCCTTTCAACTCTATTTGGCATTATAAGAAAACTTGTAAGTTCTTGAGGAATTTTTAGACAATATAGTATTTTTCTCTTGTTTGCAGGGGGCAGGGCTGGCATGCGGGCAATTCCAGGGCAGTGGCCTCCAGAACTCAGCTTGCTTTATAGCATGTCCTACCCCCACATGTGATTCGTGGCTTCCATCTGAGTGTTGCTTGCGGTGATGAGGGGTACTTATAAATGTAAGGGTACTGATTATTTGATGACATTGAAAACTATTGCTATTTAGGCATGATAAAGGTATTGTGACTAGTATTTTGTACAAGAGCCCTTGTCTTTGATAGCTGTGTACTGATGACAGGATGTGGGGAAAGGATAGGGGTCTAGAGACCACAGGTTGTCCATGAGTTCCTAATTGTTGAAGTTGGTTCAGGTAAATGGGAATTCTTTATTCTATTCTCTCTACTTTAGTATGTGTTCACATTCTTTTTTATTTTTATAATTAAAAAAAGTAAAACCAACTGATTTCTTTATAAAAAAAAAGAATATATAGTACTTTTTGTAAAAGCACACATATCCAGTGTATGTATGAGCAAAATATTTCATACAGACATTTTGTGGCAAACAACGTTATCTCAAGAGAAGTCCCAACTTTCTTCATTTAGAACATCTATCCCCAATATAATAATAATTGGCAGATTTTTTTATAATAATTCTAACAGTGAAAATTTATTTTATGTTTTGCACAAATTTCTGAAAATGTTATTTTGGAGATCGGTAGCCATACTTTTGAGGAAACTAGAAGAATTCAGGATCCAGTCTAGCTTACAGGTGTATAACAAAACCTCAGAGACAATGTACAGGACTAGAATCTACATAATTTTTCTCTCACAGGAGAGAAGGGCCTGGAGTTGGTGACCTAGTATCAATCTAACCCAGTCCATGACCAGCTTATCCTAACATGGGAGTCTTTGAGTTGGGTGGCAAGCGCCCTAACAATTTTTAAATGCTCAATCTGTGTGCCTGCCAATTTTTCAGCTGTTGGCTTACAATGTGCCAACATTCTAATTAGCAATAGCCGTTACTACATCCAGTCCAGCTTAAGTCAGTCCCATTCTGGGCCCAGTCTGGTTTTAAGTTAGACCCAGTCCAACTCCAGCCCTTAAGCAACAGCAATTCCCAGTGTGGAATCTGAGGAGAGTGGGGAGAGAATTTTGGGAGAAATTGCAGTCAGATGGGGACCTGTGGAAGGTCAGTTAGGCCAGGAGTTTGACTCAAAGAGAGCAGAGCTCAGAACCAAGAGGAACTTACTGATGGCCCTCAGAAACAGCGAGAAAGAGAACTCATAGTTTTCTCTGTGCCTGTTTTTCATTGCCCCTGAAGCCATCAGAAGTTCACTTTGGATCTCTATACTGCCGCCAAATCTGTTAGAAAACAAAATTCAACTGAGTAAAAGTTTAAAATCTTATTGGCTTTCTTGAACAATTCATGAATTGAGCAACGTCTCATAGCCAGTGGAAAACAGCTCTAAGGAGCTGCACAAAATGTAAAGAATTTATAGGCAGAAGCAGGAAGGAAAAGAATTGTTTAAGGTTTAGGTCACTGGTTACCTATCAAGGATTACCTCACTAGTGCTCACCAGGTAATTCTAGATTGACTGATTAAAGATTACATTCCTAGGAGACATTGAATCTGCAGTTAGATTAGGTATTAAGTCTTGGTTTGGTACCATGGGTTCAGCACAAGTGACTCCATTTTGGTCCCGTTGTCTCTTTTCTAACACCACAAAACAACTAAAACAAAACTCAGCTAAATTGTTTGCCTTTTTATAGTAAGGACTTCTTTAATCCAGTGACTTGTACCTTATTTCAATAAGGCCTCACCAGAATTGCCTTTAATATCCAAATTCCAAAACACAGTCTGTTCAAGGCAAACTTGATTTTTTCTAACATGCATCTCAGAACTTTTCCAGATTCTGCTCATTGCCTATATCCAAAACTACTTCCACATGTTTATGTATTCATTACAGCAACACTCCACTTCTCAGCACTCAAACGTGTTAATTTGATTGGACTACTGTAACAAAATACCACATATTGGGAGGCTTAAAAAAAAACCAGAAATTAACTTTCTCTTATTTCTGGAAGCGGGACGCCTAAGATTAAGGTTTTGGAAGATCTGGTTTCTTCTGAGCCCTCTCTGCTTGCCTTGCAGATGGCTTTTTCTCTTTATTTCTGGTGTCTCTTCCTCATCTTTTTAAAATTGATGTACAGTTAATTTACAATATTGTTAATGTCAGATGTATACTATAGTGATTCAATATTTTTATAATATTCCACGTAAAGGTATTATAAATTGTTAACCATGCTCCCTATGCTATAAAATATATCCTTGTAGTTTACTTATTTTATACAGAGTAGTTTGAACTACTTGATTCCGTACCTCTGTTTGCTCCCCCTTCTCCCCCTCCCCACTGGTAACCATATCTGTGAATCTGTTTCTGTTTTGTTATATTTATTCATTTATTTTATTTTCTAGATTCCACATATAAGTGATAACAAATAGTCCATGTCTTTCTTTGTCTGGCTTATTTCACTAAGTTTAATACCCTCAGCTTCATTTATGTTGTTGCAAATGGCAAAATTTTTTATTTTTTAGAGCTAAGTGATATTCTAATGTATGTAGATATAAATATATCTCTCTATATATGATCTATCTATCATCACATCTTCTTTCTCCAGTCATCTGTTGATGGACACTTAAGATGTTTCCATATCTTAGCTATAGAAAATAATGCTGCTATGAACACTGGGGTACAATATGTGACTCTTTGTTTTTCTCTTGCTGCCTTTAGAATTCTATCTTAAACTTTTGCCATTTTAATTATGATATGTCTTGGTGTGAGTCTGTTTGAGTTCATCTTGTTTGGAACTCTTCTGTGAATCCCGTACCTGGATATCTGTTTCTTTCTTCAGGTTTGGGAATTTTTCAGCCATAATTTTATCAAATACAATTTCTACTGCTTTATCTCTTTCTTCTCCTTCTGAGATCCTTTTAATACAAATGATAGTATGCCTGATTTTGTGCCAGAAGTCCCTTAAATTGTCCTCGTTTATTAAAAATTTGTTTTTCTCTTTCCTGTTTTGTTTGGGTGATTTTCATTACTCAATCTTACAAACCACTTTTGCATTCTTCTATATCGCCCAGTTTGTTGTTAATTCCTTCTAATGTGTTTTTCATTTCAGTTTTTGTATTCATCAGCTCTGAGTAGCTCTTTTAAAATATATTTTAGCTCCTGGTTAAGATTCTTACTGTGTTCTTCTTTTCTTTTCCCAAGTTCAACTAACATTCTTATTACTAATGCTTTGAACTCTATCTGGTAAATTATCTCTCTTTTATTAATTGTTCTTTCAGGGTTTTTTCTTGTTCTTTCATTTAAAACAATTTCCTCTGTCTTCTCATTTTGTTTAATTTTCTTTCTCTCTTTGTAAACAGCTACCTATCCTGGTCTTGAAGGAGTGTCTTTGTGTGGGAGTGTTCCTGTGCAGTGTGCTTGTGGCCAGTGACTGTGGTGGGAGAGCTGGATCTGAAGTGAGTATGAGTTGAGTCTTCCCCCTGGGTTTTCTGGCAACTGTCACCTTGGGGTTGGTGAGGTTGGAGAAGGAGTGGCTAGATCCAGGCCAAGTGTGACTAGGAGTGTCTCCTCTGCTCAGTGGCTGTCACTGTCTTATCAGGGGTGGGGTCAGGTGCCAAGGTGTTGGAGAAGAATCCCTGAGGATTGTATCTGATTTGGTTCTGCTCCCTCTAGTATGCCATCCTCCTGGAAACAGCACATTTGCCAGAGGTGAGCAGCACTAGAGCAACAGTGCCCAGAGCTGGTATCCAGTATAGGTTGAGGTGCACAATGGGATGGTCCTGGCACACCAGTCAGAGCTCCAGATAGTTCCCAATTTACTGTCTCCACCTGCAAAAGCTATGGCTACCCTTGTTCAGATGCAGTGTCATGTCTGAGCCAGCTCTGTTCCCCCTGGTGTGCACTCTCCCCGGTAATCACAGCGTCACCCTAGTGAGCGCTGCACCAGAGCTGGAGGGACCGGAGTGGGCATTTGTCAGAAGCCAGGACATATGCTGGGGCAGTCGTGGGACACAGGCCAAGCCCCAGGTATTTTCAATCTGCTTCCTCCGTCTTGTTTCTAGGAGTATGCAATCATGTGTGTGCATTCCTCATGCGTGGTGCTTCAGTTTTTTACAGCCCTCCTGAAAGTCCCACTGGTTTTCAAACCAGTTAAGGAAATTTATCTTCCAGGTGTTAGACCTCAGGGTTGGGGTGCCAGATATGTGATTTGATCCTCTCACTCCCCAGGGAGAATCTTTGAGCCATTGACATCCTTCATTTTCTGGGTCCCCTTCTTGGGGCACAGGTCTCTAAATTTATTACTTTTTGCTTCCTACCTGATTTATGTGGATCTTTCCCTTCCTACCTGACTTTG
This sequence comes from Camelus ferus, assembly GCF_009834535.1. Classification (NCBI taxonomy): domain Eukaryota; kingdom Metazoa; phylum Chordata; class Mammalia; order Artiodactyla; family Camelidae; genus Camelus; species Camelus ferus. The sequence goes on from NC_045698.1 coordinate 114,122,976, forward strand.
TGTGATGAAGGAATTTGAACATGATATAAAGAAATGGAAATATATCCCCTACTCTTGAATTAAAAGAATTGATATTGTTAAAATGGCCATACTGCACAAAGCAATCTGCAGATTTAATGCAATCCCAATCAAAACATACATGATGTTGTTCACAGGACTAGAAAAAAATGATCCTAAAATTTATATGGAATCACAAAATAGCCAGAATTGCCAAAGCAATCCTGAAGAAAAAGAACGAATCTGAAGGCATAACCCTCACAGACTTCAGACAATACTACAAAAGTACAGGAATCAAAACAGCATCATATTGGCACAAAACAGAAATACAGATCAATGGGACAGAATAGAGAGCCCAGAAATAAACCCACAAACTTTTGGTCAATTAATCTTTGACAAAGGAGGCAAGAATATACAATGGAGAAAAGACAGTCTCCTTTTTATTGTTTGTTTGTTTTTTTAAGACAGTCTCTTTGACAAATGGTGTTGGGAAAGTTGGACAGCCATATGTAAATCAGTGAAGTTAGAACACTCTTTCACACCATACACAAACATAAACTCAGAATGGTGCAGGCACCTACGTATAACACATGGCACTATAAAATCCTAGAAGAGAACATAGGCAAAACATTCTTGGACAAAAATTGTAGCAGTATTTTCTTAGGTAAGCCTCCCAAGGTGAAATAAATAAAAGCAAAAGTAAACAAATGGTATCCAATTAAACCTAAAAGCTTGTTTACAGCAAGGGAAACCATCAAATTAACAAAAGGACAACCTAAAAAATGGGAGAAAATAGTTGTAAATGATGCAATTGACCAGGGGTTCAATATCCAAAATATACGAACAGGTCATACAAGTCAATATCAGGAAACAACCCAATTAAAATATGGGCAGAAAACACAAAGACATCTCTCCAGTGAAGACATATGGATGCTGAACAGGCACATGAAAAGATGTTCAACATTGCTAATTATTAGAGAAGTGCAAATCAAAACCACACTGAAGTATCACTTAACACTGGTCAGAATTGATGTCATCAGAAAGTTCGCAAATAATAGGGAGTTCTGGTCAAGATAGCAGAGAAGTAGGACCACGAGCTCGCCTCTCCTTGCAACTACAGCAAAACCACAACTGACCGTTGACAACCATCAAAGATAAAAAGACTGGAACCTAGCAAAAAGATTTTCTTCAACCCTAAAAAAAAAAGAGGGAACCACAGGAGGACGGTAGGAGGGGTGTGCTCGCAATAAAATCAGACCCTGTACCTCCTGGGTGGGCAACCTACAAGCTGAAGAATAATTAAGTCGCAGAGCCCCTCCCACAGGAGTGAGAGTTCTGGGCCCCACATCAGTCTCCCCAGCCTGGGGTTCTGGCTTTGGGAGGACGAGACCCCAGGACATCTGATTTTGAAGGCCAGTGTGGCTTTACTCCAGGAGCCCCATGGGGCTGGGGGAAACAGACTTTCTTCTCTTGAGAAGTGCACACAGAATCTCATGTGCACCAGGTCCAAGGGCAGAGGCAGTGATTTCATAGGAACCTGGACCAGACCTGCCTGCTGGGTTTGGAAGGTCTCCTGGGGAGGTAGGGGTGGCTGCGGCTCACCCTGGGGACATAAAAGCTGGTGGCAGACCTTCTGGGAGTGTTCATCTACATCAGCTTTCCTGGAGGCTGACATCTTGACTGGATTAATACCAAGACTCAGCCCCACCCAACAGCCTGTAGGCTTAAAGACTGGGACGCCTCAGGCCGGACAACATACTGGGTGGGAACACAGCCTCACCCATCAGCCGACTTCCTGAGCCACAAATGCCTCTAGGCTGGGCCCTACCCACCAGAGGACCAGCACCAAGCTTCACCCAGCAGTGGGCAGACATTTTTTCCTTCAGCCAGAAAATCTGCATAAGTCTCTTGTCCAGCCTCATCCACCAGGGGGCAGATACCAAAAATAAGAAAACAAACAATCCCAAAGCCTGAGGAAGGAATCCATAAACACAGGCCAGACACTGCCCTGGTACTGGCTGGACCCTGGTCCTTGGATGGCAAAGCAGGTGTGTATTTCTATACACTAACCACAACCATACAAACAACAAGAACTTATTGTATAGCACAGGAATCTATATTCAATATCTTGTAATAATCTCTAATGGAAAATAATCTAAATATATATATATTTTATATGTATATGTAACTGAATCACTTGGCTGTACACCTGAAACTAACATAATATTGTAAATCAACTATACTTCAATAAAAAGAAAGTCTAGCACACACACACACACACAAAGAGTAGAAGTTTAATGTTCTCATCAAAACACAACAAATTCTAATTACTTTAAGTGAATAATGTGTTGACTTACCTTATTATGATAAACATTTTGCAATATATATGTGTATCAAATTATCATATCGTACACCTTAAATTTACACAATGTTATATGTCAATTATATCTCAATAATACTAGAAAAAAAGATAATTGAATAGACTGACACACAAATGTACACATATATAGCAACTTTAGGGTCATTGTTTATTTTACCAAAATACAGACATTCATTATAATGTTTCCCCCACAAACCTTGTCTTCTTCCCCGCAAAACTCCTTCTGGATATCTTTCTAATTATATTGTGTATTTTTAACTCATTCTTTACAATAGCTTTGTAATAGCTCTTTCCGTCATATGGATGAACCACAATTTATTCAGCCATTGTCACATTGGTTGTTGCCAGTCTTTGAGAAAAAAATTCCACAAAAATACATGCAAGTACATATGTTAACTATTGATACTTTTATTTCATTTATTTTGGAAAATTCCCAGAAGGAGAATTCCTGAAAAGAATGTAAAACACAATTTAATTTTAATAAATTGGATTCCAAAAAAGCCATAATAGGAACATTATTACCAGCAACGCTCATAAATGCCATTTTCCACACATCTTATCGACCAATAGATTTTAGTGTGCTTTTTGATGAGCTGAGGGGTGGTAAACTACATATACTATAATTTAAATTTTTTCCTGTGGGGCACAACTTTTGCAATATATTTCACCCATAAAGTTTTATTATGACTCATATGGGCTGATATCAGGACTATTTACATATTTACAGAAAACGAAAGAAAAAACTCTGCATCAAACCTTAGGCCTTATTACTGAGACTCTTACTGCACTACCCATGAACTTAGGACTCTTGCCAAAAAACTTCTACCCAAGTCAAGCAGGGAGAATGGGGTCAACATATTGAGTTTTCTAGGGCATTTGAAAGGAAAAAAAAATGTGATGTTATCATTGCCCCTGATAAAAACCAATTCTTTTTCACATATCAGTCACATGTGTCTTTCCTAGGATGTTGGTGTTTCTAACAATGGGAATGAACAAGATCTAAAGCACTAATAATACCAAATAAGGCTGAGCCTCAAGGACACTGAAAGATGTCTAAATATTTCAGGTATAAAAAGAAGATTGGAACTTTTTCTATGCTTATGAACTGGTTTCAAGAACAGCAGTTAAATTGATCCATTTTGGAAACAAATGATTAGAAACTGATTGCAAAAATGCTCCTCACAAAGTATTTATGATCGAATTAATATTATCAGTTGAATTCCACAATATGGGGTGCCTACAGAGCTACAGCAAAGTTCCTCACACTGGAAAATGCAACTGTGGATGCTCCTGGAATCTTTGTTCTTGATCTTCTAGATTATTATTCTCCACCTTGACATTTATGTTTTCCATTTAGAGACTGGATGTTTCCTCAGGACTTTCTGAAAAGCTCCAACCACATCTTTATTTCTCAGGCTGTAGATGAGTGGATTGAGCATGGGTGTGAGGACAGTGCAAAATACAGACACAGCCTGCTCCTGATCAGGGGAATGGGAGGAACCAGGTGTCATGTACATATAAACACATGGTCCTAGATAAAAACTTACCACTGTAAGATGGGAGGAGCAGGTGGCCAAGGCTTTGTTCCTGCCTTGGGGAGATTTCATATGAAGGACAGTGAGAAAGATGAAAGTATAGGAAGACATAATGAATCCAAAAGGGATGATGATAAATGCAATGCCCATCACAAAGACCACCACCTCATAAGTGGAAGTGTCTTTGCATGAGATCTTCATGATTGCTGGCATCTCACAAAAGAAATGGTGGATTTCTCTGGAGCCGCAGATAGGCAGATTCATGGTATAGGATGTGTGGACTGTGGAAACTAAAATGCCCCCAGTCCAAGACACTATGACCATTTGCAGACAGATCTCGTGGTTTATGATGACTGCATATCTCAAGGGGTTACAGACAGCTACATATCGGTCATAGGCCATGAGGGTCAAGAGGATACATTCAGCACCCCCAAGAGTGAAAAAGAAAAACATCTGGGTTCCACAGGCAACAATTGTGATATCCTTCCTTCCAGAGAAAAAGTTTACCATCATCTTTGGGACAGTGCTGCTGATGAGGGCCAGGTCTATGAGAGAAAGCTGGCTGAGCAGAAAGTACATTGGAGTGTGGAGCCTCAAGTCCATCCATATCAGAAGAAGCAAGATGAAGTTCCCAATTACTGCGACAAGGTAAATCAAGATGATGATGTAGATAAGGATACTGACATACTTCATATTGGGGAACAGTCCTAAGAGAGTAAAATCTGTTGTCAATGTCTTGTTTTCTTCCTCCATGGCTATGACTGTTCTGGTTGAACCAAAAGAGGAAGAAAAGGAAAATACAAGTCAAATGAAATGCTTTAAAGCCTTTAAAAATATTTTTATTGGTCAGTTATTGCTCTAGTGATGTGAGGTGAAAAATAACTCCACAAATTTCTGTGGCTTTTGACAACAAACATGTATTTTCTTGCTCCCCTATCTTTGAGGCAGGTGGGGCATTTTGCTTGAGGCTGCCAGCAAAGTACGTATATATATACTCCACCATATATATATGTCTCTTGTTCTGGGGCTTGCTCTTCTCAAGGAAGACAGCAGAAGCCAAAATGGGCAAGCAAAAATCACAAGATTTGCCCCTAAGGCCTAAACTTAGAACTGAAATCTATTACTTTCAATCACATTCCACTGACTAGAGCAAGTCACACTGAGAAGTCCAATATCAATGTGGCCAAGAAGTTAACTCCACTCACAGTGAACCATGAAAGGATGAATGAAGAAGGAACTGGAACCAATTAATATGGTCTATTATGTTTCCCAGAGTTCCTTCCACCACCATCCTCAATTTCATGGTCTTGATGCTGGGTTTTCAGATATTTCATAATTTAATTCTTAGTCTTCTGTTAAGCCCCCAAAATAAATATGGGTTTCCTATAATCATAAACTATTTTCACTATGGCAAATGCCTTGAGGTCAGTATGTAGCCATTTCGATATCCACGCCAAGACATGCAACAGGTAAACACATAAACTTTATTTCTTTGCAGTGCTCTGCCTGTGGATCTGGAAACTATAGATGGGTGCAAAATAGAGTGCCGTGAAATGAATCTGTCCTTCTGCTTGAATAGAATTTGGGAGGTCATTTTCTAAAATAGTACACATCAACCGAGAAACGAAGCAATATACACTGTTGCATTTTCTTTTAGATTTATTCACAGACACTTATATGAACCACATCAGGATAAATTCAGAAATAATAATCAAATCAGATTCCAGAAGCTCTAAGTCAGAAATAAGACTGTGCCTGCATTCAAGAGGAAGAATATACTCCTCCCTACAAGTTTATGGAAATCGAAAAGGAGAATTTTCTACCCTAATCACTAGTTACTCAGATTGTATTTAGGCATCAAAAACCAAAAATCAATCCACAGCAAATCTATAGGGTAGGAAAGTGCAGTTAAGGGATGGGGTGAGGGTCAATTTTTGAAAGGAAAACTCTGATTGGAACAAGAAAAGCCCATTAAAATTTCCCACTTTTCCTCCCTACCAAGTGGTACCTCCTGGTGGCACCAGTGGTGATGTGTAAATTCCTACTGAAGATGAAGATAACACTGAGGATTTACTGTTAATGCTGCTGCTTTGATGTTTACTAGGTTTACTTACCTCTGAGACCCAATGCTTATGTTTTCCCACCTGCTGGCTACTAAATTTCCAGGTAGAGATTATGGAAAGCTCCTACGGACAAGGGGGGCAGAAATTGAAGAAAGAACCAGATCCAAGAGGTGATTTAATTTAGTAACATCATTCTTAATGTTTGTTCAATACTAAATATTCACCCCTGGCTTCTCAAGTTGCTACAAAGAACTCTATTAAAGGGGAAATATTATCCTGAAGCAAGGCAAACCAGTAGATATGATTATTGGAAGCCCAGCCAGTCTGTTCTTCATTTTACCTGTGCTCACTTAAAACCTACACACACTGGATTTTCAACACATCACGCTTGCCCCACGTAGTGGTGCTCCTGGTTACTTTTTGAGGAAGGCTTGGTGTCAGGAGATGTGAGCATTTTGGTTTCCACCTGCAGGCAGTATTTTTGAGGTCATACAGACAATTAAAAGCACACATGACAACAGCAGGTGACCCCAGGAGAATCCTTGAGGCAAATAGGAAACCACAGAGGAAGTGAGTCCCTAGACATCCATTAAAAGATTTGTTTTCCTCTGTTGCGTTGGGTTTTGCTTTCATAATAAAATCTCTCAGCAAATTAGATATAGAACAAACATGACTCAACATAATACAGGCCATATGTGACAAACCCACAGCTAATAGCATACTCAGTGGTAAAGGGTGAAAGTTTTTCCTCTAGGATCAGGAACAAGACAAGGGTGCCCACGTTCACCATTCCTATTCAATATATACTGGAAGTCCTAGCCAAGACAATCAGACAAGAAAAAGAAGTAAAAGGCATTCAAATCACAAAGGAAAACATTGTCTCTGTTTGATGATGACATAATCTTGTGTAAAGGGAATTCTAAAGACTCCAAATTAAAAAGACTTTGACTACTAAATAAATTCAGTAAAGCTTCAGGATACAAAATTAACATGCAAAACTCATTTGCATTTCTATACACTAGCAATGAACTATCTGAAAAAGAATTAAAGAAACATTCTCATTCATAATAGCATCAAAAACAGTAAGATACTTAGGAGTAAATTTAACCAAGGATTTGAAAGCTCTATGCATTAAAAAGTATAAGACATTGACAAAAGAAATTGAAGAGGACAAAAATAAATGGAACTACATCCTTTATTCATAGATTTAACATTGAGTTGATACTGTTAAAATAGCATACTACTCAAGCCATCTATATATTCAAAGAAATCCCTATCAAAATTCTAATGGCATTCTTCAAAGAAATAGAGAACACAATCCTAAAATTTGTAGGAAATCTCAAAAGACCCCGAGTAGACAAAAAAGTCTTGATATAGAAATACAGAACAATATGGAGACATTGTACTTTCTGGTTTCAAACTATATTACAATACTATAGTAATCAAAACAGTATGGCATATGTCTGGCATAAAATCAGACACATAGACCAAAGAAACAGAATCAAGATCCCAAGAATAAATCCATGCATATCTTGTCAACTAACATTTGACAAAGGAGCCAGAAATATTCAGTGGGGGAAGAATAGTATCTTTAACAAATCATGTTGGAAAAACTAGATCTCTACATGCAAAAATAAAATAAAATAAGACCCTATTTAGTTTACCATAATGTATTACACACTTGAAAGTTGTTAAAAAAGTAGATCTTAAATGTTCTTACCATAAAAAAAATAAAGGTAATTATATGACTTGATGGAAGTGTTAGCTAATGGTGGTAATAATTTCACAAATATATATGTGTATCAAATTAACACATTGTACACCTTAACTTACATAATATTATATGTCAATAAAGCTAAAAAAGAACTGATTCCAATTTTATACCACTCACAAAACTTAACTCAAAATGGTTTCAGAACTTAAACCTAAAGTTAAACCTGAAACCCTGAAATTCCTAGAGAAAAGCATAGAAAAAGGGACAGGATTGATACTTGCCATCAGTCTTGGCAACAATTTTTGGATGTGACACCAAAAGCACAAGCAACAAAAGCAAAATTTAAAGTGACTCCATCAAACTTAAAAAGCTGTACACAGCAAAAGAAACAATCAACAAAATTCAAAGACAAGCTACAGATGAGGAGAAAAATACTTGCAAAGGGTTTAATACCCCAAATATACAAGTTTCCTTTGATGTGTGAAAATAGAGCATTCCTGTGAAACCTTTGGCAAGCCAAAATGGCATAAAGGGAAAAGTAGCCCTCACTTTCTGAAAGTTTGTGTTATGCCACGTTTCTTGTACAAAAGACCAGCGTTAGTATACGTTTTCACTAACTGAAAGAAATACAAAAAGGATTTTCACTTTTATGGAAAAAACCATTACTCTACTCATGTATAAGGAACTTTAACAACTCGATAGCAAGAAAACAAACAGTCTGATTAAAAAATGGGCAGAGGAACTGATTAGATGTTTTTCCAAAAGAAGACATGCATGTTGTCCACAAACATACAAAAAGGTGATCTGTATCACTAATCATTAGGAAAATGCAAATCAAAACCACAATGAGGTCTTATCTTACACCTGCCAAGATGGCTATTATCAAAAGGACAAGAGAGAACAAATGCTGTCAAGGGTGTGAAGAAAAGTAGACTGTTGGTGGAATGTAAACTGGTACAGCACTATGGAAAACAGTATGGTGACTCCCGAAAGCATAAAATTAGAATTACCATATGATCCAGCAGTCCTACTTCTGGTTATATATCCAAAGAAGATGAAGTCATTCTATTGAAGAGACATCTCCACTCCACGTTTATTGTAACGTTATTCACAATGGCCAAGATACGGGAACAGTCAGCTGTGTTACTTTTACATTGCCGTTTAGCAAATTAGCATGAACTTAGCAGTTTAAAATTACTCCAATTGATTAATAGTTTGTGGTCAGGAGTCAAGAACGTTTTAGTTGGGTCCTACAAAATCTGAAATCACGGTGTTGTCTAGCTAGGTACTCAGGATCCCTGATATATTTGGAGGCATTATTTTGTCTTCTTGCTCTCAGTTCTAAGGATTTGCTCTTGGTTCCTTAGCATTTGGTTCCTGCATAACATGGTAGCTAGCTGTCTGAGGGCTAGCAGAAGGACCTCTGGTGCTGCCGTTTTCCTCTTTGAAGGATGTTCCTAACAATAACAAGCCACCCAGGACGCTCTCCCTTTTGCTTCACATTAAAATCAACAAATTAGGTACATTAATAGAAACAAAAAACCCCACTTGTCAAGAAATGCTTTCCTACCAGATTTAAGACGTAAATGCATACAACAGTATAATCTGTGAAAACAACAAATAAAGGGGGAAGACTAGAGCTATAAAAGAGCAGAATAATTTAATATTGTCAAAACTGAAGCGTGCTTTAAAGTATAGCTTTTATTATTATTATTTAGCTATAGGAAGATCAACAGATTAGGAGACAGTTGTCATTGAAAAAACAGTATGTCATACACAGAGATACCATGAGAAGTGGCCAAGCCATGTCACAGGGGGACCACTCAGGAAAGCAGGAAAGCACTGGTGTCAGTCAGGAGGTACAATGAGCAAGGGGAAAATGTAGGCAAGACGTTTATTGTGGTTTCTGTGAGAAGAAAAGGATAAACCAGGATGAGCGAGCTTAGATTTGGCAAGCTGGGATAATTTCACAGGTTGTGGGATGTAGGAGCTATTCTACTTGTCTGGTATCTGGCCCTAGGATGATTCAAGCAGGTGGATTGTGTATCAGAACGCAAGAGCCCAAAAAGGAGGGAGATGGGGTAAAGTAAAAGGCATTCAATGAGCTCTGGATAGGCTGATTTCTGTTTGAATGGCACTCCCCCAGGAAAACTGTGTACTTTCTTTAGAAACGGGCCAATTATCTAAAGTATCTTGTCCCACCACAATAAAATAAAATGAAAAACCATTTATGTATAAAACCTAGAAAATGCACAAATATGTGGAATTAAACAACATGCTCTTAACCGTGTGTCAAAAAAGGAAGAACAAGAAAAATCAGGAAAATAATTTCATAGGAATGAAAATGAAATAGAACGATACTTATAAATGCAGCACAAGCCATGCTTGGAGAAAATTTTGTCATTGTAAAACTCTGTATTAGAAAGAAAAACAGACCTAAAATCAATAGCATAATATTTCACTTTAAGGAACTAGAAAAAGAAGATCAAACTAAACAAAGATAGAATAAGGAAGAAAATAATAGAGATTAGAGCAGAGATAAATCTTGAAGAGAGAAAATCAACAGAATCTCATGTTGTTTCTTTAAAAGATCAACAAAATGGACAGAACTTTAACTAGACTGATTAAGAAAAGAGATGACTCAAATTACTAAATCATAAATTTAAGAGGGGACATTACTATCCACCTAAAATAAGTAAAAATAATGATAAGAGAATAGTAATGATGAATTATACAACAACAGACTAGATAACTTAGATGAAATGAACAAAACCCAAGAATGATGCAAATTATCCAAATAGTCTCACGAAGAAATAGGCAACCTGAATACACTTACAACAAGTTAGGAGACTGAATCAGTTGTCAAAACCTCCCAAGAAAGAAAAGCCCCGTACCAGATAGTGTCACTGGTGAATTCTGTCCATCATGTAAAGAAAAATTAACATCAGTTTTCTAAAACTCTTCCCAAAAATAGAAGAGGAGAAAAGACTTCCTAATTCATTCTGTAAAGCCAGAAGTATCCGGCCTAATATGGAAGCCAGACAAAGACATTAAAAGAAAAGAAATCTGTAGACCAAATCCCTTATAAATATAAATGCAGATGCCTTAACGAAATACTAGCAGACTGAATCTGGCAACATTTTTAAAAGATTATGAAACATGACCAATGGGACTTATCCCAGGAATTCAAATCTGGATGAACATACAAAAATCAATCAATGTAATACACCAGATTAACAGAATAAAGGAGGAAAAAACCCACATGATTGTCTCAATTAATGTAGTAAAAGTATTTTACAAAATCCAAAACATTTTCATAATTTAAAAAGTTAAACTAAGAATAGAAAGGAAATTCCCCAACATGATGTGGGCATTTGTAAAAAGCCCGCAGCTAACATCCTACTCAGTATTGGAAACTGAAATCTTCCCTCTGAGATCAGCAAGAGGATGCTAGTTTCACCATTTCTATTTAACATATACTGAAGCCATAACCAGAGCAAGTAGGCAGGAAAAGGAAATAACAATCATTCAAAAGGAAAAGAAGAAGTAACTTAACCCAATTCAAAGTTGGCATAATCTTATACATAGAAAATCCTAAAGAATCCACAAAAACCGTTAGACCTAATGAAGAAATTCAGTAAAGTTGCAGACAAGTTTCTTTTTACCATACAGAAATCAGTTGCATGCCTGTAGACTAGCAGTCAGCAATCCAAAAAGGAAATTAATAAAACCATTCCATTTTAAGTGTATTAAAAAAAATACCTAAAAATAAGATTCACCAAAGAAATGAAAGAGTTGTACGCTGCAGTCTACAAAACATTGCTGAAAGAAATTTGAAAAGATGTAAATAAATCAAAAGACAACCCATGTTCATGAATTAGAAGAGTTATTATTGTTAGAATGGCAGTAATACATAAATTTATAAATGCATTCAGTGCAATTGTTATTAAAATTTCAATGGTCTTTTTTGCAGAAATAGAAAAGCTGATGCTGTATTTCAAGACGACCCTCTAACAGCCTTGAGACTTTTGCCTTTATAAACCCCTTACTCTTTCTCTTCCCCAGAATACTTCGTTTTACCCAATATGTCTCCTAAATTGCAATTTCTAAGATTCCCAAATAAAATAATTTGTACCCTTCTGTGTGTGTGTGTGTGGTTTTTTTTTTTTTTTTTTTTTTTTTTGTGGTCAACATTATGGTGTCAGAAGTGAGATACAGAGCAACCTGTCCCCTCCTCCAGCACCACCACTGATTTGAGTAAGGGACCTACAAGAATTCATTGATAAGATAGCATAGAGAGCCTCCTCAGTGATCCTGGATTGTAGTGGTAACTCCTCCTACACCTGAATGCCCTGCCTTGGTAGAGGTTCTAGCTTGTTTAGATGTCCTCTATGGTGGCTTCTGTTCTCAGGACTATATTTCCTGTTTTGTCTTTGTGAGTAATTATTTTTGGAACGATGGGAAGTTCACTGTATAAGGGGAAGTCTGCAAAGCAGCTTCTTCTGGAACTTGCTTTATATACAAGACTTTGGGCCCTCATTCTGCAAGTATTAATCTCACCAGACTATAACTACCTGAGATGACTTACAATTAAATTGGCCAACTTGAGGCTCATTTGGGAATCCTAAATTAGTTTATTTGTGCACTCAGAGAAAAGCTCTGGAACAAAACAACAAGAATGGGGAACACTTTTTTAATTGAAGTATAATTGGTCTACAACACTATGTTAGTTCCAGGTGCACATCATATTGACTTGATATTTCTATACATAACACAATGATTACCATGAGAAACACATTTCAGTTGGTGTTCTGAGGCCTCCAAATGTAATAATGAATCCACTATTGCTTCCCTCAGAGAAAGCAATAATTCACAATTTTCTCAAAGGATTTCTAAATTGGAAAAATCCTCTGAGGCTTCTGAGCAGAATCTCTCTCTAGCTTCCTCTGGTCCTTCCTCTTCCTCTGAATGTCCACCACGATGCTCTTCTCTTTGCTACTCATCTCTCTCTGAACTTCCTTTTTATAATGCTGAGGTCGATCCTCCACGGAAGGTTAGCCGTACTACCCCTCCTGTAACAACTCCTTTTAAAACCAGGCATAACGCAGTTGGATGGGTGGATCTACCAATGATGTAATTTAAGTTACAAATCACAAATTTTTGCAAGACTGGAAATGCAGCTGTAGAGGAAATTCAACTTTCACCCAAAACATCCTCTGTTTATCTCAAAAGTCTTGTCACCTCTATAGGAACCCTTACCTAGACCATCTCCAAGACCTAATACTTACAAGGGGGGAAGAAAAAGAAAAGAGGCCTTTTAAAACACAAACTACTAAAAGAACCCTCTTTCCCAAGCAGCCTTCTTAAAATTGCTTGTCAAGGTTATATACATATGTTAAAAGTCTTCACAAATGCCTGAGCAAGTAGATGATTTATTCTACTGTTATTTATAAACTAGAGAGTTCTGTATCACACCAGATTCATAAGCAAAGTTTTAAAATGAAAACTTAGATCTCTGTCTGTGTCTGTCTGTCTGTCTGTATGGGTATGCATGCACATTTTATTATTATTTTTTATAATTTTGTTGATGTTTTTAATAATTTTATTTTTCTCCATGTGTATTACAAATAGTTGTGTTTCATAAAATTGTCAGCTTTTTTTTTTTTTTTAAATGGAAGTACTGGGGATTGAACCGAGGAACATGCACATTTTAGATACGGCATTTTCCCACCTCTGGGAAATTATCAAGTATTATCAAAGTTAATTTGAAAATGATTTCTATTTAATTGTTTTAAAGCAAACAAGTGCCATATAAATTGAGTATACTCTCAGAAATATAATAGAAATTAACTCAAATAAATGTCAGGTTCACGTGATCTGAGAAAATATTTGGTACTAAAGAGAGTTTGAGATTGTTGTTTTAATTAATATGGACATTAGAGTTATCAACACAAAGTATAATACTTTGATTATACCTAGGTTTACTAAAAGTCAAGTAAGTTTATGTTATGTGTTAATAAAATTTGCCTCCAAGAAAAATAACTGTATAATGAGATTTTATAAGTAAATTAAATGTAATTGGTATACAAGTTTTTAGGTGAACTCTTTAAGAATAATTATGTTTTATGCTATGACTACTTAAAAATAACTTCCATAGTCTTTTGGTGACTTGAAACTTTAATATTTTGCTAAGTTAAATATTGGGAATTCATTGAGTGGCTAGATCATTTCCAAATAAGATAAAATACTGAAATAATAATTGCTAAGCAGGTCTAAATTGACCTACTTTTGTCTTATTACAGAAAAACTAAAGATATTTGGGTCTATTAGAAACCTATCTTGTACCACATTGTAAGAAAAAATTATGCTTTGAGGAAATGTCTATGTCTAGAAATAATAAAATGTATTCATAAGTTTGCCAATCCAAAAAAATATATATAACGAACAGTTCACAATTGCTTGCTTCTTAGTTTTTACTATAAATTAAGGTTTCTAAGAGTTAAAAATCCTAATTAATATATGTAATTAAAGCTGCTAATATTAATAAGGATAATATCTTTGTGTGTAAGGAATTTTTTAAAAGTATAAGGAAAGGAAATGCATTTGTTAAGGGAAAAGAATTTTCTTCCTAAAGCTGGTTATTTCTAAATGGGAAGGAAAACAAAGTACAAATAAAATGGATATATAAAGTTGTACAAGGTTTGTGAAAAAGAGAATCTTTATAAAGGAATTTTATGTGTTGTCAGGACTAGCTAAACCTGGAATACATTAAATTAAGTAAATGAGTTTTAACATCAAAAGTAACCTGGTGTAAAATTAAAATTAGCTTTTTCTCTCTGTTCAAAGGAAGAAGTTTTCTTAGATTATTGTTCTGGTCTTAATGAGAAACTGTAATCAAAGGTTTTCTTTACCTTTAGGTAATATGCCTAGGTAGAAAAAAAATCTTCTGTCTTGTCAGAATACTTGTGTTCTGTATTGTTTTATCAGGTCTTTGATTACTTAAGTAAACCTAGTCCTCTTGATATTAAAAGAGTTAAGTTTTTCTTAGAACCATATAACCTTCTATGTTTGTGAAGTCTTTGCCATTTTGGTTGTTTCACAGTGACCTGTGATTCTATCTAAGTGTTTTTAAAACTTTTAGGTATTTTAACAAATTTCCAAGAATCTTAATGCTAAATGAAGAATTTTTGACTTACAAGTAACTTTGAGATATGAGCTATTTCACAGGGCCCCTGATATATCTCAAGATCTGTTCTCTCTCCTTACAGAAAGAAAGATGTTAAAGTAACTAGACTTGATCTGTTAAGTTACATGGGAAGCATTGTCAAATAAAAGCAAACAAGCCTTCTTCATGTTGTGTCTGTATACAGGTATATGTTACAGTATTTCAGAAAGTGTGTGCGATCAGGAATCCGGTATGTCCTGGTATAATGTTATTATTTATAATTCTACTTATTATTTTAAAGTAGTTTGTCCCAGAAATAACCAAACTGCCTTGTCAATTCCGTTACAATGAACTCTCGGATCTTCAATAATGAAAAATTTTGTCTTCTGTCATTTACAGAGAGTCATTGTTTTGCTCCGATGCTTTTACAAATATGTTTTAAATTCAGTAAGATTCATGAAAAGGACACTTACTCTAGAGTACAGGTTTCTGATAAACTTTTGGATCATACCATTGAACTGGTTAAGAATTTATAGAACTCTAACAGAGAAACTGATGGCTTCATAAAACTGCTAACAGAAGATCAAGATCAAGAACAAATTGCATGGAACTGAATAAACTGATGAGGACAGAATAATTTGTATGACGTTTTGTTTTAAGCATTGCTGGTTCTTTTGTGTTTTGCTCTTCCAGATTTAAGGAAACCTTTTCTCTCAAGCTATCTATGACATGCAGTAATTTGATAAAGCAGACCTTTGTAAACAAAGATAAAACATCTATCTTTTTCTTCCTGCCTATTCCTCTAGAATTTGGAAACTCTTAATAAGTGTTCTTATTTTCATGGCAATAGAGTTATTTGCATAAGCTCTTTAAGAATCTGTTCTCTTTATAACAGGACACAGTTGGAAACAATGGTTATAATACCAAGGCTTTGGCTGGTGCGTCATATTTCACTGAGACATGCATTAACTCACATACGATCAGTCAGCTTTAAGGAACAAAGATTGACTTTATGGAGTCAATAAAGACCCTTGAAAAGTCATCCTGGTATCTTGCTTACAGGGTTCCCAGCAGCTAAACCAGGTGAGTAAGGAAAGTCACTTTATGGCAGGTGCAGGAACTCCCAAGATATTGTGGGAACCTAAAGAAGACAGGAATTCTCCCAAATCTATAGTTATTGCAGGTAAAGTCTGATGGCAATTGTTGGCTTGGCTTTCCTGGCCTCGAGAGGCCTTTAAAAGTTCAATCTGAGATTCCTTGGGAAAAGTTCTAATGAAGTAAATTTAAAAGAGCCTATATGATTAATTCCTATTCTTGTTACACTTATGTAAATTATCAGGCCAAGTTTATTGAAACTAGACTAATTTTTGAATCATATTAGTCTTAATTTGGGTATATTTGGTACAAATGATGGTGATTTTAGAGAGAAAAAATATTTTTCAGTAATATAACTTTGTGGATATGAGATTCTGTGCTCATAATTATCTCTGAGGTTTTGGTATTTACCTGAAAACTGGAATAGGTCCTGAATTCTAGTTTCCTCCAATACCTGTCTAGGACAATCCAAACTAATATTTCCAATTTTTTCTCCCATCCTTTTGACTTGGAATTATTAAGAAGTAAAACTGCCCTTTTCCCAAAGCCATTCATGCCAAAAATAGGACATGACATAAAAATCAGAGAAATCACTGTAACAAACAGCTCATATATAGAGACAGTCTTCATGCTGTATGAGTCACTCAGAAATTTTTCCTAAACACCCAGTGACATTATCGGAGACATTTCAAATGGCAAGAGATGCTTTGACCCTAGAAAGCTTCTTCAGTTGGCTTCCCTCTGGACTTGGTACCCTATTGTGATCCAGATTGCAACTAGCTACATTGATTATTGTTTGAATTTGTTCCCTCTTTGCTGTCTTTAAACTGTTTATTCTTTGTGTCTCTCACTGCTGTGCTGTGACATCCTCCACAGGAATAATGATGGGTTGGTGTCTAGAGAGAACTGACCACTCCTGTAAGCTTCCTCCTTATGAAGATCATTAATTCCTCCTATTTCGAACACCACCTAAGACTCACTTCCTAGATGGCTCCTTGCTGCCCAAATGTGGCCAAAAGCTCTCTAAAAGCATACCTCTTTCTTCCTCCGTGGGACATGACTCTCTGATAATGAGCCTTCCCAGCATCAAGGAAGTGGACGCCAATACAAAATAACTAAATGGTTTATCGCCAATGCTTTCCAAAGAAAGGTCTCAGTGAAAAGGGAGAAATGTGGGGGGGAAATGGGGTCACTGTTGCTAAGAGAGCTCTCTACAACGGAGCCGGGAGGAAGCACCTGGGCTGTTGCACTGACCTCCTCAGGAGGGAAGGGCCTTCCCCAAAGGAGATGAGCTCTGGTTCAGGGACGAGGAGGCTGTCTGGCTTCAGACAAGCTTTTGTCTTCGGCTTCTTCCCAAGTGGCCAGCAAAAAAAAGTAACTTGTTTTCCTCTGCCTCTTAAAACCCAACTCTAAAAAAAAAAAACCTCACCTCCACCCAAAAGAGTGACAAAAAATAAAACTCATGTGTTCCATGATCTCAGATTATCCCTCCTAATGGGGCAGTGAACACAGGCATCTCAAGCTAATGATTTTAGCACTTTTCTAAGTATGGGAAGATGCAAGAATCTGGGCTCAGTGAAATTATGCCTTAGATATGCATCTTAACATACAGGGCCAGTGTCCAAAGCACATAGTTCTTCCTGTTTTTCTCTATCCTGAATTCCCTTCAGGGTGCACAGTAGGAGGGTGGAGCTGCAGTAGCTGGCGGCTTGACCCTTGTTTTGCAGAATAACGGGCAAGATGCTTTGTTTACTGGAATGGTGGGCAACACTCCTGGTCCACAGCGGACACCCGGTTGGTGTCAGAGAATCGGTGTCAGGATGGCAGCAGGCTCTTCTCAGCACCTGAACAAGCTGGTTTCCAAGCCCCTGTTCCACTAGGAGTCCAGTCTCTCTTGGGAGGGCAGAAGTGATGAAGTGCACCTTTTACAAGATCTCATTTTGTACCCAGTCCTGAGCTGATGATGTAAACAGGTTAACGCAAGGAGGTCTTTGCCTGTGGTGGTAAGCCATGGAGAAAGCACTGAGAGAATGAACCAGGTATGTGCCCACCCTCTTCCTTCCGACTACGACCTGTGTTCATGCTCAGCCTCTCTGAACCCCAAGACTGCCCACCTGCTTAACACTTTCTCATAGGACAGAGTGTGCCCAAGCCGAAGTTCTCTGCTGTCACCAAAAGCAGCCACATGAAAACCTCCACAGGGACCAGAGACTACCTTAAGGTTGTGGGGTCCCTGGGCTCTCCCACCTCAGTGGCCATCTTTGCTGGAGCACCCGGTTCGGCTTCTATAAATTTGGTGAGTGCACATCTGGTCAGACTCTGCTTCCTGAGCAGATGGTTAGAGGAAGTTGCTAGTTAGGTTTTCAGATCATGACCATAGAATATCATCTTAACATCAGTCGAGACATTTTAGGAAAATATGAGTGGCCAAAGAGGAGACCAAGATAAAATTGGTCCAGCTCCTCTTAGCAACTCCATCCGCAACTCCGTCCCCAACTCCCCTTGCCTGTAACTCAACAAGTTAATGTTTGCTGAAGATACAAAGTGTTGGTATGATTGCCACCTGAATTTATACTCTTTCCTACCTCAGATCCTCTTCTGACGAGATGTAAAAAGACCTGTATACAGTAGGCTAGCATAGACACAACTGTACCAAATTGTTTTTTTTTAGCAGATAAAGGGAAAAGGGTAATCCCCTGCCATGTAGTTGTGTGTGAGGAGACACTGCTTTGTCTTGCGGGGGTTACCAGCCTGCCTGTGACAGCCTTGGCCATAGCCAAGTTATGCAAGGTAAGCCTGGCCTTTCCCACTTCTCTGTATTTCTGAGGAATCTGCTCTTCCATTTCTTCTTAAAAGAGTTCTGCATCTTCTTATGGAGAATTGATAACCCTGCAGTGGACCTTGGTGATTATATGCACGTTAATCCCGGTACCTTGGTTATAGGCTATGGCTGAGAGAGAAGATGAATTTCCCAGTCGGTATGGGATGGTCAAAGTAGGTATAAATGGAACCCCAGGCTTTGCCCTTGAACTTACGATCCCTAATAACCAGCCTGCAGACGCGGGATGCCTTAGCCGTGGGACAGGACTGCAGGAGAGCCTGGTCATCCAGTCTTCCCCCCAGTGCTCCCTTCCTGGCTACACTGCCTTCTCATGCATGTTACCTAACCTGTAGACTTGTTTGTGTTGGAGCACAGAAGGGCACTGACCGTTACTTTTAGGACAAGACAGTTATCAAATTTTGTTGCTAATAAGAAATGCACCTGAGCTTGTTTGAGGGAACTGAGGAGGTGACGTAAATGTCATCTAATTCTCTACATTTTGCTGCAAGCAGAAGCGTTTGTGCCTGATCAAAACTCCACTTTCGACAGAGGGAAACCATCTCATGGAAGAAAAGCAACCAGGACCAACCTCCAAGTCCAAGGCAGACCTCGTGCCTTGTCTTCCACTTGTGCAATGATGTCACTTAGGAATGACAAGGTACCTTCTCACTACTGGCCTCATCTTTGTTCTTCCTAGCTGGGGCAAGAGGTTGGGAGACAGAGGATTCATTAAAACGGCAGAGGTTGGTGGCTGCGGTGCGACCAGGAATGCGTCCAACCCCTGGTGTAAAGAAGCAGCTGCTTCCTCTCTCCTCTGGTGAGAAATCATTTCAGGTGGCCAGAGCTATCTGAGGCCTAAAAATTTCACCAGATGATGCCTGACATCCAGAGGGGCCGTTTTCAGCACCCTCCCACCTCAGGTTCTCCTTGTCAAGTTAACTCTCTCTCTCAGCTGTGCTGCACATTTTTTAACTAAAATGAAGAGTCTGACACGAATATTGATTCATCGAGTCAAGTTTTTATTATGCACCTGTGAGTTTATGGGAACAATGACAAGGGATCAGAGGAACAGGGGGGACAGATGATTTTCAGATGTGGGGTCTCTGAACATCCGTGACGAGGTAGAGACGTAGCCCACCTGTCTGCCCAGCCAGCCAGGGAGGGTGAGAAAGGACCAAGCGGGTCGGCTCTCCTGTCTTCTGGAGGAGCCCTCTCCAGCGCCGGTAACCTCACTGGCCGCTTCTGCGTGGGAAGAGCCTGGGATCTGAGCTACATCACCCAGGAAGGTTTCTGAACCCAGGGGCAAGGTGACCTTCTGATTAGTGAGGTGCCTTGGTCAGGTGTGGGTCAATGAGTGGGGGGCTCCCTCAAAATATTTGGTGAGTACTGAACAGACGTACAGCCTCCCCATAGGTCTCAATTCCATTACTTCCCTTTGTCTTATTTATGATACGATTTTATATATAAAATATACCAAGTAGAGCAGTGTTTCTCTTTTAGACAAATGTTTGAAGTGAGTGGGTTCACAGCCTTCCCCTTAGTGGAATCCTTGGGCAAGAGTGCACAGGTGGGTGGGGGTAAATGTACAAAGAATCTGGCTTATTTGGAATTTTCCACTTCCTTGGCCTTCAGGATTCGTATTTTTCTCTTTTCTTTTGGCAGATCAATCCAAAAGGCAAACTGTTTAGAAACAAAGAGTCCCAACAGTTTTTTCTCGTGTAAGGTATGATTAAATGATTTTATTGCATTTCCTGTTCCTGGGTATACAGACGCATCTACCCCTGCAGAGCAATCGTAAGACCCTGCAACTCTTTCATTGGGTTTGTGGTAGCAGTGCCTCTTACAGTGACAATGAAGTGGGTGACAAAGAGCAAAGGGCCTTGCATTCATGCACCCAGTCTTCCTGCCTGCTGATGGGACCTGACAGACCAACAGAAAACACATGCCTGGTGACTGGCTTTCTGATTCAGCCACTGTTGATTCCACAGCCCCCCTGGTTTCTCTCCACTGAGCCGAGCCAACGTTGCCAGTCTTCTGGGAACAAGACCATGGTTTTCATTGCTTGAGGTTTCACTACCAATGGTCACTCCCAGTTCAGAATCCCAGGCTATGAACTTTACAGGCTGTCATGCAGAGGACACCCACCCTGGGAGAAGCTTGGGTCTGAATCCTGCTTCCAATGAATTGGGAACAAGCTAACTCGAGTTTGTATTGACTCATCTGTGAATCAGGAATGATATAGCAGCACCTCAGAATTATCTGGTGGTGTGGGCTGGATTGTGTCTCCCCCTTCCCCAAAGTCACACTGAAGTCCTAACCCCAGGATCTCAGAATGTGACCTTATTTGGAAATGGGATCATTGCGGATACAACTAGTTAAAACAGGAAGATACCAGAGCGAAGACCCTAATCCAGTGTGACTGCTGTTTTCATAAAAAGGGCAAATCTGGAGACAGACACGTACACAGGAACATACACAGGAAGGCAGAGACGGGGTGATGCTTCAAGACGCCAAAGAGGATCGATGATTGCTGGCAACCACCAGAAGCTAAAGGAGAGGCATGGAACAGATCCTTCCTTCACAGGGAACCAACCTGGCTGACACCTTGATCTTAGACTTCTGGCTTCCAGAACAGAGACGATGAATTTCTGTGGTTCTAAGCCCCCCAGGTTTTGGTCCTTTGTCACAGCAGCCCTAATGAACCAACAACAGGCACACTAATAATGCATACATAGAACCTGACTTCACCCGCTCAGCTCACCCAAGGAGCCCCTCGTTCACTGGGGCCTGGGCTCCCCTTTCCTAGACAGGACAGAAGCGGAAGGGGGAGCTTAAGTGCCTTCCAAATGGCGGTGACTTCGCTTCTACCCCACAGCCATACACCAGTGACCTTCGGGTTACAGAGGACAGTGTAGAGAGCGTGTTGAAACATAAAATTGGAAGTGTGGGCTTTGCCTTGGATGAGCTCACAATCCCTAATTAAACTACCCGCCATCACAAATGAAAGGTACGACACAGTTGCCCTTCGGCAAGAAGAAACTGTCAAGCCCGCACCAAAGCTTCTGAGCGGGAAAGGGCTATCTGAAAATTGCGACGCGTTCCAGTGGACCAGATGGTGACAGGGACTTGATGACATGGCTTGTTGTGCTTGGCCCTGCTGCCCTTGTGCCCACGGGAAGCACCCTGCCTCACTACCTTCCTCCACGCCCATCAGCCCACCCGCAGCCTCCTGCTGTCAGAGAGAAAGTGCGGTCACCCCCAGGCCTCGGGACGCTGGCGGGCCTTCGGACAGGGTGGGGCGGGAGTGTACTGAAAGTGAGTTGGCGAGCGACGGACCTGCACAGGGGCCACCGCGGCAGGAGGCGCCCTGGTCCCTCCGCCCGCTTGGGGACCACTGGACTGGGTTCTCCAAGCCCCCAAACCCCAGGCAAGTCCAAGCTGCTGGTGACACGCCCTCCCGGCTTTGGGCACAGCAGAGACAGAACAAATGCTCAGTTGGCCACTATCTCACTTCTACCTGAGAGGAAAGAGCAGGAGGCTGTGGTCTCTGTCCTGGGGAGGAGGCTGGAGCCAGTCCGTCCCAGGCGTGCGCAGGGCGCGCTCTGCCCAGGCTGGGGCCGCAGCTGACTCAATAGGAGTTCAGCGCCTGCTTGGACCGGCGTTTCATGTGCAGGCGCTGGTGGCGGAGGAGGTCAGAGTTCTGGAAGAAGCTTTTGACGCAGTACCGGCACTGAAAACGCCGGGGCTTGTCCATGTGAATGTTGCTGCGGTGCCGGGCCAGGTGGTCGTGTCGCTGGAACACCTTCCCGCAGTCACAGCACTGGAAATGCAGCTTGGCCTTGCCCTTGGCCAGCAGGGCGTCGGGCTCCCCGCCCAGGGCCCCTGGTGCCTCCTGCTCTTTCTTCTTCACCACCTCCAGTTTGTCCGGCTGCAGGTGGATCCGCCGGTGGGAGAGCAGGTGGGAGTTGAGGCGGAAGCTCTTCCCGCAGGCGCCGCACCTGAAAGGTTTCTGGGCCTCATGGGACTCCAGGTGCCCGTCTAGGTCCTCGCTGTCGCTGAACAGCTCCCCGCACACCGAGCACTCGTGCGGCTTCTCCAGCTTCCTGCGACTCCGCAGGTGCCGGATGAAGTTGACCCTCCAGCGGAAGATTTTGCCGCAGTTCGGGCACACGTAGGACTTTTTGGAGGAGGCCTGCACCTCGCCTGCTGCCTCGAGGCCGCTCCGGGGGGAGGAGGGGAGGCTGCGCTGCTTCTCCATGGGGCTCCGGGGCTCGTCTGCGCAGTACGAGCCAAGCTGGGAGTCCTCCTCCCCAGAGCTAGACAGGACAATCTCGATGGTCACCTCCTCATCCAGGCTGTTCTCGGGGAACGGCGCACCACCTCCGGCTACCAGAAAGCAAAGTGGAGGTCAGTAGTGCTGCCCCGGCCACGTCCTAGCCCCTGGGAACCCCGCCCAGGGAGGTCCAGCTTGGGTCCAGAAACCCACATTTTTGCAAGCGATCCTCCCCCTGCGTATTACCTCTGGTATAGCCTGTGGGAAGGGAACCCTCAGCACGGGCCACACTGTGCTAGCCCATTCTGGGTACCACTTTCTTGTCTCTGCCTCTTCCCTCCCTTTTATCCTAAGCTCCCAGACCCAGTCCTTTTTTTTTTTTCTTTTCTTTCCTAGCCACTGAAACTCCTCCAAGCTCTAAGAATTTCTATTTGTGTTAAATTAAGTCTTGGCCATCGACACATCACTTCGCAACTGCCTGGCTTAACTAGGCATGGGAAAAAATTCTGTCAGGGCATGTTAAGGGCTCTGAGATAGAAGACGACCCTACATTCTATAAAAAGAGTACCAGGAAGCTGCCAGCTACCATACTTTGGGAACTGAAATGTCCCAGGGGCTGTGCGAAACTGACAACATGCACAGCCCCATTTGCTCCTGCACACAACCTAATACATTATTTGCCACATTATAAACATAGGCAAACTCAGGTGATGTGCCCAAGGGCTCAGGGTTGAAGCAGGGCTGAGCCCTGCTGTGACGTCAGGGCTGTTCAACGGTCCAGGACCACCCAAGGTCATCTCTCCCTCTCAGTGTCGCATCTGAGGCCCACCAGCAGCCACCAGTGGTGATGGGTAGAGGTATTTGGCACTTTATAAATTACACTGAAGCTGGCTCAATGGATCCTGAGTCTGTGATGATGGAGAGCAGTCCGTGGGGAGAAGGTGGGTGAGCACTGGGGAACCAGGTATGAGGGCCTGGCCTACGACCCAGAAGCCCACTGCACAGCTCTCCTCAGGACTGTTTCCTTCCTTTTGTGAAATGTGGGGCTCACGTCTAAGGGGCAGGGGGCAATGCTACCAGGTTCTTCAAGAGACCAGCAGGAATATGGTTATTCTGGGCTTCATTGCTGGAGGGAGGAGAGTTCTGGCAAGTTAGGGAAACTAAGGGCAAGTGGAACTGGACAGAGCACGGCAGGAAGACCCAAAGCCACAGAACGCAGGAAAGACACTAGGCTGTGGGCGATTTGTCCATACATCAGAAGACGAGTGTGAGGGGCGCTGGGTAGAACGTGAGACTGCGGAGTGGGAAAGCAAGACTTGAAGATTTAGAAAAATTTCGGTCTATTTATATTGCGAAAAATGAGAAAGTATGTTCTGGAGAGAACACCAAGGGTGGCTGGACAACCATGGATTCAACCATCTCAGAAGCTAGGAATGGAGATGAGAAAATTCAGGAAAGATCTGTAGAGGACCCTCTTGGGACCCTCTTGCCTGACAGCCTGGACCCCTATAAACTGCGTGAGGGGCCAACAATGTTTCTGAGAACGTCATATGAACAGACACACTGACATCCTGGACTTCAAAGGACAGAGACAGGATGACCTGAAGGAAGGCTATCGGACTTCTAGAAAGAACTAGTAGAGCTAATTGGCTGCAAACATGCATTATTCTTGAAGAAAAAGGAAGATGAGCCCCACGGGCAGTTAAGAGGTTGACAGAGCTGTTGCTGCATCCACAGGCCCAGAGGGCGGGCAGAGCACTGAGCAAAGATGACTCCCAAGCCCTAAAATCTAACGGAATCTGCCCTGCTAGGGTTCAGACTCGCTTGGGAGCCGTCAGCCTTCTTTCCCATTTCTCCCTTTTAGAATGAAAATGTCTGCTCTGTGACTGCCTCACTGTTGCATTTTGGAAGCACATAACTTGATGTCTGGTTTCACAGGTTCACAGATGTAAGTGAATGTACCTTGAATCTCACCCAAATCTGATTTAGATGATATTTAGATTAAATTATGGACTCAGAGTTGATGCTGGAATAGATTAGGGGATGTTGGGATAGGGTGAATGTATTTTGCACTTGAGAAGCATGAATTATGGGGGAACAGAGGGTGAACTGTTACATACTGAACTGTATCCCCTTAAAAAGTCATGTTATATGGATCAATGGAATAGAACGGAGAGCCCAGAAATAAACCCACACAACTACAGTCAATCAATCTTTGACAAAGGAGGCAAAAATATACAATGGAGAAAAGACAGTCTCTTCAATAAGTGGTGCTGGGAAAGCTGGTCAGCTACATATAAATCAATGAAATTAAAACATTCCCTCACACCATACACAAAAATAAACTCAAAATGGCTTAAAGACTTAAACATAAGACAGGACACCATAAATCTCCTAGAAGAGAACATAGGCAGTACATCCTCTGACATAAATCGTAGCAATGTTTTCCCAGGTCCATCTCCCAGGGCAATAGAAATAAAAACAAAAATAAACAAATGGGACCTAGTCAAACTTACATAGGTTTTTGCACAGCAAACAAAACCATAAACAAAACAAAAAGACAACCTACAGGTTGGGAGAAAATATTTGCAAACAATGCTATTGACAAGGGTTTAATTTCCAGAATATACAAACAGTTCATACAGCTCAATAAAAGAAAACAAGCAACCCAATCAAAAATGGGCAGAAGACCTAAACACATACTTATTCAAGGAAGACATACAGATGGCCAACAGGTAAGTAAAAAGATGCTCAATATCGCTAATTATCAGAGAAATGCAAATCAAAACTACAATGAGGTATCACCTCACACTGGTCAGAACAGCCATCATTAAAAAGTCCACAAATGATAAATGCTGGAGAGGGTATGGAGAAGAGGGAACCTCCTACATGGTGGGAATGTAATTTGGTGCAGTCACTATGGAAAACAGTGCCTTAAAAAACTTAGAATAGAGTTACCATATGACCCAGCAATCCCACTCCTGGGATTTGAAAAGATACATGCACCCCAAAGTTCATAGCCGCACTATTTACAATAGCTAAGACATGGAAGTAACCTAAATGTTCATCAACAGAGGACTGGATAAAGAAGTTGTGATATATTTACACAATGGAATACTATACAGCCATTAAAAAGAATGAAATAATGCCATTTGCAGCAGGATGGATGGACCTAGAGATTATCATACTAAGTGAAGTAAGTCAGAGAAAGACAGATATCAAGGATATCACTTATATGTGGAAATCTAAAAAAAAAATGATACCAATTAAGTTTTTTACAAAACAGAAACAAACTCATAGACCTAGAAAACATACTTATGGTTACCAAAGAGGGAGAGAGAAATTAGGAGTTTGGGATTCACAGACACAAACTACCATATACAGAATGGAGTAACATCAGGGATGCCTCTCAGCTCAGCACTGATAAGTACAAAAGGGTGTGAGGAGGGAGATTGGGGGGAGGGAGCAGAACTGGCTGTTAGGCTAACAGAAGGGAGAACAGGGAAGAGTTACTGGTCTAAGTGCTTTTATATGTATTAAATCATTTAATCCCCAACAATAACTCCACAAGGTGGCTATGGCTCCCATCTCTGACTTACAGGGGAAAATTTAAGAGAGAGAGAGAGAGTTGCCCAAGGTTTCAGGAGAATTGAGCTCAACTGGAAGGGGGTGGTGATGAGTGCGAAAGCCTGTGGCCATGCTGGACCATGGCCAAGGAAGGACCAGTCTGCTGGGTGTGTTCAAAGAGGTTTGCGGGGCAGGCAAAGGCCCATGCCCAGGTGATGGCCAACTCCTCAAGAAGGGCACTGTGACCTGGGAATAAAAGGTCCCCTGTCAGCTGGAGGGGCTAAGGAGAGAAGCAGGGAGAATAGGAAGCTAGACGTGGAGATAGATAGATAGATAGATAGATAGATAGATAGATAGATAGATAGATAGATAGGTTATTAAAAATATATTCTTAAATATTAGGATGGGGAGACTTTCCTAAGCAAGACATAAAATCAAAAAAGAGATGAATTATATTTACAGATTAAAATTACTCTAAAAACTATGTGCCAAAAAGGCATATAAACAAAGTTTAAAAAACAGGAGGAATTATGTGCAAATACACAAGGGACAACAGATTCAAACCTGTAATTTTGAGTTTCTACGAATTCATAGAAAAGGCAAGCTAATGGGGAGTAAAGAACAGTCTGGAGCCCAACCACATGGGTTCAGCTCCTCAGTCTGATACCCTGGGCTGGTGACTTCAGCTCGGGTGCCCAGGCTGCAGAATGGAGACATCATCGTACCCATTATGGGCTGTCTGTGTCTCCCCAAAATTTGTATGTTGAAGCCCTAACTCCCAGTGTGATGGTATGAGGAGGTGAGCCTTTTAGGAGGTAATCAGGTTTCTATGAGGTCTTGAAGGTGAGACCCTTGTGATGGGATCAGTACCCTCATAACAAGAGGAACAGACAAGAGCTCTCTGTCTCCCTGAGGAAGCATCCAAGGAAAGATCAGGTGAACACATGGGGAAAGGCAGCCATCTACAAGCCAGGAAGAGAGGCCTCACCACACACCGGGTCTGCAGCTGACTTGATCTTAGGCTTCCCAACCTCCAGAACTGTAGGAACTGAATCTGTTGTTGAATAGAAAATACCTCCATGGTATTCTGCTATGGTAGCCCGTGCTGGCTAAGACAGCGTCTGTCTCAGAAGGTGCCGAGAGGATGCGATGTGTAAAACCACGTGAAGACCTTACACCAGTGCAGTGCTTCGACATTTTAGAGTTAACCAAATGTGAAGGGAAGAAAGGCAAACAAGAAAAAAGGGGCAAAAGACTACTAACTACGCAATTCACAGAGAAAACACGAAAAGATATTCTATCTTAGTGGCAGCATTACAGTGTGCTGGCCGTCTGGACAGACACAAATGGAACTGGCTGGAAGCATCCTTCCTGAGTGTGGGTGTGGGGTGTGGACCCGTCACCTGCTGTCAGAAGGTGTGGGAAGGGCTACCAAATAAAACTGGTGCCTATTCTTGGCAACCCATCGTCTCTCCCTGTTCTCAGATAGCAACCTTTAGCTTCTTGCCATTTCAAAGGAGATTCGGTGTCAGAGCCCAGCAAAGGGAGACTGGAGCTGAAAATTCCTCTGGGGTAATGAACATCCACATTCTAAAAGTATGCTGCCATGGCGGAGAGACATGCTGTGGGCGGGGCAGAAGCCAGAGAGGATTCAAAACGCGTCTTGAGAATGGAGCACTCATCAAGCCTAACTGAGAGTGGGCCACACGTGAGCGATCACCCCGAGCGTGCAGAAGCAGGCTCCCGAGAAAACCAGGGGCGAGCACCTAAGCTTTTAGGGAGGAAGCACTTACTGTCCATCCAGACCTGCGGTCACTTACATAAACGTACAACCCCTCTTGTCTACATAGTACGGGGCGGGGGACGCAAATGGCTGTGACCCTGCATGGATGTAGGTGGAAATTCCAGAATATTGTGTAAATCTTGCCTCAAAAGGGCATCACAGGTAAAACGGACTGTGCATGAGTCAGTCTTCATAGTTGCAAAAACCTCTATGATACAGTGGGTTTAAGTGACGATCAGAGACTTGCGCATGAGGTTTGGAAGAACTCCTGAACCCAGAGGACATTAAATATGGCGGGATTTTTGTCTTTGCCTCCGGAGGTGGTGATTTTTAACAACATGACTCAGACTCTGAATGGCGGCTACACCTGAGAGCAGCTGGAGCGCACTCTGCAGAGGCGCCCTGCCCCTTTCGGCACCCTGCAGCTTGCTCCTTAGTTCCACTTTGTCCAGGGACTCGGCTCTTCCACGCTCAGGGAGGAAATACGCAAACCCCACACCCTGCCACAACCCACCAGGTACGGCAAGGAGGGGAGGGCTCAGACTGGGGGTTAGCGGGGAGATTCCTAGCAAACAGAACCAGGGCAGGCAGCTGGTAACCCTCCAGGCGCTGCCAGCAGGGATTTTAGAGTTCAATTCCCGAACCTACCACCACCGCCCCCCAGTAGCACAAATGGATATACACACACCACACACATGTATGCATCAACACAACACGTACTTGTGCACACACACACCAGGCACGCACACTTTCACAGACACACACATGTACACACACAACACACCAGACACACTATGCACATACACACCACACCACACATGCTGTTACCACATGCATGCACACACATACACAGATGCACACTTAGGCACCACATCACTCCCCAAACTACATGCAAATATGAGCTCACATACACACCATGTACATACACACGCGCAAGCCACACATCACACACATCACACACACACCCACACCCGCCCGGCCCTCCTTTACCTGAGCAGGTGCTCTGAGCAAGCGCTGTCTGCTGGCAGGTCTGGAAGTCGGGAACCTGCAGCTCATCCCGTTTTCTTCTTTCTTCTACCTGGAATGGCTGGAGGCCTGGGAAGTCTTTCCCGAGAAGAAAATGAAAGAATTGATTTTTCCTGCAGCCGCAGCACTACTGGGGAAGGCACCTGAACAGACGCCAGGCTGTGATCCGAGAGCAGGCCTGGGCTCCCGAGAGGGAGGGAGGCCACTCAGTAAATGTTTGTTGAGCATGTGAATTCTGCAGGCAAAATGGGCCAACGCTACGAATGTGGGTTTTGAAGCTAGATCCAGGTTCAGCCCCGTCTACTTGACGGTGGACAAGTGACTGCCAACCCTGTTGTCATTTCCACTTTCTCTGTGCAGACGCTGCCTAAGTGCAGCCTGGACACAGCTTGCTGGGGCAGAGATGGGATGGGAGGCTGGCCACACCAGAGGCCCTGGATGCTTGTTCCAGGTGGGGATGGTGAGCGAAGTCCTGATCTGCTCTGTGCCAGCTTTAGGTCCCAAAGGAGGAGGGGAGTGGGGCTGCTGCCTCTACCATACAAAGGCTTTTCCCCTGAAGGCGCAGGCGTCTTGAGGCATTCAGCATGGTAGTTCTGAACACAAGCTCTGGTGACACAGAAAGCTGGGGGTGTGGAGGGTGCCTACATGTGCATCTGTGTATTTCAACTTAGCCCCAGCACCTGTCCGCTTTCCCCACACGACTTGCAGTACGTGGCTGGAAGGAGTAGACAGGTGAGGCGTCCAGAGGCACTGTGCCCAGTGTCCAGCTAAGAGGTGGCATGCCCTCCACCTCTCCTTCCTGACTTTGGAGAGTCCCTGACCTCACTCGTGGAGGGGGCCACTGGGCTGTCGGCACAAGCCAGGTACCACTTATAACAGAGGAGATTTTCCCATCACATCCTAGTCTGTGGTTGGTGGAGTGCAATCCGCACACCTGGCAAAATTAAAACCCCACGTTCTTTCTGTGAGGGATCAGGGAGGAGGCAAGACACATTCTACCAAGACGTGGTCCAGAGGTGACAGAGGGCTGCAGAGAGATGGCACAGGGAGCAGGCCTGCCTCTGGCCGGCGGCAGCCCTCCACCCTGCTCTAGCCGCCCAGTTCTGATGTCATTACTCACCCGAGTAGGACACCTGGGACATGTCCTTCCCCTGGAGGTCCTGCAGCTCTGGAACACGTGGCTCATTCTCCTCTCCCTGGGAGAGACCCAGCTGGGCAGCCGCGTCATCTGTTCACAGGAAAGGGGAGGACACACATTCATCCGTGCTCTGCTCCCCCGGGAAGCCAGGGTAGGAGGAGGGTGGTGACTCTGGGACAGGTCCAGAGGGAGAAGCCAGAGGGGCGCACAATAGGCCATGACATCAACAGGGGCCAGGCAGAGCCACAGAGAAGTGGAAAGTCCAGACAGAGCGAGCAGGAAGAGGGCAGGGGAGGGAGGACGCTGAAGGGCCAGGTGTGGCCTGAGGCATCTTTTAGGCTTATTAGTTTAAAAACCAGCTATAAAGAGAGCCTTCGGATAGGAATGACAGAAGAAAAGCAGTAAAACAGCCAGGCAATAAGCCCAATTTACATGGGACTGCAGCAGGGATGCTCACTCTGCAAAGTGGCCTTGGGGCCACTATGATAGTGACCGCCCATGGGGCTGGGGGGAGGGGTACAATGAGGTCTGAAATGGGCCCCCTCGCCCTGTTCCTTGGTCTCAGGAAGAGAGGGGAGTTAAGTCTTACTTGGAGGCAGTGAGACCCCGCAGTCCTCCCCAATGATGAACTCTCCGTAGAAGCCAGTCTGGGCAGGGTCTAGAAGGGACCAGTCCTCTTCCGAGAAGCAGAAGATCATGTCCTTGAAAGGAGAAACCCGGTTCTGAAACCACAGGAGAACAGGTACACCTCAATCCAGGGACAAGCTAGCGGAGGGATGCTACAAACAAGTGGGAAGCAAGATGGGGCTGAGGCAGAGCTCCCAGCAACGTGTGCAAACAGGAGAAAGAGAAAGCAGGCAGGCTGCTCCGGAGCTCACACTGCTTCCCCAGTTCTAGCCTGAGATCTACCTCGTATGTATCTAGTTTGGCTGGATCCAAACAGTGGATGTCTCCCAGGGTGGCCAAGGATGTATACAGAGAACGGCCCTCCTACGCAGTGCTGGGGAGGCCGCACAGCCACAACTCCCAGGCGGCCAAATGGGGAACACCCACCAAATTAACAATGTGCTCATCCTTCAATGCAGATTCCACTTGTAGAGTTTATTTTTTGCACATGGGCAGTGTGAGGTCTATATGAGCACTTTCACTGCAACATTGATGCAATAAAGATGGAAAACATCTGTGCTCGTCAACAGAGAACTGTGTAAGTGAGCAACAGGACATCCCACAAAGCATGATCACAGCCCTACCAGAAGTAATAAGGGACTCTCTGCACTGAGTAGGAAGCTCTCCAAGGTGTTCTGTTACATGAAAAAGCAGCTGTGCAGAAGGCTGTCTAGATGGCCCCCGTGTGCACCATGCCTAGATATCCTGACTGCTGGCTGCTTCTGTGGGGGTAGCTGGGACCCCCAGGGTCAGGTGCAGCAGGGAGGCTTTTCTTGCACTTCGTGTTACGAACCGTGGGAATGTGTCAAAAATTAACTTTAATTTTTGAAATAATGGCATAGCCACATAATACCAGGAGACCATAAAAATAAAAACATCATTTACAAAATAGAGATATACATTCTTGCCAGTTAGAGCAGGAAGCTAGGTTCTCAAGTTTCCTGCAAATACTAATGAGACAACAGATTGACAGTAATGTAAATGTCATTGAAAAATTCTTCATTTTGTTTGTAATAATCTGGAGCCTTGGTCATTTAATAGAACATCTGGGAGAAGTAAAATGTGAAAGATGAACAACTATTGGTCTAGTTGACACTTGTTTGTACCTTCTAATCCCAGAAGAACAGAAATACATAAATGTATTGTTTCTACTAAGCATGTCACTATTTACTGGCTTCACAGCCACACAGTTTCTGTAGAGTGTTTCAGTCACAAAGCATTTAAAATAAAATTCCATTTTGGGTTAAAAGAAAACAAAACAAAACAAGTCCTTTATAAAGTTAATTGGAAAGGACTTCAAAATAAAATTTTGAAGGGAAAAAATGCAACCCATAGTACTTCTGTATAATATACTAACATCTTTTTTTTTTTTTTTAAGAATTCATAATAGACACATATCCTTGTATCTAAATCTCTGGAATTACCAGTCCCTGCCATCCGGTTAGTTGCCCTAGGGGCCGGGTGTGGGGGGTGTGGTGCAGGCATGGGAAAGGAGAGTTTTCAATGACTCTGCTCTGATACCTTTGGACTCTTCCTTCTTCACATACACCCTTTAATTTTTAAAATTAAACCTAGAGAAAACAGAGCAATACAAGGAATAGGAGGAGCATACAACTCTTCGACTAGATTCAGTAAATTAACATCGTGCCCTTCGGTCATTTTCCCCCTCTCACATACGTGGTAAGTGGTACGGTGGGTATGTTTACTCATTCTCCTGGATCCCTGGGGACATGCAGGCACCACGACATGGTACCCCCATGTGCCTCAGCATGAATCTCCTGAGAAAAAAGTTACTCCCCTACATCAGCACAATTCTTGTAGCACAGTGGTTCTCAACCAAGGGGGATTGATTCTACACCCAGAGGATATCTGGCAATGTTTAGAGATATGTTTTTCACCACTAAGGGGTGGGCATTACTGACACTGAGTGGGTGGTGGCCAAGGATGCTGCTCCACACCCCTGGGGCTGCACCTAAGACAGCCCAACGCGACCAAGAACCATCTGGCCAAAATGTCACTAGTGCCACTCTAATACTCCCCAAATTTAATATCAGTTCAGTAATATCATCTAGTGTCTCCTGAATTATGAAACAGCATTACCCTTTCAAGGAAAAAAAAAATTATGAAGAGTTCCACAAGTGACTGACAAGAAGTCAAGATTGGGAGCTGTTAGGGTTAAAGCTGTCTCGTGGGCCCCTAGAAATCTTGCCAACCACACATTGTGTCTTAAAATGTCAACCATCAGAATACAAGTGAAATTCAACAGTCTTATATTTACATTACCGCGGGCATACGTTTACAATTATTTATGAGGATTTTTTTTTTTTTCGCCCAAGTCCATTTGATTAGAGAAGATTCAAAGTGTGGTGCTCCCCTGGGCACTTCAGGACGTAGGAAAATAGGCCTTCAAACTCGATTGGGAAGATGCACATTTCTGGGCAATATCTGGGAGAACACAGCAGAAGCATACCCAGTGCATACCCTGCGATCCAGTAATTCTATTTGTAGGAGACTTTTCCTAAGGAAATCATTAGGGATGTGTGCAGAGATGTGTGTAAAGGACGGAGAACACACTGCTTGGCAGAATCGTACGTGAGGTTTCTTTTCTTCTTTACGCTTTTCTCTAGTATCTGAAGGCTCACTCTAAGCATGTATCATTTATATTTTATTATTAAAAATTGAAACAAAATACCCAAGTACCCCCACTAAGGTGTAAAAATTATTAACAGGTAATAGTCTTTGCTTCAGGTTTTCTTTGAAAGGGTGTGGTGCATCACAGGTGGCATTATGGTTTCCTCTGAGCTCCTGGTCCCAGTCTCATCTCTAGACCTTCCTAGAGGTCGGCTGCAGCCTGGATTTGGTGTTTAATATTCTATGTGTGCTTTTTAGACTCCCACTACATCTGAATATAGTTTGAAGTAACAGCCCTGTTTTGTATGTTTTTAATGTTAACTTACCTTACACTCACCATTCTGTTTAAGATTTATTCATGTTGATACATGTAGGTGTAGTTCACTGACTTTCATGTATTTAGTTTCATAGAATTATTCTACTGTTGACAATGTTCATGTTTTCCCCAGTACTTTGCTATTACAAGCCAACAGCTCGATGAACTCTCTTATCTGTCACCCCATCCATGGGCATCTCTCCAGAGCAGAGATGCAGAGGGAGCATTGGGAATACACATCTTGATGGATATTAAGGATTTCCACATCGTTCTTCAAGTGGGGGACGTAAGGTACACTCCCACTGGCAATGCACTGGCATGTCTGTTTCTATACACATTTGCCAACAACACTGGGTACTGTCAAATGTCTAAGCTTCTAGCAACACTGTGGGTATGAAGCACTCATAAAAGTGTAACTCCTCTTTCCTTGAAGAATAACTCTCTTTGGGGTTTACTGGCCAATTGAATTTTGTCTTCTTTGAGATGCTCATTTATTTTCTTTGCCTATGTTTCTATTTTCTAATCAGTTGCTCTTCCTGTTTTTTTAACCAATTTCTTATAAACTGAAATTCTTTACTATCATAAAAGAAAAGATGACACTATTTCAACTAAAAAAATTGAAACATGTTTCAATCACCTTATGGTGGTATAAATAATCAGTAATATTAGCAATATAGAAAGAACTGCAAGAAAATGTTTAACAAATTGGTAAGGTGACTATTTTATAAAAGAGTACAAAATCAGAAATGTGGTTTGGAACAAAAAAAAGGCCAACACAGAAGAGGAGGAAAAGTTCAGAAACAGAATGTGGTACACAAAAAAATTTAACCTATAAGAAAAAACAGAACCTAAATGCTAGAGAGGATGTAGAGACAAGGAACCCTCCTGTACTGTTGGTGGGAATGTTGGTGGGAGTGTAAACTGGTACAGCCACTGTGGAGGACAGTATGGAGTTTCCTTAAAAAAACTAAAAACAGAGTTACCATATGATCCAGCAATCCCACTTCTGGGCATATATCTGGAGAAAACTATAATTTGAAAAGATACATGAACTCCAATGTCCACAGCAGCATTATTTACAATAGCCAAGGCATGGAAACAAACTAAATGTCCATCAACAGATGACTAGATAAAGAAGATGTGGTACAATGGAATATTACTCAGCCATAAAAATAACATAATGCCATTTGCCACAACATGGATGGACCTAGAGATCATACTGAGTTAAGTAAGTCAGATAGAGAAAGACAAATATCATATGATATCACTTACATGTGGAATCTTAAAAAAAAAGATACAAATTCTATTTACAAACCAAACCAAAAACAGACTCACGGACATAGAAAACAAACTATGGTTACCAAAGGGGAATAGGGGGGAGGGATAAATTAGGAGTTGAGGATTAACAGACACACATTATTATACATAAAATAAATAAACAACAAAGACCTGCTGTATAGCACAGAGTACTATATTCAACTTCTTGTAATATATAATGGAAAAGAATCTGAAATGAAAAAAAAAATGTATACATATAACTGAATTACTTTGCTGTACACCTGAACACTGAACACAACACTGTAAATCAACTATACTTCCATAAAGATTAAGACAAAAAAGAAAAAAATTTAAGTAAAAGATTTAAATAAGATCCAGAGACTCATAATGCAACATAAAGACATCTAGGTTTCAATAGAAGATCACTCACTATATCAAGAACCAGGAAAATGTCAAACTGAATTTAAAAAAGGACTGTCGTCTAGGTGCCAATAATGAGATGGCAGAGATGTGAGAACTAATGACAAAGGAAGAAGCTGTGATAAAAATGCTGTAATGAGCAATTACAAGAATGCTTAAAACAACTGAAAAAATAAAGAGCAAAGAAATAGAAGGTCTTGGCAAAACAAAAACAAAACACAGAAGATTTAAACAATAACTGGATACATCAACAATATATGGAAACATTAGAACTGAAAACCACAATACTGAAATAAAGAGCTCAGTAGATGGGCTCAATAGCAGAACAGAGGGGCAGAAAAAAGTCAGCCAACTTGAAGGAAAAAAAAGAGAAATTGTCCCAATCTGAAAAACAGAGAAAACAGACCAAGAAAACATGAACAGAGTCTCAGGTTAACTCTGGAATGGCAACAAAAGATGACATCTGTGTCATCAGAGTCCCAGAACTCTCAAGTCAGTGGGACTGAAAAAGTACTCGAAGAGAAAAATGACGCAAGACTTCCCAGATTTGAAAAGAGACATAAGCCCACAGAATCAAAAAGTGAAGTAAACTCCAAACAGATAAATGCAAAGAAATCCATGCCAAGACATATCATGATAAAGTTCTGAAACCTAAAGACAAAATCAGAAAAACAAAAATCTTAAAAGTAGCCAGAGAAAAATGAAACCTTCCCTACAAGAGAAAAGGAAATTTGAATGATGGCAGGTTTCTGGTCAGAAGTCATGGAGGCCAGAAGGAAGGGACACCGTGTTCTTCAACTGCTGAGAGACAACTGTCAACTGTGGATCCTACATCTGATGACAATACCCTTCAGGGATGAAGTAGGAATTGAGACACCCTCAGATGAGTCAAAAATAAGTACAGCTTATTTATCGCCAGCAGACTTATCCTAAAAGAGTGGCTAAAGAAAATTCTCTAAACATAAAGGAAACAACAAAAGAAGGAACCGTGGAACATAAGAAAGGAAGAAAGAAAATGTTAAGCCGAAATATGAGTAAATACAGGCTTTCCATCCCCCTTTTAAGTTTCCTAAGTCAGGTATGATAGTTGAAGCAAAGGTTGTAACACTGTCTGACGTGGTTCTAAATGTAGAGAAACTATTTAACTCAACTGAAGTATAAAAGGGGGAGGGGGAAGGGATGTAAAGCATTGTGTTAAGTTATGTATATATAATACTTAGAGCAGTCACTGAAAAGGTATATTGACAAAGATTCTTTGCTTGACCAAACCTTAGTCAGGTTCCTGAACCTTCCCCTGGGCCCATCTGTGCACTTCCGTGTAAAACCCAATTTTAGCATGAGTCAGTTTTAGTAGAACCTCCTGTTTTCCATGTCTGATTGGGTTCCTCATCACTCATCACCCCCTAGGTGATGGTTCATCACCTTGGCCTGTCTTCAGCAAGAATCCTGGTAGGTTGGTCTAGCACGAATCCCTTTTATCTTTATACTTCCTCTTAGTAATTTTCCATCCACCTACCTCCCCCCAACCTGCTCCTTGGCTATAAGCTATAAATTCCCACTTGCTCATGCTGTGTTTGGAGTTAAGCCCCATCTCTCTCCTCTACTGTAAAATCCCACTGCAGTGGTCCCTACATCTACGGCAGTGGTCCTGAATGAAGTCTGCCTTACCATCTTTAACAAGCATCACTGAGCATTTTTTTTTAACAATATAAAGATATACACTTGACAACACACTAGGTAAATCAAAACTGAATTCTTCAAAATGTTTGAGTAACTCACAGGAAGGCAAGGAAAAGAAAAGAAACAAAAAACAGAACAAACAGAAAAAAAAAGACTTAAGTCCTAACATGTCAATAATTACATTAAATACAAATGGTCTATGTACATCAGTTAAAATGCAGTGATTGACAGAATGGATTAAAAAATATGACCCAACTATATGCTGTTTAAAAGAAACTTCAAAGCTAATGATACAGGCTAAGTGGAAGTGAAAGAATGGAAAATACTTATGCAACTATTAATCAAAAGAAAGAGTAGCTCTATTTACCAGATAAGTAGACATCAGAGTGAAGAAAATCATGAGAGAGAGGAACATTACATAATAATAAAAGGGTCAACCCAACAAGAAGGCACAGCAATCCTAAATGCATATGCCCCAAACAAGCGAGCTGCAGAATGCAGGAAGCAAAAACTGACAGAACTAAAGGGAGACATAGACAAACCAACTACTATAGTTGGAGATTTTAACATCCCTCTTCTCAAAAACGGATAAAACAATCAATTAGAGAATAAGCAAGGATACAGGAGAGCTCAATAGCGCCATCAACCAACAGGATCCAATCAATACTCAGAGAACACGTCACTTATCAACAGCACAGTATGTCTTCTTATTGAAATGCTCACATAATAGATACCCAGACGGACCATACGCTGGATCATCAAAATCCTGGAAGGAGAGGAGAAACTCCAAACAAATTTGAAAGAGTCGAAATCATAGAGTGTGTTCTCTGAAAGCAATGGAATCAAACTAGAAATCAATAATAGAAAAATTCCCAAGTCCTGGGAAACAGAACACCACACTTCTAAAGAATCCTTGGTTCAAAGAAGAAGGCTCAAGGGAAATTTAAAAATACACTGAAGTGAATGTAGACAAAAATACATTGTATTACAATTTGTGGGCTGTTACTACAGCAGTATGTAGCTAAAGCAGGGAAGCCTATAGCACTAAAATGCTTGTATCAGAAATGCTTACATTTGAGGTAAAGTCTCAAACCAATAATGTAAGCTCCCACCTCAAGAACCTAGAAAGGGAATAGTAAAGCCAACCGAAACACGCTGCATGGAGCAAGTAATGAAGATGAGAACAGAAATCGATGAAATTGAAAATAGAGAAGCAACAGAGAAAAATCAATGGGACAATGAGCTAGTTCTTTGAAAACATCAATAAAATTGAAAACAAGACTGACAAAAAAAAAAAAGTATAAATTTTCAATATCACGAATGAATGAAGGATATTGCAGACCTAACAAAAAGATGATAAAGAAAAACTACAAATAACTCTTCATGCATAAATTTGACTACTTTGATTAAATGAAACAATTCTTTAAAAAAGACACACTATCACAACTCATCCACCACGAAACAGTATAAATAGCCCTATAACCATTCAGGAAGTTGAATCTATAATTAAAATACCACCCCCCACCCCCCCCACCCCCCCAGGTTCATCTGGTTTTACTGGAGAATCCTATCAAATGTTCAAAGAATTAACAACAATTCTACACACTCTCTTTTAGGAAATAAGAAGAGGAGACACTTTCCAATTCATCTTCTGAAGCTAGTATTACCTTGACCAAAACTAGACAAAAACAGCAAAGAAAACAAACAAACAAAACCACTGACCAATATTTCTCATGAATATAGATATACAAATCCTTAACAAAATAATAGCAAATAAAGTTCAGCAATATATAAATAGAACTTTGTACCATGACAAGAAAGGGTTTATTCCAGGGATGCAAGATTGGTTCAATATTCAAAAAGCAACCACTATAACCCACAATATTAACAGCCCAAAGAAAATTCACATGGTCATATCAACTGAAGTAGAAAAGGCTTTGATAAAATTCAATAATCACATATAAAAAAATTCCAGGAAAACAGAAAGTGAGAAACTTCCTCAACCTGTTAAAGAGAATTTACAGAAAATTCACAGCGAACATTATACTTAATTGTGAAAGACTGAATGCTTTCACCCTAAGCAGGAAAAAGGCCAGGATGGATGTCTGCTCTCATCACTGCTGTCTGACACTGTGCTAGAAGTTCTAGCCAATGCAATGAGGCAAGAAAAGGAAATAAAGGCATACAAACTGGAAAAAAAGAAGTAAAACTGCCCTTATTTGCAGAAGACATGATTGTCTACATAGAAAATTCAGGACTCTAAACAAACAAACAAAACCCTCCCTAAACTGGGTGCATCAAACCAGCAAGATCACAGAATATAACGTAAACATATAAAAATCAATTTCTTATACTCTAAACAGGTATGTTGTCATCAAAATAAAAAATATGTTATCACTTACAATTGCTCAAAAAATGAACAATCTAGGTATAAATCGAACAAAACACATGAAGAATTTATATGCTGAGAATTACAGAGACAAAAGAGATCAAAGAAATGGATAAACGGAGAGGCAGACTGCATTCACAGACTGAAAGACTCAGATGCCAGAAATGTCAATGCTCCCCAAATTGATATACAGGTTTAACAAAACTCCTATCAAAGTCTCAGTAAGACCTTTTGTAGATACGGACAAGATTATTCTAAAATTCAGAGAAAGGCAAACCAAGTGAAATAGCTAAAATAATTTTTTAAAAAAAGAGTAAAATGGGAGGAATCAATCTACCCAATTTCAATACATAGTGTGTAGTTACAGTAATCAAAATCCTGCAGTACTAAGTAGAAAGAGACAAATAGACCAATGAAACAGAACAGAGAACCCAGGAATCGCCCTGTACAAATATGCATAACTGATTTTTTGACAAAGGAACAAAAGCAATTCAATGGAGGAAAGATAACCTCTTCAACAAATGGTGCTGGAGCAACTGGATATCCACTGGCAAAAAAATACAAAGCTCGACCTAAGTCTCACACCTTACACAAAAATTACAGATCATGGACCTATATGCAAACGGATCACAGATTATGGATTAAATAGATCATTAACTTAAATGTAAAATGTGTAATTATATAACTAAAAAACAGGAGAAAACTCTTTGGGGTCTAAGGCTAAGCAAAGAGTTCTTAGACTTTACACCAAAAACATGATTCTTAAAAGGAAAAACTGACAATCTGGACTGAATGACAATGTAACACTTTTGCTCTGCTAAAAAAAAAAAAAAACCGTTAAAAGGATGGGAAGCCAAGTTCCAGAGCAAGAGGAAATATTTGCAAAACACATATCCAACGAAGGACAATTATCTAGAATATATAGGGAGCTCTTGAAACAACAGTTAAAAAAAAAAAAAAAGTAAATGGTTCAATAAGAACATGAAAGTCATGAAAAAACATTTCACAGAAGAGGATATTGGGATGGCAGATAAGCACATGAAAAGATGTCCAGTATCATTAGCCACTAGGGAAAATGCAAATTTAAACCATCATGAGATACCGCTTATCAGAATGGCCAAAATAAAAAAAGTGACAACAACAAACAGTGGAGGATGTAGAGAATGTCGGTTGGTCATACACTGCTCGTAAGAATGTAAATGGTATCACTGCTCTGGAAAAGGAGACTAGTGGTCCTGCAGGACTAAATATGTAGTTGCCACTCAACCCGACAATTGCACGCCTGGGCATTTACCCCGAAGAAATGAAACCTGTAATGATGTAACTGTTTATAGCAGCCTTACACAAAATGGCCCCAAACTGGAAACAAACCTAGATGTCCTTCAACAGGTGAATGGTTAAGCAAACTGCGGTAGAGCCATATTAAGGAATTCTACTCAGCAGTGACACTGGACCACTGATACATGCAAAACCCTAGCTGAAGCTCCACAGAATCATACTGCCTGACAGTCAGTTCCCAAACGTTACATGCTATACAAAGCAGTTTATATAACTTTCTTGAAATGACAACAGTAAACAGACCTTCACCCCAAACAGTCTGAAGTTCTAGTTCGTGTTATTTCAACCATATACATTCCTTTCAATAACTTATTATATACTTTTAACTAATTTAATTTTTTTCTTTCATTGACATAAAGAATCCCTTACATAAAGTTCCTTTGCAGAGAAATCGACTAATGTCAACCTTAAAACTTAACTGCAAAACAATACTACATTCTTACTATTCTTTGAATGAAATGTGTATTTTACACTTAGTGTTATTTCACTAGATTTGTCTTATATTATTAAAACTAAATTAAAAATCACTTAATTCTCTCAAAAGATAAGTATTAGGTGGTTAGCTAATAAATTAATGCTGGGTGAAAAAAGAAGTTACGAAACATTAAAAGTTCCTGCTAATGGATAGTTTGGTCAGGGGGTGTGGGATATCAAGGTTGATAAGATGGAAATGGTCTGCTCTGAGTGTTAACAGTTAAGTGTTGTATTTTCTAAAATTTAAAATAAATATTAAAATCTAAAACCAACATTAACATCATTAAAGGTGTTCTTTTTACTAACAGTATCTGTTGGCAATTCTAAACAATGTCAGTATTAAAATACCCCTTCCCGAAAAAAAATCTTTTGTGGGTCTAGTTCTACGTAATTGTGGCAGTTACCTTTGGACTTCAATTGTGTGTATTAAATACATTTTTGAATATACATATATTCAAATTAGAATGTATTTTAATCTTAAGTTTATCCTTTAATAAACATTGCTTGTATTCTCCAAAGGATTTAATTCAAAAAAACCCCGTTATACAATGCACCTCCCATACATGGACATATGATTATACTGAATCTTGGTTTGTAATAGCTCAAAACCATTAAAGTCTACTTTGGACCAAAAAACAAAACAAAACAAAACAAAACAAAAAGAATTTCATGATGGTTACGGGACTCCTAGCGCACTATGCAGAAACTATCTTCAATAGAGTGATGAAATAGCAATGACTTATCAAAATCCACATCTTCTGTTCACTATGGCATTTACAGGAACCTGGGGAAACTCAAAGACGAGTACCGAAGCTCATTAGATATTAAATTCTCAGTATGTCTTTGTGTGTCATACTGGTCATGTGCATTTCACCTCCTTTGGGTCATATGTCATCAGACATCACAGTACATAGCAGACGCTGAAACACACGTGCAGAGCACCTGGGCCCCTGGGAACAGTGCTGAGGGAGTGGAGACGCCCCATCCCGTGTACCCTGGCTAATTCCTTCCCCTCCTGAGCCCTCTGCACTCCCCAAGTTTAAGGTCTTATCGAATGCACCGTCCTGAGAGCTAGCGTGAGCTGTTTACTGTACAGATGTCCATCAGACAGTCCTCCATCTGCCAGGGACCAAGTAATGAAATGAGGTCCACACCTTCATATAATCTACTTTTGCAGAAGGAGATGCTGTAAAAACTAAATTTCATACCAGCCAACGCAAAGTGTTAAAGGAAAAATGAAGGGGTATGGTTGGAAACCACGGCTGAAGGCAGAAACTGGGCAGGAAAGAGGAGACTGAGAGGACCTGCCAGACTAAGACCAGCCCCTATCCTGCGAGGACACCCTGAGAAAGTCAGCCTTGTGTGGAAACGTGGAAGGGGAAAACGCAGAGGAAACTCCCTGAAAACCCACTGCATCGGTTGTGGGAGGGTGTTGAAATGATCTGTGTTTTTCCCCTCTGTTTCCTAACATTGCTGAAATAGTTACCACTGTGATTATTACTAAATAAAAAATACACTAGGAAATGAGTGGAGTCTCTTTTTTCACAGGAAAGAAACTCTGAGATGCCAGGAAGACGACAGATGAGGACTCAAGGGCATCTGTCTTCCACCATCACTGTCTGCACAAAGGCTCCAGGAGATGACAAACAGCCAGCACAAGGGAGAGCCAGGACCATGTGGGCGGGAGGGATGCAGGAGGGCACCTTATAAACCCATGTCCTTCCTGTACTAGTCTGTCTGGGCCAGGGCTGAACAGCCTGTGTGGCAGACAGCAAGCTGGCCTGGGGTCCTGGAAAAGTTGCCCTGCAGCTTACAGAGAGGCAAACATGGAGAGGTTCTTAAAGACTCTTGCAGAAATCACTCACCGGGGGCAGCTGGAGGGCAGTCACCTGCTGTGCGTCCCTCAAACTCACTTCCTGAAGAAGGGAAGTGTCTTGCGGAACTGAAAGAGATCAGAAAAGGGTATCTCATAAAATCCTGGGTCTCTTTCCTCACCTGTAGCAAGAAGATTACCAGATCATGCATACAAAAAGTACTTGCAAACCGTAAGCATTTCTGTCACTCTGCTTTCAGACATGTCAACGGGGACTTCAACGCGGAAAGCTTGGGTTCAAGGTGGCTGTCACCAATTAGCTACGTGCCTCCTAGTAGGTCCAGGG
Organism: Camelus ferus; assembly: GCF_009834535.1. Taxonomy (NCBI): domain Eukaryota; kingdom Metazoa; phylum Chordata; class Mammalia; order Artiodactyla; family Camelidae; genus Camelus; species Camelus ferus. Next base: position 114,166,884 of record NC_045698.1, read on the forward strand.
ACCTCAGCTTTACCACCCACAATATGAAATAAATGTTGGGGAGGAGGGGTATAACCCAGTGGTAGAACTCATGCTTAGCATGCACAAGGTCTTGGGTTCGATCCCCAGTACCTCCATTAAAACCAACAAACCAACCAACTTAATTATCTCCCCGACCCTACAAAAAAAAAAAAAAAAAAAAAGGTGAAAGCCCCATAAATAAACCTAATTACCACTCCCCACACACCCACAAAAAGGTTAAAGCTCCAGAGTGGAGAGGTCAGTAAGACCTGTTGGCAGTGAAGATTACTGTCATATAAATTTATACATTTATAGGTTTATAAATTGCAAAGCTCCGTAAGAAAGACCGTTATCACTGTTAGATTCTCCTGCAAAAGCACCTGGCGCAGTGCCCTAACCACCATCACACAGAAGCGCAGAGCGTGGTACTGGGGTCATCTCACGCTCCCTTATCCTGGGCGAGCCGGGTCTCAGCTATATTCTGATATGATCTCTCCCCTGACTAGCACTTGCTCAGGCTTGTGCAAGAAGTGAGCCATATACCCAGCCCATGGTGCAGCCGTGTCAAAGTGAGCTTTGTTTCAAAAGGTGCTCCTCCCGCTGAGTAAGACTTGGAAAGCTGCACTGTCATCTCTCAGCTTAGAGAAAATCTAGGAAGTTAACCCCAGGCCATCGTGCAAAACCAGTGTCAAAGCTAACACTAGAAGCCAGCATTCCTCAGCTTTCACACCGGGGGCACAGAGCTTTCGGTCAGCAGCAGGGGCAGGTGCGGCTACTTGTAACAAGAGTCTGAGACAGGAGCCAGCCCAGCCAGCAGCGACATTTGTGGGCGTGGGATGAGGTAGGGGGGTTCCCCTCATCACTCTGCTGCTGGAAGCACAGGCTAGGTGGGCGTGGATTTTAGTAAGAGATGTTTCTTTTTTCCCACTTTTTAAAAATTGAAGTAAAGTCAGTTTACAATGTTTGTCGATTTCTGGTGTACAGCATGTTTCAGTCATACACACACATTACATATATTCCTTTTCAAATTCCTTTTCATTAGAGATTACTACAAGATATTGAATATAGTTTCCTGTTATCTATTTTATATGTAGCAGTTAGAATCTGCAAATCTCGAAACAGAAACTGACTCACAGACACTGAAAATAAACTTACGGTTACCAGCAGGGAAAAAGGGTGGGAAGGGATAAACAGAGTTTAATTCTCCTCTCACATCTGCCATCTTTCGGGAGATAAAATACATCAACATTTTGAAGATTACTTTGGAAAGCTTTTAGACTATACAAAATCTGTATTTGGGGGAAAATCTTCAAGATTACGAACTATATGGCTTTTATTGGAAGTGTTTCGCAATGATAAATCACCTGAATGTTTAAGGTCTTCCTAACAGCTAACTCTCATCATGCCTACTTTGTCCATTTATTATCCCTCAGGGAAATGGAAGAGCTGTGCCTTTTGACCCAAAGCCCATCCATGGTAGCTGGCTTGTCTCAGAACTTCACCAGGACCCGAGAAGGCTGTTACCATTCTTGAAGCTCTTACCCCTCATCCCGAGGGCCCACTCATGGCCACCAACCACCTACAGAACCCAGGCTGCTCGCACGAGCATTGTTTACTTCGGCAAATAGTGGTTTCTCACGGCTGTGGCTATGAGCTGAACTGCATCTCTGCCAAATTCATACTCTGAAGTCCCAACCCCTAGCACCTCAGAATGGGACTATATTTGGGCATAGGGTCTTTCAAGAGGTTAATTAAGTTCAAATGAGGTAAAGGGGGCGGAGCCTAACCCCACATGACTGATGCTCCTCTAATCACAGGAGATTAGGACACAAGATACACAGAAGGAAGACCATGGGAGGACACAGAGAGAGGGCAGCTGTCTAGAAGCCAAGGAGAAAGGCCTCAGGAGAAACCATCTCTGCAGAGACCGTGATCTAGGACTTCCAGCCTTCAGAACTACGAGACAATACATTTCTGTTGTCTAAGCTGCCCACAAGATCTGTGCGATCTTGTGATGGCGGCCCAAGCAAACTAGCACGTCTGTCTTGACTTGTAACCAAAGAGAGGTCAGAGAGGTACTTTGATTTGTACAGAAACCAGGATAGTTTCACAGATAAAGAAATTTAATATGCAACTTTCTCTAAACTGAAAAGCTCAGTATAATGCCAAGGACGCTTTCTTTTTCCATCTAGAACTACAGCACAACATGACCAGTCCTCCTGAACCAACCCTCACACCCTAGAGGCCACCTCCTTCAACCAGAGAGCACCATTTTTTCCCATAACGATCAACTGGAACATCAAGGGCGGCTCAGGCCCCCTGCTCAGGCATACCTTGTTTCACTGAACTTCGTAGATGGTAACATTTTTTAAAAACAAGGTTTGTGGCAACGCTGCATCAGGCTAGTGAATTGGTGCCATTTTCCCAGCAGCATTTGCTTATTTCGTGTCTCCGTGCCGCATTTTGGTAACTCTCGCGATATTTCAAACATTTTCATTATGATTCTATCTGTTACGGTGATCTGTGAACAGTGATCTTTAAGGTTACTGTGGTAATTATTTCAGGGCACCATGAACCGTGTCCATATAAGATGGAGAACCTAATTGATAAATGTTGTGTGTTCTGACTGCTCCACAGACCAGCTGTTCCCCCATTTCTCTTCCTCTCCTCGGGCCTCTCTACTCTGAGACACAACAATACTGAAATTAGGCCAATTAATAACCCTTCAACGGCCTGTAAGTGTTCAAGTGAAAGGAAGAACCACACATCTCTCACTTTAAATCAAAAGATGGAAATGATAAAGCTCAGCGAGAAAGGCATGTCAAAAGATGAGACAGGCTGAAAGCTAGGCCTTTTGCACCAGTCAGCCAAGTTGTGAAGGCAAATGAAAAGTTCTTGAAGGAAACTAAAAGTGCTACTCCAACGAACACACAAATGACACAAAGAAAGCAAAACAGCTGTACTGCTGGTATGGTGTTAAGTTTTAGTGCTCCGAACAGATCAAGCAGCCACGACATTCTCTGAAGCTAAAGTTTAACCCAGAACAAGGCCCTAACTCTCTTCAATCCTATGAAGGCTCAGAGAGGTGAGGAAGCTGCAAAAGAAAAGTCTGAAGTTAGCAGAGGTTGGTTCACAAGGTTTAAGGAAAGATGTCCCCTTAGCAAGTAAGTGCAAGGTGAGGCAGCTAGTGCTGATGGGGAAGCTGCAGCAAGGTATCCGGAAGATCCAGCTCAGATCACTCATGAAGGTGTCTACACCACACAACAGATTTTCAGTGTAGACAAGATAGCCTTATATTAGAAGATGCTGCCTAGGGCTTTCATAGCTAGAGAGAAGTCAATGCCTCGCTTCAGAGCTTCAAAGGCAGGCTGACTCTCGTCAGCAGCTAAAGCAGCTGGTGACTTTACCTTGAAGCCAGTGCTCATTTACCATTCCCAGAATCCTAGAACCCTTAAAAATGATGCTGTATCTACTCTGCCTGAGCTCTATAAATGTGACAACAAAGCCTAGATGACAACACATCTGGTTGCAACATGGTTTACTGAATATTTTAAGCCCACTGTTGAGACCTACCACTCAGAAAAAAGAATCCTTTCAAAATATTACTGCTTATTGACTATGGTCACCCAAGAGCTCTGATGGAGATGGACAAGGGAATTAATGTTTTCATGCCTGCTAACATAATATCCATTCTACAGCCCACAGATCAAAGAGTAGTTTCAACTTTCAAGTCTTATTATTTAATAAATACATTTGATAAGGATATAGCGGCCCTAGACAGTGATTCCTCTGATGGATCTGGACAAAACACATTTTAAACCTCCTAGAAAGGATTCACCATTCTAGATACCATTAAGGGCAACCGTGATTCACTGGAAGAGATCAAGATATCAACATTAACAGGAATTTGGAAGTAGAGGTTGATTCCAGCCCTCATGGATGGCTTTGAGGGGATCAAGACCTCAGTGCTGGAAGTAAATGCAGATGTGGTGGAAACAGCAAAGAGAACTAGAATTAGAAGCCAAGCCTGAAGATGTGACTGAATTGCTACAACCTCCTGATAAAACTTGAACGGATGAGGAGTTGCTTCTCATGGATGAGCAAAGAGAGCAGTTTCTTGAGATGGAATCCACTCCTGGGAAGATGCTGTGAAGACTGTTGCAATAACAACAAAGGATTTAGATATTCCGTGAACTTAGCTGATAAAGCAATGGCAGGGTTTGAGAGACTCCAATTTTGAAAGGCAAGAAGTCCTATGGGTAAAATGTTATAAAACAGCATCACATGTTACAGAGAAATCATTCCTCAACGGAAGAGTCAATTAATGAGGCAAAACTTCATTGTTGTCTCATCTGAAGAAATTACCAGTCTCCCCAACCTTCAGCAACCACCATCCTGATCAGTCTGCAGCCATCAACACGGAGGCAAGACCTCTAACCAGCAAAAAGATTTCGACTCACTGAAGGCTCACATGATAGTTAGCAATAAAGTATTTTTTCAGCAATAAAGTATTTTTTAATTAAAGTAGGTATATTGGTTTTTTTTTTTCAGACCTAATACCATTGCACACTTAATAACTGACTACGGTGTAAACATAAATTTTCTACATACTAGGGAAATAAAAAACTCATGTGACTCACTTTATTACAATATTTGCTTTATTGTGGTGGTCTGTAACTGAACCTACAGTATCTCCAACATACGCTTATAATCCTTTAATCGTCAAAAGAAACACAAAACCCAATAAAGGTGATGATTATCTTCATAGGACAGATCAGGAAACTGAGGCTTGCAGAGTTTAGAAGCATGTCCCAGGTCATGGCTAGAAGAGTCAAAGTCAAGCGTATCTGCTGCCAAAACCACTTGCCTGTAGCCATCAGTGTACTTGGCACAGATACTTAGATATTCTAGGCAACACTCATGCCCCAAGCTATGAAAATATCACTCTGTGCTTCCGGAAGCAGTTTTATATTTCCTTGTAACATTATAACAATACTGAGAGGAGCTGTTTAGATGGAGAAAGAGAGGTTCAGAGAGACAAGAGGACATGTCATACTCATCTCCCCACACAGGCCCTACTGGGACAGTGACAGCGCCTGGCCGCACCCAAACAAAGCCTAGAGATGTGCCCTCAAAGAGGTGAGATGATACAGCCTCAAAAGGTCCCACCTATAGGAGAGGTCCCTCTGGGCAGACCTGGCACCATGAAGAGGATGCTCAGGTGAGATTCCGATTGAATTGCTCTAGGGAAGGACCAGACCCTAAAAATGGTTCAAGGCTACTCAGGGGGCAGGAAAGAACTAAAAATGTCAAGAGCTAGCCAAGTGCACAGGGTGACATATAAATGCCCCTCCCCCACTTCCTTGGACACCCTACCTGGGTCCCCGCTGAGCTGGCCCGATAGTCTGCTTGGAAGCCCGGGACCCTGAGCCAGGGCCAAGGGCTGGGCGTCCTGGCTCTTTGCAAGGTCACTCTGGGGCTCTGCTGGCAGCCGCTCCTGCTCCTGGTCTGGAGGGCTGTCCCCATCGTCAATCACCACAGGGTCTTCACAGTGCTTGAGCTGCAATCCCAGAAAGGGCTTTTCAGAGCTCGGTGGAGAGGGTCCCCGGCCAGGTGAGGCCCAGCGGCTACACCAGGGACTAAGCAAACCCCTCCCTCCCTGGGCCTGCTAACCACTGACTCGGCCACCAGTAGCTCAGCCCCAGCCTTGGACAGCGTTATAAAGGGTAATGGCCACAAATTAGGGCCTTTAGGGAACGGAATCTGCTTTCCTGGGAAACCAAACTTCACTGTGGGCCTCAAGTGATGCACGCAGCTCAGACGGATTCCTCATCCCTGGCCAGGGGATGTGTGACCCCACCAAAGCATCAAAGCACAGGGTGGCCGCCCTCTCTCCATACCTGGCGCCCGGCCCCACTCTCTCCCTCTCCCCTCCCATCCTCCCGGCCAGCCCAGCCAGCCCAGCCCAGCCCAGCCCAGCCCCCTCTGCTCACCCACTGCCAGGGTCTCCCCGGCTCTCGTTCCAGTGCCTCCACAGCGGCCACAGCCTGATCGCCACTCTCGGGCTCCTGGGCCCTCACCCAGCCCTGGATCTCCCGGGGCAGGATGGCCAGGAACTGCTCCAGCACCAGCAGCTCCAGGATCTGTTCCTTGGTGTGCCTCTCAGGCCGCAGCCAGCCCCGGCACAAGTCCCAGAGGCGGTGCAGGGCCTCCCGGGGGCCCGCCGCCTCCTGGTAGCAGAAACGTCGGAAGAGGCGGCGGGAAGACTCAGGGCTGGGAGGCTCACCCTGGGGGCTAGGGTTCTCTCCCGGTGGGCTCCTCATTTTCCTGGGCTCCTCACTTTCCTTTGGAGCCAAGACTCGGGGGCACAGGGCTGTGGGCATGATGGGATTTGATGGGGGTCAGCAGCAAAAGACGACCCTATTTCCAAACAGAAATCACTGGCTTCAATGTTCTGGTCTCCTGCGGTAGTTTTTTTGGGGGTGGTGATGGGGAAAGTGACAAAGCCCACAGAGACCAGCCCTTATTAGAAGCCCTGGGACAGGTGAAAAGTGTCAGTGTGAATGATCCTTACACAAACGGAGAGAAGGAACGACCCCATTCCCCAAAACATCATTATATGATTCCTTTAACTGGGTGACTGGACAAACAAGGCATGGAGTCCAGGAGAAAGCAGTGGCATTTCAACGTGGCATTGGCGTTCCAAGCATCCCAGGAGACCAATGGGGCCGCATGCAGGAGTGAGATGTAATTAACACTGTGTGGTACCTTCGGTGGCCAGGTCCTCCTGGAAAGGGCTTGAAATGGATGAGCTGAGAAGGCCGCTATCTTGAGGCTTTGCAGCAGAAGTCACTGTCCCTGCCCTTGAGACCTTTACAAAAAGAGCTGCGAAGACAAAGACAGACATGCACAGGAAAAGCCTTCAAAGCTGATCCAAGGTGAGAAATCCACCCCTGCTGGTGGCTAGGGCTGACTACTGGTGCTAGACCAATACAGAGCAAGAATCAGCCTTGCTCAGTGGAATACATACTGGGACGCAGGGAATGAAGTGGATAGTCCAGAAGATACCCAGCCAAGGAATGGGGAGAGTCAACGGGGAGAGGCAGCCATATCCTGAGTTTACTAAAGAAAAATAATGCTAGGTATTTAAAAACATCGGTGATTTCAGATGAGCCTCCATCCAACTCACTAAAGTCTGAACAGTCAATTCTAGCATATATTTAAAGATGTCTGGACCTTCCACCTTGCCCCCATCTGTCTTGCCTTCTCTTCTTGCCATCTTCAAAATCATAATGAATAAAACCACACACACCTCACAGCCCTTCCTCAGGTACAGAGATGAGAGACAGCCTCCTTATCTGCAGGGTGGGGCTCAGGGGCCACTCCACCTCCCCAGTGAACTCGGTACAGGGTGACATCAGAGTAGCTACCACTACTCCAGACTACAGGACCCAAAGAAAATAAAAGGCAAATGGGGTTGAACACAGTCCCCTCTCCCAGCATCAGGCCTCGGAGATCCTTGGACAAGGTCATTCACTCTCCACACCCAAGCTGAAGAGGCTTCCCAGCACGCCAGCATCTTAACCTGCTCAGTGCCCCCTCCATTCGCCTTGCGTTCCATGCAAAGCGCAGGCCTCATTCCCATTTCACAGGAAGACAAATGAGGCCAGAAGAGCAACAAAGCCACTGAATAGCAGTCAGAAAAGCCCAAATCTCTGGAACTCTTTGCTTTCCAACACAAAAACAAATACAGACTGGCATAAAGGGACTCTGAGGGTATCTGGCTGGACACATTACAGCTTGCCCCACCCCACCAGATTTCCTCCAGTGTCTACCACTGCATCTGAAACCCAATCTCAGCCCTACCCACACCACGTTCCCTTAACGCAGCCATCATACATCTGCTGGACTTCTAAGTTCCTCAGGTCTGCCCCCAAGCTAGGGGGAACCAGTGCCCCACCCTCAGTACTCAGTGGTCGCTGTAAGGTATCTCGCTCTGGGCTCTGCCGCTTATCCCTAACCAGACTGCCACAGCCGTGTTCCTCTTTGTCATCCTGGTAACTGGCACATAAGAGGCTCAAGACTGATTTGTGATGAATGAACTAACGTTAGTCCCAGGAGTATCCCACAGGGGGCGGGGCGTGCTTAAAGCAGCTCTAGGAGGAGGACCAGAGCTGGATCCGCAGAAAGGAAAGGGGATGGGCATTTCATGCTAGGGAAAAGGGGCAAGCTTTTCCTTGCTCCAGTCCTCTCTCCCTCTTCCCTCCCTAACACACATCCACACCCACACACGCCTCCAGTTTAAGCAGCTTCCGGCTCCTCACCTCACAGTCTGGAACTCCTTCCCGGCGTCTAACTCAAATCCCTCCTGCTGTGGCGGAAGTCTACGGCAGCAGCTCCTCATCCTTCCAGCCCGGTCTCCCGGGGGTCCTTCCCGAGGCGGGTTCTCTGCAGCGGCCAGGCTCCCTGGCTAGCCGAGTCCCCGTCTCCTGCTTCTGCAGAAAACCTCGGCTCCGCTCGGGAGGGAAGAAGTGAGAGCAAATGGAGGCACCTGAAAAACAGCATTTGCGTTGTCTTATTCCCTCTGCGCGAAGATTCAGCGCTAGGCTCCTGGGAGGGAGGCCGGAGCGCGCGGGGCCGGGAGCCCGGGGCCGGGGGAGCGCGGAGCCGGGCGCGCGGGAAGGCGCCGAGCGGGCACGCGGGCCGCAGAAGCCCGGGCCGCTCGGGCCGCACTCACCGCCGCGCCGCGTCCCAGTTGGCGGGCCGCGCAGGCCTGGCCGCCTCGGGAGCCCGCCGGACGCGGAGGAAAGGAAAGGCCGAAGCCCTCCGGCTCCCTCCCCTGGGACACTTCCTGCTCCGCTCTAGGACCGAGGAGGTCTCCGCATCTCAGTGGTTCGCTCCCCCGCCCCCCAGCCGAGGTGTGCGCAGGGGGTGACATCCGACACCCCCGGCCCGGCCGGGCCCGCGCGCCCCGCCCTGCCACGCCCCGCTCCGCGCGCGCTCGGGCCTCGGCGCCCGGCCGGGGGGCTTCGTGGGGCCGCCGCGCCACGGCCGCCCGGCCTCCCCACGGGCTTGCGCGGGGGACGCGCGCCGAGGCGGGGACGGAGGCAGGGGCGTCGGAGGCACGGCGGAGACCGCGCCCGCGGGCGGGGGGCCGAGCGGCGGGGGCCGAGGACCGCGTCCGGCGGGAGGGCTCGCGCTGGTGCGCCCTGCCGTGGGAAGGTCGGTCTGGGGGCTCCTGTCTTCGCCGCTCTCCCCTGCAGATTCCCGCAAGGGCATCTGGACGCCTGGAAGGGCCGATCCTGGAGCCGAGGCTGAAGGCTGGAATTGGGAGGAGGGAGTGGAGGAAGAAGACTGCCGCGCACCGTGAGCCGCTCCGTTGCCGGATCCCCGTGTGACCGCCCGCATCCCACGCCCCGGCAGGCCCACCCTCCTTCCAGCCAAACCCCTCCTCTGCGCCGGTCCCGCGGCCGCCGGAGAGGCGAGGAGGGCTGGAGAAAGGAAGACTCCATTCCCCGCTTCGTCCTCTATGGGACATCAAAGGTGTCAGCTTTCGCTTTTTTAGGGTGAAGCGTATTTGCGGAGTTTCACAGCTGCCCGTTACACTTCCCTTCTGAGCATCCGGACAACCCTGAGGAGTGTGCAGAGGGGCTTCGGTCAGCCCCGGCCCCCAGAGCGTGGTCGGGGTGCTCATTGCCCACTTAAGTGTAGGGTGTACCTAACTGTTCACGTTGAGGCAGAGGGACAGGTTAAGGGACGTTTGACCTGAAGTCAAGTGGCAGTGAGGGGCAAGAAGAACTGGGGCCTCCGGACCCTCAGATAGGGCTATTTGCCACCATCTATGCTGAACATAGTCCAGAGGCTCAGAGGGGTCTTCCTGGGGTCATCCTTAATCTTTCAGGTTCTGGAGCTTACGAGAAAGCGTCCTGAGCAAGCCTGATTCCCACCAACCCTTCTTTTTTTTTCATCTGCCTGGCACTGAAGTTGGACTCTCCCAGGGAAGAAGCCAAAAAACAACAAAAAAACAAAAACAAAAAACCCCTCCATTACCTGAGGGAACATACTACCAAAGATAACTGATTTCCCTCAGATCATTTCAAGGGCAAGCAGACTATACCAGTTCCCCTAGAGGAAGTGACCTGGCTGAGCAGGTGAAAAGGAGGTGGAAGAACTAAGGAAACACATTTCTTAGCGCTGTTGCTTCCTCATTCCATGGACTTGAGCGCCTTTTGTTTCTTCCTATAAATTATGCATAATTACTCCTGACTAGCGGAATTACTGGGAATCACCATTTGTCATATGCTTGGATTCTGTGACTTTTGCAGGAAACGGACCAAAGCAAAGGAGTGAAGCTTAATTTTGTGAAACAGTGATTGTTTCTTCCAGATGACAGCCAGATGCAGTCAGGGCCACCCAGAGATCTTACTTAGAAGCTGCAGATACCAGTGAGAACCACCCCCTTCAGACTTAACTGGATTCAGTGTTAACAGGGTTCATGTGCACTCCCTTCTCAGGAGCAGCAGCCAGGCATCATGGCCTGGAGAAGAGACCTGGGGAGGAACCAAGAATCAGCCAAAGCAGGTCAGGCTAAGGTGCTTTAGCAAACAGCCCAGACAGCTCTAGAAGTCCAGATCCTCTGCCTGAGTTCCCAGCCCTGTGACCAGGCAGGGAACAACCTGTGAAGTGTTAGTGATTTGTGCTTATAGTTCTGTCCCCTGCAGTTCTAAAACAGATAAAATGCAGGGCCCAGAAACCTCCAGCACACAGCATCAGTTCAGTCCTCACTGCCCTAACCAGTTCTTTCCCCTGAGCTGACACCTCCCTGCGCACTGTTGTCTCTTTGAAGCTTTGTGTTTATTGTGCATTTTGCTCAGCACAGGAGTTAGTGTCAGAGTGCCTCGGTTAAAACCTGCCTCATTAATTCCTAACTGGGTGATCTCAGGTCTGCTTAACCCATCCGTGCCTCAGTTTCCTCATCCAGGAAATGGATGATGCTGTCTACCTCGCTGAATGTGCAGGACCATGCAGTCACTCAACGAATGGGTTCTGAGTACCCGCTAGGCACTCATGGTGCTAGGTGCCACCCCAGGTCCTCAGAGTACATCTGTGAACACAGTTGGCTGGGGGGATAGGAGGAGGGGTGGGGCAAACAGCAAAATCTACATGACCTGCTATGTTTGATCCACGCTGCAGAGGGAAAAGGAGGTGGAGCGGCATCAGGTATCAGCGGTGCTGGGGACGCGCTAGTGATGGTCACAGTATTAAAGAAGAGGTCAGGGCAGGTTCCATTGTGATGGTGACATCTGAGATGAGGGAGTTGATCAAGCTGAAGCCTAGGTGAGAACAGGGTCCCAGGTGGAGGACACAGTGACAACAAAGGCAACAAAGTTACGGAAGTTCAGCGAGGCAGCCAGTGAGTGAGGGCAGTGGGGTGTTAGTTTAGGATGGAGCTTGGGGTGGGGGACAACTGGAGGCCATGGGAAGGTGCTTTCCTTGACTCCAGATGGGATTGTGACAAATCCCACAAGTGAAGCAACAGAAAGAGAACCCTGAAGGTAAACCCTGCTCAAGTACCATCAAGCCATCTCACACTGATGTGTACATTTCATTTGGTTTATAGTATATTGCGGATATGAAATGTTTGCTGTGCCACCAATCACTTCAACTTTGGGGAGACCAGTAGTGGACAGAAGATCCTGGCTTCTAGAAGTTGGAAGGGGAATCAGATAATAAATAAATGGCTTTGCAGTATGATGCTATTGGTGATAGATGGCATAAAAAATAAAACAGGGTAAGAAGGAGCCTGGTAGGGTGGTCAGGTAGGTCCTTTATGAGAAGGTAACATTTGAGCAGAGAGCAGGTGGAGGGTGAACTGAACAGAAGTGGGCATGAAGAACATTCCAGCAGAGGGAACAGCTCATGCAAAGGCCATGAAGCAGGAGCTTGACCCCCTAGAGAAAGAGGGACTCTGGAATGGAGAGACTGGATTTTACACTTGGAGGGTTTCAAATGAGGACATGTCCAGATGACACTTTCACCATGATCACTGTGCAGAACAGACTAGAGCTGGATGGCAGAGGTAGAGGCCATGTTGGAAGCAGCCACAGAAATAGAGGCAGGACATGGTCCATTCCAGAGTCTGGAGGTCTAAGGCTGGTGAGCAATGGTGATTACCCCCAGGGTGTGCTGCTGGGTGTTAAAGAAGTGAGGAACAGCTGTTGTTTTGGTTCCAACTGAGTGATGGGAGGGTCTGCCTGGGAGACTGCAAAGCAGGTTTCTGGGAAGGGTTTGGGAGACAAAGATGGGTTTTGGACTTGCTGGGTCTGAAATGCCCAAAAGACAAATAATTATGACCCTCCTGGGAGAAAGCCAAGGCTAGTGGAGGAAATCTGTTGTCACAGCACAGAGCAGAAGTTGAAACCGTGGGGTGGATAAGTGCAGGTGGAGAAGCTGCCTTGGAGAGGGTGGCCCTGCCATGCCAACTTTGGAGACTGGGAAGAGAGGAGGGAAATCTGGAGGAGAAGGGGAAGGAGAAAGTGGGGATGGAGGAGAGAGGCAGGAGGCAGGAAGGAGAGGAGGCAGGAAGAGAAGGAGCAGCCACTGTGAGGTGGAGAGAAATCTGGGCAGTGCTGAGCCTTGGAAACCCAGACAGGCAAATGTGTTTCAAGAAAGAGAGACAGTTGGGGGCAGGGTATAGCTCAAGTGGTAAAGTGCACACCCAGCACCCAAGAGGTCCCGGGTTCAATTCCTGGTACCTCCTCCAAGCAGAAATCAATGAAGAAACCTAATTACCTCCCCTTCAGTGTGGGGTAAATGCAGGAAAAAGTGGCAGTGGCTGAGGGAACCTGGGTCCCACCTTAAAGATGGGAGAATTACAGTGTGTGCCTTAAAGGAGGGAGGGGTCAGGCTGGAGCCGAGGGGAAGAGCAGGCAAGGTGGTCTCTGGGCCCTGAGGCTGACAGGGAGCAGGGGTGTGAAAGTTCAAATGCTCAGACACTCCTGCAAAATAAATAGCAGGATGGGTGGTTCATTTTATGCGTTAATGAATGACAAGTATTGTCAGCCATATCAGTAAACAGAGGATGCTACAGCCATCAAGTCATCAGCCACTACTACCACCCCTGACAGTGAGCAGAGGGAACTCAGGATGCAGACAAGCAGGCTGCCCAGCCTCTGCTGCCACCCCCAACAGTGCCCCCTGACCCCTCAGGATATAAAAGGACAGGACACTGGCCCTTGATAGCTAGGCGCTTGTCAAAGGAATGATTTCAATGAACCCAGACTTTTGCACCTTCTCATATACAGAAGAGCACTAAATTCCTTAACTTGGGATATCTGGTTTTCTTTAATTAATGGTAATCTTTTGATATTCTGGCTACCTGGTCTTTGTTGCAAAAAACTCATATATATCCTGACTGCTCCCATGCCTCTTCAGAGCAGTCTCTTAGAGTGATCTGAAAGGCTGCCTCCCAGGCTCAAGTCCTCAGAAAATCCGCCAAATTAAAACCTCTCAACTTTTAGGTGGTGCATATTTTTTCAGTCGACAGTGTCAACTTGGCAAGGTCAGGGTGCCCAGATTTTTGATCAGACACTAGTCTAGATTTGCTGTGAAGGTATTTTTCAGACGAGATTAACATTTAAATTAGTAGACTTTGAGTAAAAGCAGATTATGCTCCATAAGGTGGGTGGGCCTCATCTAATCAGTCGAAGGCCTTAAGAGTAAAGACTGATGTTTCTCACACACACACACACACACATGCTTCCTCCTCCCAACCCCAGCCCCAAGAAGGAATTCTGCTGGCAAACTGCTTTCTGTCTTGAGCTGCAACATTACCTGTTCCCTTGGTCTTGTCCCTTGATTGCTGGCCTGCCCTGCAGATTTTGGGCTTTCCAGCCCCCACAATTGCATGAATCCAGCCCTTAAAATCAATCAATCAATCAATCTTAGCCCTTGGCTGAGAGGGATGAGCAGGAGAGAACAGAGGCGAGAGAGGAGGGAGGAGAAGGCTTATCTTGCAGAGTCAGAAGGTGAATGGGCTGTAGCAAAGGAAACCATAAATTATGTCAAACATGGAAAGTAAACTGTGCACTGTGAAGTACCATGTGAGGCTTTCCCCAAACCCAGTATTTAGATACAGAAGGGCAGCAATTACAACTCCTGCTTGGGACCAGGTCATCACTCCACAGAATATGCTTGTGGACCGACCACAGAGGCAGGTGTGTAAAGATGCATCATGTCACTGTGGTTCCCAGACCAGCCACATCTGCCTTCCTGGGAGCTCACTAGAAATAGAACTCTCAGGCCCCAAGCACAGCCTGCAAGGTTAACCAGATGCCAGGGGCCTCTCTAGCTCTTTGCGGTTTGAGAAGCTCTGTTATAAAGGGGTCAGCATGGTTCTGGGCACAGTAGATGCTTGAGAAACTGTAGCTTGACGAGCAGTCCTAGGAATAATAGTGCTGGATATTACTGCGACTTATTCGCAGGCTTCCAGCAAACAAGGACAGCAGGGCGTTGACCTGGTACCCAACATCCAGCAGAGGCTCTGGCCCATGAAAAGAGTTCAGTGAGAATCCACTGAGTGAAGGAACTTGGCTTGATCCGTTTTCTCACAATACAGGCCTCCCAGCTGCCATATGAAGGCTGCTCATTTATTTTTATGTTTTTTTTTTTTTTCCCTTTTGCTGAAGTCAAAAAGACTTGCAGAACTACACAAAGACCAACATAACCAACAACTCAAAAAAGGTTCCAGTGAAAGTACCTCTAAAATGTCCCAGTTGGTCACTGGAAAAAAGTGTCATTCCTTTTCCTTGAAGTCACATGTTGGGTGCTGTTGTCAAGGAAACCAAACCAAGACCCCAGACATCAGTTTGAGGGGAACTGTTCATGAGCATTGGGGTGTTAATGCTGACTCAGCCGAACTACCAGGGACCAGTCTGTATTTTGGCGAGTTCAGTTAACTGAAGCAACCAGATTTATTGTGCTGGTGCCATGAGGGAGGGAGCCCAGAGGAGGCTGGAGTGAGGTATGATAAAGCGAGAAGATAAGCGTCTTTTGTAAGGTTTGGTTGCAGCTGAAGGATGGAGGAGGAGGAAGAGGGTATCAGGGAAGTGGGGGTCACTTCTGCTTTGGGCGCCGTTCGGAGGTGGGGTTAACTGAGGGTCATGGGTTGTCAAGAGGTGACGATAACTTAACTGCGGAGTCATGGGTGAGTGTAGCAAGCAGATCTGAGGTGTCCCTGGTAAAGAACGTAAGAGTCAGTCCAAGATGAGTGCACTGTGGCATTTCACAGCTGCTGCAAGACCTGAGGGAAACCCTGTTTCCTGTGAACACACAGCTGCTTCACCGTTTCTGTCCTTCCTGCCTCCCCTCTTCTCTGTCTTCACTGATTTCCAAGCTTTGGCTCCTCGACAGGCTGTGACTCTTTTAGGAGGAAACCAACTCTGGTCACTGCGGTTCTTTGGATGTTTCCACTCATGTAAGTTTCATCTTTTCTGACCTTCTTTTCTGTCTGTTCCTCAAGTGAGGTGAATCCCAGGATCCTGGAATCTCAGAACGGCAACTAAGGCTCTGGGAGGGAGAAGTGGTCAAGGGCCCAGTGCTACAGATGTGTGGGGGTGGGGACGGGAGACACCATGCACAACATGTTCAGTATTCGCTAGGCTTACCACCCGTGCTATATCACGTGATGCACCCCAGAACCCCAGGAAGCTGGAGCCTTAAGGACCACATGAAGAGTTTGGAGTCTGTCCTGTAGGAAGAGGTGCTCATTGCTTGCTGGATCCCACACTCTGATGCGTGTCCTGGTCCCTTCTCAGCGTACAGACCCTATCCTGGCCCCTTCATCTCCATCTTGCCTCCTGCCCACTCAGGTGCAGTTTAAGTCACATAACCATGGTGTCGCTACCTTGGGTGTTTTCTCTCAGTCTGTCCCAGGAAAGGGGAACTCTTATTTCTGTTCCCTTGCTGTGTAAGTTACTTAGATGCTGGGAGGCAGTGGAAAAGTTTCTCTGTTCATGATATGATAATAGAATACCTGGTTCACATGGATCGAACAAAATTTCTTACCTAAGTACACCCCAGCAGAGAGCCAGAGATACTTAACAGGTATTTATTCATCATAAATACCTTTTCCTCAATTAACTGTATGTGAACTTTTAAACTTTTCAGTGTTCCATACCTCTTATTTTAATTTTTTTAGCCGAGGTCCTAGGGATTGAACCCAGGACCTTGTGCATGCTAAGCATGTGCTCTACCACTGAGCTATCACTGCCCCCCCACCCCATATCTGTTATTTTAGTGTATCTCCATTTACTTTTCTGTATTTGAGCCCCCAGATGGCACCACCTATTTTTGCTCCAGACACAAAGAATTCTGAATTACTCCCCATTCCTCAAATGCTCCAAGTACATTCACTTAATCTGTTAAACATAGCATGACCTATTCCAGAAGTTTCCTGACACTCTGTAATTACTGGTCCTTGATTTGCCAGTCTCCCTTCACCCCCATCCCCTCAAGCTCAGTTGACTCCATGTGCAGATGGGGATGGCAGTGAGGGTCCTGTAATGGATAGAAATATGTCCCACAACACAATGTACTTCAGTCCTAATCTCTTATTCCTGTGAAAGTGACTACATTTGGAAACAGGGTCTCTGTAGTTGTGAACAGGTTATGATCACACTGCATTAGAGTGAGCCCGAAACCCAGTGATGGGTGTGCTTATACACAGGCATGTGAGGACAGGGTGAAGGCCATGTGACAGGGAGGCCAGAGAGGGGAGTGATGTGTCTACGAGGCCAGGGATCCCATGGATTGCTGGTAATCACCAGAAATTAGGAGAAAGCAAGGGAGGATTCCTCCCTAGAGCTGTCAAACCCAAACCATGGTCCTACCTATGCCCTGATTTCACACTTGGCCTCCAGAACCGTGAGAGAATAAAGTGCTGTTGTTTCAGGTTTGTGCAATCTCTTATGGCAGCCCTAAGAAACTCACACAGGCCGGGACACCCATTCCCACCTGCTAACTTGGCCTGTGATATTAGCAAACTTGTTGTAGCCTTACTTTTCTGCTTGTTTTATGATTATTTCTAGGCCCTTGTAAATAAATTTGAGACCCTTCCATGAAACTTGGATGTTATCACCTTCAGCTATCCCTTGCTTTTTATCTCCCAGACCTAACTGGTTAAAATTCATAGTCCCCCATCCATCTTCTCCTCTGCGTTCTGGTTGTCTTTGTTGAAGTCATCTCCTTGAAAATATTGAAATAATTGCCAGCAGATGTGCTGTCCCTAATCTCTCTCCTCTTTGAGTTAATTCAGTTTAGCTTTTACAGGGTGTCAACTCAGAGCAGCCCGGCTCAAGGGGTAAGCCAGTGGGGCTTGTTCCGGAAGATGTGAAATCCTCATTGGTACAACACAAAGATGAAATGAGTGACCATTATGCAAAACATTTGCTATTTGGGGGGAACTCTGTGACAAATCTGAAGGTGAGGTAAGAGGTCCTCATATACCAGGCTAAAGAATTTGGATTTCACTCTGTAAACTAGTGTTTCTCATGCTTTTTTGCCTGGAACCCAGAGAAATCGTGATTCACCCTGATCATTTCTGCTCTATTCTATTCTGCTAGATAAAGACTGGCCTGTTGTTGGCAGATTCTCTCCTCAGCCAAACTCTACTCAGGTTTCTCTGAGCTTTCTTTCTTTCTTTCTTTTCTTTTCTTCTTCTTCTTTTTTTTTTTTTTTTGCAGATATTGATAAGTTTATTTGAAAATTAACATTGAAAAGCAAAGGACCTAAGAATGTCTAATTCAATTTTCAAAAGAAGAAAAAAATGGAGTAACATTATTTGATTTCATGATTTAATAAAAAGCCACAGTAATCAAGACAACGTGGTATCGGAACAAGCATAGGCACATAGGTCAATGGAAAAGTCCAGAAATATAAATATAAATATATATGTTAATCGGTTTGCAACAAAACTTCTAAGTTATCTGAATAGAGAAAGAATAGTCTCTTCTGTAATTATTGCTGGAACACGCATATGTGAAAGAAAAAGTCAAAACCAGAAATTGGGGGGGAACCCTCAAACTCATACTTCTCATAATATACAACTAAATTTTAAAATATTTTCCCCATCATTCTAACCAGCTTTGTCAAATGGACAAATACGCAGTTTGTCCCAAGTATGGTTAGCTCACCATATGCCTAAACACTCTCTGAGCATTTTTTCATCTAGACTTGACTTTTGGACTTTCATTCTTGCTCTGCATCGTCCAATTTTAGCAAGAATCCTGCTAAGTCAGTTTAACCAGAACACCCCACCCTCAAGATTTCTGATCACCCTTGAGATCTCTAATCAGGTCACTCATCCCCCACCATCCCTTAGCTGGTATCTGATCACCATGGCCCGCCTTCAGCAAGAATCCCCTTAGGTCAGGTCAGTTGAGCCAGAATGCCTCTTAACTCCTAATATTTCCTCTTTGTAATATTCTGTCTACTGACTCCCACCCTGCTCCTTGGCTATTAACTCCCACTTTTCCTTCTTATATTCAGAGTTGAGCCCAATCTTTCCCCCATTGCAAAAGCCCACTGCAGTGGTCCATACACCTATCTCCCCTGAACAAAGATTGCCTTATTGTGCTTTATTGAGTGTCATGGATGCTTTCTTTCTTTAACACTATCACAAGCTGTTATGGGTCCTTTAATACAATGGACTGTTGATGAAAGGGTTCTCATCAAGCCAAGGGGATCCTGACAGGTACCAAATTCAGGTAGTATTTTTGGAAGTCCAGGAGAGAGAGGCGTGGGCTGCGGGCTCACTGACTCAACAAGAAAATAGACAATTGTTGGTGGGTACAGGAGTTGAAGGCTGGAAAGTCAGCTGCCCCATAACTGCTACTGAGTCCAGTCACTGAAGGGGTGTCCCTTTAATGTCTCAGCCACCGTTAATGCTGTGAAAAGACACGGTCACGAAAACGTTTTCTCCCAGACCTGTGGAATGTCCGGGAACCAAAAACTCTTGGCTTGTGGTAGCTTGCCAAGAAAGCGCGTCCTAAAGCCTGTGTCGTGGGCTTGGGAAATAAGAAAGGTCTGGCTCCTAATCTGAATGGTAAGAACTAGAGTCCTGAACTGTAAGGTGGGCCCCGGGGACTGACTCATGCTAATGACCTTCCTGGGGACACCCCAGCTGTGCCAGGCGTGAGGCTAAGGGGACTGAAAAAATGAGACAGATGCACCAACTATAACTAACTTGATGTGAACACAGCTGCCCTCCGGTGGCTTGGATGATCCAGGTTCCCCACCCTAGGAATAGACCATCTAAATGCTTCTTTGTATTCCCATTTCTTTCTTTACCTTATTTATTCTGGTGTGGAAGGTTAGCATCTACTTGTATCCTTAAGCCTCACTTAAAAAAAAAAAAATCTGCCTTTACCCCCCCCCCAACAACTATTTGGTATCATTTCTTTAAAAAGTTGTTTTTGTTTGCTTGTTTGTTTTCTGGTTTTCTTTAAATTTATTATTTTTTTTAATGGAGGTCCTGGGGATTGAGCCCAGGTCCTCATGTATGCTCTCCACCACTGGGCTATTCCCCCCACCCCCTCTGTTTTGTTTTGTTGTTGTTGTTGTTTTTTAATGTACTTATTCTACTAGCCCAGACTTAACATCCCGAAAAATCCTCAGAAGTTAGCCAGTATCAATCTCCTTTACTGAGTTGAAAACAAAGTTTGGAAAAGTTAAGAACCCACAGGGCGTCTGAGAAATGTTTGGGGACACAAGTGCATCTGACCCTTGGTTTCTGGGCCTCTACAGGGACCGCTGCCTCGTCATTCAGTTCTTATTGAGCCTTCTTGCCGGGGGCCGGACACGCCATGCCCTTGGCATTGTCTCCTGCTGTCTCAGCTGGACCCTCCCACCTCCTACTCCCACCCGATCTCCGCCTATGGCCTCAGCCCGGGCTCCAGGAGTTTCTGAGGGTCAGTTCCTCCAGCGCTGGCCCACAGATCTTACAAAGCCCTTGAAGCAGAAAGAGGATCTATGTCCTCGCTCTGCCGTCGCTCATTGGGTGGGAAGGCAAGTGTCTTGGTGGTGGGTATGTCAGGCCAAGGATGTGGGCGCCCACGCGGGAATTTCTGAGGGTGGGCACTGAATCTCAAACAGGCTACCCAGGGCATCCCACTTGGGCAGACGGCCAGACCCCCTGAGCCGCCTGCCACTGGAGGTAACCACCGGTCACCAACCTTCTTTCTGGGATTCCGTGGCCAGAAGGGCTCACGCAGAACCTCGCACCCTCGGGGGGATAAAATTGCGGGGTCTCGGTGCCCCCCCCCCCCATAGGTGAATGGGAGAGGCCTTAGGGGATGAATGTTTATTTCCAAATTGCCATGCAGAAATTTAAAATCCGAATTAACCAGAATTTCAGTCTTCCCATTTCTAGAGAGAAAAGCTGTTTAAAGAAATTTAAAAGACAAATTGTTTTCCTGGAGCGTCTTCTTTAAAAAGGAAGCTGGCATGTTTACCCCTCTCTATTGTTCAGATGCTTTGCCGATGACAGAAATTGAAGGAAAAAGCAGGAACAAAAGGCGTGGAAGCGCGCCGGCTCCGTGCGCCGCTGCTGGCGCGCGCCTGCGTGGATTCCTGTCGTTCGTTAAAGAAAAGCTGGTCTCCCAGAGCTGAGAACCACTGCCGGAGGGCGAATCGCCTCTGACTCTTGAGCTTCCTTCTACTCCTTTTAACTACTGTTCCTCACCGAGTTTTGTGAACTGCGGGGCAGTGCAGCCTTCCCTCGCCTTCCCCTTCCAGAGACACCGCTGATACACAGTGCGTTTTGCGCTCATCTTTCCTACTGGGGGCCTGCCTTCCTTCCCTCCCTCCCTCCTTCCTTCCTTCCTTCCTCTCTCTCTTTCTTTCCCTTTCTTCTTTCTTTCTCTCTTCCTTCCTTCCTTCCTTTCTTTCTTTTCTTTCTTTCTTTTTTTTTTAAGATCTGCGAGTTCAGTTTCTCTGGACTGCTGCTTGTCCAGTTCCTGGGGTCCCGCTGAATGAATGCCACGCAGAACAAAAACAGGGAACCCTTTAAACCTGGAACCTCGCAACACATCCTCCTTTTCTAACAGGACTTAGGCTGGTGTGTTTCACCCTGTGAGTTGTGCGTGGCTTAATCAATGTGGCCAACACCAGTGCTAGTATTTTTTTAAAGAGACTCGTGGAGACTAGATGTCAGAGCATGTTGCTCCAATTTTTGGAAATAAGCCCATAGACTGGTATTTATGAAATAGGGCTTTTGTTTTCTCAAGGTCTGCAAGGAGGGGAGCATCCACCACAAGAAACCACTGGTTACTTCACTACAGTTACCATCTCCATAATTTTATGGGTTCTTTGAGAAAGCAAAAGGAGACCCCCCCCCAAGTACTTTTGGTTTGGGGATCTACAATCTGTTGGGGAAGTCCTCAAAAGTAAACACACAAGCTATGTTTGAAAAGCTATTCAAGCACACGTTTTGAAATCCACCCTAAAGAACCATAGATAAGGTGGGATTTGCATTTTAAAAGAGATCCAAATATGCATTTAAAAGAGGAGACCGGGAGTCCGGCTTTGTTGGGAACAACAAAGATAAGCGGGACCTTGAGGGAGGAAAATGAAAGGAATATTTTGCTACATTATCTTTTAGGACACGTGACAAACGTCTGATTCTAGAGGGGGCTGCTTTTTCTTATTAGGCTGTGTCGGGGTAATAGGCATCGTTCCCTGAATTTTGTTCTCATTTTATACATGCATGCATATTTACATACACATAAGTACCCATGGACTAGATACAAAGTCAAATGTAATCCTTTGGCTTTCAATTTTTAAAAGCCTGAAAAACAGTAACTATAATTGTAGATTGTGAGTTCTCACAGTATAATGAAAATCCTGATTCCTGGCTGCCTCCAAAAATTCCAGATGGGAAGTACTAGGCAGGAGCCTTTCCAATCTGCATTTTAGTACCGCCGGTCAGTCAGTATTTCTGAGAGCAGGTGGAAACCAGCCTACAGCAAAACCATCTGGGTTTTCCTTTAAAGCCAAGGCTTCCTTAGTCCTAAAATTGCTGGAAGCAGAGCCAAGAAGTCTTCTTTTTCCCTAAGTTCCCCAGCTGAGTTTCTGAAACACAGCAAAAGTTTGAGGACCACTGCTTTAGCTGATGTGAATACATACTAAAAGTTTTTTGGTTATTACCCCATGGACTCTTTTTTTTTTCAATTGAGATATAATTGACATATAACATTGCATTAGTTTTAGGTGTAAAACATAATGATTTGATGTATGTATACATCGTGAAGTAAGTTTAATTAATCTTAGTTACATCCATCACCACACAAAGTTAAAGTTGGGTGTGAACTTTTAAGATCTTCTTTCTAAGCACCTTTCAGATATACAATAGAGTATTGTTAACTACAGTCACCATGATGTACTTTACATCCCTGGAAGTAAACTGGAAGTCTGAACCTTATGGCCGCCTTCATCCATTTCGCTCCCCTCACCCGCAACCATTGTATTTTAATTTGGAACAAAAGGCAAGTTCCCCGGGCGAGGAGGGGCTATAAAGCCTGAAGCATCACTACCGGCTCAAACTGGCGAGGTGGCGCGCCTCTCCAC
Organism: Camelus ferus; assembly: GCF_009834535.1. Classification (NCBI taxonomy): domain Eukaryota; kingdom Metazoa; phylum Chordata; class Mammalia; order Artiodactyla; family Camelidae; genus Camelus; species Camelus ferus. Next base: position 114,189,507 of record NC_045698.1, read on the forward strand.
CCTCTCCAAAAATGGGAAGGCAAACGATGCAGCTGGGCATCCCCCGTAGTGGAGCGGGGCGTTTGAAGTTATGAACTTCCTGCACAGTCAGCTCCTATTGCTTATTAGCAGCCGTGCACTGTTACAAAATTAAAGTTGACTGCTGGCTCAAAGGCAGAAAAACATTTTTCTTAAGTGTACTGCCGCGCGCCGCCTCTCTGGGGGGAGAGATATCGGAGAGCCGCCCCCCTGGGCGGAGGAGTTACGTCCTTGCAGTCATGGTCAAAGGTTGTCCTGAAGGGTGCAGGGCATGTGGCCCAGAGCCTGCCGGGAACGCGCACCCAGAGGTCCTAGGAGTGGGCAGGAAATACAGAATGACAAAGGCGCGATCCACTGTGCCGTGAGGGTTCCAGGCCACCGAGGTCTCGCGCTGCGCGGTGGTACGGGGACATCACATCCACACCGGATCAGCTGGAACATGCACATGCAGTGAAATGGTGATTCATGGAGAGCCACAAGCTCTGGACGTTTTAAAATACAAACTGGAAGGTCATGCATTTTCCTCCCACAGGAGTCGTAAATCTATTCCTTGCAACTCCCAGTTTAGAAGGTGAATTTTTCTATCAATTTCACTTTGCTGTAACCACTAGAGGGCAGAGAAGATGCTTCGGGCGCTTGGAGGCAACCGCGTTCAAAATCATCTGAGTCCAGACCCTGGGCTAGAAAATTACTGGGGGAGTGTTATCACCACAAAACTCCCTTCGCAGAGCTGACCCGGCTCCTTAAATATGTATTGCTGGAAATGGGGAAGCAACTCACAGGGAGGTGCGTGGCTGGCGCCGGGGCATCCTTGTCCCTGTGCACCGGCCAGGACCGTGAACTCCCTGCTACGCCCGCACGGGTCCACTTGGATGCGGCGCGCTCACACACAGACCCCTAGACCAGGCTCATTGCAGCGCCTAGAAGGGGCCTCTTTTTTCCCTCTGGTCTTTGACTTAGAGCTACAGGATTGACTTCAGCTGAGCAAATCCAGGGCATCTTTCCTACCTCCTCTTGGAAACATGTTGGCTCCTCTGCACATCCATGTCAAAGGGATTCACCCTGACTGTCCTCACGTGAGCCTTTGCTTTGCAGGAGCCAAGGATTGAAAAGGACCTTTCCCCTCTTTTCTTTTTCTTCTTTCTCCCTTCTCCTCTCCCATGCTCCTCCCCCTGCTCCCGTTCCTCTTTCTTCCTCCTCCTACTTTTTCTCCTCCTCCCCTGCCTCCTCATCCTCCTCCTCTCCGAACTTCGCATTAAATTTGGGATTGAAAAGCCTGCGGAGAGAAAGGAGGTTCTGAAGGCCAGGATGGTCTCAGTCTTTCTGACTTTGGCCAGTTTCATGGTTTTTGTCTACAGTTGGTTGTGGCAATGTTGTTAGAAAGAAATAAACCACAAAACTGTAGTACGTATTTGCTGTTTTATATATAATACACACCCAAATGTGAATGTACCCTCATCATATCATTCTTCTGTATAATTGAGTATGGAACTTTCTAGATTTGCCCTTATCTATATTCAGGGGTTTTTCGGGCATACTTTTTATCCAGACTGTTTCTGTTCACAGTCCTGAGGGTTGAGCTGTGATAAAGGCATGCGGGTTTCCTGTACTTTTGCAACTGACTTGTATACGTGTGTGTGTATTACCTGCACAGAAGATTTTTTTAAAAATTATTTTTCTTAAATTGGGTCATAAGATACATATATTTGTCATGGAGCATTCTTCATTTAGTACCACGTTATTATGTACTCTGTGGATACAATATGAAATAATGATTCTTTATTCATGACCATTATGCTTTTATTCTCTTTGTACAGCAAATAATTCTTCCCTGAGCATCCTTGAACATAAATTGTATGAACATTAGTCAGTATGCTTTAAGAGGGGTACCTAGAAGTAGAGGTTATTGCAAATTGCCCTTTCAATGCACACTTCCAGGACCAGATGTAAGCACACCCACTTGCCTACATTATGGTCAATGATCCATAATATCAAGCTTTTAAAGTTTCTGCTACTCTAATGGCTGAGAAATGGGTTCTTATTGTTATAATTTGCATTACCCAATCACTGGGGAGACAAACATCTTTCTGTATGGATAACCATTTCTCTGTTCATGAAAGCCAGCATCCAAGATGACCCCTATTTCATTCTCTGCTCCTCATATCCTGTGTGGCCTCTTCCCACATGGTACCAGAGGTGGTTTGTGACAGCAACGGTATAAGGCAGAAGGGATGGTATATCCCTTCCAGGATTAATCTCCTGAAGGCTGTGGCTTTCATTCTGGTAGCTCCCTTGCTCATGTGAATGAAAAATACTGCCAGCCATATTAGTAAACAAAGATCGCTGTGTCCATCAAGTCATCAGCTGCTACCGCCACGGCCACCCTCCATCCTCACCCCCCTCAGTGAGTAGAGGGAACTCAGGATGCAGACCAGCAGGCAGCCTGGCCTCTGCTGCCACCCCCAATGGTGGCCCCTGAAGGAACTCAAGATGGGAACAGGATTCTGGCCCTAGAGAGCTAGGTACATATCAAAGGAATTATTTCAAATGAGCCCAGATCTTTGCACCTTCCCAAGCATAGAAAAGTGCTAAATTCCTTAACTTGAGATATCTGGTTTTCTTTAATTAACAGTAATCTTTTGATGTTCTGACTACCTGGTTTTTTACTGCGAAAACTCATATATCCTGGCTTCTACCTTGCCACTCTGGAGCAGCCCCTCTGAGCCGTCTGAAAGGCTGTCACCCTGGGCTTCAGTCTTCAGAAATGTCTGCCAAATAAAACACAAGTCTTAACTTTTCGGCTGTGCATTTTATTTCGGTTGATACCCGCTTGTGCTTGTCCTCTATCCCAGCACTTGCTCTGGGGAAGCCACATCTATATCGTGAGCACTTCTTTGGGGAGGGCCTTGTGGCCAAGAACTGAAGACTCTTGCCAGCGGCTGAGTGCCACCTTGGAAGTGGATCCTCTAACCCCAGGCAAGCCTCAGCTTCTGAAGCTCCTGTCTGAGTCTCAAATGCAGCTTCCTGAGAGACCCTGAGCCAGAAGCACTCACTAAGCCACTCCTACAACCCTGAGCCACAGACACACACAAAATTCATTTATTGCTTTAAGCAAATTCTTATATATATGGCAACAGATAACTAAAAAATGTCTTATTTGCATCTTTATTTTTAAGAGCCCTTTACACACTTTGGATGTTAAGAATTTATTATACAAAATGAAAATCTTTTCACAAATATATCCTTCATCATTTGTCTTTTAACGTGATGTATAGCATCTTTTGTCAAATGCAAGACAGAATCTAGGAAATTGAAGCTGATGTTTTGATAAGTGATTGGGGGATAAACATTTTAAATTGAAGAATGGAGAGACTATTATAAAATTGAAGACGATTCTTTGATGGACTGGGAAGCTTAGTGACCAAGAGCCTTGAGACAGATCCACACTCAGGCCTGGGACTCACAGAGAAGGGCGGTTTAAGGGAGTGTTGACAGCAAAGGATTTGGGGCTGCAAGGCTTTATTTAGCATCTCAGCTGCCACTTCCCATGGTGGGATCTCCTGCACTAACGTACTTTTGATACAGGAAAAATGGGGTGTCAGAGAATGGCCGTGTCCCAGGTCTTGGGCGTGTCCCTGGGACGCACCCTGCCAAGTGAGGGTCCTTAGCTACACACAGGAAAGAATTCAAGAGCCAGCCATAGCAGAGTAGACGTTATCTTTCAGAGAGATACATACTCCAAAGACAGAGTGTGGGCCATCTCAGAAGGCCAAAGAGAGCGACTGAGGGGTGTAGGAGATAAACATTCCACGGGCAGAATGAGGACCATCTTACTTAGAAGGGAGAGCAGCGGACTCAGAGCAAAGGGTTGGCTAACGAAATGGGATCTGCTACCAGGTATGGGGTGGTAGTTTTTATGGGCTCAGTAGCTTCATATGCTAACAAATGGGAGGATTATTCCAACTACTTTGGGGAAGGGGCTGGGACTCCCAGGAACTGCGCCACCACCCACTTTTTAACCTTTTATAGTCGACCTTGAAACTGTCATGGTGCCTGCAGGAGGGCCATTGAGCATGCAGTTATATTATAATGAGCGTATAATGAGGCTTGAGGTCTACTGGGAGTTGAAACTTCTGCCATTTTGGTGCTAATTTCTGTGTCATTCTTTTAATGGTTGTGCCCTGCCTCCTTCCCTCCTGTCTTCCTTTCACTGTACCTCCTCACTTGCCAAATAATAGTAATAATAGTTAGTTCTCACCACGTAGGGATTTTGTAGGAATAAAACATTTAATAGATGTGCTACATAATGTAATAACATGTACTAATATATAATACTTCTAGATTATAGAATAGCACCTTATACACAGAGTATGTGTGATTAGATGTGTACTAAAGTGTAATTTAGAATACCATCTACAATATACACAGGACCCTTGCTTACACATAACAGACACTATAAAGCAAGCTCTGATTATTATCTGAATTTTAATTGTCTCATCAATAGAATGAGGATATTGACAATAAGAAATATATATATTTTTATTATTTCTTAGAGTCGGTTTACGATGTGTTAATTTCTGGTGTATACCACAGTGATTCAGTTTTATATATATATATATATATTCCCTATAAGAATATATATTTGATCTTTGTCCCCCATTCCTGACACAGACCTTCTGAAACCCTTAGTATTTCCTGAGTGATACAGCTGAGTATCTCTGTTTAGTCAGAACCCATACCTGAGTTTATGCTAATGAGGTGACTCAAGAAGTAGCTTGAGGCTGGGGACTGGTTGGCACAGGAACCAACCATGAGGGTGGGAAATTTCAGCTCCACCTCCCTATCTCCCAGGAACGGAGAGGGACTGGAGATTGAATCTAATCATCAACAGCCAATATCATAATCATCCATGCCTATATGATGGATCCTAAGTAAAAACCCCGAAGTGGCAGGATTCAGAAGGCTTACAGGTTGGTGAACGTGGTGGGGTATTAGGAGGGTGATGTGCTTGGAGCGGGCATGGAAGCTGTCCCTGCCTCCCCCATATCTTGTCCTAGCTCTCTCTTCAGCTGTTACCGTGTTGTATCCTTTGTAATAAACTAGTAAATACCAGCAAATTATTGAAACTGAGTTGGGGAATGGGCAATGGTAATGCCTGAATTTGTAGCCAGTTGGCCCGAAGTTCCTGGGACAACCTGGACTAGCGATTGGCATTTACAGTGGGGTCAGTCTTGTGAGACTGAGCCTTTAACTTGTGAGTCTGACAATAATTCCAGGTAGATGGTGTCAAAACTGAATTGTAGGACACCCAGTTAGTGTCCAGAGAATTGGAGAATCAGTTGTTGGGTGGAGGAAACCCCCTACATTTGATATCAGATACACGATCCAAAACAAAAATGGTTCTGAGGGTTAAATAGGGTGATGTTAGCAAAATGTTTTGCATGGTCCTGGCACAAGATTTCCTGATGATCACCTTGAAATCACTGAGAAAAAAAGAAACTTAGTGCTTTTTAATTAATGCGTATAATCCAATCAACATTGATTGTGTGTTTACTATTTGCAAAGCTTGGTTCTGACCCGTGGAAGAGGCAGATGAGGAAGCAACCATGCATTAAGATGGACTTTAAATGTGCTCTTGCTATTTAGAAATAAAGGAAATTAGAGAAAATTGGTGAGTGCCTGTTAAAATGTTCATGTTACTGGAAGGTCAAGGGATCGCTAATCATTAACGGCTTATTCAACAAGGGCCCAAAATAATGAGATAGAACAGAACAATTAATAAAGGCGTGCGTATGTTCAAATCTGAGCTCAAGTACACATTTATTTTATTATTTTAAAGAGTATTTAAAATCAATAATAGATAAATGTTTTAAAAATTAATAAAGATGTTGAATTTTATTAAATATATCATCAGCCTTTATGGAAATGATCACGTGATTTTTTTTGTCTTTTTAATATGGTGAATGATATTAACCAACTTACTTCTTTTCTTTCTGTTTTATTGAGATAAAACTGACACACAGCACTGTGTATGTTTAAGGCATACGGCATAAAGACTTGACTTAGATATACTGGGAAATTATTACAATAAGTTTATTTAATATTCATCTCATACGGTTACAAAAAAGAAAAAAAATTAGGATTTACCCTCTTAGCAACTTTCAAACATGCCATACGGCAGGGTTAACTACAGTCATCATGTTGTATATTACACACTTACCTATCTTATAACTGGAAATCTGCACCTTTGACCACCTTCCTTCAGTTCTCCCAGACTCCACCTCTGGTAACCACAAATCTGATCTCTTTTTCTATGACTTTGCCTTTAAATAAAAAACTTTTTTTTTTACTTTATTTTTTTTTGTTTTGACTTTTGGGTCAGTTAATTAGGTTTATTTATTTTTAATGGAGGTACTGGGGCTTGAATCCAGGACCTTGTGTGTTTTTTTGGTTTTTTTTTAATTCCACATACAAGTGATATCATACAATTTTGTCTTTTTCTTTCTGGCTTATTCACTGAGTGATATTCAACCATGTGTCACAAATGGCAGGATATCTTATATTTTATGGCTGAAATATACACGTGTGTGTGTGTGTGTGTGTGTGTGTGTGTGTGTGTGTGTGTGTGTGTCTATATATATAAATCTCACAACTTCTTTATCCAGTCATCTGTTGATAGACACTTAGGTTGCTTCCATGTCTTGGCTATTGTAAATAATGCTGCAAAGAACTAGGGGAGGGGGACAGATGTCTCTTTGACATGGTGATTTCATTTCCTTCAGATATATACCCAGAGGTGCAATTTGCTGGATCATATGGCAGTTCTACTTGTAATTTTTGGAGGAACCTTCACATTGTTTTCTACAGTGGCTGCACAAATTTACCACCAACGGCACAAAATTTATTTTTTTTAATTAATAACAATTTTATTTAAAAAACTACATGTAGTTAAATTCAAAATCTCTATACAATCACTTCAGTGTAGCAAATAAACAGTGCACAATTTCTTAATATTGGAACATGTCCAGAGTCCCGGAATTAGCTGGGCACCTCGTCCACCACACATCACCCCGCCCCTTCATCTTTTGTTGTGCTACAGGATCTAGGCGTTTGTGTGTGTTTAGCAGTTTTGCAACCATAATCAGCACGTCTGGATTAAACGTGGAGAAAGGGGGATCTTCTTTGGGATCACGGAGCAGAGGGTATAGGTTGAAGAATGTGGAGCCAAGCAGAACTGAGCAGAGCTGAGAGCTATGGAGAGGCAGAGGGAAACAGGTGGATACCTGACTTTACAGAGCCCTCTCTTCCTTCTGTAGGTCCCAGGACTGAAGAGTTCCTCCCTGTAGTAACCTTTGTCAGATTCCTAATAATGGGATAAAGACTTAAAAAATCCTTAACTCAAAAAGAAAGAAAGAAAGAAAGAAAGAAAATAGGTGGAGGGTACAGCTCAGTGGTGAGCAGGTGCTTAGCATGCATGAGGTCCTGGGTTCAATCCCTATTACCTCCATTAAAAATAAGAAAAGAAAAGAAATAAAAAGTCCTTAACTCACTGGTTGGTCTAAACTGCATGACCTAAACCACTCTGACTACCATTCAATTAAAGGCAGCAGGACTGTGTTTCACCCTAGAATGTATCATATATAATTTCCATATGAAAAACAATTCGATGCCTAAGAACAGCTCCCATCTGGAGTGCCAAGCAACGTGAATATGCTGGAAACCACTATTTGTTTTCACGACCCACAGCAACATCTGTATGTATCTTTCAATATTTTGGTTCAGTTTCTGTGAAGAGAAAACTGACCGTCCTTTCGAAGTGACCCACGCAACCTCTTTTTACAGTTCCAACATCCCTAATGTAGTCTCCAGATTTTTCTACAGAGCTCTAACAGAAATTTTGGTTTTCTAGTAGATAAGAGATAACAGTGTATAATAGTGTCATAGGATGTCCAGGCAGCAGATGGAGATTTGGAAGATCTGGACTCCAGATGGACCCCTACAGCTCTCAAAACGTGGTCAGGAAAACCTGGTGGAACCCTGGCATCCTTTCAAGAGGATCTGTCAGGTCACAACTATGTTCATAATAATATCGAGACACCATTTTTTTTCACTCTCACAAGGGCACAGTGGAATTTTCAGCAGGCTACACGATGTATGATATTGTAACCAAATGAAAGCAGATGTAGGTATGAGAATCCATATTTCTGCTAAATTAGACATTAATGAGACGTGCAAAGTGCAAAACAATGTTACTTCTCTCACTAGAATTTCTTTTTTTGTTGTTTTGAGAAACAGTCATTGTGTTGCCGGTAGATGTAACCAGGTATCCAGGTTCTTGTCCCGTCCCAGAAAGAATTGAGAGAGGAGATACAGAGGTTAAGAAAGTAAAAAGGTTTATTAAGGGATGGATAGCACACTCTCAGGGGAGAGCGGGCAGGCTTAGGGGAGCAGCTGCCCTGTTTCTTTGGCAAGTTGGTTACATAGAGAGTAAAAACGAATGGGCGGAATATTCATTGGGGAGGGAAGGGTTTGGGGTCGTATTCCCTGATTTACAATCCCAATTCCACCTTCCCGAAGGGAGGAGGGATTTTTGTCCTTATTTAGTCTGGATCAGAAGTGTCATGACGTCGGTGCATGATGGCTACTTCTAATCTGCAAGGCTAGTTTTATTGAAATGAAGTCATAATGAGCAAAAGGTTACATTCAGACACTGGAGATTCCTGCCTCTTTCCACCTTTCTTTGTTGGTCTGCAGGCCACTCATCACTCCAAAAGGTGTGATCGCTTATCAGCCCCAAAGTTCCTGCTTTTCCTTCTCTGCCCAGGGCCCCTGGTGCTTACATGATGTAGGGTTTCCTGCATTTGGCCTGTGCCCCTCCTTTCTGCCCAGTTCCTGCCGTTTGGCCTGTGTCCCCCTTTCTTTGCTCACACCTAGCTATCTGCCTGCTCTAATGATTTTATAAAAAATGTGTTCTGTAGGTTCACATGTTTATTATTGCTATTTTCAATAAATTCATGATTATTTAACATATGTTCTGTTTTGATTTCTGATACAGTAAATATCGATAGATACGACCCTCCCATAAAAGCTCTCTGGGGTTCTTATTTTGAGAGTGTAAAATGGCCTTGAGTGGTCTCTTCTGAGAACTGTTGCTGTAGACTTGAGAGTGTGTTAAACCTTGAGCAAGGTGATCTTTCTAACTCTCTGTGTGTCCTTTTATAAAGGAAGGGTAATACACTGGATACTTTCTACTATCTTTTTATCTCTAAACAATTAAAAGAGACTTGACTTGCAGGTTTACAAGAGCCCTTCTTGGGAAAGGGTTTTGAGGAGAGGTGAACAGAAGGGCATTGGGGTCACCCTAAGTGAGGATGGGGAGGAGGGAGAGGAGGAGCCCCATGAAGGGAAGTGCTCCACAGTGTAGGGCTCTGGATTACAAAGATGGGAGGTTCCTGCTTCCTGGTCTTGCATGGGTCTCAGCCAACCATTCCTCCCTCACACCCTGCGAGTAACTATATTGTTTATCTAGAAAAACAACATCTTTCCCCAACATCCCCATCATTCGTCTCTCCCCTGGAAATTTCAGCACCTCACACGCTCTCTCCTTCAGGGACTAACTTCCTCCTTTCTCTGGTCCTTTACTGGCACTTTCCACTGGTCCTTGCTTTTCTTTTTCAGTCTTGCCTTAATCTGGGGACGAGGGTGGAAGGTTGATTGCTGCTAACACTCACCACCAGCAGAGGGCAGCAGAGAGTAGCAGAAGCAAAGTTTAGGGGGCGCTTGGTCCTACCCTAGTTAAGCAATGAGGCCAGCTCTCGGGGGATGCAGACCAGGCCAGGCCAGGCCAGGCCGGGCAGCCACTTTTCCTTAGAGTCCTGAAGCGGAGAGGAGGGGTCAGGCCTAAGAAGTGTTGAGACCCCACCCCTCCCACCCAGCATAAGATGCAGCTGGAAGTAGGTTCTGGAAAGGAGAAGTGCCCAGAATGTGGGCAGGAAAAGTGTTGTGACAACAGTTCCAGGCCACTTCCATTTTTTTTTTCTTTCTTACTTTCTTTTTTTTTTTTTTTTTTTTCGGTTTGAGAATTCCAGTACATTTATAAAAAGAAGAAGTGACAAAGCAGGATTATGAAACTGTGGTGTGTTTTAAACATTTACCTTGAATAACCCTCTTATTTACAGAAAACTCAAGGTTCAGTGCAATGATAGTTTATTTACTTTTCTTTTTTAAACTTTAAAAAATTTTTATTTTTAAAATTAACTTATGCTTGACATACAGTATCATGCTAGTTTCAGGTGTACAACATAGTGATTTAATATTTTTATACATTATGAAATAATCACCACAGTAAATTCAGTGACCATCTGTCACCATTTAGTTATTACACTGTTATCGACTACATTCTCTATTCTGAATATTACATTCCATGATTTATTTATTTTATAACTGGAAGTTTGTGCCTCAGTCACTCTCACCTATTTTACTAGCCCTGTAACCACCATTTTTTTTCTCTGTGTCTATGAATCTATTCTTGTTTTGTTTTTCAGATTCCACACAGAAGTGAAATATGGCATTTGTCTTGCTCTGTTTGACTTATTTCACTTAGCATAATCCCTCCAGGTCCATCCATGTTGTCACAAATGGCAAGATTTCATTCTTTTTTATGGCTGAGTAGTATTCCATGGTCTAGACATATACCACAACTTCTTTATCCAGTCATCTGCTGATGGATGTTTAGGTGGCTTCTGTATCTTGGCTGTTGTAAATAGTGCTGCTATGAACATAGGAGTGCATATATCTTTTCAAATTAGTGTCTTCAGTTTTCTTTGAGTGGGTACCCAGAAGAGAAATTGCTGGATTGCATGGTGTCTCTACTTTTAGTTTTTTGAGGACTCTCCATACTGTCCTCCACAGTGGCTGCACCAGTTTACATTCCCACCGACAGTGCATGAGGGTTCCCTTTTCTCCACACCCTCACCAACAATTGCTGTTTCTGTCTTTTTGATAATAGCCATTCTGACAGATATGAGGTGGTATTTCGTTCTGGTTTCAATTTGCATTTCCCTGATGATTAGTGATGTTGAGCGTTGTTCATGTTCCTGCTGGCCATCTGTATGTCTTCTTTGGAAAAATGTCTGTTCAGGTCCTCTACCCATTTTTAAATTTTTTTTGTTATTTTTGATACTGAGTTGTGTGAATTCTTTTTATGTTTTGGATATCAACCCCTTATTGGATATATTGTTTGCAAATACCTTATGATAGGTGTATTTTGTGCACAAAAAGAGTGATGGAAATTTCTGCCCTGTTGCAAAATGTTGAAGTTTATTTTTTTTTTCAGCACAATGGTCTCACTCTGGGACTCTAGATGAACTGAATTATATTATATCATTAGGAACTTGAGCGACAGCTGTTGTTAAAGAAAGTAATTATTCTGACACTTGTTAAAATGGTAAGGGAGATTTTATAAAGGACAAAATAGAGGTATTGCAATAAGGGAGAGAGATTGATCTTAACTCCATATACAGTAAAGATAGCTGGGGATTTATAGCTGTGAAGAGTGAGGGGGTCAGTAGATGGACAATTCCTAGGAGGAGGCATCAAGGGCAAAGGGATTCTCACTGAACCGACCTAACAAGATTCTTGCCAAAGGCCTGCCAAAGGGCCTGGACATCAAGGGTAGGGGATGAGTAACTTGATCTGATATCCAGGGTGATCAGATATCAAGGATCAGGGGGATGTCTTAGCAGACAGAAGGTGGGATGACGGCCAATTTCAGGGCCTAGTGGAGGAGAAGATGGCTCAAAGGAGCTTGAGTAAATTTTGGCAAGAAGAGGGGTTTTGGTCACTGTTCACCATTACCTGAAAGGCTGGATTTTTTTTTTAATGCATCCTGTCACATTTAGAAGTAGCTTGTAATAATATGTGCTTTGAACAGAACAGTTACAGAAATATGGGAAAGAATATTAGATTTACTGCTCTGCAGGCAGTGTGGGCTGAAAATGGACACATGCTTGCTGTTATGTAATAGAAAGAACTGTCTGAATGTGAAGGCCTTCTGAGGGTATAGGAGGAGATGAGAGTTCTTTTGAGAATGAGTGAGAGATATATATTATATTTATATATAATACATGCTATATAAAATATATAACATATTTATATATAAAACTGAATATATTAATATAGTAATAATATAATACATAGTACATTACATTATTTATTATGTATAATATATCATATTATCTATTATATAATATGTAATTACATAATTACATTTATATTACATATTATATTTATATATTTAATATACACAGTATATTAACATATGTGTTAATATATTATAATATAAAATACATAATATATGTATTTAATATTATAATACATATAAAACATTGAACATTTAAAATTTTTATTTATTTTCCCAGCTTTATTGAGATGTAACTGACATACAACATTGTGCATGTTTAAGCTATACAGCAGACTGATTTGATACATTTATATATTGCTAAATGATTACCACCGTAGTGTTAACACCTCCATCATGTCACATAATTATCTTTTTTTTTCTTTGTGGTGAGACTATTTAAAATCTACTCTCTTAGAACTTTCAAGTATGTAATGCAGTACTGTTGACTATCACTCTTGCGCACTTTGGGTAGGAGTGTAAACTGGTTTAGCTACTATGGGAAGCAGTATGGAGGTTCCTCAAAAAATTAAAAATAGAACATCCGTATCATGCAGCTATCCCACTTCTGGGTATATATGCAAATAAAAGCAGGAGTTTGAAGAGATGTCTGCAGTCCCATGAATCTGCTGCAGCATTATTCACAGTAGCCAAGATACGGAAACCACCTAAGTGTCTGTTAAGGGAGAGTGAGTGGGCTTTGATTTAGTCTGAGGTTTCTTATTCTCTGCGTCATGGAGGGGAGGATGCTTGCGTTCAGTCCAGGGAATAGACAAGCATCATCCTTTCCCTCCCTCTCTTTTCCATGTTTATTCCCCACACACCCTCCTCCAGCCCTGAGACCTCTCTCCACCTCCCATCAAGGCTAACAACCACGGGCAACGTGACGACAGGCGCTGAGGAGGTCCTCTTAGTTCACATTTCTTTCTAGGCTCTCTCTCCATCCACCATGATTCTTCTTCCAAATACAAAACTCCGCCCTTCGTTTCACCAACATCCATCCCCAGAGGTGGTGCTGGTGGACCACCTAAGTTATGTGAATTTGAGCCTCGGCATTTTTCACAAGGCATGAAAAGGTTTGTTCTCTGAAAAGCCGATTCTGGACTTGATCTGAGAAGCTTGGGGTCTCTCCCTAATGCCCACGCTTTTGGAAGCAGGCCAGTTGCCTAAAAGTCACCTTACACTCGTTTGCCCAATGGTCAATCACATTTGCCCCCAAATTGTACAGTTGAGACTTAACTTTCACATATTTTAGGATAACTTCAGCCTCCTCTGTGATTTTGTGTCTTAGATGGACTTTCCTATTTGTCTGCAATTTATTATTTCCAAGATTTCAAGCCTATATAATACCCAACAGGCTTTACTCTCAGGTACTAATAAGAAATGCAATTCCAGTGCTTAATGTGTGCCTCACTACATCCTATTCGACCCTCCTCCTTGGATTTTGTTCTTTTCAAATGGATATTTACAATACCCCTGCTTTGCCTACTTTCATGGACTTGTGTGGTCCTGTGGGAGGTGGCCTGCACAAGGCCCTGTTTTTTCTCACCTAGGGACACTTGTCTACATTTGGGCCCATGATAGTGAAAGGGGCTTGGAGATTTTCCAGTCACCTTACTGTTCATTTCTGGTTTTAACCATTACTGTAAGAGAACATGTTCTGTATGATTTAAATTCTTTTAAATTTATTAATTTTTTTAATGGTCCAGGGCCATGGTATACTTTGATAAATGTTCCAATGTTCCGTGAGCCTTTGGAAAAAAACGTGTTTCCTGCTTTTTGGGGTAGAGTGTTCTATATACGTCTATTCAATTCAATTGGTTGATTTTGGTGTTCAGTTCTTTTATCATCTTGCTGATTTTCTGTTGGTTCAAGTGATTACTGAGAGCTGACATCCCCAGCTGCAACTGTAGGTTCATCTATCTCTTCTTTCAGTCCTGTCTGTTTTGGCATTTTCTTATTTGATGTGTGCACATTTCAGATTGCTATGTCTCCATGGACTGAGCCTTTTATCATTATGTAAAGCCCCTCTTTGCCTAGAGTAGTCTTCTTTTCTTGCAGCATTTTTTGTTTGTGCTGTTGGTGGATCTGGGTTGGAGACGTAGGGGAGGTCAAATTCTTTTTCCTTTACCCTTTTGAATACTTGATTGGAAACCTTGTAACTAAAGACAGATTAACATGAGAAAAGTGCACAGGATACACTCCCCAATTTAAGGGCAACTTATTAGCAAACTTGATGCATTTGCTGCCTTAAACCCCTTTGCCATGCAAGGTGACTGTATGGGAATTAGCAAGCAGACGTGCTCGAGGAGGCATCACTGTCCCTGTCACTAGTTGCCACCTGCTTTACATCATGCTACTGTATTTAAGAGTTCTTCATTTTCTTTTGTTTGCCAGATGCCTCTTCTTTTGTTTCCCTTCTGCATTATCTTTACATAGTTTCCATGATGGTTCCGTTAGAAAACTATTACTTTTCTTTGAAATAATGGAGTTTCTCTCGGACAGCTCTTTTTGAAAGTAGTGGTGGGGAAGAGCTAGCATTGTATCCCCAAGGCTTCGGTGGATATAGTTCTGTGGGGGAGATGTCTGTGAACTTGGATGGGAAAATTTTTCATCTTGATTTCCTCTAATGAATGCAGGCAACACCGCCCAGGAGTATTCACGGAACATCTACTTTCGTCACCAGTAGAAATTACATACATTTTTATAACACTTTACAGTTGTTACCGATATACTGAAATATCAGTTATCCTCAGCGTTACTTCCAAATTATACCAGTTATTAGACCTACTGCTAGATCTCATTAATTGATGCATACCACAAAATAAATAATATTTATATTACTTATTAAAAATAATAAATTAATTAAAAATATTTTGGTACCTGCATTTCAATATACGTCTCCCTTTGTAATCTTCTGTGGTTTATTCTATACATTTGAAAATACTCTTCTGAGCAGAGAACCATTCATCTCAGCAGGCTGCAGCCTGGGTCCAGGCTTCCTCCCTTCTGTCCCATCCTCACTGCTCCTCTCTGCTGGGTGTGATCCTCTTGTGAAAAACAGGAAGTCACCTTGATTCATGTCAAAACCCTGCATGTCACAGATTTGGGGGGATTTAGTTTGGATTTCTTGGCTGACCAGCGTCAGCAGGGGATTGGGCTTCTAGAGACTCAACAGTTTTCCCCACACTGGTGATAGAGTACCACCCACTCTTGGAAAACCCATGTTCCTGTTTCATCCCAACATCCTGCCGCTGCTGTGGTCCGCAGGGTTCAAGATGTTTGATATTCGCCTACCTACCCAGATCTTGCAATACCAAGGAGAGTGGGGCTGGGGTTGCTGTTTCCCCACTGGTGTGTGTTCCCTACTTGGGAAAATCCTGGATTCTCTTCATTTTCCTGCGGTGGGATTCCCCCCACTGTGCCCCTTCTCACTGCAGTGCCAGGTTCCAGGAGCCGAGGGGAACTTTCATGATTGGTGGCTTCACAGAAATGGAAATTCTTTGTTTCTGTTTGTTGTTCTGGGTTGGTTTCAGGAAGAGTTAGAGGTTTCTCTTCTGCTCTCTTTAATAGGAAATCTTTTTAGCTTTTTTTTTTTTTTTAATAACTTTTAAAAAGTTGCTGAAGTTCTTGAGAACAGAGCCAATACAAGAAGTCTCCTCTTTTGTCCTGCACAGTAACCACTTTTAGGGCTGATCTCAAGGCAAAACTATGGTATATGTCTATTTATTTATTTATTTAGTGGCAGGAGGGATATAATTAGGTTTATTTATTTATTCATTTTTTTTTTAAAGGAGGTGCTGAGAATTGAACCCAGGACCTTGTACACACTAAGCACATGCTCCACCACTTTGAGCTATACCCCCCCAACTTTTCTCTATATTTAGATAAACATTTTAAGTGTTCAATCTACCTGCAATTTATGTAGATGTAGCTGGTAAAGTGAAACATAATTGCTTAGTTTAACTGTTTGAGTGCTATGGGCAGGATTTATGCTACAGCTCTTCTTTACTCTCTTCTGGGTTAAATGAGAAAAAATCAGGAGTGGAAATATATAAAATAACTGATTTTCTTCTCTTTTATTACTATGAAAAAATATAGCATATAATTTACCATTTTAATAATTTTTAAGTAGATAGTCCAGCCACATCACATACATTCACATTATCACGCAGCCATTATTACCATCTGTCTCCAGAATGCTTCATCTTGCAAAACAAACTCATTAAACAACAACTCCCCATTTTCCCCTCCTCTGGGTCCCAGCCAACCCCTAGTCTTTTTGTTTCTGTGAATGTAACTAATCTCAGAATCTTACATAAATGGAACAGTATTTGTTTTTTGGTGACTGCCTTCTTTCACTTAGCGTGATGCCATCAGGGTTCATGTTGTGGTATATGTCAGAACTTCCTTCTTTTTCAAGGCTGAATAATATTCCATAGTATGTATATGACACATTCTGTCTATCCATTCATTGGTCAGTGATACTTGGGTTACTTCCACATTTTGGCTATTGCAAATAACACTGCTATAAGACACAGGTGTACTAAAATAACTTTTTTTTTTAATACATATAACTGAACTTTACCAAACAGCCCTTCTTTTTGATAAAGAAATTTGAAATCTTTGTTTTCTTTGTTTACAGATAAGACTTTTATTAAGTTATAAGATACACAAGTTGTGGGGACTGAGTTTTGCTTTGGACTTCTCAATGGAATCTTGTTTGTATTTGGGGGGAAGTAATTAGATTTATTTATTTATATTTATTTATTTTTTAGTGGAGGTACTGGTGATGGACCCCAGGACTTCTTGCATGTGTGCTCTCTACCACTGAGCTGTACCCTCCCTTCTGGACTTTTCAATAGACTCTTGACTTTAAAAGTTTGGGATCTTTGTCACCATGCCTGTACTTTCCTGTCTTGCGTCTGGATTTTGGGTTCAGAACACCCCCATGGCATTTCCTCTGCTCCCACACACAGAACCAGGGCTGGTTCACGTGTCCTTGGAGGTGGGTGGGAGAAGCATGTCTGACCTTGCTTTCTTTCTTTCCCTTTAGTCTTTGGCAGGCTGTTTCTTTGTAGCTTACACCAGCTGTTGATTTCCCAGTAGATTTATTTTCCTTTGGTTTGGTTTCAGTTTCCCATAGTTTATTCAGTTAGAAAGAATTTGTGGCAAATTCGGGTTTGGCAATTTGTGGCAAATTTGAGCTCCGTCCCCTGAGCTCCAGTCTACTCCGCTTTACAGAAGTGAGCTGCAGGAGTTTCATGGGTGTAATTGTCTTTCTTGGGTGCACAGTATTAAATTGTTATTCCCCACGTTTTTAGGAGGCGGTCATGAATAGATAAAATGGAGAATCGTTGTGTTCTATTTTTGTGACCTTTCTTGTGTATTATTTGTGTTGATTCTGATATTCTTATATCTGAAACAGCATGTTTTCTGAATGCAGAGTAACAGGCAAAACATGGTGATTTTGGGGGGGGGTTATGTTTTATACGTGATTAGAGTATCTTTTCAAAGTTCTGGAATGACATTTGAGCATTGCTTTTTTTAGTTTTATTTTTTATTGAAGTGTAGTTGATTTATAGTTAGTTTCAGGTGTACAGCAAAGCGATTCAGTTATACATATACATACACATACATTTTCTTTTCAGACTCTTTTCCATTACAAGAAATTGAACATGGTTCCCTGTGCTATACAGCAGGTCCTTGTTGTTTATCTCTTTTATTAGTAATGTAAACACTGCTTTCTACTTTGCATTTCCCTCTCAGGTATTGTTTGATTTGAGCCTTGCAGAAAAGAGGATGAGCCAGCTGAGAGGTGCAACATGAGCTGGGCATTGGGGTGGTGAAATCGGAAAATCTTGTCTGCTCTTCTTGAGTTTCCCAGTGACTAATGTATTTAAATAATTGCAACCAGTTCAGCTGCATGGGTTTTTTGATTTCCGCTCGGAGGAGGTTCCGGGTTCAATCCCCGGGACCTCATGGGTGCTGAGCATGCGCTGTACCGCTTGAGCAAGACCCTTCCCTCGACTGCATGGGTTTTTTGGAAAAAAAGAAAAAAAAATTTTTTTGAGAGGGATAGGGGGAGGGAGAGAGGAAGGGGTAAATGAATGGATAATGGATGGATAATTTATTGCCAATGACAATCAGTCCAAGTCAGATCTCCTTTCTTCTTCCCATGGACGTTTATGCAATTTCCTCTATGAAATTTCGTCACATTGTGTTATATTTTCTGGTTTAACATTTCCCCCCTCAAGGAGAGGCAGGGTCCATGTTTTATTTACCTTTGTAACCCCAGCATCTCAGTTCTCGTTTGTCTCTTAATATAGACATGCACATGATTCTATGTTGAGAAGTGTATACATTTTTAAAATTTATTTTAATTTTTGGGGAGGAGGTAATTAGGTTATTTATTTATTTTAACGGGAGGTGCTGGGGATCGAACCTAAGACCTTGTGCATGCTAACGATGTGCTCTACCACTGAGCTATATCCTCCTCTGGAATATTTCTTCAGTTTCCTAGTTCATGCCAAACCCATTAGAAGGGCTTAAATGAATAAAACACAAAGTGCATGAGGTAATTCATGTTCATGGCCACAAAATAAAAATTCAGACAGCACCGAAAAAGATAAAAGGAAAAGGCAAAATTCCCTCATTCTCAAACAAGCATAACAAACTCTGGCTCCTGTTTTAGCCAATAAGCTCCTTTCCTTTCGAGGATAATTTTTTGTTTGTTTGTTTGTTTGTTTGAGGGGGGAGGTAATTAGGTTTATTTATTCATTGAAGATTTGTTTTATTATTGAAATATAGTCAGTTTACAATGTTGTGTCAATTTCTGGTGTACAGCATAATGTTTCAGTCATACATATACATACATATATTTCTTTTTCATTATAAGTTCCTACAAGATAATGGATATAGTTTCCTGTGTCATATGGTAGAAACGTGGTGGTGGTGTTTTTTTAATGGAGGTACTGGGGCTCGAACCCAGCACCTCTTGCATGCTAAGCATGAACCCTGCCCTTGAGCTATACCCTGCCCCCACCTTTTTCAGCATAATTGATCTGCTGTCTCTCTGTCTCTAGCCTCCACCTCTGGAGTCCTCACTGCTCCTGTGTGCACCGTGGCCCTTAACAACATGCAGGGCTTGAGACTTGGGTCTGCTTTCCCGCCCTGGCTTCAGTAGGAGGAGCTGCCCCTCTCTCGTCTCTCAGAGCATTCTGCACGGAATTCCACAACAACAGTAATAAAGGAGCTAGCCACTGAGTCCAGTTTCTCTGATTCAGGCTCTGTTCCAAAGACCTCACATTCACCCATTTGCTCAACCATCTTCTTTTGGTGCCATGGTTGTCCCATTATACAGATGAGGAAACTGAGGCACAAAGAGACAAAGTCATTTGCCAGCGCCCTTCTGCTAGACTTGGATGATTTTCCTTCTTGCTGCAGGATTCCTGCACTCTCCTGAGGGTGCTGAGTGCCTCTCACTCTTCGTGCTCTATTGAACTCATGGTCTTGTTGGATTGCAGTCCTGCAGCCATGGTGAGAGCTAGGAAAGGAAGTCTAAGTGTTTCTTCTTCCTGCAGCTCCTTCTGGGCAAGGCAAGGTAACTTTCCGCTTTGTGTTCATGCCTGGCACACACCAGCTACTCCAAAAGTATTAGTTGAACAAGTGAGTCAGGGAGTAGAGTTTGTGCCTGTCTAAAGGAGTCAAAATCAGGATTTTTTTTTTTTTTTTTGAAATTAAGACCTTGAAGAGATACCTGCTCCCATGTTCATTGTGGCATTATTCACAGCAGCCAAGATGTGGAAACGACGTGTCCATAAATAGAGGAATGGAAAAAGACAACCAAAGTGTCCCTCCACAGATGAATGGATAAAGAAGATGTGGTATATATGCACAGTGGAATGTTATTCAGCCACCAGAAAGATGGAAATCCTGCCATTTGCAACAGCATGGCTGGACTTTGATGACATTATGCAAAGTGAAATAAATCAGACAGGAAAGACATACGGAATGGAGTCACTCATACGTAGTATCAAAAAATCAGATCTGTAGAAACAGAGAGTAGAATGGAAGTTGTCAGGAGCCAGGGAGAGGCAGAAGGGGGGTGCTAGTCAGAGGGTACAGTTTCTGTCATGCGAGATGACTAAGTCCCAGAGACCTGCTTACAGCATAGAACCTACGGTTAATAATACTGTACCATGTACTTAATAAAAGGGTGGATCTTATGTTATGTGTTCTCATCACACACACAAAATAATAATCATAATCTTAATAGGTGGGGAGACACTTCGTGAGGTGATAAGTGCGCTTAAGGTCTAGATGGTGGTGATGGCTTCACAGGTATAGACTTACCCCAATAAAATGGTTAAAAAAATAACAAGCGATTGTTGTGCTATCTGCTGACTGCCTTCCTGTGATGGCTTAAAAGTGCATAGGATCTGCAGTTTGACGCCAGGCCATGCCCTTGATTCTCTACCTACCACCTCCAAAGGGCTCCTCCATCCCTCACCTCTCCTTGTTGTCACAGCTCTCACGTGGCTGCTGTCAGAGTCAGAGGGAACATCCACCGAGCAGCAATTTCCTCTCATTCTTCACCCCAGTGGCCACTGAGGAGAGGCCAGATCTCTGTGGCTACAGCCAGGCTCAGCACTGAGAACTTGTTTGGAAAATCCAGCGATGTGAGTAACCGTTAGTCTCTGCCTTTGCCTGTGATGCAAGCGTGCTCACTCCAGACTGAGGCCACATCCTTCCTGCCCCTGCTGGGCTGTGACTGCTATAAATGCATCTAGTTTCCTTTCTGGCTGTTCCTGAGGCTGGCATCTGGGTGAGTCCAGCTCTGTGGAGTGGGGTGGCTGAAAGGCCAGGGGAAGAACGGGGAGAGTGTGCCAAGGGCCAGGACTTGACTGGGGACTTCTTCTGCCAGCCTTCAAGTCTGTTCTTCAACAATGTTTCTCGAATGTTCTTTTATGTTTACCAGTATTTGGGTGCTATGTGTGCAAATGCATGTGTGTGTATGTGGGGGTAGGGGGGGTGGGTGAGGACGGGAACCGCAATCGCAGCTTACGCCCACGGCTCAACAATTGGCCAAGCATTCCCCCAGGGAGTGTTTAAATGGGATGCATACTAGAAAGTGAGCATCTTTAGAAACCAAGGAACAGAGGAGGTAAAGGTCAGAGCGAAGTGCGCTGAGGTAAGAGATAGGGGAGCACAGAGGAGAGGCAGAGTCCTGGTATGGATGGGAAGGTTGATGGAGTAGGACCTGGGAGGGTCTGCAGAGCTGGGGAGTCCCTGGAGTTCCCCCTCCCCTCCCATCACCTGCTAAATACAAAAGGGGATGGATTTTGGGGGGGGGGCGGGGTGCATGAGGCCAGGAGTGAAGAGGCAAGAATGGAGATGGAAGGAGAGAAGAGCATGACTGAGATGTCATGAACATGAAACTGCGGTCTTTATAAATTCCAGCTTGGAGATTCCTGCAGCTTCAGGGGCCTTCCCGCTTCCTTTAGCATCACTTACGGCTTTGGGCTGATGTCTTGCTTTACAAATTCAGTGATATGAAGGGATCAATCCCAAACAAAGCCAGCGCATTCCTCCATCCAAAATCTAGGAGATGTGTATGATCAAAAGACGTATAGCGTCAGATTTATAGTCTTTGCGGAACTCGAAGTCTAGTGAGGAAACCTGAGTGGGTGAACACTGTAACAGCAGACTGCCCATGTTGGATCCTGGGAAAGGGCTGCTTTTTAACCACCTATTTTATTGTCTTTATTTCTCCTCCTGTCTGTCTGAGATACCTACTTATATGGCAGAAGAAATGGTCTCACACATTTTCAGGCGGAGAAAAGTGCAATATTAGGGGCATGGCTCAGGAATCAGTGACCCTGGTCTAAATCCTGGCTTTGCTCCTTCCTGTGTCACTCAGCCTGAGACTCAGTCTCTACCTCCACAAAACGGTGCTAAAAATACAAAGCACCTCATCCGGCTTGGTGTGGGCTAGATGAGAAAAGGTATCAGTGTGGCACCTTGCCCATGAGAAGCCCACAATAAATGTGAGTGCTAATATCAATTTTGATTGTGAATTTTGCAAAGAGACATTAAAGAAATGTGTCTGTCATTCTCCCTTAAGCATCTCAACACCATCTCATTTCAGTTTTCATCAGTCCATGGACTGATAAAGGGCTGTTGCAGACCATCCCCTCCTCGGCATGTTTCTCTCTCCTTGTCTGTCTCTAGTTGCTCTTGTTATCACCATAATTACTCATTTCCTGGCCCATTTCTTCTTTTGTCCCTCATTCATCTGTCCTCGGGTCAAAACAGAAACGAGAAACCAGAGTCTTTCAGTTGGAAGGAATGCGAAAAACATCTTTGCCACTCTGGCATTTTATAGATGAGGAAACTGAAGTTGAGGGATAGTGAGGAGCTTGTCCAAGGTCGTGTATACATAGCCAGTAATCACTGGGACCAAAGTTCTCTTGGCAATTGGTCAAGCTGGCATCATGAGGTGGTTGAAGGCGCCCATTGCGTTAACGTGATTGTTTTGGGGGTTTAATTATTATTTCTCTCCAAAGAGACAGCTTTCTTCCATGGCTCAGGACGCACTCTTGGGTCGAGCCAATAGGAAAACCTTCTGGTAAGTATATGGTTCACTTTTCAAAACTAAAGAGGGCAACTTGTTATATAGCCTGGTGATACTTTTCTGGGTTTTTGATAGTTTAGTTCTCTCTGAGAGTGGACTTCTAAAAAAATATGTGTAGAGAGGTCATTAATAGTAAAATATACTTGTATGAGAAATTTCCTTTTTGGTGTGCACACTTTTTTTTTCTGCTCACTTTTAAATTTATTCAGATCTCTGTTCAGATGTCATTTTTGTTTTTATTTTTTGTTCTTGACTTTTTATTGAAGTATAGTCAGTTACAATGTGTCAGTTTCTGGTGCACAGCATTAATGTTTCAGTCACACATACATATACATCTATTCGTTTTCATATTCTTTTTCATTATAGGTTCTTACAAGATATTGCGTACAATTCCCTGTGCCATACAGGGTGCACTTTTAAAAAGACTTCTTACGCATATGCTGTTTTCACCACCTGACTTCCCAGCGTGGACCTATGCTCAGGGACTCTGACCAGGGCTGCATCCAAGCATGGCAAGCATCCGCTGCAAGCTGGCTCGTTACCTGGAGGACCTGGAAGATGTAGACTTTAAGAAATTCAAGATGTACTTAGAAGACTATCCTCCTCAGAAGGGCTACGTCTCACTTCCTCGGGGTCACACAGAGAAAGCAGACCATGTGGATCTAGCCACTCTGATGATCGACTTCAACGGGGAAGAAAAGGCGTGGGCCATGGCCACATGGATTTTTGCTGCAATCAACAGGAGAGACCTTTACGAGAAGGCTAAGAGGGAGGAGCCAGAATGGGGTGAGTGGAAGGAAGACAAGTATTTTTTTTTTAATTGTAATAAAATACAAGTAATATAAAATTTGCTATTGACTGTTTTTAAGTATATGATTCAGTAGTATTAAGCACATTCACATTGTTGTGCAATCTCCAGAACTCTTTTTGATATTGCAAAACTCTGTACCCATTAAACAAGAATTACTCATTCTGCCCTCCCCTCAGCCCCTGGCAACCACCACTTTATGTTACTATGAATTTGACTATTCCAGTATTTTTTAAAAAAATATTGGGGGGGTAATTAGGTTTATTTATTTATTTTTAACTTATTTATTTATTTTTTTAACGGAGGTGCTGGGGATTGAACCCAGGACCTTGTACATGCTAAGCATGTGCTCTACTACTGAGCTATACCCTCCCCATTATTTCGGTACCTTTTATGAGTGGAATCATACAGCATTTGTCTTTTTGTGTCTGTTATTTCACCTAGCATAAACATCCTTAAGCTTCATCCGTGTTGCCACCTTTTTTTTTTTTTTTTTGCCAATAATTTTTATTCAATTGTGGAAGCCTAAGGTAAAAAGCGTAGGCAACAAACTTTACCAATCAATAAAAAGCCATTCTGCCAATCCACTGGTAACATGCTAGACAGAGTTGGAAAACATTCTACTGAAAGCAAAATATTTAGAGAAAATAGACATCCATACAAAATTATAAAATGCTTGCAATTAAAACAAAGGCACCTCCAGGAAGGCACAAGCTTTTCACTCGTAAAGCCAGTGAAAGCCCTAAAAAACTTACATGGACACTGAAACACACAGAAATGTACAATGTGTGTACACGGTGCCCCCAAGCCACGTGAAGTCGGTTTTATAGACATAAGTCTTCTTCTGTTTTCTAACGAATTGTTATGTTTACCGTTTTTATTTCCAACTTTGTATTGTCTACACTGGCATATCTAAAGTCACTTTAAATGTATCTATAGTGCCAAAAAAAAAAAAAAAAGAATCAGCAAGTCAGGTCAGGAGATGCAACATGAGTGTAACAAGGGAGAGAAAAATAATATGGGGGCAGGAGGCAGGGGTGTGTACACCAGTGGGATGTTTTCAACAAGCCGTGTGTAATAACACAATTATAACTGTGTCAGTGCTTACATACGTAAATAACCAAATTAAACTGTAATCATCACAGTTGCAGAAGTAGTTTGCTGAGCAGTTTTTGTGGGTTTTGTTTATTCCTCACCAGAACCCCAGGAGGCCTGCACTTTTCCGAATGCACTATCAATTTCATTACACTGAGGGAAATTAGCCCGACACAAAAGGACAAATACTTTATGCTTCCATTTATAAGAGGCACCTAGAAGAGTCAAAGTCATAGAGACAGAAAGTGGGGGTTGCCAGGGGCCCTAGGGAGCAGGGAACAGGGAGTTGTTGTTTACTGGGTATAGAGTTTCAGTTTTACAGGATGAAAAAGAATTCCAGAGATGGTTGCACGACCATGTGAAGTGAGCCTGGAAGAGGTGCTGGGTTGTCTGTGGCTCTGTTCTAGTCAGAGCCCAGGCTGGGATTCAGTGCCAAGTGTGTCTTTGGCGGAAGCCTGGCTCTTAACCACTATGCCGTTTGGCTTCCACGTCTGCATTTTGGGAGGGAAGAATTCTAACTAGGGGTAGAAGTATTTTGTGTTTTGTGTGTGTGTGTAGGGGGTCAGTGGCTAAGGTTAGGTTTTAGGTAAGAATTAAGGTTTGATCTTGGTGTGAGTTAATGTTTAGATTTTGTTTTGTGGTTTTGTGTGTGTTGGGTTAATAGCATTTGCACTCAGAATAGGCAGACAAGACACCGATCAGGAATCCTTTATGTAGCGCTTGGGTTCCTGCCCACCGAAAGGCGTCTGTCCCATCTATTTCCCCTGGTACCTGGCTCTTGTTCTGCTGTGTCTAGTTTCTCCCGTAGGACACCTCTTTGGGATGTGTTATTTAGCGATTGTTTAGATTGTGATTGTCAACTGTGGATGCACGTTGGAGCTTTTAGGATATAATGGTGCCTGAACGGAGAGGGTATAGCTCAGTGGTAGAGTGCCTGCTTTGACGCATGAGGCCCTGGGTTCAATCCCCAGTAACTCCATTAAAAATAAATAATAAATAAATAAGAAAATAAAGCTAATTACCTCCCTCACCCCCTCCCCAAAATATAATGGTGCCTGGGCTCCACCTCAGAGAACTGAAAAAGGATCACCGTGGGTGGAGTCCTGGAATCAGTTTTTTTTTTAATTTTATTTTATTGAGTTATAGTCATTTTACAAGGTTGTGTCAAATTCCAGTGTAGAGCACAATTTTTCAGTTATACGTGAACATACATATATTCATTGTAGCATTCTTTTTCACCGTGAGCTGCCACAAGATCTTGTATGTATTTCCCTGTGCTGTACAGTATAATCTTGTGTATCTATTCTACACATTTTTAAAGCTTTCTAGGTGAATCTAAAGTCAGCTGGGATTCTGAATACTGAGTTAGACATAAGCCAGGTTGGTTATTCTTACTCTTGAAGACTCAGAATGTGGGGAAGATGAATTCCAGGCCTTTGGGGTCAAAGAAGGATGATCCTGCTGGCCTTTGGCCATCCTGGGGATATTGGAGAGTGGGGCGCTGGCCTCAAAACCAGAGTACCAGGGAGGGAGTCTGCCAAAGTCAAGTAAGGCTAAAAGAATACTTGCCTGCCTCACATATTTGCCATTTAATTTCCAGGCCTGGGAGGCTGATTCTGTGGCTGGGTACAGTGCGGACACAATGCTATTGCTCTGACGTCAGGAGTACAGGAATGCCCCCAAAGGGACATCGACTGAGCTGTGCTTTGGTTTGGGAGATGTTCAGGGCAGGTGCCTTTGACTGGTGCCAGGTGTCAGATACTAGCTCTCAATTACATCACCTTAATCAGGAGTCCTGGTTTTTGACACTGTGTTTTCCTTCCTTTTATTCTCAGACAATGCCAATGTTTCTGTGATATGCCGGGAAGAAAGCCTTGAAGAGGAGTGGATGGGTTTACTCGGATTCCTTTCCAGAATCTCTGTTTGTAAAAAAAAGAAAGGTAAGCCGGTGGGAGGGGTGAGGGTGGGGCAGGTAGCACTTCCAATTGGGTTTGGAGACCTGGTTCGGTAGGTACTCGAAGCTGGAAAGCTGGATAGCTTGGTGATCCTAACATGTTCCTGCTCCCTGGGGTGCAAAGTCCTGTCTCAGGAAATCCACTTTAGCTGAAGGGATATAGATGAATGTTTGCACGGCTCCTGGCAGTCCCAGAACCAAGGAGAGGCAATCGAGCGTTTCTGGTTTTGAAAGACATGAGCTGCAGACTAACGGAGTAAGACTGAATAGAAAAGGATTTTCTGGCCAGGCGCAGTGCATATAGCTCTTTGCTGTTCTTCTGCTGAACCGTGCATAGGAGGATTTTGACATCCTGGATTTTCTGGGTCCGTCCATACCCAAGCTAGTGGAGAGAAATGGCATCTCATCTCCCGTTTCTCAATTCCAGTGACCGCTCCTTACCGACCCACGGGTCCCTGCTGATAGCTCATCGCTGGGTGGATGTGCTCAGGCTTATTCCAAAGTCTAACTTTCTGTCTCTGCTGCAGATTACTGTAAGAAGTACAGGAATCACGTGCGAAGCAGATTTCAGTGCATCAAAGACAGGAACGCCCGTCTGGGTGAGAGCGTGAACCTCAACAAGCGTTTCACCCGGCTGCGTCTCATCAAGGAGCATCGGAGCCAGCAGGAGAGGGAGCACGAACTCCTGGCCATTGGGAGGACCTCGGCCAAGATGCGGGATGGACCCGTGAGCTCCATGAACTTGGAGACGCTGTTTGATCCCGAGGACCAACACTCTGATCCTGTGCACACGGTGGTATTCCAGGGAGCAGCGGGCATCGGGAAGACAATCCTGGCCAGGAAGATCATGCTGGACTGGGCCTCAGGGAAGCTTTACCAGGACAGATTTGACTACTTGTTTTACATCCACTGCCGGGAGGTGAGCCTCGGGACCCAGAGGAGCCTGGGGGACCTGATTGCCAGCTGCTGCCCTGACCCATACCCACCCATAGGCAAGATCGTGAGCAAGCCTTCCCGGATCCTCTTCCTCATGGACGGCTTCGATGAGCTGCAAGGTGCCTTTGACGAGCACACGGAGGCCCTCTGCACAAACTGGAAGAAGGTGGAGCGGGGAGACATTCTCCTGAGCAGCCTCATTAGAAAAAGACTGCTCCCCGAAGCCTCCCTGCTCATCACCACGAGACCGGTGGCCCTGGAGAAACTTCAGCACTTGCTGGGCCGGGCTCGCCATGTGGAGATCCTGGGTTTCTCAGAGGCCAAGAGGAAAGAATACTTCTTTAAGTATTTCTCAGATGAGCAGCAAGCCAGGGAAGCCTTCCGGCTGATTCAGGAGAATGAGATCCTCTTCACCATGTGCTTTATTCCCCTGGTCTGCTGGATTGTGTGCACTGGGCTGAAACAGCAGATGGACAGTGGCAAGAGTCTTGCTCGGACGTCCAAGACCACCACTGCCGTCTATATATTCTTCCTCTCCAGTCTGTTGCAATCTCAAGGAGGGAGCCGGGAGCACCAGGTCTCCGCCAACCTCCGGGGTCTCTGCTCGTTGGCTGCAGATGGCATCTGGAACCAGAAAATCCTATTTGAGGAGTGCGATCTCAGGAATCACGGCCTGCAGAAGGCAGATATGTCTGCTTTCCTGAGGATGAACCTATTCCAAAAGGAAGTGGACTGTGAGAAATTCTACAGCTTCAACCACATGACTTTCCAGGAGTTCTTTGCTGCCATGTACTACCTGCTCGAGGAGGAGGTTCAGGGGGAGAGGAGGAACACACCGCGGAGCTGTTCCAAGCTTCCCACCCGGGACGTGACCGTCCTTCTTGAAAACTATGGCAAATTTGAAAAGGGGTATCTGATTTTCGTTGTCCGTTTCCTCTTTGGTCTTGTAAACCAGGAGAGAACGTCCTACCTGGAGAAAAAACTGAGTTGCAAGATCTCTCAGAAAATCAGGCTGGAGCTGCTGAAATGGATCGAGGCGAAAGCCACGGCCAAGAAGCTACAAGCTGAGCCCAGCCAGCTGGAACTGTTCTACTGTTTGTATGAGATGCAGGAGGAGGACTTTCTGCAAAGGGCCATGGTCCATTTCCCCCAAATTGAGATCAACCTCTCCACCAGAATGGACCACGTGGTTTCTTCTTTTTGCATTGAGAACTGTCGCCATGTGGAATCACTTTCCCTGAGGTTGCTCCATAACTCACCCAAGGAGGAGGAGGAGGAAGAGGAGGAGGAGAAAGGGGAGGAGGAAGGGGTTCAATACTCTGAAGTGGACCACTGTGTCCCCTCCGAGCCCCCTGTTGCGTATTCTCAGCGGTAAGGTGACAGGAGATGTCTTCTTTCTAGCCACCTTCCCTTGGCACCTGCTCCCTCTCCCCTCTTCTCAGCTGTCTTGTAAATGCAGTTGCCACAGCTACATAATAATGCCACCCCCTCCCATTTCTACCAGACACCTTCATTGGCAGATAGGGGACTAGTAGGGGAAGGGTAGGTGGACAAATGGCTTGAGAAAAAACTCAAGGAACCAATGAGCAAATGTTTGGTGGATGTGAATTTAGCACCAGGTATTATGTGGGGAAAAGAACTGCGTAAAAATGCCAACTCAGATCGCTTGCAATTTACTTGGGGCTTTCGTGCATAATTGCCTTTCAGTACCTAAGGGGCAAAACAGCCCCAGTGACTCTGCCCAGGAACACAGAGGACAGAGGGCTCTTAGCGTTGGATGCTGGCGGTGGGGGAGGGTCTCGGAGGAGTGAAATTTGAGCCTGCCTTGAAGAATTGATAGGATGTGGGTGAGTGGAGGAGAAGGTAAAGGGATTTTGGCAGTGCAATCTGGTATGAAGTCATCAGTGTGGTCTGAGAAAGAGTATTCATGTTGGGGAAGATGGGGAGGGAATGTGGCTTCACTGGAACAACCAATGAGGGGAAGTCGAGGGACATGGGGCTGGAAAGGAGAGAGTGCTCCGAGGCCCCCACCTTGTGTTTGCAACCAGGCATTCACCAACAGCCACCCCCTTCAGGCTCTGTTCATCCACCTGCTAGGGAGTTGGAAGCCAATTTGCTGTGGCTGTACAGTGAAGTGGCTGAGTTCCCTGACTTCTAAGTCCCTGCACGGAAACTGTCATAGCTACAGTGGCTACGGGGAGGTGGCGGCCCTGTGAATGCTTGGGGTTTTTTGTTTTTTTTTTTTTAATTGAAGTATAGTCAGTTTACAATGTTGTGTCAGTCTCTGGTGTACAGCAAAAAGGTTCAGTCATACATATACATACATATATTCATTTTCATATTCTTTTTCATTAAAGGTTATTATGAGATATTGAATATAGCTCCCTGTGCTATCCAGTATGAACTTGTTGTTTATCTATTTTATATATGGTAGTTAGTATCTGCAAATTTCAAACTCCCAATTTATCCCTTCCCACCCCCTTTCTCCCTCTGGTAACTATAAATTTGTTTTCTATGTCTGTGAGTCTGTTTCTGTTTTGTAAATAAGATCATTTGTGTCTTTTTTTTCCTTTTTAGAGTCTATATGTAAGTGATATCATATGGTATTGTTCTTTCTCTTTCTGGCTTACTTCATTTAGAATGACGATCTTCAGGTCCATCTATGTTGCTGCAAATGACATTATTTCATTCTTTTTTTATGGCTGAGTAGCATTCCGTTGTATAAATATACCACAACTTCTTTATCCAGTCCTCTGTTGATGGACATTTAGGTTGCCTCCACGTATTAGCTATTGTAAATAGTGCTGCTATGAACATTGGGGTGCATGTATCTTTTCGAATTAGAGTTACTTCCAGATATAAGCCCAGGAGGGGGATTGCTGGATCATGGCAAACCTATTTTTGGTTTTTAAAGTAATCTCCATACTGTCCTCCAAAGTGGCTGCACCAATTTACATTCCCACCAGCAGTGTAGGAGGGCTCCCTTTTCTCCACAGCCTCTCCAGCATTTATTGTTTGTAGACCTTTTTAGTGATGACCAGTCTGACTGATGTGAGGTGACACCTCATTGTAGTTTTGATTTGGAATGCTTGGGTTTAACCTCTATAGAAGACACTCACCATGGGACAAAATTAAGGAGAAAGGCGGCTCACCTTTCTACTGGCAGCAGTAAGTCACAGCTCTCTCTTTGCCTTGGCACCATTAACAGGATGGCCTTTCTATTTATTGTTGGTTCATCAAGGACGGCCTGCTGGGGCTTCACTGGTAGCTAAGACCCAGGTCCTGCTCACAGTGACTTAACAGCTGGGTTGTGGGGACAGTCAGGAGACAAGGGCAGGTGGTAGAGGGGATGGGCTTTGGTGAGAACACTTGTGGGGTGCATCTGAGACGCAGGGGGAGACTTTGACCAGTCGGATCCTTGAAGGATGGGGCACCAGAGGGCCAAGTGTTGGCAGCCCAGACGGAGGGAACAGTGGGTTCAAAGGGTGGGAGCTGGGAAAGCAGGTGCCATTGACAATGACAGATAGTTCAAAATAGCTGTAAAGAAGATGGGAGAGGGGGAGAAAGAGAGAGAGAGAGAGACGGAGTGAGAGAAGAAGACCGGCTTACCAGAGCTCTAAAATTAAGGCTGAGAAAGCAAGACACTTAACCAAGACCACACAGCTGTGAGGAAGGCCGGCAGAGACTCAGACTCAAACTCCTGATGGGAAGCCTGACACCTGTCTTGCTAGATGACAGCTCCCTTCTTCTGAGGGCAGGAGCTTGCTTTGTGTGTTTTAGAACCGTCTAAGGACCAGCAGCGTGGGCTTCTACCCTGTGCCTGTTAGAAGTGCAGGATTGCAGGCCTGATCCTAGGATCTATTAAGTCAGAATCTGCATTTTAATAAGAGCTGCATGTTGGAACCACCTGGAAGTCTTAAAAATATCAGTGTACTTGGTCCCACCTCAGAGATACTGACTTTATTCCTATGGTGTGGCCTGGCCTAGGGATTTTTGAGAGCACTGCTCACATTATGTGCCAGTATGAGCACTAGCCTCTGGGCCACTTGGCAGAGTGTGCAGGGCCATGGGCAGGGCAGCTGACGGATGAGGGAGGGAGGAGAAGGATGCCAGAGGGAGGGGCCAGAGGGTGCTCACTAAAGTCCTTGGCTCTTTCTTAACTTTTTTATTTTAAATTTTATTTGTTTATCGAGGTATAGTTTATGTACAATATTATTTAAGTTTCAGGTGTACAACATAGTGAGCCACAATTTTTAAAGGTTATATTCCGTTTATAGTTATTATAAAATAGTTGGTTATATTTTCTGTGCTGTACCATATATTCTTTTTTCCCCCCAATTTTTCTTCAGTGCAACCAGAAGAATTTTGACTAGCTTATCTCTGTGAGCTTTCTTTTTTTTTTTTTTAATTGATGTACAGTTGATTTATAATGTGGTAGTTTCTGGTGTACAGCATAGTGATTCAGTTATACATATATATATATACTTTTTCATTATAGTTTATTACAAGATATTGACTACAGTTCACTGTGCTAACAGTAGGACCTTGTTGTTTATCTATTTTGTATATAGTCAGTTTGTATATACTGATCCCAAACTCCTAATTTATCCCTCCCCCTGCCATTTCCCCTTTGATAACCATAAGTTTGTTTCCTATGTCTGTGAGTCTGTTTCTGTTCTGTATGTAAGTTCATTTGTATCATCTTTTAGATTCCATACATAGGTGATATCATATGATATTTGTCTTTCTCTGTGTACCATATATTCTTGTAGCTTATTTATTTTACACATAGTAGTCTGTACCTCTTAAACCCCTACCTTTCTCTTGCCCTGCCCACCTTCTTGCTTCTCACTGGTAACTGCCAGTTCTCTATATCTGTCTGTTTCTTTTTTGTTATATTCACTAGTTGTATGTTTTAGATTCTGCATATAAGTGATATCATACAGTATTTCTTTCACTTATTTCACTCAGTGTAACACCCTCCAAGTCCATCTATGTTGTTGCAAATGATAAAATTGTATTATTTTGTATGGCTGAGTAATATTCCATTGTGTGTGCGTTTATTGCATCTTAATCTATTCACCACAGGCTCTTTCTTTCCCAAGGTGCGCAGAACGGTCTTGCCAAGGCTCCTCTGAACTTTTTCATTCCTCAACGGACAATCTTTGATTCTGTGACTCATTTCTTAAATCCTGGGAGGCCTCTGAACTGGTGTCAGCCACTCCTGGCCCCTGGCTTCAGTTTGCTATTCTTAGAGATTGACTTTGTCTTCTCTCCTTCTTCCTTCCTTCTGATTTCTAGGTTGGTGAACTATCTCACTTCCAGCTTTTGCAGGGGCATCTTCTCAGTTCTAAGCAATAACTGGAACCTCACTGAATTAAACCTCAGTGGCAATAATCTGGGAGACCCAGGGATGAAGGTGTTATGTGAAACACTCCAGCAACCTACCTGCAACATTCGCAGACTGTGGTAAGAAACCACGTGTATGTGTGTGTGTGTGTGTGAGAGAGAGAGAAAGAGACAGAGAGGGAGCAGAACCAGATTAGTGGTTTATTAGTTGTCTGATGCTGCCATAACAAAGTACCAGACACTGGGAGCCTTAAACAACAGAAATTAATCTTCTCATAGTCCTGGAGACTGGAAGTCCGAGATGAAGTTGCCAGCAGGGTTGGTTTCTCCTGAGGCCTCTCTGCTTGGCTTGTAGGTGACTTGTCCTCTCCCTGTGTCTTCACATGGTCTTTGTGTGAGTGTCTGATTCCCTCATCTCTCAAGGATACCAGTTACATCGGATTAGGGTCTGCCTCAATGACCCGACTTTAACTTGATTACCTCTTTAACGCCCTATCTCCAAATATAGTCCACATTTGAGGTCCTAGGGGTTGAGACTTCAACATGAAATTTTCTGGGGGATACAATTCAGTCCATAACAAGTGAGAAGGCAAAAATAGATTGGAAGCCAGGAGTTTGGGAAGTTTCAGATAGGGAAGGATAAAGGGGAACTGAAAAGAAGTCACTTGCTGGTGGTATGAAAGGGCATGACTTTTAGGAGCTTTTATTTCTTCATCAGCCACGCTCATAGCTGAGATTGAAGCGCTTCATCATAGAAGCGCCACCTGAGCTGGAACCCATCAAAATATTTTGTGTAGGTTAACTTGTCACAGGGAGTCTCCTGTCGCTTTACTAATAAAATGCTTGCTCTGAGCCCACACTGTGGATCAGACTCACATGCCTTGAGTTGAGCACATAGTTGCATGAGCCATCCCTTCAGCCCTCTTGCATCATGAACCTGCACTTTTGATGAGCTCCGTAGCCAGCGTTGAAGCCCACCACTCCAGGATGTTTTCATACCTTCCTCTCTTGCTCGTCATAACCACCCCATCACAGATCTTACAAATTTTACTTACTGTACAAGCCATTGCCCACTTTTCCTCATCCTCACTCCACCAGCCCAGGTCCAACTGACCACCATTATTTGCCTGGATTCTGCAGTGACCTCCAAGACTATCAATTTCTCATGACAGGATTCCTGTTTGTCTTGCAGTTGTCACTATAATGTCTGGACAATCTTCTTACCATGCGTTAGTGCTCAGAAATACATATTGAATGCATCTGGGCTGTTTGGTCTCCCTGCATCCACTTTGCCACCCATCAGTCATTCTCTGGACAGAAGACAGAGGGTTATTTAGAAAATTATACTTCAAATATGCCATTTCATTACTTAAGTGCTTTTTATTTAATGGCCCCATTTTATTTATTTACTTATTCTGTGGGGGAAGGTCATTACGTCTATTTATTTATTATTAGGTTTGTTTTTAATGGAGGCACTGGGGATTGAACCCACGACCTCATGCGTGCTAAGCATGCGCGCTACCACTTGAGCTATACCCTCCCCCTATTTGCTCTTTTGATAAACTGTAAAATCTTCTTCTTGTCTTCAGGGGTCTGGCTAGTTTTGACACCCAATCTGCCTCTCCACCTTCATCCCATGCCACTCTACCCATCTCCCTTGTGGGTGCGCCCCTGTGTGATTCCAGAAAGTGAGACACAAACAGGGAGACACGGATGAGAATGAGGTGTTTTGCAGATAAAGATCCAGTTATCCATTTCCTTCTGGTTGGTGTGGAAATGGGGGCAGAAAAGGTGATCCAACAAGTGCTAAGACATTTGAACTATTAGCCTGGAAATGAGCTGGAATATTAGTCTTGCTCCTCTGATAGGGACTAATTGTTGGTGGTAGTGACAGCGAGTGTGTGTGTGTGTGTGTGTGTGTGTGTGTGTGTGTGTGTAAAACAAATCAAGGACCAGACCTTGTTTGCTCCTTCAGTCTGGATAGAGGGCTGGGGTTCAACCATCAAACAGAGTGGGGAGGGTATAGCTCAGTGGTAGAGCACATGCTTAGCGTGCACAAGGTCCTGGGTTCAATCCCCAGTACCTCCATTAAAAAAATAAACCGAATTACCTCCCCCTCCCCCTTAAAAAACCCACGGTGCTTTTTTTTTTTTTTTTTTTAATCATCAAACAGAACAGCAGGACAAGGTTGGCCAAGGGAAGAGGTAGATAGAAACAACCCTAGAGAGGACATTTGAGAGCTGACCTTTATTTACAGAGGGATCTCCCCAACTGACCTCAGACTGTGAGCCAGCGAGCCTGAGAACTAACTTCCTGATACGTCTTGAACTGTAGTCTTGAAAGATGATGGCTTCATGAAGACTTAGCTATAACTTTCTCTTTGCAACCTGGGAAAGCAAGCGCCCCTGTCTGTGCTGAAAACGAGCACGGACCAGAAGGCAGGGACAGAAAAGCAGAGCCCACGTTCTGACGTTTTCCGTTTCTGTGCTTGGCGTGAAGGCTGGGGCAGTGCTGCCTTTCCCACCAGTGCTGCTTCAACATCTCCTCAGTGCTCAGCAACAACCAGAAGCTGGTGGAGCTGGATCTGAGCCACAATGCCCTGGGAGACTTCGGGATCAGGCTTTTGTGTGTGGGACTCAGGCATCTCTTCTGCAATTTGAAGAAGCTCTGGTGAGTCGGAACTAATTTCCCTTCAGAAGCATGAGCTGTGGCTTCAGTGAGTCCCCGATGGGTTAGAATTTTAGTGTGAGAATGGCCTTGGCTGCTCAGAGGATTCCCTGTGTTTATCTCTGGGTGTTTGTCAATAATTAATTCAGTTAGTGTTTGTTGTGGGAAAAGCCACTTCTGAGCCCTGGAGAAACTTTAATAATGATAATGATGATGATGATGATGATGATGATGATGATAAACAAACCATGCTTGCCTTTAAGGTATTTAGCTGAGAAAATGAAACCAATGTATTGCATTGCTTTAGAAGAGTTTTGGGACTTCATGGCAAGGCCTTCGTCCACACTGAATAGGAAAAGTGCTAAGACAATGCAGACACTTCACATTCTATGTAGTTCTTTACTGAATGCTTCTGGGAGATTTGAATTTTGAAGAAGAAAAGAAAGCCCTTGAAAATAGTGGGGCTGATTCACACCCATTAGGGTGCCTATTATTAAAAAAAAGCAAAGCAAGACAGGACTTTATACTCAGTAAAAAAAAAAAAAACAATGCAAATATTGTATATGATTCCACTTACATGCAGTACTTAGAATGGGCGAATTCAAAGAGATAGGAGATAGAATGATGGTTTCCAGGGGTTCAGGGGAGGGGAATTGGGAGTTATCGTTTACTGGGTACAGAGTCAATTTGGGAAGATGATAAGAGTTCTGGAGAGGGGTGGTGGTGACAGTTGCACAATAATGTGAATGTACTTAAGTACCACTGAATTGTACACTTACAAATGCTCACAACGGTAAATGTTATGTTACGCAAATTTCACCACAATCATAATAAGTGTAGGGGTCTAGGAAGATGCTGTAACATCACACATGCTTGGAAGGTGTTTATTTGCTATTACAGCAAACAGAAAAGGAAACAAAACATTAATATAGAGCTTGGATGTCCTCCTCCCATGTGCAGACTAGGCTAGAAGCAGGGGCAGGACAAGTGGCTTCCTTGACTCACAGCAGAGTGGAGAGTGGGGTGAGAGAGGTCTTGTGACATTCTGCCATCTCTGTCTGCGAAAGGTTGGTCAGTTGCCATCTCACATCAGCCTGCTGTGAGGATCTCGCGTCCGTCCTGAGCACCAAACACTCCCTGACCAGACTCTACTTGGGAGAAAATGCCCTGGGAGACTCAGGAGTTGGAATATTATGTGAAAAAGCAAAGAATCCACAGTGTAACCTGCAGAAACTGGGGTAAGTCTTCATAAGTGTGTCAGCAATAAAGCAGCTTACCTTCAGGGATGCGTTATTTGGAAAAGGTGAATGGGGGTTACTTCTAGAAAAAGTTAATCAGATGGAGTCGAGGGAAGAGAATGGAAGAGGCAATATGTGTAGCTCGGAGCAGTAGATACTAGGTACTGCTAGTAAGGTAGTTACGTCTACGGGACTGGAGATTCTCAGAGCGGAAAGACACCTTAGGAATTGTGCAGTCCTGTTCACCATTGAGCAAAACACTTGCTTCTATGACATTCACAAGGAGAGTCACCTGTTTTACGTGTGAAAACTTCTAAGCATGCTGGTCATCGCTGCACCACCCACAGTTCTTATTTCCATGCGGCACCTTCTTTGATTTCGGGGCACTGGTCCTCGTTCTCGCTCCAGGGTCTGCTGAGAGATGCTGATCTCAGTTTCTTCAGAGACAACACTCATACTCCAGGTCTTCTCATCTTTTGCCTGGATGTCTCTAAATCCTTAACTGGAACATGGCTTAGCACCTTCACCTATTTAGTTACGCTGTCCTCTTTTCCCCCATCCCCACCACCCCATCCTCTGGTAACCAACATTCTACTCTGTTTCTAAGAATTCAGCTTTTTAAAAAAATTCCCCATATAAGTGAGATTATATGATATTTGTCTTTCTTTGTCTGGCTTATATCACTTAACATAATATCCTCTGGGTTTATTCATGTTGTCACAAATGGCAAGGTTTTCTTTTTTTAAGGCTGAATAATATTCCATTGTGCATGCGTGCGTGCGTGCGTGCGTGTGTGTGTGTGTGTGTGTGTATTTTTTTTATGCCACATATTCTCTGCTTCCAATTGATTAGTGTTGGGATGGTGTATCTTTCTCTATCCCTTTACTTTTATTTTTTTATTTTTAATTTTTTCTACCCCTGTACTTTTAATCTGTATTTTATATTTGAAGTGAGTTTCTTATAAACAACATACAGTTGGCTCTTATTTTTTGTTCATTCTACAATATCTGCCTTTTAATTGGTTCATTTAGACCACTGATGTTCAAACTAGTTATTGACATAGTTGGATTAATATCTCATATTTGCTCCTGTGTTCATTTGTTATACTTGTTCTTTGATTCTATTTTTGTCTTCATCTCTTTGCTGCCTTTTGTGACTTTAACTGGACCTTTTATATAATTCCATTTTGTCTTTTCTTAGCATACACATTATACTTTAAAAAAAAAACCTTTTCTTAGTGGTTGCTCCAGAGTTTGCAATATGTATTTACAACTAATCCAAATCTACTTTCCAATAAACCACTTCACAGTGTGAATACCTTAAAACAAAGTAACCTTAATTTCTCTTTTCTGTCCCTTGTATAATTGCTGTCATTCATTTATAGATAAGCATATAACACATATAAACATAAATAATTGAATACATTGTTTCTATTATTTTGAACAGGATGTCATCTGTTTGATCATTTAAGAATAAGAATTTTATGTTCACTTGTTCCTTCTCTGCTCTTCCTTTCTTTATGTACATTTGATGTATATTATTTTCCTTCTCTCTAAAGAATGTTTTTAAAAAACACTTCTTGCAAGGCAGTTTATTGGAAACAAATTCCCTCAGTTTTTGTTTGAGAAAGTCTTTATTTGTCTTTCATTTTTGATGACTAATTTCACAGGGTACAGAATTCTAGGTTTGTTTTTTTTTTCTCTCAACACTAAATATTTTACTCCATTCTCTCCTTCTTTGCATATTTTCTGAGGATAAATCAGTTGTAATTTCTATCTTTGCTCCTTAACAAAATATTTTCCCTCCTCTGGCTTCTTTCAGGATTTCTCCTTTATCTTTGATTTTCTGCATTCTGAAAATTATATGCTTAGCTCTCGAGCTACTTTTTTTTTTTTTTTTTAGAATTTACTTTGCTTGGTATTCTCTCAGCCTCCTGGATCTGTGGTTTCATGTGTGAAATTAATTTGGGGGAAATTCCTGGTGGTATTTGTTTCCCATAATCCTTCTCTTCTCACTTCTCCTTCAGGTGTTCCATTACGTGTGTGTTGTGTGTACAACAACTTTTATAGTTATTCCACAGTTCTTGGATATTCTGATGGGTTTTTTTTTCAGTCTTTTTGTTTGTTTGTTTACTTTTTGGTTTTGGATGTTTCTATTGAGATATCGTCAAGCTCAGAGATTCTTTACTCAGCAGTGTCTAGTCTACCAATAATCCCATCAAAGGCAGTCTTCTCTTCTGTTACAGTGTTTCGTTCTGTTTTGTTTTTATCTTTAGAGGTTTTGTTTGTTTGTTTGTTTGTTTGTTTGTTTGTTTCTTGAAATTTCCCTTTCTCTGCTTACATTGCCCATCTGTTCTTCTATCTATTTAATCCATTAGAACTGAAATTTGTAGATACCTACAGGTATCTATCTATAGAATAGATAAACAAGATTATACTGTACAGCACAGGGAAATATATACAAGATGTTGTGGTAGCTCACGGTGAAAAAGAATGTGACAATGAATATATGTATGTTCATGTATAACTGAAAAATTGTGCTTACACTGGAAATTGACACAACGTTGTAAACTGACTAGAACTCAATAAAATGAAATTAAAAAAAAAAGAACCCTTAGGGTATTAATCATAATTGTTTTAAATTCCTGGTCTGGTAATTTCACTTTCTTCTCATATCTGAATCTGTTTCTGGTGTTTTCTCTGTCTCTTCAAACTATTTTTTGCCTTTCAAAATGTCTTGTAATTTATTCCTGATAGCTGGACGTGATGTACTGGATAAAGGGAACTGCTATAAATAAGACTTCAGTAATGTGTTAATGAAGTGTAGGGAAAGGGGAAGCAGTCTATAATCCTATGATTAGGTCTGCCTTTTAGTGAGTTTATACCTCTGGACTGTAACTTCTCAGCACTTTTCAACTGCTTCTTAGTTTTTTCCTCCCTTATTAGTAGAACAGGATGGCTAGTGTGGGCTGAAGTTGAGTATTTGCCTGCCCTAATATCATTTAGGCTCTAATAATATCCCAGCAGGTTAGGCTTTGGGTAACTACCGTCTCCTGAAGACAAATATTATTAAAACAAACAAAGTACTTCTGGTATACAGGCATATGTCAGTTTACTGATCTTTGCTTTATTGTGCTTCACAGATATTGCATTTCTTTTTTTTAAATTAAAGGTTTGTGGCAACCCTGTGTTGAACAATCTGTTCCCACCATTTTCCAATAGCATTTGCTCACTTCAGTGAGTCCCTGGGTCACATCTGGATAATTCTCACAACATTTCAGACTTTTAAATGATTATTATATTTGTTATAACATATATTATTATATTTGTTGTGATCCCGGATCAGCAATTTTTGATGTTTCTGTTGTAATTGTTTTGGAACACCACAGATCACACCCTTAAAAGTATGGTGAACTTAACTGATAAATGCTGTGTGTGTTCTGACTGCTCCACAGACAGGCTGTTCTCATGTCTCTCTCCTTCTCAGTGGGTTTCTTTATTCCCAGAGACACAACAAGATTGAAGTTAGGCCAATTAATAACCGTACAATTCAAGTGAAAGGAACAGTCAGTCAATGTGCCAAACGTCATTGTCGTCTTGTGGCCACAGCCACCTCTAACCCTCAGAAACCACCACCCTGATCAGTCAGCAGCCATCGACACTGAGTCAAGACCCTCCACCAGCCGAGATTATGACTCACTGAAGGCTTGAATGACTGTCAGCATTTTTAGCAATATTTTTAAAGTGTACACATTTTTTTAGACAAAACACTACTGCACATTTAATTGGCTATACTATAGTGTAAACATAACTTTTATATGCACTTGGAAGCTACAGAATGGGTGTGACTCACTTCGCTGTGGTATTTGCTTTATTATGGTAGTCTGGAACTGAACTCACAATATCTCTGAAGTTTGCTTGTATTTTAAAATGGTTCCTTTACTCCTCCCTCTGTTGGAAGCACAGGGGGATTTTTTTCTCTGATATTTAGGGTAATAACCTGGTTGAGCTCCTGGGGGTAAACCTCACAAAAGTATGGTGCCTCCCCTTGTGACTGGGTCCTCCTGGTGTTTTTATCTGTCAGACTTGTCCACAACTAGCCTTTAGCTATTTGTAAATTATAATTCAGGTTTTCCTTCCCGGGCACTGGTTCCCATGGAGGCTTAATTCTGATCCAGGAAGTTGTGATGCTTTGTGTTTGCCTCTGTGTCTCCTCGATTTTAGGGAGAGTAGACTGCGCTGTGACCACACTTCTCTTGTGAACTTAAGAAGAGTTGTTGATTTGTCAGTTCAGCTTTTAACTACTTGCTGTTAGGACGGAATGGTGACTTCTAAGCTCCTCACTTGCTGGCCTAGAAACTGGAAGTCCTGCTTGTGTGAGCTTTTTATTATGAAAGTAATACATGCTTAGTGTGAAAATAGCAAATAACATAGATACATGAAGCAGGAAATGAAAGCTCCTCCTCAGCTCACTTTTGAGAGAGCCAATTACAACAGGCTGACGAGCAAATATCCAGACATTTTGTTATATTGAGCATCCATCCATTTATCTATCCATCTACCCATCCATCTTGACACACTCTGTGTACTGGTTTTGCAGGGCTATTGTAACAAAGTACCACCAAAGGAGTGGCTTAAGCAGCAGACCTTTCTTTTTATTTTTTTCTTTCAATTTTTTTCTCCTTTTTCAGTTTTATTAGGTAGAATTATTGCAGTTCGACGCACATTCTTTGAATGTTTTTGAAATATAATCAACATACAGCACTGTACACATTTAAAGTGCACAGCAGAATGACTTGACATACATGTACTGCAAAATGAGAACCACAGTTAATATCCATCACTTCATATAGTTACAGAAATGTTTCAGAATTTGCTCTTTTAGCAACTTTCAAATATACCATACAGCACTGTTCACTATAGTCATCATGGTGTACATTACATCCCCACGACTTACTTATCTTATGCCTGGACGTTTGTGCCCTTGACCACCTTTATTCAGTTCCCACCACCACCTCCTGACCTCTGGCAATCACAAATCTGATTTCTTTTTCTATGAATTTGGTTTGAGTGTTTTGGCTTTAGCTTCTGCTTTAGATTTGTGAGATTGTACAGTGTTTGTCTTTCTCTGTCTGACTTATTTCACTTAGCATAACCCCCTGAAGGTCCATCCATGTTGTTGCAAATTGCAGGATTTTCTTCTTTATGGCTGAATAGTATTCCATGTTGTTGCAAATTGCAGGATTTTCTTCTTTATGGCTGAATAGTATTCCATTGTGTGTGTGTGTGTGTGTGTGTGTGTGTATTTTTTAAATATATATATTACATATATATATATGAAAGCTCTGTATCTCTATCTACCTGTCTATCTCACATCTTCATCTTCGTTATCTGTTCATTTGTTTTTTTTTTTTTTTGCTGTGTCACTGTCATAGTATAATCTTTTTTTTTTTTTTTAACACTTTTTTAAATTGAGTTATAGCCATTTTACAATGTTGTGTTACCTGTTCACTTGTTGATGGACACTTAGGTTGTTTCCATGTTTTGTAAATAATGCTGCAATAAACATGGAAGCACAGTTATCTCTTTGAGATAGTGATTTCATTTCCTTTGGCGATATACCCAGAAATAGGGTGGATGGATCCTATGGTCGTTTTATTTTTAAGTTTTTAAGGATCCTCCATACTGTTTTCTGTAGTAGCTGCACCAATTTACAATCCCACCAACAGTGCACCAGGGCTCCCTTTCTCTGCATTTGCCCCAGCATTTGTTAGCATTCATTTTTTTCATGATGGCCATTCTAACAGGCATGAGGTAGTATCTCATTGTGCTTTTAATTTGCATGTCCCTGATGATTAGTCAAGTTGAGCATCTTTTCGTGTACCTGTTGGCTATTTGAATTTCTTCTTTGGAAAAATATCTATTTAGGTCCTTTGCCCTTTTTAACATAGTATTATTTGGTTTTTGTTTGTTTTGTTTTGTTTTGTTTTGTTTCGGCTATTGAGTCGTATGCTTATACGTTTTAGATATTAACCTCTGATCAGATACATGATTTGCAAATATTTTCTCCCATTCTGTAGGTTGCCTTTTCATTTTGTTGGTTATTTCTTTTGCTTTTTCATTTTATGTAGTCCCATTTGTTGATCTTTAATTTTAGTGCTAATGCTTTAGGTGTGAAATTTAAAAAATTGTTCCTAAGACCTATGTCAGGGAGCTTTGTTTCCTATATTTTCTTCCAGGAGTTTTATGGCTTCAGGACTTATATTTAAGTCTATAATCTATTTTGAGTTGATTTTTTTTGAGTGGGGTATGATAGGGGTCTAGTTTCACTCCTTTTTATGTGAATATCTAATTTCCCTTTATTAAAGAGACTGCCTTCTCCACTGAGTATTCTTGGCTCCTTTGTCAAATATTTGTTGACGGAATATTCATGTGTTTATTTCTGGACTCTCAATCCTGTTCCATTGGCGTATTGTCTCTTTTTATGTCACTGTCATACTGTTTTGATTACTATAGCTTTATGTTATACTTTGTGGCCTTTTCTTTTTCACTTAGAGAAGTTCCTTTAACAGTTGTTGTAAAGCTGGTTTGGTGGTGGTCATTTCTTTTAGCTTTTTCTCGTGGGTAATGCTTTTGATTTCTTCATCAAATCTGAATGAGAGCCTTGCTGGGTAGAGAATTCTTGATTATAGGATTTTCTCTTTCATTACTTTAAATATATCACGCCGCTCCCTTGTGGCCTGCAATTTCTGCTGAAAAATCAGCTGACAGCCTCAGAGGAGTCCTCTTGTATGTTATGGGTTGCTTTTCCCTTGCTGCTTTTAGTATTCTCTCTTTATCTTTAATTTTTGTCATTTTGATTACAGTGTGTCTTGATGTGTTCCTCTTGGGGTTAATCCTGTATGGGACTCTCTGTGCTTCCTGAAACTGGGTGAATATTTCCTTTCCCAGGTTAGGGAGGTTTTCAGCTATTATCTCTTCAAATATTTTCTCAGGCCCTTTCTCTCTTTCTTCTTCTTCTGAGACCTCTGTGATGCAACTAGTAGTGTGTTTGATGTTATCCCAGAAGTCTCTTAAACTGTAATCATTTCTTTTCATTGTTTTTTCTTTTTTTGTATTCAGTGGCACTGATTTCCACTTTGTCTTCCAGCTCGCTTACCCCTTCTTCTAAATCAGTCTACTGTTGATTCCTTCTAGTGTATTTTTAATTTCAGTTATTGTAGTCTTCACCTGTGTTCAGTTGTTCTTTATATTTTCTAACTCTTTGTTAAAAAACGTCTAACTTCTTGCTCTGTGCTTCCATTCTCCTC
Source organism: Camelus ferus (assembly GCF_009834535.1). NCBI lineage: Eukaryota > Metazoa > Chordata > Mammalia > Artiodactyla > Camelidae > Camelus > Camelus ferus. Next base: position 114,233,695 of record NC_045698.1, read on the forward strand.
CCGAGGTCTTTGATCACCTTTATTTACAATCACGACTCTGAACTCTTTCTTGGATAGATTGCCTGTCTCCACTTTACTTAGCTCTTCTGAGGTTTTATCTTGTTCTTTTGTCTGGAGCTTATTCCTCTGTCACCTCATTTTGTCTAAGTTGCTATTTGTATTTTTATTTAGGTTAGTTATGTTTCTCAACCTTGGAGAGGTGGCCCTCTGTAGGAAGCATCCTATGCATCTCAGCAGTGCACTCCCCTCTCATCACGCAAGATATGTGCTCTAGGAGTTCCCTCTAAGAGGGCTGCATGGGTCCTTCTGTTGCGGTGAGCTGACAATGTGGACAGTCTGGTAGGTTTGGTTGGCCCCTAGTCTGCTTGGTTGCCAGGCCCTGTCTTGTGAGGATGTTGCTGGCTGCTGTGTAGCGGGGCCTGGTCATGAAGTGGCTGGCTGCAGAATCCTGGGGGCCCCAGGACTAGTGCTGGCCCCATGGTGGGCGGAGTCAGTGTCCAAAAGACTCTGGGGCTGTTGCTCACCCACTGGCAGGTGAAGCCAGATCCTGGGGCTAGTGCTGGTCCACTGGCAGACAGAGCTGGATCCTGGAGTCTGGCCAGCTGCAGGGCCCGGGAATCCCAGAGCTCACTTCCCATCACTGAGGTTGGGGGCAGGGGTTGGTTCCTGACACAGTAGGGCATGGGGTCTGGGATGTGCCAATGGTTGTGTTGGCCTGTTAGTGGTCAGGGCCAGGGCCCAGCTGGTCCCAAGATAGGATCTGCCCTGTCTTGCAGGATCGTAGTTTTCTGGTGTCTGCCCTCTGGTGGGTGAGGCTGATCTAGAGGCTTGTACAGGCTTCCTGGTGAGGGAGGGCCCCAGTGCCTGTCAACTGGCGAGTGGAGCTAGCTCTCTGCCCTCCAGTGGGCTGGGCCATGTGTAGGGGCTAGTCCAGAGGTGGCTGTGTGCTCTTTAGTCTTCAGGCAGCCTCTCTGCTGATGGCTGGGGCTGTGTCCCGCCCAGTTAGTTGTTTGGTCTGAGGGGTCCCAGCACTGCTGCCTGCAGGCTATTGGGTGGGGCGAGGTCTTGGAGCTAATGAGCCAAGATATCAGCTGCCATCAGCAGCAGTGTTCACACATTTGAATGTTCCCCAATATGTCTGCCACCAGTGTTTATATCCCCAGGGTGAGCTGCAGCTGCCCCTCGCCTCTCTAGGAGACTCTCCAAGACCAGCAGGTAGGTTTGACCCAGGCTCCTATCAAATTACTGCTTTTGCCCTGGGTCCCAGTGCACGTGAGATTTGGTGTGCCCTTTAGGAGTGAAGTCTCTGTTTCTCTTAGTTCTCTGGGATTCCTGCAATGAAGCCCCACTGGCCTTCAAAGCCAAATGCTTTGGGGTCTTGTCTTCCTGATGCCAGACTCCTGGGCTGGGGAGCCTGACATGGGGCTCAGAACTCTCTCTCCTGTGGGAGAAACTCAGCAATATAATATTCTTCAGTTTGTGGGTTGCTCAACTGGGGAGTATGGGACTTGATTATATTGAGAGTCTGGCCTTCGTACCATCCTGCTGTGGTTCCTTCTTTATGTCTCTAGTTGTAGAAGATCTTTTCTGGTAGGTTTTTTTTTTTTTTTTTTTTCCCATCAATGGTTGTTCTGCAGATAGTTGTGATTTTGGTGTGCTCATGGGAGGAGCTGAACTCAGTGTCTTTCTACTCTGCATCTTGGCCATTCTCCTTTATAATATACTTTGAAATCAGGAAGCTTTATTCTCCTCTCTCATGACTGCTTTGGCTATTCTGAGTCATTTGTGGTTCCATATAAATTTTAGGAGTGTTTTTTCTGCTTCTGCAAAACATTCCATTGAAGACTTGCTAAGGAAAGCATTTAATCTATAGATGCATTTAAGTACTATAGACATTTTGATAATATTAATTTTTCCAATGCATGGACAAGGGATGTCTTTTCATTTATTTTTGTCTTTCTAAATTTATTTCATCAGGATCTTAGTTTTCAGTGTAGAGATCTTTCATCTCCTGGTTAAGTTTATTCCTAAGTATTTGATGGTTTTTCATGCTACTGTAAATGGATAGGATTTTTTTTTAATTTCTTTTTTTTTCTTCTTGGTGAAGCTTTTTTTTTTTTAATTGAATTATAGTCAGTTTACAATGTTGTGTCCTTTTCTGGTGTACAGCACAATGCTTCAGTCATATATGAATATACACATATTCATTTTCATATTCTTTTTCACTGTAAGCTACTACAAGATATTGAATGTATTTCCCAGTGCTATATAGTATAAACTTGTTTATCTGTTTTATATATACCAGTCAGTAGCTGCAAGTCTCAAACTCCCAGTTTATCCCTTCCCACCCACCTCCCCTCTAGTAACAACAAATCTGTGTAATTTCTTTTTTAGATAATTTGTTATTAGTGTATAGAAATGCTGCTGACTTTTGGAAGGCAGCTATGCTCCCCACCACACCACCAATACTGCACAAAATGCTACTGACATTTATATGTTGATTTTGTATCTTACAACTTTACTGAATTCACTGATTGGATCTAGCAGTTTTTTAGTTGAATCTTTACGATTTTCTATATTAAGTCCTGTCATCTGTAAATAGAGTCAATTTTACTTCTTCTTTTGCAGTTCTGATGCTTTTTATGCTTTTTCTTGCCTGGTTGCTCTGGTTTGGACTTCTAGTACTATGTTGAATAGGAATAGTGAGAGTGGACACCCTTTTCATGTTCCTGATCATACATGAAAATCTTCCAGTCTTTCACCACTGAGTATGATGTTAACGGTGGGCTTGTCATATATGTCCTATGTTATGATGATGTACATTCCTTCTATACCTAATTTGTTAAGACTTTTTATCACGGACAGATGTTGAATTTTGTCAAATGCTTTTTCTGCAGCTATTGAGATGGTCATGATTTTTTTTTATTTTATTAATGTGGTGTATCACACTGATTTGCATTTGTTAACTATTGTTTATTTTTTTAACTGAAGTATAGTCAGTTACAGCATGTCAATTTCTGGTGTACAGCACAATGTCCCAGTCATGCATATACATCATATATTAATTTTCATATTCTTTTTCATTAAAGGTTATTATAAGGTACTGAATATAGTTCCCTGTGCTATACAGAAGAAATTTGTTTGTTTGTTTGTTTTATTCTATGTTGAACTATTCTTGCATCCCAGGGATAAATTCCACTTGATCATGGTGTGTGATTCTTATGTGCTGCTGAATTTGGGTTACTAACATTTTGTTGAGAATTTTTACATCTGTATTCATCAAAGGAATTGGCCTGTGGTTTTTTTTTTTTTCTTGTAGAGTCTTATCTGGTATCAGGGTAATGTTGGCCTCATAAAATGAGTTTAGAAGTGTTCCTTCCTCCTTGATTTTTGGAAGAGTTTGAGAAGAATTGGTGTTAATTCTTTAAATGTTTAATAAAATTCACCAATGAAGTCATCTCGTCCTGGACGTTTTTTTGTTAGTAGTTTTTTGACTTCTGACTCCATCTTTACACTAGTAATTGGCCGATTTTTATTTTCTGTTTCTTCCTGATTCAGTCTTGATAGTTCGTATGTTTCTAAGAATTCTTCCATTTTTCTAGATTGCCCAATTTGTTGGTTTCACAGCAGTTCTTACGATCTTTTGTCTTTCTGTGGTATCAGTGGTTTTGTATTTGAAAATACGTTTATTTTGTCTGTAGTAACAGTTTTAATGCCTCCTCTTTACTTTATAATTTTGTTGATTTTGGTTCTCTTTTTTATTAGTTTGTCCTGCTGAAGGTTTGTAAATTTTGGTTATCTTTTCAAAGGACTAACTCTTGGTTTTCTATTTTTTCAGTTATTTTTCTGTTCTTTATTTTAGCTATTTCTGCTCTAATCTTTTTAGTTCCCTTCCTTTTGTTACCTTTGAGCTTAGTTTATTCCTCTTCTGGTTTCTTGAGTTGTAAAGTTAGCTGTTTAAGACCTCTCAATTAAAAAAATTCTTTTAATTTTTTAATTAAAAAAATTTTTTATTTAAAAAAATTTAAAAAGGCCTCTCAATTTTATTCATAGATGGATAGCTAGAAACTCTCCCATTAGAACTGATGTTGCTGCATCCTGTAAGTTCTGGTGTCTTGTGTTTTTGTTTGACTCAGGATACTTTTTTATTTCCTCTATGATTTCTTTGACCCACTGGTTGTTCAGAAGAGCACTGTTTAATTTTCACATGTTCTTGAGTTTTTCAGTTTTCCTCCTGTTATGATTTCTAGTTTCATGCCATCGTGGTCAGAGAAAATACTTGGCATGGTTTCAATCTTTCTGAATTTTCCAAGACTTGTTTTGTGGCCTAACATATGATTTATCCTAGAAAATGCTTCGTGTGCACTCGAGAAGAATGTGTATTCTGCTATTGTTACAATGTTCCAACCAAAATTTACTGTCTTAGCAGTGGGGGCTAAAAGATTAAGGTGTAGGTTTGGTTCCTTCTGACAGCTATGAGGAAGACTGTGTTCTATACTTCTCTTCTAGCTTCTGTTGGTTTGATGGCAATCTTTGACATTCCTTGGCTTATAGGTGTGTCACCTCAATCTCAGTCTTCATCTGTACCTGGTGCTCTCATCTTGTTGGTGTGTGTCTGTCTTTGTGCTTAAATTCCCCCTTTTTATAAGGACATCAGTCTTATTGGATTAGAGCTTATCTTAATGGCCTCATCTTAACTAATTACATATCAATGACTATTTATTTTTTTTTAATTGAGTTATAGTCAGTTTACAATGTTGTGTCAATTTTGGTGTACAGCACAATAGTTCAGTCATACATGAATGTGCATGTATTTCAATGACTCTGTTTCTAAATAAGGCCACATTCTGAAGTCTTGGGGGTAAGACTTCAACATATGAAATTTTGGGGTATACAATTCATCCATAACACTCTGTCCAAACTGGAATCATTGTGTAAATACTCTTCTATGATTTGCTTCTTTCATTTATTGTGGATACATTGCCATGATGGTATATACAAATTTACAGATTTGGGCATAATGCTCCATGTTGTGCATTATGGTAATTTATTTAGCTACTCATTGAGTGATGAGCCTTTGGATGAGTTTCTACTTTTTTTACTATTACAAACAACTCTGAAAAAAGCATGTTTATACATGCAGCTTTGTGTATGTATATTTCTTTTGAGACTGATACCAGTAAGTGGAATTAAGGAGGCAAAACTTTTAGGCATTTTATGTTTTGTTAAGTATGGCTGAATTTTCTTTTTCTCGAACTTTAGGCCTTTCTTTCCGGCTGCATATTGCCTCTGCCCCCTCCACAGTATTACACAAACACTACATGCTAAGTATTTGCAAAATTCTTTATTTCTTGTAATGTATTTTCCTTTTCCTTGTAACTTATCAATGCCCTCTACATTCCGTCTCATGGAATAGTGGGACTTCCCTGGGACTTTCCTGTGACAAGTAAACAAAGAGTAATTCTAATTTTTTCTTTTTACTTTCAATTCCCTTTACCTTTCTTCTTCCCCCTACATAACACCAGAGGGAACTTTCTAAAATGCAAGTGTGATAATATTGTGCCTTTGTTCAAAAAACTTTCAGAAGTTCTTTTTTTGAAGTCAGAGTGAATTTGATACAGCTTAGCTTGGCACATAAGGCTCTCCCTGACCAGCCCTAGATCACTGCTTCTTCCTTCTCATCTACCATACCCTTTAATCCATTTTGAGTCATGCTGAATTAGCTTCTTAGTTTCAAAAAGGCCCACTCTTTCACCCCTCCTCACCCTTGCATATCCCTTTCCTTCTGCCTGGAGGGTCACCCTTACTCTCCCACTGTCCATCTAGAAAGCTCCTTCTGTTTCTTCAATTAATTTCTTTGATCTTCAGTTTTTCTATTTAAAAACAGAGATAACAACAACACCTATATCTTGGTTTCATAATAACTCAATGAGATAATCTTAAAGTCATCATCACTTACTCAATAAATGTTAAATCTTCTTCCTCAATGTTCTTTGTGAGACGTATTTGTAACATAAGGCATATCATTAGTGCATTTTTTTTAAAGCAATGATTTAAGTTAATATAGTACCTGGCAAGATATCTGTATTCAGTAAATGTAGAACTGAGTTGAATAGATTGGTGGAAACCAAGATACGTGATGTCGGTTACAGTCCTCTAATCTAGTGGATTGGTTGGTGGTTTGATTTTCTGAATATTTCTTTACGCACTCTGTGTATCCATCACTCAGTCTCAGTGGTTACCAACATTTTGATAATTCCACTGTGACTTATTCTTGAGAAAACGACTTTATCGGCATGTAATTGCTGACGCTTCTCTGCGTACTTCTCCTCAAACATCTGTTGCATAATAACTTCTGGCCCTTTTCTGGAAATAGTGGTAAAGCTTACAATTCTGTAACTTTGAAAATATTCTTTCTTCTCCTTTTTGATGACCATCTCTAGTCTGCTGGAATGTTCTTCGTCTTTGCCAGTGTCTTTATCCATTAAGACTGCTATAACAGGGGGCAGTGTATAGCTCAAGTGGTAGAGTATGTGCTTAGCATGCAGGAGGTCCTGGGTTCGATCCCCAGTACTGCCTCTAAAAACAAGTAAATAAATAAACCTAATTACCCCCCCAAATCTCAAATAAATAAAATAACATTAAGAAAAGACTAATCTGTATTTTTTAAAAACACTGCTATAATAAAAATGCCATAAACTGGGTGGCTCATACAACAAATATTTATTTCTCACAGTTCTGGTGGCTGGAAATCCAAGATCAAGGTGCCTGTAGAGCACCTGGTTCCTGGTGAGGACTCTTTTCCTGGCTTGTGTACAGCCGCCCTAGCTGTGTTTTCATATGGTGACGTTGGGGAGACAGCTCTCTGGGAACTCTTCTATGAGGGCATTAATCCTATCGGGAGGACTTTGCTCCCAAGAGCTAGTCACATTGCAAAATACTCACATTTTAATACCATCGCCTTGGGAGTTAAAATTTCAACGTAGGAAGTTTGGGGGATGCTACATTCAGTCTGTGACAGCCAGGAATCCTGAAAATCCCTTCTGAGGCTCACTAAAGACCCTCTGATAAAAGTCTTCTTAGCCGGAGGTAAGAGCGCTGCAAACCGCTCGGTTGTTTTTGCTCATTCCTCTTGGGCTTCACTTCCCTCTCTGTCTTGCTTGCTCAGTCTTTTTTGCTGCGATTCGTCCTTGACTGGGAAGGTGGAGACCAGCAGATAAACAAGTACTTCTGTTTCCTTTTGGTCATCTGGTCAATGCTATACTTATCTCAATGACTCCTTTTGTTTTTCTATTTTTCTTGATTCTAAGACACTTAGAATTTAAAAGCATGTCACTATTAAGGATCCTGGCAGAAAGGGCTGTGACTGCCTGAGATGTTCTTAAATCAAGGCTTTGCTGAAAGCCTAGCATATGTGACTCTCTGTACACTGTATACGACCCTCTGAGTGTCTATGCAGCAATGACACAGCTGTCTATTTCAGAGCCCTCATGCTCTTGTTAGGTAACAGAATATGTTCAACTTGACCCAAGAGTAGGACATCAAAAATCTTAATTCCACTGAGTAAAATGCAGACCTAGGGCTTTATGCTCTGAGAGGCCCTTTACAGTGCAGAAGGTGGCGTGAAGTGGACACAAGGGGCAACAGAGTGGGGGATGGCGTTAGAAGGCTTAAGTCTGGGTCCCCCTCTACCATATACTTTCTCTTTGACCTTAAGGGAAGCATATGATCTAATGAGCTTCAGATTTCCAGTCTGTAAAAAAATATGTAAGAGTTACGTAGCTGCGCTGCCACCCTGCCTGGTTGGGATAACAACCAAATAAGGAAAGCCTCTGCAATGTTGTGGGAATTATTAGTCAAAGACAATCTGGAGTGTCTTTCCGGAAGAAGTGGGAGTGAGGAACATGCATGGCCAGAGGGAATATGTATAAAAAGAAGGAGGAATGTGGAGGGAATGTGGATCAGTATGCTTTTGCTCTGTCTCGTCTACTGATCCCAGGAAAGCATCTTCTGAGACCATCTTTGGCTTCTCGTATGGGGCCAGAGATAGGGAGTCATGCTTATATCCAAGAAGCTGGCTCCTGATCTTTAAGTTGAAGGATAAAGCTATTCAGATAAGATGAAATTCCCGTGCTGAGACAGCTGTGCAGTGTCCAAAGAAGGCTGGGACCCTAAGGATTCTTCTCTCTGCTCACTCTACAGGTTGGTGAATTCTGGCCTCACATCAGGTTGCTGTCAGGCTCTGTCCTCAGTGCTCAGCGCTAACCAGAATTTCACGCACCTTTACCTCCGGGGCAACGCTCTTGGAGACATGGGGGTCAAGCTCCTCTGTGAGGGACTCCTGCACCCCAACTGCAAGCTTCAGATGTTGCAGTAAGTATCCTAGCTTGTTATGGTGATGGCAACGCATGGTGGCTGAGGGGAAGGGGGTAGTTTGGGGGAAATGATGACAAACTAACCTGTATCTGAGGAGTGATGGCGTCCTTCTAGGGTGTGGCTTATTACAGGACCATGGGACAGCGAGGAGTTGTACTTTTAGATGGTGTAAAGGCAAATACTGGAGTTCCTTCCACCATAAATCTCTCTCCCACAAAAGAGTGGGAATAGCGCTTGTGTTTTAGGAAAACTTGGGGGGAGACACAGAGTTTGGGAAAAATTAATTCATAAACCGCTATTGCTAATTTAATCTGCACAACCCAGTAGCCTGGAAAAAAAAAATACTCTCATCTGAAAAGGAGGGAAGAATAACCCTTTTTTTTTTTTTTTTTTTTTTGCATTTGAAACATTCCAGGCTAAGATCTGGGAGACCTGGCGAGATAATTAAGGGGATATTTTCTTCAAATCACCTCCTTTCTTGCAGGTTAGATAACTGCACCCTCACCTCACACTGCTGCTGGGATCTTTCCACACTGCTGACCTCTAACCGGAGCCTGCGAGAGCTGAGTCTAGGCAGCAACGACCTGGGTGACCTGGGGGTGATGCTACTCTGTGAAGTGCTGAAACAGCAGGGCTGCCTCCTGAAAAACCTGAAGTAAGTGTGCCCTGCGATTTGTCTGGCAGGGCTCACAGTTCTAAGGAAAAGGTGGCCCATTTCCAAATTCCAGTGTGGCTCCATTTTGTGTTCCGGGTGAGATTGGGTCTGGGCCAGTTGCAGATTTTATATGGATATACGGTATGTGTCATGAACTACATATTCGACCTCATCCAGACATTGAGAATAACCAAGGTTCAGTTGGGTGGGAAGAGATTTTCCATCCCAGATTCCAGAAAGAAACACAAGTCGCATTGAAAGTAGCCGAGTAGAGTTATATTTCTATGCAAGGTGTTGCACTTTGTAGAACTAGACCAGTCTATGGGTCATCGTAGTTGTAAATATCCTTGCATAGCGGGGGTGTTGTTAGTCTGGTTTCTGGGGATTTCTAAATGTAAAGTGCTCCAGAAACACCAAGATTTTATAAACTTTGGTCTATCTGCAGTGTGCTGGGATGACTGGCTTCTTTCCACCATCAGTGACACCACGGAGGTATTCATTACCTCTCTAGTTAGAGTTTCTGAGTCAGTTTCATAACTTCTTGTCAGTTCTGATGATCACACTCTCCACTGAAGACATTTCCTTCACTTGGCTTTAGGGACAACACACTCGCCTCTGGATTTGTTCCTACTCCATTAGTTACTTCTGCTCAGTCTTCTCAGGCCTTTCTTCATCATTCTGACCTTTACATGCTGAATCCCCAGGACTCAATCGCTGGGTTAATTCTTCTTCTCCATGCTTTCTCCCTTGTTCATATCATCTAGTCCACTGGCTTTCTCATACATGTGCTGTGCCCCTCCCCGCCAGTTCGTATTGTCATGGATTCCATGTGCAAATGTTTGCCTCACTTTCCTACTTGGATGTCCAATAAGCCTCCCAAACTTCACATGTCCAAATCCAAACCTGTGCTGTTTCCCTCTGCCTGAAACCTGCGTCTTCCCCATCTCGGTCAATGGTAGCTCAATCTGAACTGTTCAAGGTCAAAAGAATCCTGGTGTCCTCTCTGACACCTCTTTTTCCTTATGCACATATCCAGCCCGCTGGCATGTCCTGTTAAGTCTGCTTTCACAGCATCCCTACTCATTGACTACTTCTTGGCAGCTTCATGGCTCCCACCCTGGTTTCAAGCCACTGTCACCTCTTGTCTGGGCTGTTCTGGCAGCATTCTGCCAGGCTACTCTGCATCTATTCATCTTACCATAGCAGATGGAGGTCGCAGCTAAAATATGAGTCAGATCATACCACTCTTACCAACATGCTCCTATCACATTCGAAGTAAAAGCCAAAAAACTCACGGCAGTGTCTACAGCCCCACATTATCTGGCCCCTGCTATTTCTGCAAATTCTTCTAACCTGCGTTCCTTCTGCTCACCCACACTGGTCTCCTTGCTGTTTCAAAAAAACACTGTCAAGTCTGAGCCTTTATACTTGCTGTTCCCTCTGCCTGGAACTTTTCTTCCTTTGGTATCCCTGACTTACTCCTGTGCATCCTTGAATTCTCTGCTTAGAGGCCTTCTTTTTGAGTTTGACTGCATCCATCCTACTGAAAATAGCAGCATGTCTTTCCTCTTCTCTGCTTACTTCCCCCCGTAGTGTTGACCACCATCATACATGCCATGTCACTTTCCTGTTAATTTATTATCTATATTTTACCCCAAGATTATAAACTCTACTAGCCCAGAAATTTCTGTCCTTGTCCATGACTTCAAGGCTGAGAACCAGTCAGAATAATAAGAACCAGGTTTTAATATAAACAGAAGTTCAGGTCAGCATTGTATCCTTGTGTGGACATAGTGGAGCATGTTTGTTCAAGGGAAAGCCATCCCCAGAACTAAGAGAAATAAAGGAACAAAGGGAATTATTGGTCAAGATGAGCTGGGGACATCGCTGAATGTATGCTCATTGACCCAGACCTGATGGACACTTTGCAGATGAAGGAAAGACTCAAAACAGACTGGGGAATCCATGGCTGTAATCAACCTGTCTTGTGAGCTCAGGCTGCCATAACAAAACAGCACAGACTAGGTGTCTTAAACAAACAACAGACATTAGTTTCTCACAGATCTTGGTGATGGAACATCCAAGATTATGGTGCTGGCTAATTTGGTTTCCGGTGAGAGCTTTCTTCTGGGCTTGCTGTGTCCTTATGTGGCACAGAGAGACAGAGAGTGCATGCTCCAGTATCTTTTCATTTAAGGACATTAATCCCATCATGAGGACCCACCCCCATGATCTAGTCTAACCTTAATTACACCCCAAAGGCTCCATCTCCAAATGCCCTCACATTGAGGGTTAGGGCTTCAACATTTGAATTTTGAAGGAACACAAACAATCCATAACACAACCAAATCAATACTGCTAGAAATGATGCAAGATAAATGGTACGATTTCTTAGTTCAGTTGCGAGGGAAATTAAAAAAAAAAAAGGATGAACTGATATCAAAGAAGACTTGAGAGGCATCCCAAGCAATTACACTGTGTGGACTTTCTATGGCTCCTGATGAAATGAATGAAATATAAAAATGTTATCAGAAGTTGAGGATTTAAACACTGATTAGGCAAATATTGATACTAAAATCTATTAACTTTTTAAGGTATGAAAATGACATTGTGATTATTTTGTAAAAGTCTTCTTTATTTAGTGTCACAGCTAGAAATATTTATAGACGCATGAAATGCTGTGTTTAAGATAATCCACTGATGTAAGCAGTAGGGAGTCAATCGGTGAAACCAAGAGCTGTTAACTGTCAAACTCCGGTAGTGGGCATATGGAGATTCATTATACTATTCTCTTTACAGTTACATGTTTAAACATTTCCAAACTTGAAGCTTACAAATATACCAGAAATCGCATTCGGCATGAAGTGCACCATTGGAAATCTTAGAATGTTAAGTGAAGGGAGGAGATAAGATTTTTAAAGCTCAAAACTCTTGAGTGTTCATTTCAGGAGTATAACCCTAGGCTCTCTGTTTGCTTTTACAGGCTGTGTAAAATGTATTTCAATTATGATACAAAATGTGCGTTAGAAACACTTCGAGAAGAAAAGCCCGGGTTGACCATTGTCTTTGAGCCTTCTCGGTAGTGGCGGAAGCAGGGATACCAGATGCCAGTGCTCTTTGCGCCCCCCCACCCCCCGCCATCGAGCTATGAGCGGGTGGTAGTCAGTGCTCCTCTATCAGAGTTAAGACCACCTCTCTGCAATTCTTTGGCTCCAGGGTGGGAGAGTGAAAGCTTGCTGACGGTGCCTTTGTATAGAGAACACGAGGTACCTCTGGGTTGAAGACACCAGGGGAAGAAAATCATCTAAATGATAACAGTTCTTATCACAGTGCGTCAGTCAGAGGACGGGTTCCTCCTGGTGACCTCATATAACGCACTCATTCAATAAAACACTTTTCTTTCTTTCTTTCCTTTTACTCTAACTCTCCTTTCCCTTGTATCTTTCCACCTCTTCTTTGTTTTCTGTTTACTTTTAACCATATCATCCCTTCTGCCATCTTTCTCTTAACTGACCATAACAGAATGGGTTAACTGTATATTATGTTGCAATTTTGTGGCAGCCAACTTATTTATTTTTAATTTTTGAACAGTTGTATTTTCTAATAAATTAATTCATGTTTATTGTATTATAGCTGATTGAAAATTCACAAAATATAAAACCTTTTTGTATTTATTAAGTTAAATTGTTTCCTTTCCTTAATTAAAAAAAGGTACCGAGCAATATTTTTACTTATTTATCTAAACTACTAAAGATAAATTAAATTGCTTTATGTTTATGCATTAAAAAAAATCTCTTTGCCAAATGATTCAATTGCAATGAATAGAAGAAAAAAAAAAAGCCTCTGCCTAACTCTGATGGTTGAGATTTCTGCTCTGGTAGGACAGGAGGTTGAAAATTATGCAAAGGAAAGTTTTAGAGTAGGTGGAACCTACATTCATAAGTAGAAATATTATGTAGAAAATGCATTTTGCCTTCAGTTATAAGAGCTTGTCTTGGATTTAACTCATTTCAGGAGTGGTTCATCTACCACACTTCACATAGCATTAACTCATTCATAAATATGGATTAATTGCTTCTCTACACATGGAGCAACTCTTGGACCACCTGAAATTGTTCAGGAAGGAAATTTACTTCCTTCGTCAAACGAGCCATCCAGACCTCTGCTTGTCAAAGTGTGGCCCGTGGACTGTTGATATAAGGAGTTTATGCAAAAATGCAAATCAGTCACAGTACTAAACATGCTTTTTAGATAGGCTGACTTTTTATTTGTTCTTTTGCATCTTAGTGATTTGAGCTATTGCAGACTGCATCTCTGCTACAAATGCCTTGACACGCAGGGAGAAACTAATATAAAACACACAGCTAAACTAGAAAGTCAGAAAGAAAAACTTCTGGGCACTAGGATCTTAAAATTGGATTAAGAGTTTATTTCTCACTGGCTAAGGGGAATATCTGAATAGATAAAGATCCCACAATATAACTGTTAATTTTGAAAAAATCCATAAGGTTTTCCACACTCGCAGAACTAAAAAATAGGTAAAGTTGCTGGATAGAAAATCAATATACCAACATCAGCATAGTAGTTGGAAAGAAATCTTTTTTTTTACATAAATTTCACTTTATTAAATACACATGAAAGAGGGAATTTCAAATCATACTAAACATAGTAAATATAGAACTTGTTTTGTTAAAAATCTACAGTACACATTCAAATAAAGGCTAACCTTCCAATGCCAACTATATCTGAGACTATGTATAGAGAGTAAAAATTGGGTCAGGCTTAGAGCAGTAATGGATGCTAAAACCTAATAGGAAATTTAAATGATGAGCAAGATTCTTGTGCAGTCTGAAATGATCTCTTCACAGTTTGCTAATCAATTATAAAAGAAAAATAGTAACTACATAAAGAGAAGAAATTGGACAGAACCCCAATGAAAAATATCAGTGAGGGCAGAATGGATGTCTGCTTTCAGGTAAGCTGACTTGAGAAGGAACCAATATCACCATTGAGTATTTCTGGTTGAGAACCCGGAATTTAATCATCAGGAAACAAACTTCAAATGAGGAAGTTGTATTAAAAAGGGCAGGGGACTGTATTCTTCAAGAATGTCAATGTCAGTGTTGACAACGGGTAAATCTTGAGGTGGGGGAGTTATGGAATTGTTCTATATATACTATTCTTATTCTTGCATCTTTTATGGACACATGACATTATTTCCAAATAAAAAGTTAAATAATCAAAACAATTAACAGTCTTCATTAGCACTTGCAATTTAACATTTGAAAGATGCCAAGACGTCACTAAGTTGTTAGTTACTAAACAAAAATAGGAAGAATCTTTGCTAAGTCGTATGTTTTCAACTTCACTGTATGAATTCCAGAGACTGCCTTTCCAGGAGCAAGACATAAAAATATAAGTAGCAGAAATAAGGACATTATAAAAGAAACTGATGTGCTATGTAAGAAGAAAAAGAAAAGAACGTGAACTGAGGGAAAAGTAAGATGAAGAATACAAAAGGAAGGGCACCAAAGAGTTCTACCTATGAATGGTTGTCGGTCATCGGTCATCGGCAACACTATGCATTATATTAGCAAAGTGATTTGCAGCTCCTCAAGCTTTGGAGAAAAATAAACAGATCATAGGACTGGAGCAGGCTGGTCATAGAGACCGGAAGGAGAGAATGATTCCATTGGACCCGAGGTGATTCTGTGAGTTTGCAGAAGGACACGCTCCAGTGAGATGAAGTTGTAGTCACTGTCAGGCTGATTTTATTGTGTGGTAGAGCAGTGCTTACTAAGCGGCTTCGCAAATACATATCACCTGGGATCTGGCTTAAAATTCAGGTTCAGTGTGTCTGGGGTGGGACCTGAGATTCTGCATTTTTTAACATGCTCCAGATAAAAGTGACACTGTTTATCGCCCGCTTGAGCAGCAAAGCTTCATGGTCCAGAGAGACGTGCATTTGTTCATGAAATAAGGTAAGCTTTGCACTTAGGGGAGAAAAGTAGTTATTTATCAATATAACTGTAAAAAATTCCTGGGGAACACCACCTCTCTCTGGATGGATCTAATTTTCCAAAGAAAACCCTTGCACACTGTATATAAAAAAAATAAGAAGACTCTGACAGTAGAGAGAAGCAGACAGATTAGCTGGGGGACCTCAGGACTCAAGGAACAACACAGTGGTGAGGGCGTTTGGTTTCTTCCTTGTTTGTTTTGTTTTTGGTTTTGACTCCTAAATCCCATTCTTAGAGCTGGAGCTCTTTTCCACAAATGGTGTGGGAGCAATTGGACAGCCATAAGCTAAATAAATAAATGAAAAATTTACTTTGCCCTAACCTTACATTTTGTGTAAAAACGAACTCAAAATGGATCATAGACTTTAATCTAAAATGTAAAGCCATAAAACTTGAAAAACAACATGGGAGAAGTTTTCTACAGCTTGGATTACAGCTTGATTTTAGATGTATAGATTTTAGATACGACACCAAATTCATAAACCATAAAAGGAAAAACTGTGGTAAGTTGCACTTCGTAAAAATTTTAAATGTTTGCTGGGTGTAAACCTCTATTAAGAGGCAAAACAAAAGCTACGGACTGGGAGGAAATATTTCCAAACCACGTGTCTGACAAAAGACTTCTATCTAGAACATATAAGGAATTCTCCAACTCAACAGCAGCAACAAAAATAACAACAACAAAAACAATCAGAAAATAGGCAGAAGGCAAGCGACACTGAAGAACATACGCTGGTGAAAGATGAAAATGTGTCATCATCAATAGCCATTAGGGAAATTCAAATTAAAATCACAGTGAGAGGGGGGTGGGAAGGGATAAACTGGGAGTTCGAGATTTGCAGATACTGACTGGTATAGATAAAATAGATAAACAAGTTTATACTGTATAGCACAGGGATGTAGTAGCTTACAGTGAAAAAGAGTATGAAAACAAATATATGTATATTCATGTATGACTGAAGCATTGTGCTGTACACCAGAAATTAACACAACATTGTAAACTGACTATACTTCAATTAAAAAAATCAGTGAGGTATCATTGCACATCTGTCAGAAAGGGTAATATTAAAAACAAAAATGGTAACAACAGCAAATGTTTGCAAGGATGCAGAGAAACTGGATCACTCATCCGTTGCTCGTGTGAATGATAAATGGTACAGCCACTCTAGAGAGGATACGGCAATTCCTTACAAAATTAGACGTGTGTTTACTATAGGACTCAGTAATTGCACCTTGGGCATTTATCCCAGAGAAACACAAATCTAATAGTCACCCAGATGCTTTTTCAGGAATGTTCACAGCAGCTTTTTTTTCACAATAACCCCACACTGGAAACAACCTAGATGTCCTTCAGTGGGTGAATAACTAGATGAACTGGTACATCAATACCACGGGGCACTGGCAATAAAAAGGAATAAAAGATTGATACATACAACATCCTAGATGACTGGTCAGAGAATTATACTGAATGAAAAAAGCCAATCCCAAAAGGTGATCTACTATATAATTCCATTTGTATAAAATTATTGAATTAATAAAACTACAGGAACACAACAGATTGGTTGATGTCAGGATTTAAGAGGGGTGATGGTGCTGGGAGGGGACAAGGTGCGGCTTTAAAAGGCTGACTCTAGGATCCTTTTCGGGATGGAAATACTCTTGTGTGTGTCAATGTCAATACACTGGTTGTGATATTACACTACAGTTTCGCAAGATGTTACTGTTGGGGGCACTGAGTAATGGGTTCATGGGATCTTTTTCTTTTTTCTGCGGGGGGCAGGGAGGACAGGCACAGACTAGAGGTAGACCCCTGCCAGGCGGGCGTGGAGGGTGGCACCTGCCTGCCTGGGACGCTCAGGCCCCAGACAGCCATCCCGGCTCCCAGACCCCTACCCATATGTGTAATCTCTATGCAGTTTGTTCCTGGCAGCCACAGGGCCTCTGTGTGTAGAACCAACCATGGACTGGACCTTGTCCAGAATCAGGACATGGCTAGTTCATTACTCCCTTGGTGGCCAAGCCTGAGTGGGAGTCCCGTTCTGTGTGCCCCTATCAAGCTGTTGCCCCTCAGCCCAGCACCAAGTCACTGGACCATCTCTGGGGCACATGTGGAATCAAGGAGCCTAGGATGTCTGGGAGCTGTGCAGGGCCAAGGCCAAGGGCACCCTGTGCTCTGAGGGGTGGGGAGAATCGCTCGGGTCGAGAGCAGCAACAGGACCCTCAGCCGAGGCTCAGAGGGGCTGAGGCAAAGCTGAGGACGTCCCAGGCTTGAAGGCTCCAAGGGCCGAGGTCCTTGCTGCCATGTGACCCTCAGTCACCCAAGACAAGCATGTCCCCCTCACCCTGGCAGGTCAGGGCTGGGCAGTCTGTGGCCACACATGACCCAAGGAAGGACAGTGCTTCCCAGGGTCTTGCCTGTGAGGCGGGCTCAGCCCAGGAGGCAGCAGCCACACCCTCTGCATCCTCATGTCCACAGGACTCTGAAGGTCTCTCTACCCGACCATGATGGTCAAAGAGATGGGCTTACGCAGCAAGCCGAGGCTGTGTCCCAGATTCCTGGGTGGTGGTGGTGGTGGTGGGCATGTGTTCAAGAGTCTCTCCCCAGGGGGCTCTCCAGTGACCCTCCAGGGAGGGTGCTTTGGTGAGGAGCATTTCCACTCCAAGCCAGTCTTGCTCCTTCTCCACCAGGCATGGGGTTAGGAGGGAGCCCTGCTGAGCTGTGGGAAGACGGGAGAGCTCCTGCCAGTCCTGCACCTCTGAGTCTTTTAGATGTGTTGGGTGAGGGGGCTGTGAGCTTACACCCTCCCCGGACCCCCAAGACCTAGAGGTTGCAGAAGAGCAGGCCCTAAGCCCTTTGGCCTCCAGGTTTTGTTGCTTATCCTTCATTCCCACAGTGGTCCCAGGAGATGGCCAAGGAAAACCAGGCTGCCGGACTCAGGGATGCTGTGGCCACAGGGCCAGCCTTGGTTCAAATTCTCCTTCCTAATTCCTGAATGGGCAGTTCAGGCTTTGCAAACAGTGGAACACTGAGCTGGAGTCCAAGGCAGGCACTGGGCAGGCACTCATGGAGCTTTTTATTCTTATAGTTTCGTATGTATCTACACTTATTTCAACATACAATGTTTAATCTGAAATAAATCTGGTAGAGCAGACACATAATGCCTTTGGTCACCAGGTTGTAACCGTCCGAGATTATTGTTTTCTTTGGGGGTATTTCATGTACAGAACTCATGTATCTGCTGCTCGTCATTGTCCTGATCAGACACAGAGTTCATTCGCAACAGAAAATGACATGAGGGGATTATACTGATCAGAATCCATAAGCTGATCACTGTTGTGCCTCTCTCTTAATTAGCGCTTTGTAGTTTGGATTCCTTTTGTAGCGTCAAGAGTTAGATGTGCCAGTCATGAGGCCAGTGTCTTCCAGCTCCAAACTCACAGCTGTATCAGTCAGCTCTGCTGTGAGGCTGGGCCTGGGAGCGTGCATGCCGTATTTCTGCTTTGCTTGCTGGTTCCTTATTAGGCTCCAGTCATATTGGGTGAGACGGGCAGATAGGCTGCAGGCTAGGGCTGGGAGAGGAAATCTTTGCTCTTCCTGTTTGTTTTCTGTTCTTGTTCATTTGACCCTATCAGTGTTTTTTGTTTTTTGTTTTGTTTTGTTTTGTTTTGTTTTGTTTTGCACACTGCCAGGGTCAGCTGATTAGGTGAGCAGCAGCTGAAGCAAACTGAATCAAGATTCTGCAACAGGCAGCGAGCAGAACCCGTGTCTCCGTGATGACATCAGCACGTCCAGCAATGCCCCATCTCCGAAGTAGGAGGTTTAAGAGTTTGTGCTCTTGGGGCTGTTTCTTTGAATATCGGTTTAAACAATTCCAGTCCATCAGTTTTAACAATTCCAGTCCTTTGCTTCTGTTCCCTCTGTGCTAGGGGTTGCAGTTACTTCCTTTTGCTTTCCTCTCCTTCAACAGCTAGTTAATAATTCTTTGTAATAAATCCTTTCTTCGAAAATAACTGGAATGGTGTCTGTTTCCTGCCGGTAACCTGATGAGAGCAATGTTGCGCTTACATTTAAATTTAAGAATAACACCACAAGGTGCATCCAGTTTTACTTTTGATTGCTCTACGTACTGTCTGGGCAAACCAGGCTACTGGCCTTTAGCATTAATGTTGATAATTGAGAGCTCCCCATGCATGAAATATCACATTTTTAATGCGGCGAGCAACTGAACTGGGCAAAAGCCTGACCTCTCCTTGAGTCTGAGCTGATTCCGTTACTCCACACTGGATGTTCTGTTTCTGTCTCTCCCAAATAGCTTCTGGAGAGCCTCCTTCATGTCCTTGTTCCTCAAGGTGTAGATGAGGGGATTGAGAGTGGGGGTCACCACAGTGTAGAAAAGAGTCAGAAACTTCCCTCGCTTCTGGGAAAAATGGCTTCGGGGCTGGATGTAGACAGCAGTGGCACTGCAGTAGTAGAGGAAGACGACGGCCAGGTGGGAAGAACAAGTCCGGAACGCCTTGCTCCTCCCCTCGCGGGACTGGATGGCCAGCACTGCCTTGGCAATGTGGCCATAGGAGATGAGGATGAGCAGGATTGGCCCCATTAGGAAGACAGCACCAATCACTGAGATCTGGAGCTCATTGACGTGCGTGTCCCCACAGGCCAGGCGGATCAGTGCAGGGACCTCACAGACAAAGCCATCCACCTGGTGATGATGGCAGAAGGGTAGCTTCATGGTGGTGGGTGACTGCACCAAGGTTCCAAAAATGCCAGTTGCCCAGACCAGGAATGCTAGTTTGTGACACAGGTGTGGGTGCATGATGGCTGCATAGTGTAGGGGTTGGCACACCGCCACATACCGGTCGAAGGCCATGACCAGGAGCAGCACGCACTCAGCAGCAGCCAGTCCCAGGAAGATGTAGAGCTGGACCGCACATCCCAGGTAGCTGATGGTCTTGTCTGGGCCCCAGAGGTTGACCAGCATCTGGGGGATGCTGCTGGTGGTGAAGCAGAGGTCCAAGATGGAGAGGTTGGTGAGGAAGAAGTACATGGGGGTGTGGAGGTGGGGGTCTAGGTGGAACAGGAGTATGATGGTGGTATTGCCCACTAGGGTGACCATGTAAAAGACAGACACAACCACAAAAAGGACCATTTCCAGCCTGGGGTTGTCTGAAAAGCCCAAAAGAATGAAGCCATCTGGGATAGTGTCATTGTCATGTCCATCCAGCACCCACCTGGAAATGCAAGGAGCAACACATCAAAAAGAATGTCACCTAGAGGAGGCAGAGAAAAGTGATTTTAAAAAAATTTTAATTTTAATTTATTAAAAAATTTTTTTTGAACTATAGTTGATTTACAGTGTTGCGTTAGTTTCAGGTACACAGCAGAGTGATTCAATTATACATAGATAACTGAAAAACTTATATATATTTATATATAAAATACACATATTTTATATATAAAATAGAATATAGATATTCTTTTTCAGATTCTTTTCCATTATAGCTTATTACAAGATATTGAATATAGTTCCTTGTGTTATATAATAGGTCCTTGCTGTTTATTTTATATATAGTAGTGTATATGTGCTAATTCCAAATTCCTAATTTATCCCTCCCCCTCCTTTCCCTTTGGTAACCATAAGCTTGTTTTCTATGCCTGAGTCCATTTCTGTTTTGTAAAGGAGTTTATTTGTATCATTTTTTAGATTCCACATGTAAGTGATACATATGATATTTATCTTTGTCTGACTTACTTCATTTAGTACTGATAATCTCTAGGTCCATCCATATTGCTGCAAATGGCAATACTTCATTCCTTTTTTTTTACGGCTGAGTAGTATTCCATTATATGAATATACCACCACTTCTTTATCCAGTCATCCGTCAATGGGCTTTTAGGTTGCTTCCATGTCATGGCTATTATAAATAATGCTGCTATGAATATTGGGATGCATGTATCTTTTCAAATTAGGATTTTTATTTTTTCCAGATATATGCTCATGAGTGGGATTGCTGGATCACAGGGTAAGCCTAATTTTAGTTTTTTAAGGAACCTCCACACTGTTCTCCATAGTGGCTGCACCAATTTACATTCCCATCAACAGTGTAGGACAGTTTCCTTTTCTTAACATGAAAAGTCATTTTTGATTTTAGAAAACTGCTTATCTTATCCTGTATTAATAATTTTTCTAACATTTTACTGGCCTTTCTTTAATCTCATCCCTTTTTGGACATTTTCATCTTAATTTCTTCAGACTTGGATAATTCTAGTAAACTCTTAGAAGGCAAGAATATAGAAAGTGAATGCTTAAAACTAGCCCTTGCCACTATAATCAACTACATGCTACAAGCTGGACAACCTATAAGAAATTAAAATATTCTTAGAAATATACAAGCTATCGAGACTGAATCAGGAAGAAACAGAAAACCAAAATAGACCAATTACTGGTAAGGATATTGAATCAGTAATTAAATCTGCCAGTGAAGAGAAGCCCAGGACCAGATGGCTTCACTGGTGAATTTTACCAAACATTTAAGTAAGAAATAATGCCAAACCTTCTCAAACTCTTCCAAAAAATCTAAAAAGAAGGAACACTCTCATACTAATTTTATGAGGCTAGTGATATCCTGATACCAAAGCCAGATAAGGTCACTTCCAGAAATGAAAGCTGCAGATCGATATTCTTGATATACATAGGTGTAAAAATTCTCAATAAAACGCTAGTAAAACAAATTCCCCAGCACATTAAAAGGACCATGCACCATGAACAAGTGGAATTTATCCCTGGGGTGGTAGCCCCACATGTGCAAATCAATCGATGTGATGTATCACATTAATAAAATGATATAATAAAAATCATATGACCATCTCAATAGACACAGAAAAGCATTTGGCAAAATTCAACATCATTCATGACCAAAAAATCTTAACAAATTAGGTATAGAAGGAAGTACCTCAACATAATGATGGCCATATATGACAAGCCCACAGCTAACATCATACTCAATGGTGAAAGGTTGATAGCTTTTCCTGTAAGATCAGGCATATGACAAGGGTGCACTCCTACTACTCATAATACTGAAAGTCATAGCCAGAGAAATCAGACAAGAAAAATATGTAAAAGGCATCAGAATTGGAAAGGAAGAAGTAAAATTATCTTTATTTGCAGATGACATAATTTTATGTCTAGAAAATCCTAAAAACTCCACCATAAAACTATTAGATGAAATTAGATTGAATTATCTGGAAGAGTAATAAAGAAAAGGATACCATTTACAATAGCATTCGAAGCAATAAAATACTTAGGAATAAACTTAACCAAGAAGTGAAAGATTTCTACTCTAAAAACTATAAGACTTTGATGAAAGAAATCATAGACTACACAAATAAATGGGTATTTGGTGTTAACGGATTTTAAAAATTAATATTGTTAAAATGTCAATACTACCAGAAGCCATCTATAGATTCGATGCAATTCCTATTAATAGTTCAATGGCATTTTTATAGAAGTAGAAAAAGCATTTATATGGAGACACAAATGATTCCCAAATAGCCAAAGCCACTCTGAGAAAGACAAAGTCAGAGGCATCACACTCCCATTTCAAACTATACTATAAACCTAGATGTGTCAAACAGTGTGGCACTGGCATCTAACCAGACAAATGGATCAATGGAACAGAACGGAGAGCTCAGAAATAAACCTAGTATATACGTTCCACTAATATTTGACAGGAGAGCCAAGAATACTCAATGGAGAAAAGGCAGTCTCTCAATCAATGGTGCTGGGAAAACTCAATACTCACATGTAAAAGAATGACACCAGGCCCCTTCCTTACACAACTCACAAAAGTTAACTCAAAATGGATTAAAGACTTAAGTGTAAGACCTGAAACCATAAAACCTCTAGAAGAAAACATAGGGGAAAAAATCTTTGGCATAGGTCTTGTCAGTGATTTTCTGAATATGACCCCCAAAGCATAAACAACAAAATAAAAAATAAACAAGTGGGACCACATAAAACCAAAAAACTTCTGCATAGCAAAAGAAATGATTGACAAAATGAAAGGGCAGTCCACGGAATGGGAGAAAATATTTGCAAATCCTGTATCTGATAAAAATTAATACCCAAAGTCTATAAAGAACCCATACAACTCAATAGCCAAAAAATAAAACCCAAACAACCAAGCAAAAAAACTTCAAATAATCCAATCAAAAAGGGCAAATAATCTGAACATTTTCAAAGAAGATATATGAAAGGACAACAGGTACATGAAAGGATGTTCAAAGTCACTAATTATTAGGGAAATGCAAATCAAAACTACAATATCTCCTCATGTATGTTAGAATGGCCATCACAAAAAAGACAAATGTTGGTGAGGTTGTGGAGAAAAGAGAACCCTCCTACACTGTTGATGGGAGTGCAGCCACTATGGAGGACAGTATGGAGGTTCCTTAAAAAACTAAACACAGATTTACCATATGATCCAGCAATCCCACTCCTGGGTATATTTGCAGAGGGAACTCTAATTCAAAAGGACCCCAATACACATTCATAGCAGCACTATTTACAATAGCCAAGACATGGAAACAACCTAAATGTCTACAGCAGGTGAATGGATAAAGAAGATGTGGTACATATATAAAATGGAATACTACTCAGCCATAAAAAAGAATGAAATAATGCTATTTGCAGCAACATGGATGGATCTAGAGTTTATCATACTAAGTGAAGTAATTCAGACAGAGAAAGAAAAATAGCATATGATATCACTTATACGTGGAATCTAAAAAACATGACACAAATGAACTTCTTTATGAAACATAGACAGACTCACAGACATAGAGAACAAACTTACAGTTACCAGAGGGGAGAGGAGGTGGGCAGGGATAAATTGGGAGTTTGGGACTTGCAGATACACACCACTATATATAAAATAGATAAACAATAAGGTCCTACTGTATAACACAGGGAACTATATTCAATAACTTTGTAATGGTCTATAATGGAAGAGAATATGAGAAGGAATATATATATGTATCAATAAATTGCTATGCTGTACACCAGAAACTAAAACAACATTGTATATTCACTATATGTTAATTAAATTTAAAAAAAAATAAAATTTGTGTGTTCTAATAGGAACCCTTTCTTCCAAAACAAAAATCAAAAAGACCAGTCCATTTCTGTACTCATCCTGAAGCATGTCAACCTCTTTTCTACTGAGCAGAATATGACATCTAACGTTGTGCCGCTGAGTGCCACTTCCATCAAGCAGCAATGAAGCCATCATGGCTTTGTGAACTGATGGTGTAGTTTACGTCAGTGCACGCTCAGTGCTCATCTATTTCATGTTGTGACAGAGGCTGGCCACTAGCAGCCACTTAGCGGCTTTCTTCCCACATCTGGAAAAGCCTCAGCCAATGGATCTTCCTTCCAGAACATTTTAATGTACTAGATATGCTTGTCCCATTTTGCCCTCTGGTCCATGGAGTTGGCTGTGGTTTTCCTAATAACACGGGTCTATGAGGCTCAATGCTTTTTATGCGATGAATACAAAAATTGCCACAGGGACATTTCCAAACTGCCTGTGTGACCCTGCTGACTTTGGTGCTTCCTTTGATGTCCAATGACCCTGTGTGAGAATGTCTGCAGGTAACCATATTCCAGGCACCGAGGACAACAGACCAAAATCATACTGGTTAATAATCATCATCATCATCATCATCATCATCATCATCATCATCATCATCATCATCATAAGTGTTTCATGCAGTTTGAGACATGAGAATTAAACATGATAGAATATCATGAGGCATTATTACTACTGTAAAATTGTTCTACTGATGGCCCTGTTAGTGGGAGCTGGGTTAGAAAAAAGCTGAGGACCCTACTCTGTTCATTGCCAAGTTCTTCCTCTGTAACCAGCACTGGGCTGCATTCTGGACCTAAACTCTGCCAAAACTCTGAGGTGCTGGCTTCCTCCGCAAGAAGTCGGTCCCTACACTTGCCTTTCCTTCCCTGTCTTTGTATTTGTCCAGTCTTGATAATTCATGGAAAACCCCATTTAGAGCTCAAAGGGAGTCATACTTATAGGTGGTGGAGGAGACTCGAGGGTCCAGTTGTATTCTTGTTCAATCCAGGCACAGGGGAACAAGAGAAGAGGTACAACATTAAGGGGTGTTCACGGACAGAAGGGCAAGGTCTCACCTAGACTTTGTGCATATGCTGGGGAATCAAGAAGTGTTTCTGTGTTGGATATTCTGGACTTAATGATATGAGGCATGGCATAAGGGAGATAATGAAGCTGAGAACACCCTCCTCTCCATTCCCTGCTAAACACACGTGCTAAATACATGCTCAGAGTTTCCCCTGTGTTACTGGCAGTGCTCTCTGGTTTTTTGCTCTCTGTTGCTTACGACTGATCTTGCCGGACCAGATTCCTTCATGCTGGGGTTCTGCAGAAAGCCCTGCGGTTCACACACGTTCCTATAGGGAACATCTCTTCTATCATCCTCCTCCTGGCTCAGGATCTGCTTTTATAGATTCTCTCCCCATAATGTAAATTTAAATAATTAGTTGAGCAACCATAACTAGGGCCCCTACTTCACCCTGTCCAGTAATCCCTGGTCACTCGCCAACTTCTGCTATCTGCCCCCGGCCACGCAGTTCGCTGACATCACTCTGAACCTGTCCGTGTGCAAAGGCACCCACTTCTTCCAATGCCCTTTGGCCACTCTGATGATAACGTCATCATGGTGTCTGCCACCTCTGAGGCTGTACAGAAATTAGTTTTACATCAGTTACTTGGAATTTAGAAAAATGTTATCTCAGTTGGTACCTAACAATTTAATATATTTATTACATTTCTTTCCCCTGTCTACAGCTCAAATACTTGGATTGCCAACAATTTTCAGTTTGAATCATCCAAGCATTCCTATTCTTGTTCTGTTATTAATATTCAATAACTTAAAAATGAATGCATCCTATCTTTTTATACTTTTATTCATCTAATTTTATACATGATCTCATTTTCATTCTTATGAGTTGATTTTCTATATTAGTCTCTTACAAATGGCTATCCTAAATGTTGACACCCTGAAAAATCCCTCACATTGGAAACTCCAAGTAAATACCAGCTTGCTCTGCTCATTAACTGCAGACACTAATATCTCTAAGTAAACCAAAACCACACTGATAAAATAAACATTGCCCCTAAAACTGCAGAGAAACTTTCACTAGGGGAAACACACACAATGATCTCTATCCCTCTGAATAAGAAAGTTCTGATACATGAACATGAGATTTCTAATTCCTCGGAAGACAGGTGAGACACTTGATTCATTTCAGCTTCCTGTAAAGCGACTTGCAGGGTAAAGTACTCACTATATATTCACTGATTTCCAGCTTCAGTCAGACCAGCGCCGTTTCTGAACCACCGGTTTCCTCTCTGCAAAGCAGGTCTCAAAGCACCACCTGTTTCTCATACTTCTCGTAATAATGCCAATATAAGTTATTGCTCAACATTTGGGACTGCATCAATTTGCTTTCCAGCTGATTATCATTGATCCCCAAAACAATCCTTATGATGCATCTCTGTATTGATCTTATTATCCTTCGAGGAGAAATTCCTGTGTTAATCATTTTCTTATCACCCTTCAGTCTGTGAACAATTCTGGCAGGAGTCCCCTACTTGGAGCTACAAGATGAATCTGGAAAGGGCTAGCACAACATGGAACCATGGAAATGCAAGGAGGGAAGAGGTGGTTTCTGGGCCATGCTCCAGGAGGGGTTAAATTTCTTTCTGGTGAGCTCCTCCCTCCCTTTTCCATATTCCTTGACTCCTTAGCAGTATTTGATTTGGTCTAAATGATCTGTGTTCCCACGTGGCTACCGGTTTCTGAGTTTCCACCGAACATGATATTGATAAGTGCTCTGCACTTCTGACAGGAGCAGCCTGTAATGGTAGATGCCATGAGATTTGACTGGTGGTCCTACGTTGGCTTCTAAGGAGGTACTCAGGTACCACTTAATGTCTCCATGAACAGTTAATTTTGTCCATCACTATACACTATTTGTGACGTCATCCAGTATTTGCCTTTCTTTTTTTTGAATTTTATTTTATTGAGTTATAGTCAGTTTAGTGTTGTCAATTACCAGTGTAGAGCACAATTTTTTTAGTCATACATGAACATACATATATTCATTGTTGCATTCTTTTTCACCATGAGCTGCCACAAGATCGTGTATTGCCTTTCTCTATTTTGATATTTCCTTTAACATAATGCTTTCAAATTCCACCTGTGTTGTTGCAAATGGCAGGATTTTCTTCTTCCTCATGGCTCAATAATATTCTATCATGTTTGATCCTCATGTCCTCAAACTGCATAAAACACTTCTGATTATTACTATTATTATTATTATTACTATTATTACTATTATTAAGCAGTGTAGTTTTGGTCTATTGTCCTCTGTGCCTGGAATATGGCTACTTTCCCCCTCAACTTACCCAATCATAGCCATTGCCAAAGATATCCAGGTTCCTGTTTCCTTCTCAGGTACATTTTATACTATTTTAGCTCAGGTTTGGTCACAGCCTGAGCAAGTGTACAAACAACTTACCTCCAGGACACCATGGTCACTGAAGAGGGACTGGAATCAGAGACCTGTTTTTATTAGCATCCTGGGGCACAGAACCATGAAGAGATGACAGTGGTGCTCTGGAAATTTCCTGCCTATTTCAGGAAGCCTCAGCTTGCTGAGACTGATAGGCCACTGGGACCCCTTCCCAGATGAAAATCAGCCTTGGGTCTGAATGTCTCCTGTGGTGAGTTCTCCATCCCCTTGGGACCTAACCATGTCTGCTCTGTGCTATTAGAGACGGGATAGTATCAACCATGAGGGACTTCCCTTCTGTCTTCCATCCCATCTTAAATTAGACTTTTCCGTTCATAAACCAATTCAACAAATTTAAGAATCAATAAACCCTATCGGTCTTTGGCGACTTCTCCTCAGTCTGGCTCCCATTCTCATGCTTTCCTCTGGTCATGTGTTTGGATTCAGAATGTAGTGATTTCTTCCTCATGCATAAAGTGCAAAAGATACTCAGAAAAGACTTTAGAGGCGATTCAGGGAAAAGGATTTCTTTTTTCTTTCCTTATAGAACCAAATGAAGTGTATTTTTTTAAATTCTAAATTTTATGTGTCCTTATAGAAGAAAATTCATTTATAATATATATATGTATATATATATGTGTGTGCGTGTGTATATATATAATATATAACTTTCTCATTCTGACTCTATTCTGTGTCCCTGCAATAGTCGCTGACATGGTTTTAAGTATGTGTGTGCATAAGGACAAATACAAAGTCAACTATATACATATTTTTTCTAAAGGTGGAGATAAAATGATAGGCTGAAAAACATCACGGAGGGGACAGATTTATCCTTAAGTTTTCCCTTTCTTCTACTTAATAGCACAAAGTACAAAAAAAAAAAAAATACAAAAGCAAAAAGCCACATCAGGCTAGAGAGGTAACATAGTGTTTTTAAACAGCATAAAAATATTTGCTAAGTTTTCACCTCATGGCAGCAATCACTCAGTTACCAGTTAGAAGCCTGAGAACATCACCTTACTTTTTAGACACTCTGCTTCCTCTCCCTTAATACTGTGGCCTTGGACAAGTGGATTACCTGCACCTGCCCTTTGCCACTTAGATTTTATTATGGCTACACTACCAAGTGGATTACTAATAACAATGGCCTTGATTACAAAGATGCTTAAGGTCTGAGATGAAAACACATGAGGATAGAGAACGCATATGCTGGTACCACTGTGTAACTAGGATTTCAGTCTCTGCAGGAAGGACTCAGAAGTCATCTGCACGGTTGTTTCCAGCTGCTTCCTACTCACCTTTGTCTTCACTTGGTTCTGTAAAAATATGAAGGTGTGGGGCACTAGGAAAAACATTTCCATGCACAAAATTGTCAGGCACCTAAATAAACACCAGCCATAGGGCCAGGAGAGTAGGAAGCAGAGAGGCAGCCGGGGGGCAAGCTTCACCTTGGCCAGCACAGAGACCAACATTCCAGGCACAACCACTAAGGTGCCTGGCTACGATGCTTTCTCATCCCAGGTTGAAGTTGTTCAGCTGGAAAACTCTGTTTGGAGGGCCTAAGAAGGTAAGACGGACAAAAACAACTACCTTGAAGGTAATAAAGAGAACGGAGGAGTGTATGACTGTATATGAGGGCCCCTGACACATGGGAGGAAAATTGATGGAAAATGGTCATTTCCTGTTGAGTTTTGTTTTCTGCTTCTGTTGTCTTAGGTTTGAAAAGTTTGAACGTGGATCCTTTTTCCATGAGCTCTTATGGAACACCGCACCAAGTCAGGGCTCCCGATTCTGATTCTACAGGACTGCACAGATGTCAGTGAAGAACCACTCAGTAGCTTCCTGCCAAAATCCCTGACAGTCAAATAATCATGACCATAGTCTCCATTTAGGTGTTTAAACATAACCGGCAAGATTAAGAACGGTTTCTTTACCCCATTGAAGCAGCAGATGCTTCAACCTCAATAGAGAAGCTCTACGGGCATTAGAAATCACTGGGAAGAAAAAAATGCACCTCAAATATTTTAGAGGAACATCCTAAACAGATAAATCTACAGAGGCAGAAAGTAGATGGCTGCCTAGGGCCAGGGGTGTGGTGGAATGAAAGTTTTGGGGTGATGGCTAACAAGAATGGGGTTTTTTTGAGGTAAAAAATTACAAAATTGTGATGAATTTACAAACCTGTGAGCATACCAGAACCCAGTGAATTATACATTTCTCCAGTTTTATTGACAAATAGTAGACACACATCACCGTACAAGTTTAGGCATACAGCCTGATGGTTTGATTTACATATTTTGTGAAATGTTTACCACAAAAGGTTTAATAACAACCATCTTCTCATATAGATATAATTTTTTAAAAATAAAGAAGGAAAGAGGAAAAAATACACTTGGGATAAAACTCTCAGGATCTACTCTTAGCAACTTTACTATATATCATACAGCTGTGTTAGCTGTAGCCCTCACGTTGTACCTTATATTCCTATTACTTCTTTATCTTTTAAGTGGAAGTTTGTACCTTTGATCACTTTTCTCCAATTCCCCCTCTCTCCACCTTCCCCCTGTTGTGTACCCAAGACACAAGTCTGGTTGCTTTTTCTATGGTTTTTTTTTTTAAATTGAAGTATAGTCAGTTTACAATGTTGTGTCAATTTCTGGTGTACAGCACAGTGCTTCAGTCACACAGGAACATACATATATTCGTTTTCACATTCTTTTTCATCATGAGCTACTACAAGATATTGAATATAGTTCCCTGTGCTATATGGTATAAACTTGTTTATCTGTTTTACATATACCAGTCAGTATCTGCAAATCTCGAACTCCCAGTTTATCCCTTGCCACTCACTTCCTCCCCTTGCCACCCCCAGCCCTGGCAACCATAAGTTTGCTTTCTAAAAATTATATCTCAATAAAACTGTTGGCTTTAAACATAAAGGAAATAAATATTAGAGAGTTATTTCACATCTTTTTTCCCTCAATTTTTAGTCCCTGACATTTTTTCTTTCTATAGAGGATTTTTTTAACTTAGATTTTTATCTTTTATTTTAATGGATGTTATAGAGTAAAGCTATCAACTGTGATATTCTTCCAAGTAGAAAGATTACTTCATGCTACGGCCTTTCCCAGACATGATGGGTGGATGACATTCCCTGGCGGGGCAGCTGACATCGAGTATGGAAGCGGATGACAATGAATTACCTTCATGGATAGTCAGGCAATGATCTAAAGTGCATTAACAAAGACATGGTTTTAGTTAACTCTTCTGACTTGTCTCTA
The DNA here is from genome assembly GCF_009834535.1 of Camelus ferus. NCBI lineage: Eukaryota > Metazoa > Chordata > Mammalia > Artiodactyla > Camelidae > Camelus > Camelus ferus. Next base: position 114,264,641 of record NC_045698.1, read on the forward strand.
CGTCCAACCTTGACATATTTTGAAGTCTACACTCCACTAGCATTTGTCTCACTTTTCTTTGCACAGATCCTGTGCATCCTCTGCCCTCTTTTACTTTCTGGAGATGCATGGGACTCTACTCAGTAAACAGACTCCCTGAACGTGGAGAGCGCTGAGGCTCCTTGCAGAGGGACTGACTCACTCAAGGCGCCCCCAAGCATCCTGGAAAGATGAGGCCCAGCAGATCGGGCCAAAGGAAGAACAGAGAAAGATGTCACGATGGACAAAAGGAAATGCATCTCCAGAAAGTAAAAGAGGGCAGAAGATGCACAGGATCTGTGTAAAGAAAAGCGAGACAAATGCTAGTGGAGTGCAGACACACATTCTATCCTTTCCTTTTCATGAGTGTTTCTCACTTTTCCACAAAGTACTTTAAAAGCAGAAGAAAGTGAATGTCAGGAAACTTACTGCAAAACAGAGTGAAGCACCAAGAGCATGCAAAATATTGGGTCTCATTATAAAAATTTTATCTATATGTTTATATCTATGTAGTTTATTAAAATGTAAACGTTTCAGTTTGTTTATTAGCTGAATTATTTTAATATTTTTCCCTAAAATGTTGCATAATATCGATGCTTCTGGAAAATTCACCATGTTTATCTTGTAGTTTTATGTAACTCTGACATTGAATATTTTAGAGGTCCCTGGTGTTCCACTTACCTATTGCTGCCTGCCAACCCCCCGTGAAACTTACTGGCTTAGAATCGCAACTATTTTATTGTTATCTTACAATTTTGTGGGTTGGGAATTTGGGCAGAGCTCAGCTGGGAGATTCATCTGCTCCATGTGGTGTCTACTGAGGTCACTGGATGATGTTCAACTGGTGGGCAGGTCTAGGGTAGCTCCACCCAGGTGTGGGAGAGCTGGATGGAAGCCTGGTTTGGGGGAGACTATGGATAACATTCGCCTGCAGTTTCCCTAGCGTGGTGGTCTTAGGGTAGCTGGACATCTTACCTGGCCCCTCAGGGACCCAGAAAGAGTGTTACTAGCTGGAAGCTGCCAGAATTTTCATATGACCTTGCCTTGAAAAAGATCTAGACTATTACTTTTACTTTATTCAAATGGTCAAATGTCACTAATGTCAGTCTTTAAGGAGAAGAAAATTTATCTCCATTTCTCACTGCAAGGAGTGGAAAAGACCTTGAGACCATGTTTAATCTAGCATGTCTATTTTGAGACACTCAATACTCTCAAATGCATCCTAGAATTAGGTCAGTTCATTACATAGTTAATACGTGTGGACTGACTTTCTTTCACATTACATTCTTTTCATTGAATTGTGCCTTGAATCTGTGCCATTAGGAAAAATCAGGAGAGAAAGCTCTTGTGCATCATTATGTATATTCACTAAGGTCGTTCTAAAGGGGCTTTGAGCTGTTATCCAGTGGCTGCTGTATGGCCCAGGAGAAAAATCCTTTGTGATCTTGGTAACAGAAGTCATGGTCTTTTCACTTGTCTTAAATCAAATGCTACAGCTTTGTGATTCATATTCCCTTTTTGTCTTAACTATGTAATAAAGACTTCTTTAATTTTCCTTTTGTCCTAGTTTTCATTTATTATTATTATTATTATTTAATTTTCTCTGCTTGGTTATGTTAATATTTGGCATGTACATGGTAGGGGGATAAAAATGAATAAATTAAGTTTAAATAAATCTAGAACAAGAGAAAACAAAATGCAAATATAAAGTCCTAACATCATGGTTCTGTTCTACTAAGGGAGGTGGCCCTTAATTTCTGAGCTGGTCTCAATTTCTCTGAACTCTTACCAGATGGCCAAGTTATTGCAATCTCTCTAATCATCAAATTATTTTATGACAATAAGGAATCATAAAAGTGATTATATTATAAGCTTATCTGAGGATTAAACAGGAGGGTATATATAAATACACTTAATCTAGTACCTGCATCTTGGAAACCTTTTCTATAAATGTTAGCTATTACAATTACCTTGAACTTGTTATTTAAAATAAAGTTTTATTGTCATTAACTACGATTGTATTTATCCTGTATTCTTAACTGGAATGTATTCTTTTTTTTAGATAAGAGATTATACTATTTTTATTCGTACTCATAGAACCAATATAGAGTCACAGTACATATGCTTGTATTGTTTTCAGTCAATGGTGGAAAAACTTTCTATAGACAAAAACCTGAACTTCAGAAAAAAAGAAGCATAATCTAAGATCACAGGAAGAAGAAAGTAATATACTTCAGTTTTAGAATTTTTTTCAAAGTCATACAATTTATGGATATATAAATATATGGAGAAGAACATGAATTTATTATAAGTAATATAAGATTATGTTTCAGTTTACATTATTTATACTTAGGATATTTGTGAAAAGGAAGAAAGAAATTTAGAAAGAGACAAATGGGGGAGAAATAGAAGAAAAGTAGGAAGATGAGAAGGGGAAGGAATCAGAAAATTAGAAATTAAATACTTTGACGAATCCTTATTGAGTATCAATTCTGTTTAAACAATTTCTAAAAGCATATGGCCTCTTAGAATTAAAGACTATTGGGAAAAGTGGGATTTTAGATACTGTGAGCATGCAGGAAGTGAGATGTTTTGGATAAGGGATTTTTGGGTCTCTCAGATCTCTCAAAAACACACTGTTTGGTTATTGACTCCTTAATGAAAGGTGATCTGAGCATACAATACACTGGCCCAGTGCTCTCTAACCGATGGATACTGCCACATCTCAGGTCTTCATCTTGTGCAGAGCCTCCAGATCCTCGCCAGGAGTCTTCTCAGAGCACCCTTCACATCCTTATTCCTCAGGGTATAGATGAAAGGATTGAGGGTGGGAGTGATTATGGAATAGAAGAGAGAGATAAACTTGCCCTGCTCTTGGGAGTAGCTGGAAGGGGGCTGCAGGTACATGTAGATGGCAGGTAGGTAGAAGAGAGAGACCACCACCAGGTGGGAGGAACAGGTCCCAAAGGCCTTGCGGCGTCCCCTGGAGGACTTGATCCTGAGCACTGCACGGGCAATGAAGCTGTAGGAGAGAAGGATGAGAGCCAGGGGGACCAGCACAAAGAAGGCCACCAGCACGGCCAGTGTGGTGTCATTCACAGCTGTGTCAGCACAGGATAGCTTGATCATGGCTGGCACCTCACAGAAGAAGTTGTTCAGCACCTGCCGCCCACAGAAAGGCAACTGCACTGTCAGGACTACCTGAACGAGGGAGTTGCCAAAGCCACTGAGCCAGGCCACAGCCACGAGCTGCTGGCAGAGAGGGCGGTGCATGATAATGGCATACCGGAGGGGCTCACAGATGGCCACGTAGCGGTCCAGGGCCATGGCTGCCAAGACAATGCACTCAGTGCACCCCAACCAGTGGAAAACTGTGTACTGTACTGTGCAGCCATTGTAGCTGATGGTCTTCATGGAGCTTCCCATGTTGACCAGCATCTGAGGGACGGTGGTGGTGGTGTAGCAGAGGTCCAGGAAGGAGAGGTGGCTGAGGAAGATGTACATGGGGCTGTGGAGCTGGGGATCCAGCCGGGACACCAGGACGATGGAAATGTTCCCCAACATGGCCAGAACATAGGACACCAGGAGGACTACAAAGAGAGGGAGTTGCAGCCATGGCTTGTCAGAAACACCCAGAAGGACAAAGTCCTCAGGAGGGTCCCCCCAAAAGCTCTGGTTGTCACTTCTCATGCTGAGGCATTTTCTGGCACTTGTGATCAATCGAGCAAGTTGGGATGAATAAAGTCTAAGAAGAGAAATTAATCGTCTTTCTCATGTCTGTGCCTGTGCTTTCCTGTACAGGTTCCACTCTGTATGGTCTTCCTTACGTTCCGCAGTGACACTGAAATGTGGGGGAAATCAGAATCAGGAGTCAGAACAGTTGCGTGTATATCTTGCTCTTCCTTCCTACTCCTTGGCCATTCAATTTCTCTGAACTTCAATTTCTGCATCTGTAATGTGGGGAGAAAACACCTGCTCCAAATACAGAGCCCTGGGGAGGATAGGGGGACATTGGGTTTGTGAAAGCATATCATTAAGAACAACTTTCTTCCAATTTAGTCAAAGTCTGACACAGCTCCTGTTGCTATTAGAACGTCTGACTTCTCTCTACGAACTCATCAACAGGGAATTGACCACTTTCTTAGGCTTTCTCGTTTTGCCTTTTGGAGGTGGTGGTGGATGGGAAGCGAAAGGTGGCATAAAACAAGAGTAAGGGCTTTGTGAACAGCTAAGGGGTTTATTGATATAAACGCATCCTACTCACCACCGAAGGCTTACATGTGCCTCCCCGGCTCCCTGTACCATGCCGGTCTCTCGCCCTGTGACTGCTCACATATGGGCGGCACTAATTCACTCCGGCTGTTAGAAAAAAAGCACAGCCCAATGTCCTCTCAGTCCCTGGAGTGGAGGAGTTAAGTCACTTCCACTCTTGACTTGGTGCCTAATGGTACCCAATGAGGCCCCAGAACGTAGAATTTTGAGCAAAGGGAGAAAGGTGTTAATCAGTGTTAAGAAACATAGCCCCCAGTCCTTCCACTGAAGGATCAGATTGCCTTTAGAGATAACATTTATCAGGCAGTTTGAATGACATTCCCTGTACAACTTTTTTGCCAAGCAGCTGTTTTCTCTCAGAGTCAGAAAACACAGTGGATTTGGTTTCTGGATTCCATTGCTGTCCGAAAGTGGCTGGGTTGCCCTCTGCTGATTCATGGGGCCTTCCTACTCCATTAGCCTTCAGCCTCCTATACACCCCACAGGACTGTACCCGCTCAAGTTCATAATGGGAATGATACAGTCCATGAGAGAAAAGAAATGAACAAAAGGATACATGCACTCCATTGTCCACAGCAACACTGCTTACAATAGGCAAGACATGGAACCAACCTAAGTGTCCAGTGACAGACGACTGGATAAAGGTGATACACACACACACACACACACACACACACACACACACACACACACATGAATACTACTCAGCCATAAAAAAGTATAAAATAATGCCATTTGCAGCAACATGGATGGACCTGGAGATCATCACACTAAGTGAAGTCAGCCAGAAGGAGAAAGAAAAAAGCCATCTGATATCGTTTATATGTAGAATCTAAATAACAGGACACAAATGAACTTCTTTACAAAATACTTACAGACGTAGAAAACAGACTTATGGTTACCAAGGGGGGGTGGATAGGGAGGGATAGATTGGGAATTTGGGATTTGCAGACACTAACTACTATATATAAAACAGGTAAAACAACAAGGTCCTACTGTATAGCACAGGAAACATATTCGGTACCCTGTAATGAGCTGTAATTTTAAAAAATATGAAAAGGAATATGTGTGTGTGTGTGTGTGTATATATATATATATATAAAATCACTATGCTGTACACCAGAAATTAACACAGCATCGTAAATTGACTATACTTCAACTAAAAAAATTAAAAAACAGAAAAAGACAAGAAAAGAAATGAAGTCCTGTGTGCTGCTAATTTATGAAGAATTCTTTTTTAGTTCTTTATTTGTTGCTTTATACATTAACTATAAAATTATGAAGATCTGTTCAGCCTAGATGCTGTAATATACAATTGATATGTGCATTTTTTAGACATAATGCTACTACACACTTCACAGACTACAGTACAGTATAAACATAACTTTTATATGCGTTGGGAAACCAAACAATTATGTGACTTGTCTTATTGCAATATTTGCTTTGTTGTGGTGGTCTGGAATAGAACCCACAATATCTCTGAGGTATGCCAGTGTTTTTGTTTTTACCAGATAAATACCTAAAAGTGGAATTGCTAATTACATATACAAATTCTATTTTTAATTTTTTGAGGACTTCCATACTGTTTACAATAGTGGCTACACCAACTTACATGCCACAAATGGTGAAGAAGGGTGCCTTTTTATCCACATCCTTACCAACAGTGATTTTTGGTGTTTTGATAATAACCATTCTGATGGGTGTAAGGTGATATCTCATAGTGGTTTGGATTTGCCTTTCCTTGGTCATTAGCGATGCTGAGTACCTTTTTTATGTACCTGTTGCCTATCTGTAGAACTTCTTTGGAAAAATATCTGTTCAGATCTTCTTCCCATTTTTAAATTTGATTGGGTTTCTCTGCTATTGAGTTGTATGAGTTTTACATATATATATATATATATATATCAGTTATCAATTATAATATCAACTATGCATTATTATATTACAATAAATTATTACACATAAACTATAATATTACAAATCAATTATTACAATTATTACAGTATTACCAATCATTACACTATTAGGAAATATTTTCTCCCATTCAGTTAGCTTTTTGTTTTGTTGATGATTTCCTTTGCTGTGCAGAAACTTTTTAGCTTGATGTGATCCCACTAGCTTGCTTTTGCTTCTAGTATTTTGTTTTTGAAAAAGCAGTTGGTGACTTGGGGAGCAGCTACAGCATTTGGGCAAATGACCAAGATAGAAGAGAAGGCCAGAAAGAGAAGAGTCATGTCACAGGAAGGAAAGTGGTAAGGGGACAGAGAAGAGGCTGCAGTGTAATTTTCAGTTCCGTGTTCAGGCACAGATGCATGTGCATGCGCGCACACACACACACACAGCCCCTTGGCTGCGAAGCTGGACGCCATCCCAGGCTGACCCTTCTCACCCTGCATCAGACACCTTGCTCTCCAGCCCTTTACGTTTACAGCTCTGCTTCAGATCTGACCTCTGCTCTCCCTTGACATCCTTCTGTCTTTCTTCTACCCCAAGAGATGTGTTTCCCAAGGTGCTGCGTCACCTCCCTGGGTAAACCCAGTAATTTCCACATTAGATACAATCACCCTCAGGCAGAATCCTTCCAGACCTGTTGTCTCTAGCTGTCCCTTATTCACTGACGTCCATCTTCCCTTTTGACATTACTCACTGAAGCAGCCCCAATTTAACCTGCCAGCCATTCCTCCAACCTCCAACCAGCACCTCCTTGCTAATTTTTGCTGTCTCTGCATTAGTCATCCTGACTCAAAGAATTCAGGTTATTTCTAATCATATTTTGTTTCTCATTGACTACATTTCGTTAGTGGCTTTGTTCTATTCATTCTTCCAGCACAATGGTGTGGTCATGGGGGGTGGTCTGTATTCTCGCCACTGCCATCCTGGGCCAGATCTGTCGTCTGGACCCCTCTCAGAGCCTGTCAACTATCTCTGTGCAGGCAGGCCCTTCCTTGTCCAACTCACCACTCACATTCACATTAGAGTCATCTTTCTAAGAGTCAGGCGTTAAGAGCAAAGATGTCTTTAAATCTTCCAATTAGTTACCTAAAAAAATAAAAGCCCATCCCCTTAACTAGTTACCAGGCAACAGCAGGGGTCGTACCCTTCTCACATCAAACTCCCTGCAGTTTCTTCTGACCATGTCACCTCTCTCTCACTCTTAGCAGCTGCCATGGGGAATATTAATGACAGTATTTACACCATACCTACTGGCAGGCTAGATGTGAACATATTAATATACCTTGTGAGATATATAATTACAGGAATCATAACTCCATGTCATTCCTTGTATGATATATAAACCTTCTGATCTCTCTCTCTGCTCTCTATCTGTCTGTCTGTCTTTCTATCTATCTATCACCTGTCTATCTGTCTATCTATCTATCTGCCAGGTACTGGCTGCTGGAGTTCCCCTTGAGGGTCGACAAACATTTTACTTCCTCCAACGAACAAGACAGAAAAATTTGAAAACAAACTTACGAGGTAGGCAAACAAGGACTAGGCCACAGGGTCTTATTGCCTATTAGCTCCGAAGATCTCCTTCTTCAATCTAAAATCCAGTCTAAAATTCCCACCACTGAGTTAACCAGCTGAGAGCCCTGTTTCACTGCCAAGATTGTAACTAAAATTATACTGCAGATTGAGTCTCGGGGACGAAGCTTAAGAATGACACTATCTTCCTTCACTGATATTAATAGGTATGTTTTCCTCAAAAAAGAAAAAAAAAAAAGGACTTTTCTTATGATTTATTTGTATTTCCAGTTCTGTTCTGGTGACCTGCTGCTTCTTGGGTGGACGTTCTGATTAGAGTAAAATGAAGGCGTTAACCTGGCACAATAAGGAAGAATACTTTTAGCCTCTTCCCCTCTCATTCTGCCCCCTTTGGCTTTGTTCTGCTAACTCTTAAGCCATCAGCCCCTTCAGCATAGTTAACACCCAGGTGCACCCACAGGCCTCACTCACCCTGCGCCAGACCTTTGCCATCATGTATCCACCAGCCAGGAAGTGCTATTTCATCAGAGCTCAGTTTCTGCTTTTTTCATAAGCCATTCTCACTGATGCCTCACTGTGCGTCATCCCTTATAAGCTCCTAAACACAAAGGTTTGAGGAGAATTAATAACCATATTCCCACAAGGGGCCTGAAGTATAATTTGTCAAGATATTTTATTTTTAGAGATTTTTTCCCCTAGCAAACAGTGAGGGGGGAAGGAAACACACCAGCACTGAATGAGCACGCTACCTCTCAGTCCGGGTACCAGGCACTATATGTTCGCTGTCTTGTGTCCTATTTCGGTAACTCTGGGAAAACGGAACAGTTCATAAAGGTTATCATCTTCCTCACTCAGCTCAGAGCTGCAACATGACTCCACGGGATGAGATATTTAAGCGCCCTGATACTGGTTTATCCAGAAGGGAGGACACCTCCTCACAGGCCCCCAGATGTCATAACCCCTGACCCAGGACAACTCTTCGTTAAACATGCTGAAAAATACCAAAGACCTAGCCTAATGGAAAACTTAATAATGTGCTATACTGTTTGCTGTTCATTCCCAATATGGTAACTTTTACTTTTTGCCAAGATTGTGCTTTCTCTAAAAACAAGAATCTCGCACATTGTGTCATTCACAGCATTTGGACAGCAAGATTCATGCACTTAATTCATGAAATCATTACTGATTATGTCAACAAATATAAAGGCCTCTTCCTTCAAAGAGCTCCTTATTCCAGATGGTACTTAGAGTCCTGAACCCCATCAGTTACCCTTTCAGTGGTATCGGGGACCGGAAAAGGGCAGGAGAAGGAGCTGGAACGCAGCAGTGATGGGGCTCTGGGACTACAGAGGACACAAGCCCACACAGGGAGGGCACCAGCTTCTGCAAGCAGACACATGTCCCTGAGACAGGGATGGCCTCTTGCATAAACCTGGTCCCTCACCCATACCCCACTGCTTCTTTATGTTCTCTGAATATTTCAATTTGCTGCTAAAATGCCACTAGCAGCTTGCTTTCTCTGGGAATGGGTACTATTTGGCTTTATTTGCTCAATTCCTCTTTCCATGGCCATGCAGGGCTTAATATTGCTCTTGTAACTGTTGACCCCAGCATTGTCCAAAATATTGAGAGGCAGCAGAAATGGGACTCAGGGTCTCATTTACTCTGGGCAACATCCACACTGCCAGTGAGTATCGAACACTGGTCTACCTAGAGGCAGGGGCAACCTATTCTCTGTTGCTGGCTGTCTTTTCTAGCTTGAAGTACACAATTTGAAGAGTTGAGGACCAACCACTTACCTCCATGTTTCCCTGGCTTCTACAGAGGGCTTGGTTAGGAATGGAAGCTTTATTAGCAGCATGTGGTGTTTTTTTTTGTTGGGTAGAGACATTTAGGGATGGAGTCATTAGAAATGTTCTCCATGTCTAGGAAGAAGCAACCTGCTTGCTCTGATGAAGTTGCTGGGACTTTACCCCTTCCTGAGCTGTGCCCTCTGAGTAGGTGTGGAGAGATTATTCTCAGTCTAGAAGAAAGGTCTGTCTGCCTTCCATCACAACACACTCGCTGGGGAGACCCCTGTGGTTTCCAGATGTGCTATCCTTGATCCCTAAGGTAGCTGCAGACATTCTGATTCGGTGCAGCAAGCTTATGTGCTTATGTAGTGAAGGCTACTTCTGAGAATAAGGCTCTTAGGTGACAAATCATCCCATGTCATGCTCCCGACATGGGAGCATATTCATTTCAAAATCATCCTGCAGACGAAATTTGACGACCTTATCTCCATCTGTTTCTATGTGGGCTCTGTGCCTTCTCCCCAGACACTGGGAGGACAGCCTTGCTCTCCTCTGGCTGGGAAGTTATCCCTGATGTTTAATTAGCATCTGAAGGGTTAGCTGGTAATTGATGTAGAGCGTGAGCTTGGGATGCTTGCAATTAACCATAAATCCTGAAAGACCAGGAGACTAGAGGAAATGGTCCAACAACAGGAAATCAGGTCTCTCTATTTTCAACTCTTTAGGGTAGGTGAGGGCTGTTGTAAAATCAGAAAGGAAGAGTAACTTGTGCAGCACATAATTCAGTTAGAGTGAGCGTACTGAACAGGCTTAAGCACCAAGCTCAGCTACACATTTTCTGTGTGTATTTGAGCAGGTTACCTAACCAACCTCTACGTGTCTCACTTGTGATCCAAAAAGTACCGGAAACACAGGATTACCTCTACAGTCTATTACAAGTGCAAAATGAGTTGGTTTTTGTAAAGCACTCAGAACAGTGATTGGCACAGAGTAGTAACTTTTGAAATTTTTTTTCTGACTACTACACATGGTATCCACTGCCTGTTTTATTTGTCACATGGAAAAGATAGACAAAAAAAAAAAAATCTTTTGGTAGACAGCCAGGGTGGGCAATGTTACACAGTTTCTATGCACTTTGTTTTATTGCTAAACTCATGAAAATTCCTTCACATGAGCTGATCAAAAATCTCAATTCTTCTTTTTTTTTTTTTAATTTTATCTTTGTTGAGATATAGTTGACATATAACACAGTGCATGTTTAAGGTGTACCGTGTGATGATTTGATACATGTACATATTGGGAAATGGTCAACCACACAGTAAGCTTGATCGCCTCCATCACCTCACATAATGACCAGAGCTCACTCATTCTTTACGGCAGGACGCTTGCTCCCCTCCAAGCTGTCTGTGGACACTGAAGTCCTGGTGAGCATCCTTTCCATAGCCGTGATCCCAGTGCAAAATGAGCTACTAGTACACTTTTATGATGCTATTTCCGGTTTTAGTTAAGGCTCTCTGGTTACAATTTCAACTCTGAGTCTGTCCGTTGGGGTCCCCTGTGTATTGTAGCCTCTGCAGCTTCTCATCCGTCTGGGGAATATTTCAGACAGTCAGGGCATAGCGCTGGGAAGATTTTCTCCCCGAGTACCGGTTTATCTTCCTGATAACATTGTTTTCACAAGTTCTAGGATCAAGAGTCTGACAACTTCTGTCCTGCATCACCTTTCATTCTGAAGTTAAGTAATGTCCGAAATTCCCAAAGGCTGCATGAGAGGTATTATGAAGAAATGGAAAGATCATGTTTGGTAGATACTATGAGAGGGGTGCTTCAAATATCATGTGCTCTTTTTCCTAAAATGCATTTGTCTGAAAGCTCGGAAGTTGTCAGTTCTCCTTCCCCACCTCCCTTTTCACAATCAATCTTTTTCCATTTACCAGCTGAACAGGTTTTCCTTTCACCCATCTTGATTTTTTTTTTTTTTTTGGACAGGGGACTTAATTTCCTTTTATTCTTTTCATTTTTTTCACAATGAATTCTTTATTTCTTACATAGTTTTTAAAGCCATTCTTGAAAAAAGAAGTCAAACTCCAGACAAGAAAACACAGACAGAGCCAGAGCTTGTCTTCCACATCCCAGAAAGAGTCTTCCAGGTCCCATCACACCAGGACTCTGGGGACTACACGAAGGTGGAGGGGTGGTCAGTAATCTGAGCGCTCAGTATTAACTTCCTCCTCAAAGACATGAACAGTCCAAGTGAAAAGCTATGAAGCAACTACAGCCAGACAACATGGATGTGCAGGACTGTGATCTCAAGACACATGTCAAGTCATCCTCTGTCCCTGCCGACTGCACCCTCGTGGTCCTGCTGAGCCGAGGAGACAGAAGTTAGAGTTCACACCCATCCTGAATAGTTCTAAGAAAAATTGCTTTTTATTGCAAACAAAGGGCTAATTAAAAAAAAAGGGATAATTTTTAAAAAGTATTATTTACGGCAGAGAGTCCCAAGAGAGCTCAGATGGGAAATACTGAAGGCAGCGTGGCCTGATTTTCTTACAGTGACGAAACAAGCTGAATCCCCATGCTTCCTCCCTCTCATCCAACCACACCTATCAATCTACATCAGTTTACGTTTTCTCTATTTCTCATCTTTCTGACACTATCTATTTCAAGATTAGAATCCAGACTTGGCAACAGTGCCACAGGGATGCATTTTTAACCCACTTACTTAATTAAAAAAAATAAGTAAGGCAGATTTTTCAGATGAAATGTAAATCTAACAGCCTGGCTTGTTTGAAATTGAGGACTAAGTCATGGAGTTAGACAGGAGATGCTTTCAAAAAATTGAATAAACTAAACCTACAAATCCAAACTTTGATGAACATATTTAAGGCAAATATGTGGTAAATAATATACACCATTAACATACTCTTTTGCAACAGTCTAAAATGTTGGAAAAAAGGTTGGCTTAAGCCAACTTAAAAATGCACAAGCATCTGCTTTCCCAGATGTTAACTCTAGGGAACATATGAGCAAAACTGTTCAAAGATCATTGTCTTACTTTACTTGCCTCTTATTTACTCCTAGAGAATCATGATTTGGGGAAGAAAATTGCTGGTTTTTGGCTCCTGCAATGGCTTCTGTGCCAGGGACATAGTTAAGCCTACTAAAAATAAGCTGAATCTCCATTTACCTGTTACATTCACACACACACACACACACACACACACACACACACAAATCCAAAAAACTTTTCACTATCACCCTATGGCCCCAGTGTTCTTTTTTAAAATTGATATTTAAAATATTATTGTTTATTTCAAAAATCTGTTGTGTTATCTGTGACTTAAATTTTTAAAAAATTTAAATACAATTTTAAAAGTTACTTTCCATTTACAATTATTACAAAATAATTGTAATAACTGACTACATCCCCCATGTTGTACAATACATCCGCGAGCCTATCTTACACCCAACAGTTTGTATTTCCCATTAACCCCCTCCCATATTGCGTCTCAGCCCCTGCTGGTAACCACTTGTTTATTCTCTGTATCTGCTTCTTTTTTGTTATATTCACTAGTTTGTTATATTTTTTAGATCCCACATATAAGTGATGTCATATGGTATTTGCCTTTCCCTGTCTGACTCATCTCACTTAGCATAATGCCCTCCAAGTCCATCCATGTTGCTGCAAATGGCAAAATTTTACTCTTTTGTATGGCTGAGTAGTATTCCATTGTATATAGCATTTTCTTAAGCCTGTTGATGGACACGTAGGCTACTTCCATACCTTGGCAATTGTAAATAATGCTACTATTAACATTGGTGGCTCCAGTGTTATAAGTCTTATTTCCTCCCATTATTCCTAAAATACTTGACATGCTGATGGAATAAAATTCTCATAATTCTTGGGACAAGCCAGTTTTTTTTTCCCCTTTCAATTCCATGCACTTTTAGGTGCTCTTTATTCTCTTGGAACATCCTTCCCACCTCCTTCCTCATCTTGAAAATTCAACTCAGCTCAGCATTATCTTTTCACACCATTATAAGCATCTAAATACGTGTGTGTGGAAGGATCTGCTTTACCAAGTCCCATTTTGTCTACCCCATCCTAAGTACCATTAGACATTAGGGTCTAGAAGAAGCTGAGAGGCTTCCTGAACTTTCTGATTCTGAACCTCTTCTTAGTAGGTTGGCCTGTCTTCATTCCCACTGATTCTGCTGGAGTCCAAATGACTTTTGTGCATAATTGGTTTAGTGGCCATAGTGTTTGGAATGGGAAATTCTACAGTAATTCTCTCAACTGACCTCTGTTAAACCTTTGCTTTTGTGGTAGTTGGTCAAGACTGCAGGTCACTGGTAATAGAAATGACCAAAATTAATGCATTATTAATATTGTGGGATTGCTGTGGGGTCTGACTTCATTAGTATTATTTTGTGGGTTATGTAAGGACTAAGAGTGTGTGGAGTATGAGGTGGTAGTTTTTCAGATAGCGGGCAAACTATGAAAAGATTTTTCATACTCAAATAAGGTAATTAAAACATACAAGCTTATGAGCATATCAAAATTTAAAATCCTCCGCTCTACCAGCTGAGCTATCAAAGGGAACATCAAAATTTAGATCATAGTAGATCACCTTAGTGTCCGTTGGTCATTGGGACACTGATCTATCACTCAGGTACAGACGCCTGTCCTCTCATTTATTTCTCATGTCTCATGTCTCAGTATCCTCTGATGTACTGTTCACTTCCCGATGTTTATTATAAGACTTCGTGCATTACCTCTTGAAACTTTCTTTTATCCCACGATGGAAGCAGTGCAACTCTTCCTCTGGCGTTAGACTGCTGCTGTGGGCAGGAAGCCCTTTCAAATGTGCCCTGAATCTCAGAATATCCCAGGCTTTGTGTTTCAACCATAAGGGAGAGGGACATTTATAGCACACGTGTAGAGAGTGTCTCAGTCTGCTCAGGCTATGATAACAAACACCACAGACCTGGTAGTCTGAACAACAATGATTTATTTCTCATGGTCTGGAGACTGGCCAAGTCCAAGATCAAGGTTCTGGCCAGGATAGCCTGAGTTACAGATGGCCACTTTCTCACTGTGTACGAAGAGAGAGAGAGAGAGAGAGAGAGAGAGAGAGAGAGAGAGAGAGAATCATCTCTCTTGTGTGACTTCTTACAAGAATTCTAATCCTATCGTGAGGGCTCCACCTTCATGACCTAATTACGTCCTAAAGGCCACACCTCCAAATACCATCACATGGGGAGTTTAGCATTTTAACATATAAATTTTTAGAGGACACATTCAGTCTGTAGCAGGGAGTCATGGTAAGCCACCCAGAGACTTTGCAGATAAAGTGAAGACAAACCTATCCTCTGAGAATCATTCTAGAAAAGTCAACCCAACAGTTGCGATGAGTCATGAGCAGATGTGATTGACTTTAACTATAAACATGTTTCTGTTAGCAAGACCAAGCAAAGTAGCCTGTGGAAATCTTTGTACCTAGACTATAACCAAGGAAAGCTAAGAAAAGAGTCACAGGCTTTTAACAGCAGAGTAACAGCCAAAGGAATGCATCCAAGGAGTCAAAGCGCAGAGCTCTGAACGCTCATCACACAACAGAAATACTCCTACAGCAGAGATGGATGCAGATGAATGAATAAAACTCTTAGAGATGGCGACAGTACCCATTGAGGTTCTGCTGTTTTGGCTTTTGATTCCTTGTGGGCCAAGGATGTTTGACATTCCAGGGAGACTTTGTTAGGGCAGAGAATGTATTGTGGATGTAAGGATTACCTTGCCCAATCACTTCTTTTCTATATAGGCTAGTTTCTTGTGGGTTTTACAAAAAGTGTTGCCGAGACCCTGAGTATGAGATAAGTTTTTGGTTTATGCTCAAGATGTGACATGAAGTAATTTGCAGCAAGGTTTTTCTGTGTATTTTTCCCTCAGAAAGATGCATTTCAAAAGTTACAACAAATGGAACATGCCACATTTTCAGAATTTCTGCAAAAAAAAAAAAGTATGCCTGCTGCCCTTCGAAGTTATATAGATAAGAGACAAACTGTCCATCAAACCTGCTTCAGATGAGCTAATGGACTTTGATTGGATACCATACAGGACTGTCTTCTCTCCTTAGGGAAGGTCAGAGAGGGTCAGAGTTTCAAAGCCATCACCACCTTGAAACAGAAGCCTCATTGTGAGCAAAGTGTTTGTCTCCATCACCAAAATGTTGGGCTGGGGAGTCAATGTCTGCCCAGATGCACAGGACAGAGAAGGCAGCTCAGAAAGGAGAGGCTTGAATCTAGTTTAGGTTGTATCTGCTTTCAAATAATATCCTGGGAAGAGAACAGAGTGGCAGTATAAAACTGTTTCAAGTCTCTCAGTGAACCAAAATCTTCACCTCCTTCTTTGTTACAAGAGATTAAAAGTAAGCGTCACCCAGCAAAGGGAGTTGTCTGTGGCTTTGGCAGGTGGCTAAGATAAACTCAAAGGGGACGTTATGTGCTTCTTGATCCTTAATAAATGGAGACCACTTTTTACTTAATGAACTCAGTTCAAATCTAAATTCAATGACTGCTCTATGTTACGTATGTCTTAGGCATTTAGAGCCTAATAGTTATTGGTCACTCTACAATGGAAAAGGGCTGCCACTAACCTTTAAAGTCATTTAGAAAATTGTGAAAATTGATAAATTTAGATGTTGGGTCATACATTTGTAAGAAATATAAAGGTATATTGAATCATGCCTGTCATAAATTAGTTGAGAGAAGTGAAGGAAATTTGTTATGCAGAGATTTCAATTATTATCTTGATAAAAAAATCTAAGACAGATGGTAAGGGCATTAATGAAATAAGAATATGATCAATTATAGGGTGATAAAATGTTTGAGAAAGAGAGAGCTCCTGGGATGCTCAGAGACAGGAGAGGTTAAAAGAGTTTGGGGAGGAGGTGTGATGAACCCAATGAAGTCTTATTTAAAAATCTTGTTAGGGTCCGTATGAAAGTTTTTCAGCAAAGTTTCTTGGAGGCTATCCGGCAAAGGGAAGCTGTTATAGAAAATAATTTGAAAAGATGGTGTTGTTTACCCTCCTACAAATGTGTGAACTCACTCTTTTTACTGAGTGAGGATGTAGGAGACCAGGATCACTCCAAAGAGGGACATTTCCAGCCGCAGATGATCTGAGAAGTCCAACAACAAATTTGTGCTGGGGAAACTCACATTTTCTCCTTCCAGGACAAGTACCTCATGCTTGGCTGGAAGGAGACAGACAAGGTCTAGAGGATAAGCAGCTTTTATGCTCCAGTCAGTCCACGGCAACATCATGAAACCACAAACTATGTTGATGGGGTAATCTCCATAATTGTTATGAGACGCTCTTAAAAGATGGGGCTCCTCCTGTATAAATGTGGCCCTGATGGTTGCTCCTGAAGTAGGGCTAGAACTAGAATATCCTAGATATGATGAGAAAGTCTACATGGAGCCCAATCAACCCAACTTTTAACGGCGTACTGCTTTCATGTCATAAAGGAAGGGGCATGCAATCCTTCGACTTTTTCATTAAAGTTTTCAAAGGAGGCACTATCCAATGTTTCCTTTCAGTTCAGTTAGGTGAAGAATACTTGCGTGCTCAGCCAGGATAGAGGTTGCGGGTGCGATTATAGTTATGTAACAGTACAGACTCTCTCTTTGGGGAAGAGGCTATCAACTGGTGGTTTATTTTACACAATCCCCTTTCTCTTTCTTTTCCATCTAACGCTTGTCTTTGTGGTTTTCACTGATTTCATTTTCTTCTTATTCTTTTACGTCTTTCTCCTTTTTTTCACCTTTCCTTCCTTTTCATCTCATCTTTCCTATTTTCCTCTGTGTTTCCCCACATTCTTTCCAAAATAGTGCCATTTATATGTAGACTATGAATTTTCTTTTTCTTTTTTAATTTTATTTTATTGAGTTATAGTCAGTTTACAATGTCATGTTAATTTCCAGTGTAGACCACAATTTTTCAGTTATACATGAACATATATATATTCATTGTCTCATTCTTTGTCACTGTGAGCTACCACAAGATCTTGTATATATTACCCTGTGCTGTACAGTATAATCTTTTTCATCTGTTCTATATATACCTGTCAGTATCTACAAATTTCAAACTCCTAGTCTGTCTCCCCACCCGCCCTGCAACTACAAGTTTGTATTCTATGTCTGTGAGTCTGTTTCTGTTTTGTATTTGTGTTCATTTGTCTTTTTCCTTTCTTTTTTTTTTTCAGATTCCACATATGAGCAATCTCATAAGGTATTTTCTTTCTCTTTCTGGCTTACTTAATTATGAATTTTCAAAATGTATAATTTCATTCTCATCTCAAATCCCTCCTTCTTATAGAAGATTTCTTCTGGAGTGCCCCACCAGTATCTCAAACTTAGTACTTCCCAAACTCAGTTCACCATCACTCAATTGTGAGATGAGATTTCCCTTCAATTTTTTTATCATGCGCAATGCAATCACCATTGCTCCACCCTCCAACAATATGAAGTTATCCTCCAAATTGGCCAAGAGGCAGTTACAGTGTGGTGTAGTTTAAAAGCTCCGTGTACACATTGCTTGGATATGTTTCTCTCCCTAATCTGTTTTTCTAATACTATCTCATTTTTATTTTATATTGCAAAATCTTACTAGGATGGGCCGTGATACAGAGTTGCCATGTAACAATTTCCAACCACAGATATTGATTAGACTAATTTTTTGGGGGGTGGGGAAAGATACAGAATTTTTTGGAAATAGAATAAATAAAAAATTGACTGGGGAGGGGAAGAGACCCTGAGAAAGGTGGATAGATTCCTTTTCTAGAAGTCTAAAGTCAGGGTGATTGTCTTAGTTACAGCCTGAATTAATCTTCTTTTAATTGCAGTTGTAGGCTCAGTATTTAAATAAGAATCTTCTGCCCAAGGTTGAATCTGCAATATCAGTGAAGGACATTAAAGCTATTAATAGTGCCTACATATTTTTCTATATTAATTTCTTCATTCTCCAAGTCCTAGATTTTATTTATTTATATTTTAATTAGCTTTTCCTTTTGTGGTGAGAACTTTTAACATCTGCTCTCTCTTAGCAACATTCAAATATATAATACAGTTATTTTAAAGTATAATCATGGTGCTATGCATCAGATCCCCAAAACTTACTCATCTTCTAGCTGGAAGTTTGCACTTTCTTACCAACATTTCCCCATTCTCCAATCCCCACCATGACCCCAGCCTCTGGTAATCACCATGCTAATTTTTGTTTCTACGCATTTGACTTATATTTTTACTTATTTTATTTATTTTTATTGAAGTACAGTTGATTTACAATATTATATTAGTTTCAGGTGTACAGCACAGTGATTCTGAATTTTTTCAGATTACACTCTATTGTAAGTTATTACAAGATAATGGTTATCAATGCTATATAACATATTCTTGTTTCATATCTATTTTATATATAGTAGTTTGTCTCTCTTAATCCTGTATCCTTATCTTGCCCCTCCCTCCTTCCCTCTTTCTTTTGGTAACTACTACTTTCTTTTCTATATCTGTGAGTTTGTTCCTGTTTTACATGTACATTCATTTGTATTATTTTTAGATTCCACATGTAAGTGGTCCCATGCAGTATTTGTCCTTCTCTGTCTGACTTATTTCACTAAGCATAATATTAGTGAATATTAATGTGGTAGAATTTCACTCCTTTTTATGTCTGAGTAATATTCCATTGTATTTATATACAACAATTTTATCCATCTGTCTGTTGTTGAGCACTTGGGTTGTTTCCATGTCTTGGCTATTCTAAATAGTGCTGGTATGTACACTGGGGTTCATGTGATTTTTTCGATTTAGTGTTTTCATTTTTTCCCAGACGTATTCCCAGGAGTAAAATTGCTGGATCACTATCTTTATTGTATATTATTTATCTTTGCAAATGAGATTTTTCTTTTCGCAATGTTTATATTTCTATTTTTTTTCCTTTCTGCTTAGAAAAGTCCCTTTAACATTTCTTGTAAATCTGGTTTAGTATTGCTGAATTCATTTAGCTTTTGCTTGCCTTTATCTATTTTTCAAACCTGAACGATAGCCTTGCTGGTTAGACTACTATTGGTTGCAAGTTCTTGACTACACTGATATCTCTACCCCTCCTATCTGGCTCACTGTGGTTCCTTCTAGGCTGTGCTTTCTTTCTGGAAGAGGCTGCTAGCCATGATCTGCCATCAGGAGGAGGGTACCACCTGTATCCTGCAGCAGAGTGGGGTTAGAGACTGCTCGGTGGTCAAGTGCAGTTGCTGCCCAGGCAAGATCACTGGGCAAGGCTACAGGCTGTGTCCAGTAACCAGGTAGGACCACGGGCTAGGGCTTCACTCCTGGGTGGGTTTGTATACTGGGCTCTGTGGCTGGGTCCCTGGTAATGCAAGAGTCGAGGCTGTGTTCAAGAGTTTGGCATGTCTGCTGGCTTGGCTCCATGTCCAGGAGGGCCATAGAATATGCTCTGAGGCTGCTGGATGTTTGTGTCCATGCTTTTTGGAGTTCTAAGACTAGAGGCTGTGCTTAACAACTGTGCAGGGTTGTGAATTTTCCTTCCCGCCTCGCTAGAGACATAGAATGGGCTCCATGGTCAGTTCAGTCTGTTGGTTAGGGATTCAAACCAGGCAGAATGGCCAACTGAGCTCCCTGGACAGATGTTGTCCCCAGGTCAGCTCTGCAGATGGGCAAGACGACTGGCCAGGATCTCAGTGCTGCTGCTGGCAGGAATTTGGTTCATCGATATCTGAGCACTTGTTGCTGTAAGCCTTGCCCTCATTTTCCATCTTTATCTGATTTCCGGTGGTCAAACTTTGCAGACTTTTTCACTGATCCCATCAGGCAAGACTTGAGTGGGCCCCCAGAGAAGTGTCCTGAAACGCCAGGAAAACTGGATGTCTTGGGTTCTCTTTTTCCCAGGAGAAACCATAGGTCCAGGGGGCCCTCGCGATACAGAGCTGTGCCATCCTGAGGGAGGGGTGATGTGGTCAGAGTGTAGCTGCTCCTCTTACCCTTCTAGTGTGATTCTTCTTATTCTCTCTGTGTTCCAGGAGAGTGCTTTAACCTCTCCGCCATGTTCTGGAATTTTGTCAATGGTGTTTTGTCTATAAATAGTTGCTAGTTGTTTTTTTGAGTGTGAGGGGACTAAAATCGGGAACAACCTATGTTGCATGGTACTTCCTTCCTGATTCCCTTTCATTTTCTAGTAACTCACTGAGCTTCTTGAAGACATGTTTGAACTCTTTGTCGGGAGATTCATAGATCTCCGTTTCTTTAGGGTTGGTTACTGGAGGGTTATTTTGTTCCTTTGATAGTGTTGTGTTTCCCTCAATTCATGGTTTGCACTGATGTTTGTGCATTTGAAGAAATAGCCACCTCTCCCAGTCTTTACGGACTGGCTTCAATAAGGAAAGACCTTCACCAATCTTCCTACTATGAGATTTGGGGAGCCTCTCAAATTTTTTTTATGCATGTGTGTTATCTAGATTTGTGTTTACAGATTATCAATTAGAGGGATTTACAGTTTGGGTTTGTTTTGTTTTGTTTCAGAAGTTCATAACCTCTTGCCCCCTCTGGTGTCGGGCTATTGAACCATGAGCTGGGACACTGTAGACACACTTGGCTCTTCTTTCTTCGTAATCTTGCAGAGCTGTGCCACCACAGCAAGACACATATCCTCTTTTCTTGGTTTTCAGCTACCCCTATCAAACTATTCAGTAGCACCCCCAGTGAGGTGAGACAGAAGGCAGCTCCTGGGGCAGAGCACTGAAAGGCAGAGATGAAAAGGAGGAGAAGCCTCAGGCTGTGCTATTTATCTCAGCTTTACCGAGAGCTGTGCTGACCGCAGCAAGCCACCCATCTCTTTTTCTTTTGTTCTTAGCTGCCCCGGGCAACCAAATTGTGATGTTTTCTTCAGCGCTCCTTGTGAAGTGAGACAGAAACCCGCCCCTTGAGCAGTGCACAGGGAAGCCTGATCATTGGCCATGTATCCCACTCATTTTCTTTTTTTTTTTTTTTTTCCCCAGAGGGAGAAAGAAGTTGTGGGCTGAGACAGTCTTTCTTGGTGCCTGAGCCTGTCAATTTGTGGTGGTGGTGGAGGGGGACGCTGATGCAGGAATACTGTAACTGTTCTTCTTACCCATCCCAATGTTGTAGTCCTCGGTTTTGTGCTTGCCTTGATGACTGAAATCTTAATCGGATTCTGAACTTTTCAAATATCATTGCTAAACTGGCGCTTCTGTGGAGAAATAAAGTGTGGGACTTCCTATTTTATCATCTTGCTGACATCTCTGCTGTTTTTGAAAATCAGTCTCCTTTGTGGGCTAAAAGCAGGACTTCTTTAATTTTCATCAGGAAGGAGGATTCAGAGAATCTATCTGAAGAACCACTAAAAATAACTACGAAAATTTTTCTGAGTAGTAAAAACTGTTCATACCCTTTGCCCACTTTTCTACAGGGTTATTCATCTTTTGCTTATTGATTTGTAGATGCTTTTCATATATTAGAAAAATTATCTTTTTGTTTTATTATGAGTTGCAAAAGTTTTTCCTATTTTTTTTAACTTTTTTGGTCCTATTCCTTGCAGAGATTTAAAATATTCTTATGTAGTCAAAATTATTAATAATTTATTTATGACACCTAGGATTTAAAAAATAATATTTAATGAAGTGGCCAGAAAGAGAAAGAAAAATACCATATGATATCACTCATATGTGGAATCTATAAAAATAAATAAAAATAAATAAAAAAAGAAGACAAATGAACTTAAGTATAAAACAGAAACAGACTCACAGGCATAGAATACAGACTTGTGGGTGCCAGCGGGGAGGTGGATGGGAAGGGACAGACCGGGAGTCCAAAATTTGTAGATACTGACAAGTATATATATAAAATAGATAAACAAGTTTATACTGCATAGCACAGGGGAATATATACAAGATCTTATGGTAGCTCACAGTGAAAAAGAATGTGAAAATGAATATATGTATGTTCATGTATGACTAAAAAATTGTGCCCTACACTGGAAATTAACACAACATTGTAAACTGACTGTAACTCAAAATAAAATTTAAAAAAAATACCTCAAAGGTCTTCCCCACTTGAAGATAATAAAAGTAAAAAATACCTCCCCCCACCAAAAAAAAAAAACTATGAAAAGAGTAGTTTGAGAACAGCAAGTAGTGTCACAATTAGCTAATATTTCAGTTACAATGGAGTCTATTATTTTTACTTCTAAATTAATTTGTTTTGAGTTGTAGGAATCACTGTATATCTGGTAGAATAAGCGTAGGAGAAACTGAGAGCCTCTTGGGAAGGCTTCCTGCAGGACTTCTGAGCTGCTGCTCTGTCCGATGGAACCTTGCAAGAAACTTGATTGAACCTCACAAAGAGCTTGTCTGTGCATGAAGGAAATGGCTTTCATTTTACTTTCTGAACAAGAAATGACTCTTCAGACTATAAATCATACCTCCTTTTATAATGGGGTTTTGTGGACTCTAATCCCCAGCAAAATCTGGTCACTACGAGCAGGTGGAGTAACGCCGTTGAATAGGACTCTCTACAATGACAGAAATGTCTCATTTCTTCACTGTCTAATCATATGTATCTCAACATGCTGTTGTGCTGATTCAACAAGTTCATTTATGTAAAACCCTTAGAACAGTAACCCACATATGTGAGCTTCTTACATGTGTTTCTTGTAAATCAACTATCTTTGTTCATTTTTCTGTATAGATGTGTATATTCGTTTGCTAGGGTTGCCATAACAAACTTTCACAAACTGGGTGGCTTAAACAACAGAAATTCGTTTTTTCTTTTTTTCACAGTTCTGGGGGCTGCCAGTCTGAGATCAAGGTGTTGGCAAAGTTAGTTTCCTATGAAGCCATTATCATTGGCTTGTATATAGCTATCTTCTCCCTGTGTCTTTACCTGGCTATTCCTCTGTATGTGTCTGTGTTCTGGAATATATGTATGTATGTGTGTGTGTGTGTGTGTGTGTGTGTGTGTGTGTGTGTGAACTAACTCTATTGTGATAGAAGTGTTAACTAATTCTATTGCAGTAATCATTTCACAGTATATGTATATCAAATCATCACTGTACATCTTAAACTTACAAAATATTTTATGTCAGTTATGTTTCAAATCCAGAAAAATGACATGAGTAAAAGAAAAATAAATTCTATCAAATCCCCAGGTAGATAACTGATACTACTGGCCTTAGGACCACACTTTGAGAACTGACAACCTGGAGATTACAAGTGACTTGACCATGTCTTGTAGCTTGCTACAGGAAGAATCAGAGCCAAACCTAGGGAGACCAGTGTCAGTCAGCTCCCTGAATGACTTTTCATTTGTCTCATTATTGCTATTACTGTTTAAGGACCATATTTCTACAAAATTTCTATAAGTTCTAAATATGTATAGGACTTTGGTCCTAAGGATATAGAATGTAAATTTTATAATGGGACTCCTACGTACTCAAACAAATGGAAATGGATGCAAACAGATGTTTTCAAATAACAAGATGCAGACTTCACAGGAATTAGGAAAAATCACTAACAATCACAATACTCTATCAAAATTGTTGGTACCCAAATTAAACTTATTTTATATGAATCTTAATCTATTTATAAATAGACACAAAGAAATATACATATAGAAAATTGTAGAGTTATGCAGAAAAAAAATACAGCTACACTTAAAGATGTACACACAAATTCACAAACCCAGCTTAAAGTTTAGAGAGGTGAAGAACTTTAGCAGTATTTGTTTTCTTGGTAAAAAATATAGGTTTACCACAGTTCTCAGAAAGTGCTTAATTGTGTGTTTAAAAGCTTCATAAGCTTCTGAAATAAGGATATATTATTTAAGTGTATGGTAACTAGGTGTATGGATCACTTTAATTCCTTTTCTGTCACAGACTGTTTTGTGATGGACTTTACCTGTCTCATAAAGAAAAAATGCTGAATCAAGAAAAAAATACTGCAGATGAGAAAGGCTGTTGCATTAAGGTCCAAATACAAAAATTCTCTCCAGTTTTCCGTAGGCCTCCTGTTTTTAAAGTCCAAGAAAAGAAAGGATCCTATGCAGTGAACACATGCTTTTATGAAAAAGGGCTTAAACTTGTAATTTGTAGCCTGAAAAACATAGTTCGAATCTAATGACTAATCATCTTTTACCTCAATGTGTAGTAGCTGCATTTCATCTGATTTCATGGAAAGAGTGTGAATTAAGAAGGTCTGACAGCCCGTTCTAGATCTGGCAGCACTAGCCACGAGCAATCTGACCTTGAGTAAGTCACAACGTACCTGGAAATTAATTCCTTTACATATAAAATTATAATCTTTTTTAAGCCATATGCAGGACTGTATTTTTTAAATTAATAAAGTGTGAGCAGCTGGAATCCAAGAAGATCAGATATATTCTGTTTTCTGCAATTTCTCAAAGAGATTCCTGTCTTATTGCAAGAGGTGGTGCCTGACATTTTGAAGAGCTAAATAAAACATTGTAATCAAATTACTTTTGCCAGTTGTATGGAAGACTGACATTCCCATCCCATGTTGCTGTTTGGGAGGTCTGCAGGAGGCAAAACAAGGTAACCTTAGCCCCTGGAAAGACAAATGCACTGAGAATATGGGAAGGGGAGGGTCAGAGACTACCATCCAGTCACTTGATCTAGACGGAACTGGCTGAACACCAGCCTCAAGATGTGACACCATCCTTGCAGATGACACATTGGGTGTAGTAGAGGGAAAAAGTGACTTTTCTCTTGGCTTCTCAACATGGCAGTGAGAATTCTTAGGTCAGAATTCCCAAATCAGTATCTCCCTTACCCCATTCTTTCCCATATTGAAAGGTGTGGATTCAGCTCTTTGGCGTTTCCTAGCTCTCCACAATTTCATAGTTTTAACTTTGTGATTATAAGACCAAAATAAGAAATTGATCTACTCTCATTGTTACATAAAACCCAGAAATCAAATCTCTCTTCAAGAAAACCTGAGTCCCATGTTTGGGAATTTTCCATGAAATCTCCCTGGTGAGTTCTGCCTTCACAGGTAGGGGCCTGAGCCAATCTCTAGATGAGGACACCAGTCCCTGAAGTCTGAGCTCTGTAAACAAACTGATGTCTGTCTTCAGGTCTCCAGACTATTCCAAATTCCCAGATGGCGGGTATTAGAGCTGTCTTCCTGTCCCCTTGTTATGCACCAATAAAATGACATAATGTTTTTTAGAGCCCTTTGAACTAAGTGTGCTTCCTTTCATCCCTGGGGGATCATCTGCCAGCTCCTTAACCTTAGGGTACCTGTATTTATGGATGTGAGATAAAACATGCTGATTTGAAATATGGCACTATGCAACTTCACCCATTCAGCTAAGAAAAGATGCCACTGCTGGCCAGTCCTGATTGCTTTTGCCCACAGTTAACTATATTATTCTTTTAAGCTTAGAAACTTAAAGTTTCATTTTAAAACTTCAATGGGGCAGAGATTTGTGTGTGTGTGTGTGTTCCATCCCCCATCAGAGTTTTTGCTGGAATTTCCTTTGCAAGATCCAGAAACTAAAAGGGACCAGAATTAGCTGCCTAATCCCTGAGAAAACTCCTGGCTAATCTCTGGAATTGAAGTAAGAAAGGATGACAGATTCTTAGGTCTTCTACTTTCTGGAAAGAACAATAGTGAGGATTTTGATATGAGTTTTGTTGTAGCAATGAGTCTTATTTCTGTATCTTTGATCCTTTGTTGGATTTATAATTATATTTGTAATAGTTCTATTAGGGTTTATATCTATTAGGGCACCAGAATAAGGAGGTTCCCAATGCCAACCCGTACTTCAACTCCGTTTAAAAACAGAGCTACTGCATCCAATTCAGAAACAACTGAATGCACCAAATTCTAACAAACTGGACCTAAGACAGGTACATTAGGAGAGATGATGTTCTGTTTGCTTCCTCACTCCTAGCTGGGCCGATCCCAGGGCATCCCCTGACCCTACATATACACACACATCATATCACCCTGTTTAATCTCCTCATGAAATAATAGCCAACTTGAACAGAAAACCTCTGTGTCATTCTGTTTTATCACAGTGACAAATCAAGCATTGCAAGCCTTCCCTGGCAATGCTGAGAATGACCACAAGCTTTTCCCCAGCATGTACTCATAATGTTTTTGTTAGGTCTGTAGATGCAGGTGAGTGAAACAGTAACAAAAGACAAACTTGAAACAAGTTTAAATAGATACCAACAGGGGAAGAAGGCAGAGTGAACAGAACTTTGAGCTAATGGGTAGGACTGGCTTTATGGACCTTGCTCCGGTATTCTGTCATTGAAATTGTTCACCTCTAACATGGTGATCCTCATACTCGGCCTGCCCACCTTGCAGGGCTGCTGTGAGGCTGGCCTGTAACTGTTAAGTGTAAAAGCTCAGCAAAATATTTAACATATTGTAAATATGAAAAGAGTGGTGATTGTTTAAGATGTGATATGTACCTGAAACAGACAAAAATAGCTCCACTATCTGGTATTGTTAACTCCCATCTGGCAGGTCTTCCTCTGTGGGTTGGTGGTGCAGGCTTGGGTGTAATCTTTAGTCAGGGAATCAAGCCCAGTGCATTCATCAAGATTTTTAGGCCAAAGGTTTCAAAATTAGTGCATATTTATAGCGTTAGGTGCTAAGTGAACTACTACAGGTGTTTGAACAGCTCCATTCCTTTTCGATTTCTATTCTCAACATCTGTATTTCTTGCAACTTCATGGTTCTGAACTAAATATGAGCTAAAATGCATGAAAAAAATGGGTGCACTCATTTATGGTTGAAACGCTTGTTAGGTGAAACAAAGGAGAGCCTCTGAGTACCGGACATAAGGCTGAGCATTAGGTCATCTTGGAATGAAAGAATAGCACATTGAGAAAATATCCCTTAGAGAAGATAAGTTATAAATAAATAAATGTGTTAAATTTGCAGTTTTGCCTGAGGAATCGGGCCCTGCATGGTGTTTCATAGCTGAGCAGTTTGTGTAGCCTTCTGTTGTTCTGATGAGACGCTTCCATTGATTATATTAAACTTGGTTGAAAGCTGTGACAGGTCTATGCATACAGAGGTGCAAGTTATTCTTCACAACCAACACCAGCAAAGCGTGTGTGGGAAGGCCTCCCTTTCGAGTGCTCGGTTGACCTAGTAAAGTCTTTGGTACTCGGCTGGCTACTTCTGATCATTTGCTGCCCTCTTTCATCTCTTCATGTGGCTGGCCTGGCAGAGGTTCCTGTGCCTGGCGCAGTAAACAGAAACTTACAAAATTCCTGCCTGCAGCGCCAGCTGGATAGAGTTTGTAACTTCTCCACTGTCAGGCTCGACCAGTGGTGACAGCGGCTGCACGAAGACATACATTCTTCAAAATGTTTCTGTGCCCTTGTTCTCACTGCTCCTTTCCTGGGTGTCGCCACGATGCTGTTGGCCATTACCAGAGCTGATACAAACCTGAGTGAACACTGGTGCTACACTGTAAGGCAGAGCCCCGTCAAAGCCCTTGGCACAGACTGGAAACCACAAGAAGCTGAAATGTTCAGGGCATGTACCCGACGTCATGAGTCACATAGACACGTGAGGTCTGGGTGGGGATGGAGAGAGGATCTAGCCTGCTCTCCAGCTTGCACAAGGAAAAGCCAAGCTATAGAGAGAAAAACTGGATTTTAGGCTACACGTTTGCAATTGTGCCTTTTATAACAGAGGCAGAATCCAGCCTATCTCAGCTCTTTCTTTTAGGGTCAAAAGGTATTGTGTTTAATGTCAATAAAATTGCATGTCATTAAGGAGTTTTCTGATGTACATTTGTGGATTCCCAGAGCATCACCCTACTATCCTTCTTCCTTCTTAGAACATATTTCTCTCAGTATACCACATGTATACATTCTTACTTGTTACTTGAAAAAACAACCAAAAACAAACAAACAAAAAAAACCCCAAAAAACCTCTCAGGTACAGCAGTCTCCCTATAATAGAAAGTCTTCTATAGAGATTTCCCTGATCACTTGGAAATAATTTGCAAAACACTCAGCTTTTGAACAAATCTTTTAGAGAACTTTCACTTTCTCCTTTCTTTATCATTATATACATACATTTTTCACCAAAGAGAACAACTCCTGAATAAATTCATCCTCTGCCTTCCAGGGGCATCAGGTACACTGCTTGCACTTAATAGGTATCAAGATGTGTGTACTAGGAAAGTAATAGAGGGGCAACTGACCTTCCTAACTTTACAGATCTGTAAATGGAAACTGGAGACTGCTGGGTACAGTCTTCATATGCCATCTTTTCTAATTCTTTTTCTGTGTCTCCGTAACAGCTGGTGAAGATTATGGAAAGAGACAATGACAGCTACCAACAGGCATTCATCCTGGTGGGCTTTTCTGATCGGCCTCGACTGGAGAGAATTCTCTTTGCTTTTATCTTGGTCTTCTACATCCTGACCCTAGTGGGCAACACTGCCATCATCCTCTTGTCCATCCTGGACTCCAGGCTCCATACACCCATGTACTTCTTTCTTGGGAACCTGTATTTCTTGGATCTCTGCTTTACAACAAGCATTGTTCCCCAGCTGCTGTGGAACCTGTGGGGTCCAGAGAAGACCATCATCTACCATGGCTGTGAGGCCCAACTCTACATCTATATGGTGCTGGGCTCGACCGAGTGTGTTCTCCTGGCTGTCATGTCCTATGACCGCTATGTGGCTGTCTGCCGGCCCCTGCACTACACTGTGGTCATGCACCCACGTCTCTGCCTGCAGCTGGTGACCATGGCCTGGTGCTGCGGCTTTCTGAACTCCTTTGTTATGTGTCCCCAGACGATGCATCTCTCTCGATGTGGGCGTCACAAGGTGGACCACTTTCTGTGTGAGATGCCTGCTCTGATTGCCATGTCCTGGTGGAAGCATCTGCCTTTGCCCTGGGGGTCGCTCTTCTCCTGGTGCCCCTCTCCCTGGTCCTCACCTCCTACGGCATGATCACTGCTGCCGTGCTGAGGGTCAAGTCAGCGGCAGGACGGAAGAAAGCCTTCCACTCCTGCTGTTCTCACCTAACGGTGGTCATTCTCTTCTATGGAACCATCATCTACATGTACCTGCAGCCAGCCAACAGCTACTCCCAAGATCAGGGCAAGTTCCTCACTCTCTTCTACACCACCGTCACTCCCAGTGTTAAACCCCCTCATCTAGACTCTGAGGAACAAGGATGTGAAAGGAGCAATGAGGAAGCTCCTGGGGTGGGAGAAGGGGGCCAAGGAAACCTAAAAGAGAAATGTTAGGGCACTATAAGTTGATGTTCTGGATTCGCCCTCTTGTATATGTCTCAACCATGTGGAGAACTAACATTTAAAGAGTGAAGTGAACACGGAAACCACAATGCTTTTGAGTTTGACCCCATGTTCCACTCCATGGATGTGAAGTGGTTTCCTTCTGTTTAAAGATGTGTGCTTTAGGAGATCTCTAATGTACTTTCATTTTATCCAACTTTGGGCTTAAATTTGCAACTGCAGGGGACCTGTAGAACTAATTAAAATCACAGTCTGCAGACTATGTCATGAGATGCCAACTAAAAATGAGGCAATGTGAGTGGCCTCCTCTTGAAGCTCCTTTAGTTATGACTTCAGTGGTTTTTCAGAAAGTGGTGAGTCAACCTCAGTAAAATCACAATTTGTTGTCCTAGATTGAGGTTGGTTCTCCATGACTAAGGAGTATTCTTTGGTTTGCTTTTTGAAAAGGAAGAGTTTATTTAGAGTCATCTGTACCTTTTCCTTGACTTCCTCTCACAGCCAAAGTATTTACAAGATAGTTGACTGGAGTTAGGAGTCCAAGACTTTGGAGACAAAAGTACAACTGAAAAACACTGGAATAGAATGAAGAACTTTGGTTTCCTTAGCAGATTGCTTTAATCAGCTGTAAATATTCCTCTTGAAAGAAAGCTGTTTTATATTCAGATTAATTACCACCATCTCAAAAAAACTTTTGATGGCCAAAGTTATTAGAATTGGAAGCTACTCAGAGCAGTATTACTGCAACTTGGTTTTGCATAAGACTCTTTAAGATATGAATTTCCAAGAAATCCTTAGATTTCTTGCATCAAAAACTCCAAGTATGGGTCTGTTTTTAAAAAGTTCTCTAGATATTACTGAGAGCCAGATTTGGAAATAATTGTTTTTGAGATAAACTTAGTCCAACTTCTTACATCAACTGGAAACCCTCCTAGAACATTCTGAATGGATGGCCACCTTTACTGGGCATGAATGATGCTGCAGACCAGGCATAGAGGGTGATGGCACCCGATAACCAGGTTTGGAACTGATTTGTCCTCTTACCAGTTATCTCTTGTTGTCTAGCTTTTTTATCTGTATTATGAGGCTAATAATACTTACTTTACAAAGTTGTAGTAGAAATTAAATAAGGTAAGGTATGGCAAATATTAGACAAGTGATATCTCAATGATGTCTACTTTTCTTTTCATGGACCACAGCCATTGGCAATCTATTCCTTTAGGAATAGCTTCAGTTTTGTTATTTAGATCTTGCTTTTAGGAAAAATTGCCTTTAGTACTTTCCCACTCAATACTACAAGGTGAAAAATGCTTTTTCCTAGTTATAGGAAACACTCTTTGCTTGCTTCTTTTATATTAAATAAACAGGGTTCTTTATAAACTCCCAGAGGACTCTGCCGCAAAATTTTGCACCCTAGTATAAACGTGGGGTGTGGAGGTGGAGACCCAGGGTAAGTGTGCTGATTTTATATTGTTAGTAGATAATGTAAGTTCAGGCTTTGGGGATTATGAGGGGAGTGGAATCATAGACTATGACAGAGGCTGAATCTATGAAAACAACATATCCAGATGGAAACGGAAAAATGATTTCAAAGTCACTTTAGCTTGATGTTTTGGAGATACTAAGAATAAAGTAAAATTTGGTTGCTTCTATAATCTTCCTGTATTATATAGATGATCACAGGACATATGGAAGGTAGGTTTTTTCACTCCATTTGCAAATGACGTGACAAAATTCAGAGAGGAAAGGAGTTGTTTAGAATTACAAGGCAAGACAGTACCCAAGATAGTGCTCAGGATCTGTCAGACATGCCCAGTTTCTCACTGAGGTTTTCATTTCATCAGCTGATTCTTGTGAATTTAGGTTCTATGCAGTTAAAATCTGGACTATCTAGTAGCCACCTGTTGTCTTTCCATTTGATAAAAACAAAATTTAAGTTTCCCTTTTAAGCTCAAGAAATCACCCATAGGGCATCATCTTGGAAATAAAAGATTGAAGAAATTTAGTCTATTGTTCTGAGCGCTAGTCCCTGTCTTTATTCTTATTCTCGTTGTGTCTCTGTGGCATGACAACCACTGTCAGATCATCCACACACATATAATGAGTGTATTTCCTGCTGACCTGGACTAGGGCATTGGCAACAGCTGCAGACATCATTTCCCAAGAGGTTTATTCTTTCACCTAAAACCTCCTGTAGCCACGATATTTCTGTGATAAATCCGCAATGGGTCAAGTCAACAAGTACTTATTAGACACACGTACATCCTGGAAATTCTAAGGAAATCAAAGAAATTGTCCTGGTTGCAGGATGTTCACTCATTCATACCATACCCCCTTAGGTACACCACCACTCAGAACTGTGACATTTGTCCTAGTGTTGACACTGCAGTAATGGACACATTTTTCTTCACCAAAACCTCATCCTTGTATATAGTTAGTGGTGAATGGGAGTTTCATGAGATGGAGTGAGAAATCAATCAGTCCATCCATAATCTGGCCAATGACCTCTGCACTAAGTCTCTACAGAGACTCAGGAAACTGACTCTCAGAGATGCTCCTCCAAAATGTCATCAGTTGGAAAGAAATCGGAATAAAGTACTAATACAATAAAATACAATATAACAAAAAGTAAAGTGAAGAGGAGAGGAGATGAAATAGTGATAAAAAGATTTGACCAGAGAGTTGAGTTAGAATACCTAGAAATTGTGGAATTCTGATAATCTGTAAGAATATTTGAAAATAGCAGAAAAAAAGTAATGGTGTATGGAAATAGATATTACACTCTGGGAAAGAGTTTGTCTACGGTGGTACAGGTAGAATAAGATTGACTGTAAATGGTCTTAAATCATGGATGATACAAAGGTTTCATGTGAAAAAGACACTAGCAAGGTAAAATTCTGCTGGAGTAATATTCACCTGGGACCAGCTGATACACCACGTGCTTGGTTTTTCATTGGAATGTGGTGTGATGTAAGGGCTGAGATCCCACTTTGCAGAATCACCTTTTGCACTTCCATAGTGACCCCTAGCTGAGGAGGCTTAATATTTAAAAAACAAGCAACCCAGTGAAAAAAATGGGCAGAAGACCTAAATAGAGATTTCTCTAAAGAAGACATTCAGATGGCTAACAGACAACTGATGAGATGCTCAACATCGCTAATTATTAGAGAAATGCAAATCGAAATTACAATGAGGTATCACCTGACACCAGTCAGAAAGGCCATCATTCAAAAGTCCACAAACAATAAATGCTGGAGAGGCTGTGGAGAAAAAGGAACACTCCCACACTGCTGGTGGGAATGTAAATTGGTGCAGCCACCATGGAGGACAGTATGGAAGTTCCTTAAAAAGACTAAAAACAGACTTACCATATGATCCAGCAGTCCCACTCCTGGGCATATAACCAGAGAAAACTAATTCAAGAAGACACATGCACCCCAAGTTCACAGCGGCACTATTTACAACAGCCAAGACATGGAAACAGCTTAAATGTCCATCGACAGGTGACTGGTTAAAGAAGTTGTGGCAATACACACACACACACACACACACACACACACAGAGGACTACTACTCAGCTATGAAAAAGAGTAAATAATGCCATTTGCAGCAACATGGGTGGACCTGGAGACTGTCATTCTAACTGAAGTAAGACAGAAGGAGAAATGAAAATACCATATGGTATCACTTATCTGTGCAATTTAAAGAAAAAAAAACCCAAATGAACTTATTTACAAAACAGAAACAGACTCATATACATAGAAAACAAACTATGGTTACCAGGGAGAAAGGGGGTGGGAAGGGATAAATTGGGAGTTTGAGATTTTTCAGATACTAACTACTATATATAAATAGATAAGCAACAAGTTCATGCTGTATGGGAACTATATTCAATATCTGATAGTAACCTACAGTGAAAAAGAGTATGAAAAGGAATATATGTATGTATATGTACAATGAACCATGCTGTACACTGTATACAACATTGTAAAGTGACTATATTTCAATAAAAAGCAAACAGAAAACACGGTAAGCTCATCACCTGTTTTTTTGTTGCTCTGTATTCTGGTTGTCATCAACTATTTATATTTTATAGTTTCCTGACAGCTCCTCTGGGCTTTATACACAGATTTTATAGGTGCATTTAAAGGAAAATACAGGGCAGAGTATGCTTACTTCATCTTACCCAGAACCAGAACCTTCCCTTCAGATTTTGAGGCTGGGTGTTAGTTCAGCCTTGTTGAACAGGATGTATAGGCTAGAAAGAGCAGGCATGTAAGTTTGCTTGGTATTTTTTTTAAATTATATTTTGCTCCATGTGAAGCAGGCGTGTGAATGTGGAACCATTATTTGTTACATGCCCTGAGCTCCTTTTATGCGTCTATGTGGTTTAGTAAATAACAG
The DNA here is from genome assembly GCF_009834535.1 of Camelus ferus. Lineage (NCBI taxonomy): Eukaryota > Metazoa > Chordata > Mammalia > Artiodactyla > Camelidae > Camelus > Camelus ferus. The sequence goes on from NC_045698.1 coordinate 114,298,964, forward strand.
AATGAATCAGGCAATGACATGTATCCAGATCACAGTCATTGAGAGTTGGACTGGGAGGTAAAAATCAGGGTTATCGATTGATAACATGACTGTGTCCCTATGAGACTTCTATTTTAGTACCAGTAGATGGAGTCAGTTCTCTTTAACAGGATGGATAGATTTGCTCAGGCAACATCAGCAGCCAGACTGTTCTCCACAATGGCTCTCCTTTACCAGTTCTAGATCTTCAGAGACTTTGGGAGATTATGGAATCCAACACTTTATGAATGACGTAGAGGTACAGGAAGGTTGAGAGATGCCAGGTTCACACAGCTCATTCCTGTTAGAGTGAGGAGCAGAAACGAGACTCCTGGCTGTCTGCTGTTGCTTTTTCCCATCATAAAGACGTTCTTAACTCTGTCTGTCGCATGATACTGCTGGTTCAGTGGATCAAAGAGATAACAGCTCATGTGAGTCCTACCATTGAGAGAGTCTGGACCTTGTGTGGACCTTCTCCTAGCTTTTGAAAATCAGTATGTGGAGATTCTGTCTCATTGCTTCATTCTTTTGGGTGAGAAAAGGACTTTTTCAGTGGAGTATTTCTTTGAATTTCCAAGCCACTGACTTTTTGAGCAAAGACTATTCGCAGAATTTTCTAAAAAGTGGATGTAACAGTCTGACCAAGTTTTTCCTTATTGTTAACACAAGTCATAGGAGTGACTTTTTTTCGTTACCATACTGCACTTTCTCTGATAATATTTCTCTGAAATACTTCTTTCGAATTTTTTGGACATTTTCCCTTACCTGGTAATTTAAGAATTCTATTCATTTATTCTCATTGAGATTTCGTTTAAATAAATGATACTACATTCTCCAAAGGAATTTGTGAATGAGGGGCCTGGAAATAGAAGACCTATCTGATCCTTAGATATAATGAAGTTCTGAATCCCAAAGGAAGTTGGAACCGGAGATTAAAAGATGGGAACTGAATATAATAGGAAACCTAATTTGTCCATAGTCAAAGGGCTTATGAATGGTAGAGTGTGAATTGAATCCAAATCTACAGAGATGTGAAGTCTGGTTCTTTTCTGTTCTACCACTGGATGAAGATATAATGAGTTCTGTTGATTAGGGAGTGAAAAAATAGCTTACAATAGTGCTTAAGACAGAAAAAATGTTGCACAACTGTTAGTTAAATACATAACAGAAATGCTGCATTGTTTGCTTGTGAAAGGCAGAAAATTAAGTTTGTTTATATTGCTTGGTAATTAATATTTTTTCTTATTATAAGCACCACCTTCTCTTTCCTATTCAGTGACCCTCTCTGGTCAATTTCTTTTGCCTTCCCCAAGACCCAAATAAAAATCTGTCTCCTCTCACCATTGTTCTATTCAGAATATGATTGTATTGTCTTTATTATTTCGCAGTATGAACCAAGTTTATAGAACATAACTTGCTTATTTTGGAAATCTTCTTTGGAATTGGTCCCAAGGATTGGGTAATTGTGTGTGTGAATGTTCAAGACAGCAACTCTCCCTCATGAATTTTCGTATGCCAGGCACTGAATGAAGTGTTGACTACTGGTTCAGGGTTAAGGCTTGCTAATTTAAAGAGTTTGTACTTTTGTATTCCCCCTGTAAATGCAATGTAGCATTCTTAAATACAAGAGAATTCGAATTTAAATACAATGGAAATGTTAGTCCAATTATTCTGTGACTCCAGGTAAGTAAGTGTTCAATCAGCCTTTTGTAATTAGCCAATTAATGCTTAGGAAGGATTATTTCTCCTCCCTCTCATCTCTAAATTTGAATCATTTTAGTGATTGGTCTGAAGTGAAATAATTGCTTATACTATTTGCCTTTTTCTACATCCTTCACAAAAAATCTCTTGAGACCCGTTTCCCTGTAAGACATTTGTTTCATCTCTAGGGAATAGGAGGCGCCCTTAGGACTCAGGCAATTCAACAGCATAAATTAAGCCTTACTAGGAAATCCACAAGGGCTTAATCATAGTTTCGTAACAACGCGAAACATTTTAAAATTCCTTCCAATGTAGTATGTGACAGGAACACTGGGATGGGGTTGGGGATTAATATCAAAGACTCCCTTTCCTAGGGAGCAAGTAGAGGAAAGGTATTTCCTGGAGTGTTAGCATTTCATCCCCCTATTTCAGTGAGTGTGATGCGCTCACAACCCCTTGTACTGAGTTTGTTGGACCCCTAAATACTTCCTTCTTCCCCTGGGTTGGTGTTTCAGAGGAAGTTAATTTTTTTTCTCCCCTCATTTTTAGGCTATACCTGGAAAGTAATATAAAATCAAGTGCCAGTATCGACTTGGTCAAATAGTTTGACTATTTTCATTTTTGTTCCCTAGACATTTGCTATTTTAACTTTAAAATTAGGCTTCCCAGTTAACAGGTAATCAATTTTTTTCAGGAAGCCTTCTTACCTCAATGTCCTTGTTCCCCAAAGTTACCCTCCCAAGCTTCTCCAAATTCATTAACTTCAGGATAAGCAGATGGGGGCAATCTCTTAAATTAAACTAAATGCTGCTATGAAAATAATCTGTATATGTTGTATTGCTATTAGCACAAATTGAATCCATTAATTTCATTTATATAGCAATTATTCAAAGAGCTATGCTTTGTACAATGTACAAAGTATGACCGAATCCTAACTTAAATGATTTTGCAGTTTGTTTTTCCTAAGAGGAGTATAGATCAAAGCATTTCCTTGATCAGTGCAATAGCTTACATTTCTTTTGGCCACCTCTAATTAGAGGACAACTTAGTTAAGATGTTTAGGTGTTTCTTCTTGACTTTTGTTTTGTTTTAGTATCTGTGGACAAACCCATCTACCTTCTACGTCTCTCTAATTTCCATTCATTACATCTCCAGATTTCTCCTTCCAAAACTGGAACCAGGACATTGTTAAATGTAGAAAAGAAAGATAAATGGCTGGCTGTTCTTGGTCTGCCAACATAATAGGATGAACAAGAGGTCAGCTGCTGGCTTTTGTGACCCGTTAACTTAGCTGAAGCTTTTCTTCAAGATCTTGGTGAAGACAAAGGCAACCTCTGGGCTGTGGGCCTTGAGCATGTGCCATACCTCGGTAATTGTTTGTCTTTTTGGAGAAATGCCCTGGCTCCCCATGTCTACCACTTGTCACCTTAGTACAAGGAGATGACTCTGGGAAGGGAACTTCATCAATCTGGGGACAATCTCTCAACCCAGACCTACCCATTATCTCTTCTGAGAATTTGACGCAGGTCAGTATAAATGGATGATATTGCTGCGGTGATGACGAATTGTTTCCGAAAAAGACTTGTGGACACATGTACGTCATTTGAGATCATGGGCTCCCAGATCAGTGTCCAAGAATACCGATGCTTTTGTAAGTTTTAGCATAATCTAATGAATCTTATCTTCTAAAAATTATTTCATTATTTTTTCCCAACGTATTTTCTGACTTTCACCAAAATATTTCTGTATTTTAAAATACAAGTACTTCAGGGAATGCTCTTTAAAACCCTGTGATATAATTGTTAAAGTTCCCTTATAAGATGAAATCAATTCTCATGTTTATACACAGGTCTTGGGGTGTGTGGGTCTATGTTTCAGATCCTATGATAAAGGGCATCAATTCCTCTTGCAGTCTTACAGATCTAACTAATAAGCCATCACTATAATGAGTAATCAGGGAGGTCTATTGTTAGGCAAAAGTGTTTTTCAAGTGTGTTATAAACTTTCTAGATTTCTACACATTTTTCTCAATATTTAGTAGTCTCTGTGAGAACATGAATTCAAAAAAAAGCTTGAGTCTTTTGAACAACCAGTGCAAACTAATATAGTATTCACATTAATATAGTATTCAGAGAGCCCTGACAAAGAGCAAATCTGGTTATTATTAACCCTGTTCTGTGGTGGAGGAAAAGTGGGTACAAAGAACTAAAATTCATTCAAGGAACCATCCTCAGGCAGATGTGATCGCTAAGATATGGTAACTTGCCTTGGGTGACTTAGACTGTCACTTCCATTTCCAGTGCCCAATTTATTACAACAAATGTCGGACAATTCTGGGGCTCCTCAGGCTGCCATGACTGGCTTCCTTGGGAAGCATCTGTCATCTGGGAAATATGCAGATTATCTTTCTTCCAAATTTGGTACCTTTCCTGAGCTCACAAAGGTCTTTTTCCCTCATTTAGTTCTCCTACCCCATTTTACTTTCCTTTTTTTCCCAGCTTTATTGAGAAATCATTGACTTGCATCACTGTAAAAGTTGAAGGTATACAGCAGGATGGTTTGATTTACAGAGATCGTGAAATGATTACCACAAAAAGTTCAGCTAACATCCATCTTCTCGTATAGATACAATTAAAATAAAAGAAAGAAGAAAAGAAAAAAGGGGAAAAAATCTTTGTGATGAGAACCCTTAGGATTTATCCTCTTAACCACTTTCCTATATGTCATAGAGCAGTGTTAGCTGTAGTCATCATGTTGAAAATTACATCCCTAATACTTACCTATTTTGTAACTTTAACTTTATACCTTTTGACCACCTTCCTCCAATTTCCTCTCTCACTGCTCTCCACTTCTGATGACCGCAAGTCTGATCTTTTTTTCTATGATCGGTTTACTTTTATTATTTATTTATTTATTTAAAAAATTTAAATATGTTTTTATTGAAGTATAGTGAATTTACAACGTTGTGTCAATTTTTGGTGTACAGCACAATGCTTCAGTCATATAGGAGGATACATATATTCATTTTTCATATTCTTTTTCACCATAAGTTACTACAAGATATTGAATATAGTTCCCTGTGCTATACAGTATAAACTAGTTGTTTATTTTATATATAGTAGTTAGCATCTGCAAATCTCGAACTCCCAATTTATCCTTTTCCACCCCCTTACCCCCTGGTAACCATAAGTTTGTTTTCTATGTCTGTGAGTCTGTTTTGTAGATGAGTTCATTTGTGTCCTTTTTTTTCTTTTACTTTACTTTCTTTCTTTTTTTTTTTAAGGTTTCACATATGAGTGATATCATATGGTATTTTTCTTTCTCTTTCTTGCTTACTTCACTTAGAATGATGATCTCCAGGTCCATTCATGCTGCTGCAAATGGCATTATTTTTTATGGCTGAATAGTATTCCATTATATAAATATACCACAACTTCTTTATTCAGGCATCTGTTGATGGACATTTAGGTTGCTTCCAAGTCTTGGCTATTGTAAACAGTGCCGCTGTGAACACTGGGGCACATGTATCTTTTTCAATTAGAGCTCCCTCTGGATATATGCTCAGGAGTGGGATTGCTGAATCATATGATAAGTCTATTGAGTATTTTTGGCTTCTTTGTTAATTATTAGTTGACCTTATATGCTTGGGGTTGTTTCTAGGCTTGGGATTCTGTTCCATTAGTCTTTTTGTCTGTTTTTAAGCCAGTACCACACTGCTTTGATGACTACAGCTTTATTGCATAGCTTGAAATCAGAAAGTGTGATACCTCCTGCTTTGTTATTTTTTTCTCAGAATTTCTTTGGCATTTGGGTTCTTTTGTGATTTCATTTAAATTTTAGGAGCTTTTTTTTTTTTAACTTCTGTCAAAAAAAAATGCCATTGGAATCTTGGTGGTGATTGTACTGAATCTATAGATGACTTTTTGTAGTATTGATGTTTTAACAATATTAACCCTTCCAGTCCATGCACACAAGATACTTTTCTATTTATTTGTTTTCTTCTGTTTCTTTGACCAATTTCTTACCATTTTCAACATAAAGATCTTTTACCTCCTCAGTTAAATTTATTTCTAAGTACTTTATTGTTTTTGATGTTATGATAAGTGGGATCAATTTTTAAATTTTTTTCAGAGTATAGAAATGCTACTGGTTTTTGTATGTTAATTTCGTATTCTGCAAATTTACTGAATTTATTGATAAGATCTATTGGGTTAGCCTATATAGTCAGGCTATGAAGTAGCTAGCTTGAGTTTCGTGGCTGCATTATACAAAAAAAAAAAAAAAGAAAGAAAGAAAGAAAACAAAAGAAAAAGAAATGCTCAGAGGGTAAGCTCCTAAAACCTGCGAGTGGCCTAACTTGGAATCTGGGGAACAGGGTGACACAAAGGGCAGAATCAGTTAGCCTAACTAGTCAGGTTAAGAGAATAAGAGCAAGCAAGATGGAGGAAGATTCACATGTTTTATATATATATATATTTATATATATACATGTCATATATATATACACATATATATATGTCATCTGCAAATAGAGACAATTTTATTCCTTTTTTCCCCCCAATTCTGAAACTTTTTCTTTCTTTTTCTTGCCTGACTGCTCTAGCTAGGACTTTCAATACTATATTGAATAGAAGTGGCAATAGTGGGCACCCTGGTCTTCTTCCTGATCTTAGAAGAAAATCTTTCACCACTGAGTATAATGTTAGCTGAGGGCTTTTCATATATGGGGTTTATCATGTTGAGATATGTTCCTTCTATGCCAAATTTGTTAATAGTTTTTATCATGAATAGATGTTAAATGTTAACAACTTTTTCTGTATCTATTGAGATAATCATACGATACATTTCTTTCCTGCTATTAATGTGATGTACCACTTTAATTGATTTGCATATGTTGAATCATCCTTGCATCCCAGGGATAAGTCACACTGGATCTTGGTGAATGACCCATTTAATGTGCTGCTGAATTTGGTTTACTAGTATTTTTGTTGAAAGTGTGTGTGTGTGTTCATTAGAAATGTTGACCTGCAGTCTTCTCTCGTAGTGCTCTCCTCTGGTTTTGGTATAAGAATAATGTGAATAAAATGAGTTGGGAGTGTTCCCTCCTCTTAGATACTCCCACCCCTTCTTCTACACCACCACCACTATTTAAAAATGCCACCATTTGACTGTCACAGGACAAGAATATGTGAACTATGAGCCAGAGATAAGCTAAGGGCCACTAGACAAGGCAGCCAGATAGAAACAGTAAATAATGAGGACATGTGAAGTGGGCAAAGTTCCTCTAAACCTTTGCCAAGGTAATTATACAAATGGAATCTTCCTCCTGGGTGAAGCTTGTGGCACAGACCCACTTGCACTGTAGCAGGTTTATAAATAACCCTAAAAATATTGATTATGAAAAAGAGTAAGAACAATATGAGGACTCAGTACCTTGCTGAGGTCATCTTAGGTCCAACAACTTTTTGTGTTCACGGACCTGATTTTCAGTTAACCCAGCAGTGATTAGACTCAGGAAGCATACTTATACAAACCAAATCTCCATGCAGTTGGTTGATAAGACAATACTATTTATTAGTTGAGGACTGAATGGGCCCCAAGGAGGGCTAAAATAATGTCATTTAGGGTACAGCATTTATGCCATTAGATGGAAAGCAAGGATGGCAGAACAGGATGTTAGATGACCCAAGGTGCATTAGGTAAGTTTGCCACCTACAATAAGAACTGTCATGCCAATGAAGTGGGACTACTTCTTTTTTGCCTATTTCTAAAAATGCACATGGGGATTCTTAAGCTCCCACTCTCCCTTTTCTAAATTCCATACAAACAACTAGTGTGACCCTGTTGAGATCACAGATTTTGGCTTAGTACCTTTACAATACCAGGTGTTGGGGCTGGGACAGAACAGTTAGTAAATACATAGAATAAATATTGAATGACTTAATAAAAGCATAAAACTGAAATGTTCTCACCAAAAGAAAAAAGATAAAATACATAAGGCGATAGGTGTTATAACTAACTATATGGAGGGAATTTTTTCATTATATACCTATATATATGTATACTTACCATGATGTATACTTTAAATATCTTATAGTTCTGTATGTCAATTATTTCCCAATAAAGCTGAAATTATTTACACACATATATAATAAAACAAATTTGGAAGAAGAAAGTAGGGAAAAAGGTACATACATGAGGTTGGTAACTATTATTGTCTGCGAGTGGATGGGATTATGGAATTTATATTCTTTAATTGTCTTTGCTTTCTTGTTTTTCTGTAACAAACATGCACATGTTCTTATGATAAGGATGGTTAAATAATTAACAAACTAACTGAATAAAAAGCCCTTGTCTTCGGGGCATCCCTCTTGAGCCAAAAATAAGAAAGAAAAATAAAATGGCTGTTCTTTTATGTGTGGTGATTACAAATCACACGTTAAGTTTCATTACAAAGCGGTTTTTTTTTTAAATGTAGTTAAAGATTCTCGTACTGGAAAAAAAATGCCGTGTGTCCATGTTACAACTTCTGAGCTTGCAGTTGGTGTTGACCCAGCTTAGCTCTAGGTATGTATTTTCACTATGATCTGTAGATACGCTGCACTCAAATAGACTATTCCTTAAGTGTTTCACCACAATTTTCAAGTTCATATATGAAAACTCTGGTTCTAATAGTTCTTTGCATGTGCCTTCATATCAGGCAATAACTCTTTTCTGAGTCTATAACCCCTTCTGATTGGACCACAATTGGACATGCCCCACATGTGGACAGAACGACTGTGGGAAACCACATTATATATATCTATAATGGTTACTTTCTAAGTTATATTTAGAAAGTAAGTGAAAAAAAGTTGATTAAAGGAATATGCTTGAGTAACTTGCATAGAAAGCAATGAAAAGGGGAAAAAACAGAGTTATTAAGAAAGACAGACAAAGGACATGAAAAAATCAGAAACACAATATCCTAAAGTTTTCACAATAAATTTTCTTAACATCAAAAGCTC